>NC_077233.1:234056967-235256967 GCF_027887165.1 Monodelphis domestica | reverse complement strand
CCACCATCTTGACTCAACCCAAAAGCAAAATTATTAATCAGCACATGAAAAAGTGTTCTAAATCTCTTATAATCAGAGAGATGCAAATTGAAACAACTCTGAGGTATCATTTCACACCTAATAGATTGGCTAACACAAACACAATGGAAAGTAATGAATGCTGGAGACGATGTGGCAAAGTTCGGACATTAATATATTTGTTGTGGAGTTATAATTTAATCCAACCATTTTTGGAGGGAAATTTGGAACTATACCCAAATGGCACTAAAAGACTATCTGCCCTTTGATCCAACCATAGCACTGCTGGGTTTATACCCCAAAGAGATAATAAGGAAAAAGACTTGTACAACAATAGCTGCGCTCTTTGTGGTGGCAAAAAATTGGAAAATGATGGGATGCCTGTGATTGCAGAATAGCTGAACAAATTGTGGTATCTGTTGGTAATAAAATACTATTGTGCTTAAAGGAATAATAAAGTTGAGGAATTCCATGGGAACTGGAATGACTTCCAGGAATTGATGCAGAATGAAAGGAGCAGAACCAGAACATTGTACACAGAGACCGATACACTGTGGTATAATCGAATGTAATGGACTTCTCCATTTGTGGCAATTCAGTGATCCTGAACAACTCAGAGTGATTCATGAGAAAGAACACTATCCATATTCAGAGGAAAAACTGTAGGAGTAGAAACACAGAAGAAAAACAACTGCTTGATTACATGGGTAGAAGGGATACGGTTGGGGTTGTAGACTCTAAATGAACATCCTAATGCAAACACCAACAACATGGAAATGGATTTTGATCAAGGACATGTGAAATTGCATGTAAGCTATGGGAAGGGTGGGAGAATGGAGGGAGGGAAATAATATGATTCTTGTAACCCAGTAATAATGTCCTAAATTGACTAAATAAATTTATTTAAATTTTTAAAAAGTCTTAAATAATCTTTATTTTATAGAAATTTATATTTTTATTGGAAACAGTAACACCATATATACAGAATAAAGTACAAAGAGAATATTAAATCAAAGTAATTAAATACAACATAGTTTTGGAAGAAAGACACAAGAGGAAGAAGAAAAGTTCCACAGAAAAATAGGTGGAAAAATAAAATAAAATGGAAGAGCAAGGAATAAAAATTATTGGGCAAAAGGGCTGTCCACATCTACTGGAAGACCTGGAGCCCAAATATAGAGTGAATAAGGTTTTCATAGACTTTTAAAAATTATTAATCAAGTATGAGGCATTATCTATAGAGTACTATTTTTGGATTTAGGGAGATGTGAATTCAAATCCTACGTCAGTCATTTACTCCCTTTGTGGCTCTGGATAAGACACTTGTTTTCTCTAAGCAACAGTTTCCTCATCTGTTAAATTGGGGATCATAATAGTACTACTTCATGAGATGGCCATGACTATCTAAATAGATAATGAGTATAAAAATTCTTTGCAAACCTTAAAACATTACATAAATATCAGATTATTAGCTGAGGCCAATCCTTACCTTTATAGCTCCAAAGATGGTCAGGTACAGTTTTTCCACCAATTGGTTTCAACCCCCCAATTGACTTTAGAGAGCACTTTGTTTGGTACTTCTTTAATGCAATCTCATAATCATGAATTATTGTATATTATGGTTATCTCAGATGGTATTTTATCTCATCATAGTTCAGTTGTTCAACCATGCCTTACTCTTTGTGACCTCATTGCCTATTGCCATTCATGGAGTTTTCTTGGCAAGGACATTGGCAAGGACATTGGAATGGTTTGCCATTCCCCGCTCCAGTGAATGCAATTGATCCTTTTGCCAGGAAATCAGAGGTTAAATGAACTTGCCAAGGATCATACAGTTAGAAAGTATATAAGACCAGCATCGAACCCTATTCTTCCTAACTCCAGGCTCAACACTCTATCTACTGAACCACCTAGCTGCCTCCTACTATCACTAGCATATTTTATTTTATATTTATGTCCTAGTAGGTTATATTTTATCCTAACATAGTGCTTAGCATGTAGCAGGAGCTTATTACAATTTTGTTGACTTAAACTAATACATGTTTATTGAGTTAAGTTAGTTGAATGAAAAGAAATGTTGTATCATGGACTGTGATCCTGGCAGGGTCTGCACGTATGTGTCTCAAAGGGAGTGCATGGCATTAGCTTAGGTCTATCTAACCCTCATGATAAAGCAGCCCAACTACAAATGAGAGAACCAACAAAAGTCAAGCTCAGATACCACTGATACCCTTTCCCTTAAGTCAATCAAAGACCAAAAGATCTAAGAAGTTATTGGAATAAATCCCAGGCTACTGTCGGGGGGAAAGACTTTGTCCTAGAAATGATTTTAAGATCTAAGGTTAGAAAACCTCCATGATTCAGGTGAAGGTTAATGAAAACCAGAAGGGGCATTTTTTTACATTCTTAGTCCACTATTATAGTTCACAAGCAGTAGGAAGCAAATAGTCTATATTGCATCTTATTGAAGTACATTTGTACTTTGAGTACATTTAAAAGTTTCTTTGTAGATTTTTGGGGGGTTTACTTAGTACTCTAGATATTTAAGTAGAATAACCGTAGAGGTTCATGGATAAACCCAGGTAATTTTCTTCCATTGATAATATAATTTAAAACACCTCCCACATACACATAAACAAACAAACAATATTGGTGGCATGTATAATAATGTAAGCATAAAAACAAAGAGTGATCTGAAATTGCAATGATCAGTTTTAACTATGGCAAAGAGTTGAAAAAATGCACATCTCTCTCCTCTTTGCAGAAGTGGAAGATCATCTCAAATGGGATAGTATCTATAAAGCTTTTAGCACAATGCCTGACCCATAAGTACTTAATAAATTCTTGTCCTCTCTTTCTTCCCTTTCCCCCATGGATATGGAATATTACACAAAATTTAAAATATATTTGATGTATTGATTGGTTTTGATGAACTGGTTTTTGAATCTTTTCAAATGAGACTTTTGATACAAGAGTGACTCATTGACACAGCAAAGTTTAAAAGAAAGAAAACCTGAATTCAAATCCCATCTTTGACTCTGGCTAAATGTTTTAACTTGGATAAATCAGCCTTCTTGGGCTCATTTAATGGAATGGGTTGGTAGGCTCTTAGTATCCTTCTAGCCCTATGATTCTATGAGTTCAAGTACATTATTTAGTTCATAAGCAAAATATTCAAATACATGTGCAACTTAATGAAAATCAGATCTCATTTGTTATGCTGCTTTAATAGACAGGCAAGGCAAAAGGGAGGAATTTTCTAAATGGTCTCTCTTCCATGGTCAATTTGCATTGGTTTAAAAAATGGTTCTTTGGTCTTGCAGAATCATACCTTTATATTAAGGTGAATCATACAGACCTTCCAGTCATGTCTGCATAGAACGTCACATTAATAATGACCAAGTCATCACCCTAGGCTCTGTTAACAACCCTATTCCATCTAGACATCTAGGCTAGCTCCAGACATGCTTCACTTTACTACTCAGTTGTTTCTTTGACATTTTCCTTCACACTATCCCTCCTCATCCCCATCCCTTTATTCAATTTCCAGTTCTGGCAATAAAATTAAATCAATACTTCTATTGCCACTAATTAAATCAATACTTCTATTGCCACTGGAGTGGCAATCTATCATCCTCTGATACATTCCCTGTGTAACTTCCTTACCAAACATTCCACCCAGAATCCTACACTCTTTTTGTTTTGTCTCTACAAATTAGAATATAAATTCCTTGGAAACAAGAACTTTATTCATTTATATATGGATCTGGATATTATATATGTATATATGCAATCTTAGTATAGTACAATGACAATGGGCACTTAATTACTCTTTTCATCCATCCATCCATCCATCCATCCATCCATTTCTTCTCATCCAGGCACTCAAATATATAGGAATTATATCAAAGTGTGGCAGAAAGAAGTAGACTTTTGAGTGGGTACTATATAGAATAGAAGTCAAATATTGGACAATGATCACTTTTCCTTAGATGGTTAGAAATTGATGAAACCTGCTGGACTCCTAGAAAACAATTCCTTCATTTATTTTATTTATATTATATATACATATACATATATATATATATATACACTATTATTATTACTGAATTCTAAGCAATAGGGAAAATAGCCCAGGATGCTTTCTGTCGGCTGAATTTCCTTCTGATTAATTCCACTTTGAGAGGTGGCAAGTATAATGCTTCTTTATGTTGACCCTGAGCACCAAAACCAAACTATCCACTCCTTCACCTGCCTACCAGTATTATTCCTAGCCACTTGTGTTTACTGTTGAAAGACTATTTCCATGAGGGAATTTGCATGGGTTATTTTGAACCAGTAAAATGGTTTCCATTTTATTTATACAGTGTTAAGAATATAATATAAATTTAGCCACTTCCAGAAAAATCTAAATTGCTAGACTCGACTATATGTCATTGTGTATTGGGCAAGAATAGATTTCTGGTTATAGATTCCTCTTGATGTAATCACATGAGATTCCCTGTAGAATGTAGCAAAATAAGGCACCAGAATGATGGCAGTATCAGAGTAGGAAAGAAGGCATATTCAAGAGATGTTGAAAAAGTGAAACCAACAAACCTTAGCAATAATAAATTGGATGTAGAGAGTGAAAGACAGGAAAGAGTTGAGAATGGCCCTTAAGTGAACCTGGAGGACTGGGAGGATAATGTCCTCTCCAATAATAGGGAAGTTGGGTTTGGGGAACCTTAGAAGGAAAGATAATGACTTCAACTTTGGATAACTTGAGTTTAAGATGCCTACATGATATGAAATGTTTGAAAGGTAATTGGAACTGTGAGAATGGAAGTCAGTAAAGAGATCAGGGTAGGAGAAGTAGATCTGAGAATAATCAGTATAATGGTGATAATTAAACGTATGGATTCAACAAGTGAAGTAGTATAGAAGGAGAAGAGAGGAGAGCCTAGGGCAAAGTCTTTTGGGATTCCTGTGGTTAGAAGGTATGAACTGGTACTATTTGATCTCTATTTTACAGATAAGGAAACTGAGACTGTGATGCGTTGTGTGACTTGCTCAGGGTCACACAACTAGTAAGTGTCTCAAACTGGATTTGACCTCAGATCTTCCTGACTTCAAGTCTATCTACTATGACACCTAGCTGCTTATTTGAATGCCACCCTAACAATAAGTAAGTGATAAGTATGTATAATTAAGTAAAGATGGGAAAACAAATATGAACTGATATAGAGTGAAATAATCTGAATCAGAAAAATATTATACACAATGACTGAGACAATGTAAAAGATAAGAACAAAAACCAAACCAAAACAAATGGAATGCTGCATAATTATAAAGGTCAAAATTGACTGCATATAAGAGTTGAGGGAATTCTCTATCCCTCCATTGAAGAGGTGGAGGAGAGTGGATGTAGACTATTGTGTGTGCTGTTAACAACTTTAGATTTCTTGATTAGTTTTGTTGAACTGCTTGTTTCCTGTCTTTTTACAATTTTTTTCTCTTTTATTACTATGATCTTGATAAGCATTAGCAAGCAAGAACATTTCCACATTCAAAGAACATAAAAAGGACCACATATGAGACTGTAAATTTCAATTAGGTACAGTTTTTAAAACATACATATTTCATATTTAATATAGTAGTTTCAACATTGCTTTGCTTGTGAGTTCATTCTGCATTTCCTTTGCTCTTTTATTTGTATTCTTAAATGATTCATCAATGTTCTTTTCTTTCTCTTTTTTTGATATGATCATCATTAATACTACTTCTTTTCAAAACTGTCCTATCTACAAGAAACTAATAAACTCTTGTCTATAATTGTTTTTCCTCCCTCCAATACTTACCTTTCCCAATAAGGCAGCTTTGTATATAAGTTGTACATATATTGTATTATGTTATGTTATGTTATATTGTAATATATTACATTACAGTATAGTATATTATAGCATAGTATGTTATATTATATTATATTAGAGCATATTATATTATATTATGTTATGTTATGTCATGTCATATCATAATATATCATATAATATCATATTATAGTCAAATAATATCTATTTCTTTTTTGTCATGTGAAACAAGATGCATATTACTTAGGCCAAAGAAAAGTTCATGGAGGAGATAAAATAAAAGTGGTATGTTTTAACCTGTATTTCGACTCTGTATGTTTTCTAGGGCAGTGAATATTCTTCTCTTTTTCATTTCTCTCATTTCTTTTAAGGCTTTGGTACATGCAGGATTTCATTGGGAAGAAAAGAGGAAGGGAAATATTAAAGAATTAATTTGGTATTAAGATAAAAGGTATCAATAAAAATAAGGTGAAATAAAAACCTTTTACTGTTCTCATGGAGTTATTTTGGGCTTAAATGGGATACTGTATATAAAGACTTTTGCAAAGCTTTATATATATACACATATATATATAAATGTCAGTTATTTTATTTAAGAAGTTCATAAGATTTCTACTTCATGCATACAATGATACTTTATTCTCTTTGTGTTAATACTAGCTTTTTCAAGTTATCAGGGGCTTAACCTTGAAAAACCAAATGATCTAATCTGGATTTTGTCAAAATAGTCCTTGTTCATTCAATCTATACTCTTTATTAGAGCATTAGGCTTATCGATGACTTGTTCTTTTTCTCATCTTTCAAGACCCCAAAATGTATTTTATGAGAAACTTCCATATAAAATTTCCTCATATTTAAAAGGAAGAGGTAGGAAGACCTGGAAAAGCTGAGATGAACTGATAACAGAATGAAATGATCAGAAATAGCAGAATAATCTCTATTATAAAAATGGACAATTTTGAGGACTTTTATAATCTAATTAAGAGTGAACAAT
Source organism: Monodelphis domestica (assembly GCF_027887165.1). Classification (NCBI taxonomy): domain Eukaryota; kingdom Metazoa; phylum Chordata; class Mammalia; order Didelphimorphia; family Didelphidae; genus Monodelphis; species Monodelphis domestica. The sequence continues at coordinate 235,250,106 of NC_077233.1, read as the reverse complement.
TTTTGCCATAATAGCGAAATTGAAAAAAACAACAACTTTGAAAACTGTTAGAACCATGGAGAATACAATGACCATTCCTGATTTCAGAAGATCCATAATGAAATATTTACACATGACAGAGAGATGATGAATTTTGGATGCCAAATGAGACATATAGTTTTGTGCAGAGGGATTTGGTTTATTATAATTTTCTGGCTTCACTATACATATTTGTTACAAAAATTAGCTTTTCCCCCTTTTACTTCTTTTTAGTGTAGTGGAAGGATGGAAAGGAGAGGAAAATGGATTTTTGAATTCAAAAATATAAAAAAATAAATAAAAAGGGAAGACTACTGGAAGAAGTGATCTCCAAGGTCCCTTCTCACTCTAACATTTGATGTGCCTGTGATCCTTTGTTCAATTTAGTTGCCCTCTCTGGGATTTCGTTAGGGTTATCTGTCTTTCTTGGCATGTGGCAATGAAAACCGGATGCAGTGTGTTCCTTTGAAGGAGTCTGACTTGAGAATTACTTGGTGGACGATAATAATCCTTCCCACCTTGGCTACAGACAGTAATGCCCCTTCATGATGAGCTGTGACAGGCTTGCTGGGAGGAGAATTTTCTGTGCTTGTTACTTCTATACAGACACATACACATACACCCAAGCAGCTCATAACTTGTGTTTTCCTGAGAACACTGACAGGCATCATAGAAAATGACAGTCACTGCTACTGTGACTTATCGTCCAAAGAGAAGACAGTATAGGAGATGAAGCATGACCTCTCTCAGTTTCTCTTTGCATAACTCTGTCCTTCTTAGACTTCCACAGGCAGAATGATAGAATACTCAATGGGAAGAGCAGAGAAATAGAATACTCAATGGCAAGAAAGGCCAAAGGAGGACATTGCCATCACCAATACCTGTAGTTGGTATCAGAATTGCTGAGCAGCACTGCACTCTCCTAATCACACATTGAGGCTTTAAAATCAATCAATAGTTAAACAAATGAATGAATGAATGAATGAATGAATGAATGAATGAATGAATGGGTGGATGGATGGATGGATGGATGGATGGATGGATGGATGAATGGATGGATGGATGGATGGATGGATGGATGGATGGATGGATGGATGGATGGATGGATTGTTGTCATTGATTAGTCTTTTCATCTGCATTCAAACCTCTATGACCCTATTTGGGACTTTTTTTTTTTTAAGATACTAGAGTGGTTTGCCTCTTCCTTCTCCAGTTCATTTTACAGATGAGGAAACTTCGGCAAAAGAAGAATTAAATTACTTGTGCAGGATCACACAGTTAGTAAACATCTGGGGCCAAATTTGAAATCAAGAATTCCTGACTCTAGGTGACTGCAGCACTTAGCTGCCCAGAACTAAGATAATAGTTTTAGTGATAGAGAGTTGTCTGGTGGCATGGAGAGGCTAAGTTTCTGAGGTAGAAAGGAATAGCGGATAAAGAATTGGATTTGGAGTCAAGAAGACCAGGGTTCTAATCTTCCCTCAGATACTTAGCAGCTATGTGACCTTGGAGAAGGCTCTTCCTTTCTCTCACCTGCATATGTAGCATGGGGAGAATAATAGTATTTATTTCATAGAGTTATTATGAGAATCAAATGAGATAACATGAAAAGTGATTTGCAAACCTTAAATCATCAGATTCAGAATTTGAACTCAGGTCTTCTTGATTCTGTCTTTCTAATGGCCAAACCAGCCTGCTTTTTAATTAGAAATCCTATGAATCCATAAATGAATGAAAAACAAGGAAACTTCTAATTAATGAAATTTTTACTTCTCTTTCATGACCCAAATTTTGGATTCTGAGGACAAGTGAAAATCTAAATTGTTCCCTTAATGGAAATTCCCCAGATTTGGGGGGTCTGGACTGACTATTCAATTGCTGACTTTCTTTGCTTTGTATTTTACTCTGAACTCTACAGTTTAGTGGAAAACCCTTCCATATACACAGAGGTACACAATGGTATGGGTTCTCAAGGGATCAGCCTTAGGGTCAGATCCTTCCCTATTAGGATTTCATGGAAGTGGTGCCAAGTCAAAAACCAAGGTTCCAACCACACAATGGTGGCCAAAGTCAAAACAGTTGTGTAGAATAGAGGTATCAAACACCTGGTTCAACTCCCTACTCCTGCATGAACCAGATTAAAATATAATTGGCAAATATTTAAGCAAATAAAATTTAAAAAGACAAAAGGGCATACATAATGCTAAAATGTTATTTTCTAGTGTAAGTGGCCCTGTTTCTATTTGAGTTTGAACATGCTGCTGTAGTACAGGAAAGAATATAATTTTTCAGTCTCCCATCCAATCTGGCATTGGGGAGAAAGACTCCATCTGGTCAGCATTAGGAATGACTGCTTTTGTGGAACAATGAGGATAGGAGGAGACATAAAATATTATCCTGAGGGAGTGGAAACACCAAGGAAAAGCAACCGCCTGAATACAGCGGTTGAGGGGACATGACAGAGGAGAGACTCTAAATGAACACTCTAATGCAAATACTATCAACATAGCAATGGGTTCAAATCAAGAAAACATGTAATGCCCAGTGGACTTACGCGTCGGCTATGGGGGGTGGGGGGGAGGAAAAGAAAATGATCTATGTCTTTAACGAATAATGCTTGGAAATGATCAAATAAAATATATTAAAAAAAAGAAAAAAAATATTATCCTGACCTCCTTAATGAGGAACCTCCAGTGACATGACCAAAAGAATGCACACACACACACACACACACACACACACACACACACACACACAGAGCTTACTACAAGAGGCTTAAAAGTGGTAGAAAAAAAAAACAAATAAGGCCATTGATTCATGAATTCTGAGTTAGAAGGAACCCTTGAAGACATCTAGTCTAACTACCTCATTTTACAAATAAGAAAAATTAAGTATTCAGTCAGCATCTTCTATGTGCCAGCACTAGGGATTCAAGTAAAAAGTACAAAGTTTAAGTGAATTGTCATATCTATGAGTTCCAGAGGAATAATTGGAGCCCAGAGAATGAGAGGGAAATAAACTTTTATAAAGTATATGTGTAAGGATTTTACAAATAGTGTCTCCTTTATTCCTCATTCCAGATATATGAGGAAACTGAGGCAGATAGAGGTTAAATGACTTATCCAGGGTCATACAGTTAATAAGTGCATGAGGCCAGATTTAAGCTTCCTGACTCCAAGCCCAGGACTTTTCACACTGTGTCCCCCATTTGTAGAGGATTTCTGGCTCCAAGTCTGGTGTTTTATCCACTCTACCACTCCATTGCCCCAGAAGTCAAGAAGTCAGAGGAAGAAGCTCGTTCAAATATTCTCATCTAATCTTGGTTGATGGACCTCTCTCTCTATAATACAAATCCCCATCTCCTCATGGATTTGCTATATGACCTTCTATGAGAGAAATTTTTTCCAGCCTCTTCCCAAATTGTCAAGAATGTTTAGGAAACCTGATGGGAAAATCCAAATGGAATGCTCCTTGGAAGAAAAGGCACCATATAAATACCAGGAATGTATTATTAGTACATGAATAATAAATGTTTTAGAAAATAAATCTGTGGTTTCAAAACCAAATAAAATAAGACACCCCAGAGTCACCTCTCATTTATGAAATATTGTGTTGCTCCTGACCTAAAACACTTAGTGCTTTTAATAGCTCACTTTTTAATATTACCTAACATATGAAATGAGAGCATACTGCTGCTAAATTAAATATTAAAATATTAAATATTAAATGAGACAGCAGAAATCCATACCACATCTGAACCTGCTTGATTTACCCAGGGTCGTCTAAAAATCCTGAGAAAGCTAGGCAATGTTAATATTCACTAAGGTCATTTAATTATTATTAGTATTTTTTCTGCCAGACTCTCAGGCACCATATTCTTCTCTTTTATTGATCTACCCCAGAGGATTGAATGAGACAGACCAAATACCAAGTGCTGTATTTGGAACAGCCTCTCTAGGATGATGAATCTCGAGGTTACGTTTAATGGACGTAGCCGATTATTCTGAATGAGAAAACTGGACTGGCTTCATCTTCATGGCATGGGCATGCTTCATCTCGGTTCTCTTGGATTACAGCTCTGAGCAATGTGAGTTGCAAACCTGTTCTTGTACTTTGTGTAAATTGTGGACGTTACACCAGACTAACATCCTGCCATATGTCACTGTCATCCTAATCCTTGCTTTGAGAGAAATAGTATTTGCTAAACAAGGTGCACACGTCCACTGACTTACTTCTGACTTTCCCTACTGGAAGAGACGAGTAATCAGTGCAGGTAGAGCCTAAAATAACAACAATGATTCTGATAATCCACATTCATCTTGGACTTTGTAGGTCATAAAGCACTTTTTTTTTTTTTCCACCAGAGTAGAAGCTCTTTGAGGGTAGGGACCTTTTTGCTTTTGTTTTTGTTGTTATATATCCATTACTCAGCACAGTAACTGGTATATAGTAAGTGCTAAATAATTATTTAATCATTTTGAATTTGACAACTTTATGAGGTAGATATTATTAACTCAATATTACAATTCAGAAGTTTAAAAGTTTAGCACCCTTTTTGTGTTATGGATCCCTTATTCGGTCTGATGAAACCTATAAATCCCTTCTGAGTATACTGATTTTAAATGTATAAAATAAAATACATAAAATTATAAAGAAAATAAATTCCATTGATGTAGTTATTAAAAACAATAACTTATTAAAATCAATATGTATTTTAAAAACTTATTAAAACAATAAAAATATTAAAAATAAATTCATGAGCCCCAAGTTAAGAATCCTTCATTTCAATCCAAACCTATTATTTTGTTTTAAACCTTTGGTGGATCTGAGACTTGATGGGACTACTCTCTCCAATGGAGCTGATTACAATCCATCTACATCTCCTAATTAAGCAGTCAAGCAATCATAAACATTTATTGAGCACCTCTTATATACCACATACTCTATATGTCCCAAGGAATATAAAGATTAAAAAGAGAATCATTCCAACATTTTGTTTATGTCCTTCCATGAAGCTATCACAAGGGGTCTATTCAACAGTCTAGAGTTTGCTTTATGTCTCTTCATACATTGAATCAAGACTTTGAGTAGTATGTTGGCTTATTGGTCAGTGGACAAGGGTCTCATATTCAGAGGTTCAACAACCATATAGGTGAACTAATAGAGACTGAGCAATCTAGGATAATGCTCTGGTTGTAAACCAGAGACACTAGAAGAGTAATGGTGCCTTTGACAGAAACAGGAAAATTTGGAGGACAGGAAGGTTTGGGGAGAAAAAAGGATAAATTCATTTTGTTTTGTTTTTTTTAACCCTAACCTTCTGTCTCAGAATCATACTAAGTATTGATTCCAATGCAGAAGACTGTTAAGTACTATGATGTTGGATTAAGTGACTTGCCCAGAGCCAAATAGCTATAATGTACTGAGATCGGATTTGAACCCAGGACCTCTTTTCTCTGGACTTGTTCTCTGTCCATGGAGCCACCTATATGCCCCTGAATTCAGTTTTACATACATTGAGTTTAAGATTTAAATTAATGTTTCAAGATGATCTAAATCTTTTTTGCTACTTTGCAGCTGTTATTATAGAAGTAAAACTAAAGAGTATTTTTATGTTTTCTTTCTTTTATGTGCTGATAGGGCCAAATAGTCCATCCCTGTGTGACCATTATACTGGTTACACCTCTTTATACTTAGCTAGGCAACTATGATGCCCATATTTTTTAGATGAATTAATTAACATTTGGATTGTTTTGTTTTTTTTTTCATTTTCCAGGCACATAAGTCATGCCTCTCCCCATTTCTGAAAGAATGAATGAATGAATGGTTTGAGCTTTAGTTATCTATAATATGCTATTTGCCATCCATACATATGGTTAGGATCAAAGGGTTTTTTAAACTATTATTATTAATGGGAAGTTAGATGGTGCAGTAGATGGACTAGAGCACTGGACCTGCAAACTGTAAGAGTTAAATTCGTTTCTCTACTAAAAGTATTATATTTTTAGAGGTTTATTAAAGATTATTAGAAATCAAGGAAATAAGAAATACAAAATAAGAAAAGCACGTGTCTAGGGCTGAATAGCCCATTCACAGTCACTTACTCTACATCTTGAGAGACACGTGTGTTTTGAAGCAGAAGCAGAGAGAGCAAGTAGGTGGTACAGTCAGTTTAAATACCCATTTTGTTCTTGGCCCAGGTGGGGATTCAAGTGAGATAATAGGGAATTCTGGAAAGTGCCAAGGACTTCTGGGGATTGAAGTCTGGGGTTCAAATCTCCATTTTTACAAAACTCAGGAAAAACTGAATGCAAATCCAGTTCCAAATATTTACTAGCAGTATTACATGGGCAAGTCACTTAAGCCTCAGTTTCCTCATCTGTATAATGGGTATAATAAAAGCATCAACTTCCCAAGGTTGGTGTGAAGATCAAATGAAATGGTTATTGTAAAGCTGATAGCACAGTAGCTGGCATATAGTGAGCCCAATATAAATGTTTATTATTATGATTATGGTTAAATTGGCTCAGAGGACAAAATGCCAGGCCTGGAGTTAGGAGCCATGAGTTTGATTAGATGAGTGATCCTGGGCAAGTCACTTAACCTCTGTTTACCTCAGTCCGCTCAACTACAAAATTAGGACAGCGATAGTACTTAACTCCCAGTGTTGTGAGGATGAAATGAGATAATAATTATAAGCAATTAGTAAAATGTCAAGTACATAGTAAGTTCTGTATAAATGTTAGTTATGATGATGATGGTGATTGTGATGGTGATGATGTTGACCATTCTCCCACTCTCCAGGTTCCATTTATCTAGTATTTTACAAGAAGACACAGGCTACTTTTACAAAGTTCAAAATTTCAGGCAGAATATGAAAAGAAACCTTGGCAAACCTTCAGAAGATCTGGGTCCAACACTACTTCTACCTCCTGCTAGCAATGTTGACTTGGGTAAATCTCAATCTCTGAGACTCAGTTTCTTTATCTGAAAAATGGGGATAATAATACACACGCTATCAACCAAAAGTTAGCAACCTCTGGATGAGGGCTTAAATTGAAGTTGGAGGCCATCTAGTCTAACCCCTTGATTTTTACAAGTGAAGAAACTGAGGCTGTGGGAGATTCAGTGACTTGCCCAGGTTTGTACAGGAATTATAGGAAAAGAGAAAGGATCTGAACTCTTATGATGCTAGGTCTTTTGATTTCAGAACCAGTGCTCTCATTTTGACTCATTGAGATCACTAATTGTTATTCTTAACAATGGCTCCCAAGGGGTGAGAAACTCAAGCGACAATGACATTCTCCATTTACATTTGGATTGCCTCATGTGTTTGAACCACCCTGGCACCCAAATTAAATAGACTACCCAAGGCAGAGCCCAATGGGTATCTTCTTTCAGTCCTTTACCCAGTGCCCCTTTGGGGCTAAGGGTTCACATTTGCTCTATAACCATCTACTCTGGGGTTATCACCCATGGTGAGGGAAAGAAAAAAAATTGAAAGAGAGTAAGAGAACGTTGATTTGACCTCATTAGAATGACATACATGGTGGGGTTTCATTTCATATTTTAATATAAAGGGTTGAGAAAGGAGGAAGACGTTCAACCCAGGATAGCCAGGGTTGGTGTTTGGCCTGGAATATACGAGGTCCAGGAGGTCTTTGCTGGTCTCAGGATGGAGCAGTAAGCTCTCTTGAAAAGCTCCTGGCTTTCCTCCATTTATGTTCCAAATTAAGTGCTAGGAAGATCCATTCAGATAGGTATATAGGCTCTCAATGAAAACCTCATTAATAATAAGACCAACAACTCTTCTTTATATAGCGTTTTAAGCTTTATAAGGCATGCAACCTTCTATGACTAAGCCAGACCCTTCCCAGTCTTTCAGCCCCATCCCTTATATAATTATATTCAATCCAGGGCACTCATCTAGAAAATAATAGCACTTATTTCAGTAGAAGAGCTGATAGAGAGTGACCCTTGAGACCTCTCGGTATTTCATAAATGCACTGTCCTAAGGTGCTCTGATTTAAGTACTGCCATCAGCTCCATTCTCTCACTGATTTTACATTCCATTTTCCTTGACAGGTTAGTACACCAGGTGCCTTTCCAACTGAACTGCTCCTCTCCATTGCTTAAGAGAACTTTGTTCTTTATTTATTTTACTTTTCTAAATTCAAAGCTATTTTATTTTTCCAATAACATGGAATAATAATTCATAACATAAATTTTCCAAAATGATAAGGTTCAGACTGGATCCTTCACTCCCTCTGCTCAGAGATGGGGGCCATACATGTGTTATCATGCAAACACACTTCCCTATTAGTCATCATTGTAAGAGCTCACTTATACACAACTCAAGGGAACTTTGGCAAAGCCTGACACTCAGCTTTCAAAAACAGTCAGAATCAGATTTTATCAGCAGAGCTGAAAATGATTAGCTTATAGTTGGAGAGACTGTGACATTTGCAAGGTGACCACCAATGTTGAGTTCACAAATCATTTTTTTTTTGGTCCAGACTTGATTTCATTGGTGCAGGAAACTCCACATCCTCCTGGAGTTTCTTCCTTCTTTCACTTCCTCTTGTTCTCATAGTGTGTCATGATCCCAGAGCATATTCTGAATATGTAATTTCAAATAAATTGGTTCATAGTAGAAAAACACATTAATGAGACAACATGATGCATTGGGAAGAGCAAAAATGGGGCATCAGAATCCCTGTGTTTGAATGTTCTCAGCTATTGTCTGACTTTGATCAAGTACAACTTTTGGGGGCCCCAGTTTTTCATTTGTTAAACGAGGGGATTCTATTAGAGAGATAAAATTCCTTTTCGCTACAAATCTATGAACTTTCAATTCTACATGAATTTAGTTCAATTTGATCTACAATTATGTACCTTCTTCATGTGAAGCACTATGTTATTTGGTAAGGATAAAATTTTGGTGCCCTAAAAGAGCTTTTAATCTAATAGGAGGAGATATTTCATGTACAAAAATTAGTATGTTGCAAGGTAGATTGTGACAAGAATATGACAAAGGCAAATGAAGGATAATAAAGAAATAGATTTAGAATTACAACAGATTTTAAAGGTCATGTAAACCAACCTCTTCATTTTATAGATAAGGAAAGTGGAGCTCATATAGTTTAAATGACTTGACTAAAGTGATGGAGAGAGTGGGTAGCAGAAATAGAATATGAACTGCTGAATACAAATTCAGCATACAAAGTTCTGTAGGTAACTTAAAAAAAAGTGAAAGAGGGAGCCATACAGAGCTAGAGAGGAAGAGTGAGAGGCATCTGGGGGTCAAATCTCCCTACATTACAATAATACATTTATGCATAGTTAGGAGCCCCCAAATGCAGAAAATATCAGGAATGACAGGAAGAAGAAAAAGCAACAGAATTTTTCACAAGATAATTCTTACAGAAGGAAAAAATAATGGAAGACCAGTTCACCAGCTTGTTGTACCTGATACTCCAATATTTCCCCCCCAAAATTCCCTCATTAAAACATTAAGTATGTTCCTACATCTATGAAAATTTTAGACAATGACTTTTGGAGTATAGCTTTTTGTATTCTTCAGGGAACCTTAAAAATAAAAGAAAGAAAATCTCAATACTATACTAGAAGGAATTGTGTCCCTCTAATGCCCTCAAATATTCTAATCATACAATCAAAAACAGATCATGAGAATACACATAACAACAAAAAAGAAATCCTAAATTTAATGCTCTAAGAAATACCTTAGTGAATTTCAGAATACCAATATTTAAGAATAAATTTTATAGGTAGAAAAGAAACAGCCCCCTCAAATTCCAATGAGAACTAATTAGAACAACTCAGGATTATTCCCTAGCAATGAGCTATAACAGGAAAGTTAGGGATGTAATATTATGAAGAAAAAAAGTTAATTAGTTAACACCTAAAACCAACATATCTTGAAAAGATGTTACAAAGCAGCAAAGAAGATAATTGAAAGTTTAGTTCAAGGGAAGGTCAATGCAGGGAAATATAGTGAAAAGTTTGTTGACACTGAAGTCAAAGAACCTGAGATGAAGTCCTACCTATGACGTTTATTGTCTCCGTGACCTTAGTAAGGTCTCTTTAATTTCCCTAGACCTTAATTTTCTCATCTGTAAAGATTCTGTGAATTTGAATATTCCCCTTAAAAAACCCCAGAGGTTAGTAGGAAATTTAACATGTAACCTGACCCAAAAGCAGATAGTTTCAGAAAATGACAAAATAAAAAAAAAGACTAAGAAATAAAATGTTTTCAGATGACTAGACATAAAAATGTTCATGAGCATAGGCTATGGGAGACTTACAATTTGTTAGCTGATATTCTTTTTTTTAAAACCCTTACCTTCTGTCTTAGAGTCAATACTGTGTATTGGCTCCAAGACAGAAGAGTGGTAAGGGCTAGGCAAAGGGGGTTAAGTGACTTGCCCAGGGTCACACAGCTGGGAAGTGTCTGAGGCCAGATTTGAACCCAAGACTTCTCATCTCTGGGCTTGGCTCTCAACCACTGAGCCACCCAGCTGTCCCATATTCTTTTTTTTTTTAAAAAGGCTAAATTTTAAAAAAAGACTCCATTTTTTTTAATGTGAAAAGGCAAAGAATCTATCAGTAAGAGAGAATTTAAAGAGTAAAAGATATCATGGAAAAAAATCCATAACAGAGTAAGTAAAAAATATTGAATGAACACTTCTGGGGGAAAATTTCATCTCCCCATTACTAAATCAATATTATGGAAAGTAGGATAATACAGAGTAATGCCTCTCATCTTGGGAGAGTGAGAGCTGGAAAGAAGAAACCACATGATGCCTTCTGAATAAGTCAAGAAGCAACGGGGAGGAGAGTTTTAATTTCTTCCTGTACCTTTAGGGTGGAGGGAGAATAAAGGTAGTAGAACATTGAGGGGCAGATAAAAAAGTGAGAGCAGTGGTTATTAGAAACCGAGGAAACTTCTGGCAGCAGCATGAAGGGCTCCCTCAGAAGTGGGAGGGTATGAAACCCAGGTCTAATAATCAGTACCTTTATAGTAGGAGATGGACTCGTCAGGACATGAGTCTTTAACACAAAGTTCTGTTTCTCCGCACCAACTCCCAGAACAGAGGAGGAAGTAGTTGGAAACTTGGAATGCATGGCTAAGGATGAATTGAACTGTAGATTATATACTCAAAGAGGTAATAGCATAAATCAATTATCATTGTTTATTTAAAAATTTCATTAGTTGCTAGAAGTCCCCTTCAGATATAATCCTGATCTCCCCTTGCTTTCTCAGGGAAATTCCATAAAAATGTCTACACTTACAGCCTACACTCCTTCATCTTTTACTTACTTTTTAACGTGGCTTTTGACCTCATCCCTCAACCAGTGATTTCTTAATTGTCAAATCTGATTATCATTTTCCAGTCCTAATCCTTTTCAACTATTCTTCTATTTGACAGTATTTACCACCCTTTCCTCATGAATACTCTTTCCTTTCTGGGTTTTTGTGGCTTTCCTGGTTCTCTGCCCACATGTCTAACCACTCCTCAGAATATTTTCTGGACCATTGTACAAACCATGCCTCCTAACTGTGGTTATTATTGAAAGCTCTGCCCTAAGTTTTCTTCTCTTCTCTCTTTTGCTCCAATAGACTATCACAGCTATTCAGATGGCCATGGATCCAAATGTTTTCCCCCTTTGGAGCTTCAGTTCTGGATCATAGAGTATCTATTAGTTCAAGCTAGATGTCCTAGAAACATCTTAAACTCATCATGCCTAAAACTGAACTCATTGTTTTTCCTAAAGGCATTTCCACCCTTAAGGTGTCTCAGATTCATAATCATGGTATCATCCTAAATTTTTCACTTTCCCTTATCCCACATGTGTAATCACTTGCCAAATTTTTCTATTTCTACCTTCACAGCATCTCTCCCACCTGACTTCTTTTAGCTACTCACATAGCTATCACCTTGATTCATGCCTTTGTCAACTCCTGCCTAAATTATTGTAACAGCCTCCTAATTAGTCTTTCCCTGCTCCAATCCATCATGCACTCTGCTATCAAAATAATTTTCCTTAATTGAAGATCTGATTATGTGACTCCCCTACTCAACCAATGCCCTAAACAACTTGGCCCCAATCTATCTTTCTTGCCTGGTTGTACATTATTCCCCTTCTGCAGTTAATCATCGATCCAAACTAGCCTTCTCTCTATTCCTCACACCCAATATTTTATCTCCATTGAATCATGCTTTAGCTCTGTTTGCTCCCCATGCCTAGAATAAACTCTCCCTCCACTCCATTCTTTGGCTAATGCTGTCATTTTCTTCCTCTAATATACAACCACGTACTGGATAAAACTTTTCCTGGTTTACCCAGAGGCTAGTATCTTCCCTACAAAGCAATCTTGTTTTTAAGAACTTTTGGTATATTTCTATTTGCTAATTTTATAGTTATGATATCTTCTATATGTTTTAAATGTACTTGCTTGTCCCAATAGAAAGTAAACTTAATAAATATTTGATAGTATTCTAATTAATGCACATAATAAATTATTGATGTTTAATGGAAGGATGGATTGCTGAAAATGGATATGTGAGGGAAAAAAGGAAAATAACAGAATTGATCCCCTTAAGATTTTGGTTATAGACACTGTATGTTATTGTTACTGTAGAGAACTAGCACTCTTAATAATATATTCAAAGCATATAGAAGAAAAGAGTATATAATGAAAATATATTATGCTTTAGGCAATTCTAAAGAAGTAGGAGCTACAATCATAATCTCAAATAGAGAAAACATAAAAACTTATAATATCAAGAATATTAATAGAAAAACTGCATTATGATGCAAAGATATGAAAGACAATGAAAAAATAGTAATTTCATCAGCATTTGTACTAATGGAATAATAGCTAAGCTTTTAAAGTAAAACTTGGGTAAATTGCAAAAAGCATTGATAGTAACAATATAAAAATAGGAAGTATTAATATTTCTGCCTCAGAGTTGGATAAACCCAATAGACAAACAAGGAGAAAAATAGGCCTGAACAAATTATGGGATTCACTAGAATCGACTAAAACTATGGTGACTTATGAATGAGAATATTAAATACATAAAGTATTTTATTACACCTTTACCTAAATTAATTTTGTTCTAGGTCATAAAAGAATCATAAACAAATATAAAAGAGCAGATATAAATGCATCTTTTATAGACCACAAAACAATAAAAACAGTAATGAATAAAAGAAATGAAACTAAAAGATACAAGTTAAATGGAAACTAAGTAATGACATTCTTAATAATGAATAGGTAATAGAAATAAAAATATTTTTGTTAACAGTAAAGCAATATGTCCACACTTATGGAATTCTGCTAAAGCAGGCCTCAGAGAAAAATATTTAGCTCTGAAGATTCCTATAAACAAATTAGAAAAAGAGAGAATTAGTCACTTGAACATGCAAGTAAAAAGACTTGGAAATAAATTTTAGAAGTCATTTAACATGCAAAAAAAGAAGAAATTTTGAAAATTATAGAAGAGAAATTAAAAATAAAATAACTTGAAAACTGATAAAATAACAATTGTTTGAAATGACTGAAAAAATGAATAATTAGCTAAACAGATGAAAAATATAAGAGAAAAATAACCCAGTACAAATTGAAGAGGTTGATTTATAGTAAAAATTAATTGTAAAGAAATATCAAAAACTATTATACACAATGGTATATCAGCAAGACCAAGAATTCAAAGGAAATAGTTGAATATCTATAAAATCATAAACTACTCAAACTAACAAAAGAAGAAATAAAACTCTTAAAATCAATAGAAAATAAATGAAGAAAGTAGTAAATGAATTACCAAATGAAGAGAAATTTTGTAGTAGTAAGATGAGTTTATAAAAATTAACTATTAAGCGTTTCAATAGTAATCATATCTATGCTATGAAAATTATTTAGAGTGTAGATTAGGAAGGCATACTACCCAATTACTTTTCTTATATAAATATTCTCCCATTAGACAAAGCATGTCATGACAAAGGAGGAATGAGAAAAACTGACTGTATAATCACTATTGATACAAAAATTTTAAATATCAAATGCTTAAGGAGACAAGAAAAATATATTCATAAAACACTCCAATATGATCAAGTTGTATCCATATCAGTGATTTAAATGTGGTTTAATGTTAGGAAAAGCACTAGTGTAATCAATCATGTTAGCAACAACAACAAAAAACCCCAAATGTTTATTATAATAGCTATAGAAAAATTATTTGATAAAATTCAAGATTCATGTGTGTTTTTAACACACTAAAAACATCTAAAAAAACACCCATAGACATTGGAAAGTTCTTTAATATGCTCAAAAGCATATTTACAAGCAAGGATCATCATTCTTTTCTCTTTTTTAACTCTTACCTTATATTTATTGATACTTAGTATCAATTTTAATGTAGAAGAACAATAAGGGCTAGTCAATTAGGGAAATGTGTGAGATCAGATTTGAACCCAGGTCCTCTCAACTCCAGACTTGGTACTCCAATTATCACTATTTTCAATGGAAAAACACTGAAAACTTTAATACTACAAATAGGAAAAGCAAGAATGCTCTCTCCTACTGTTATATGATGTAATTAGAAAATCTTAGCTAATACAATGTGAAGAGAGAACAAAATTAAAAAAAAACATCATCACTATCCAAAAATCTACTCAATTAATGAGCATCTATTATGTGCTTCTTATTTCTGGTGATACAAAGAAAGACAAAAACCAAAACAAAATGTGAGTCCTTATTTACAAAGATTATATACTCCAACATGTATATATCTAAGTGTGTAAAAAAAATATATACAAAGCATATGAAGGCAAGTGAGATATATAGTAGCCCTATTTGCAGATAATATGGTGATACATTTGGAAAAATCCAAAGAACCATTGAAGAAATCAACTGAGATAATTAATAACTTTAGCAATGTTGCTGGATATAAAACAACTGCACAAAAATAACCAGCATTTCTAAAAGTAATAGCAAGGACCTGGAAAATGACAATAAGAGAATTACATTTAAAACAATGACAAAATATGATACAATCTGGGGGTCAACCTACCAAGATATACAAGATTTTTATATGTTTATATACACATATATAGTTGCACACAATTATTAAACACTGGAAAAATAAGGAAGATAAATAATTGAAAATATGTTTATTGTTCTCAGTTGCATTATTCTATTATAATAAAAATGAAGGTACTACCTAAAACATTTGCTCATTTTGTATTTTAACAATCAATGTACACAGAAGACACTGTACAAAAGAATAACAGAAATTCACACCAAAGACTAATATTTCTAAATAAAATAGATCTATAATTTCTTAGGAAATAATGAGACAAAATTAAAATGGTACAGTGTGATCAGATTTCAAAATATATTATAAAGTGAGGGCCACCTAAAACAGAGATGCCAAATCTACTGCTGGCAGCATGTTTGAGTGTCATCAAAGCAGATTTTAATTGGAATATATTTAAAAATTAATTTAAAAGATGCTTTACAAAATAGGTAATGTTAATGTGTGGTCTTCTAAGTCAATATGTGGCCAACAAGGATCCATTTCTATTTGAGTTTAACACCAGTTATATAAACCATTTGGCACTATTTGAAAAACTGAGAAAAATACGTTAGTGGACTAGACTATATTGATAAGAAATAGAAGCAATTGAAAACAACGCTATACCCAATAATGCAAATCACTGTAGGTGTAGCACTCCCAAGATTGTTGTGAAGATTGTGAACATTTCTACCCCTTTCAAGAGCAAATGTGATAATATTTGTAAAGCACTTAGCAGAATTCCAGGCACATGGTAGGTCCTCTATAAATGTTAACTATTATTATTATGTAGTAAGTAGGTCTTAGTTAGGGCTTGATCCCAAGTCTTTCTGACTCTGAGACCAGTCTGCTATTAACTCTTCTATTAATATTACCATAAGCAAGTAGGTGAAATAAATCGACAAATACTATTTGAGTAGTGAATAAAGTAGCATTTATGACGCATGTACTATATGTTAGGCATGAAGAGAAAAGGAGACGGCAAAAAAAAAAAGAAAATAGTGATAGCATTTTGAGGTAAAAGGAACCTGTCTCTGTCTGTCTCTGTCTCTTCTGTCTCTCTCTGTCTCTCTGTCTCTCTCTCTCTCTCTCTCTCTCTCTCTCTCTCTCTCTCTCTCTCTCTCTCTGCAGATGAAAAGACTATGAGTCAGAGAGGTTAAGTGAATTGTCCATGCCCACAGCTACTAATAACCTGAGGCAGGTTTAAACGCTCACCTTCTGTCTTGGAATCAATTAAATAGATTTAAGTGACTTGTCCAGGGTCACACAGCTGGGAAGTGTCTGAGGCCAGATTTGAACCTAGGACCTCTGGGCCTGGCTCTCCATCCACTGAGCCACCCAGCTGCCCCCTTGACCTCGTCTTTTTGATCCCAAGCTCAACACTCCATCCATAATAGCTCTGGTTGGGAGAAGAGATAATTTCCAAACCTCATTCTACCCCGTGAATCTCCGCAGCTACGCAGGGAATTAAAATGAATCGGTTGAAAAATCTCACAACCAATGTGTGTAGCTTTTGCTTTCTCATCGTCAGTGCCCTGCTTGGAAGATGGTGGCTTCAAGTCTGTGAATGAGCTGGATATTTGGCATGATGGCAGCAGACAGTCAGACAGGGAGTGATTGAGGGAGAAGGAAAACAAAGGGAGTTTTTCTCCCCTCGCTCAGGAGCAATGGCGTGACCCCAAAGGCCAGCAGTGACAGAAGCCAAAAAGCATCCTAGACGTCCCGGAATAGGATGAGCAGCCGCTAAGTAAATGAGAACTGTTCCTGGTCAGCCGCCTGGCATAGGGCTCTCCCTGCGGCTGCTCCACATGGGAACTGCCACCAATCCGCGTCAGATTGTCAGGCTTATGACCCGAGAAGATGCGAATTCGGGAATCTCAGCTGTGCGAGTGTGCAGCCGGCACTATTGTATACAGGACTTAAGTTCTTTCCGAATACTAGTCAGGCTCCAGAATCCCTAAAAGCACCGGAGAGGGGAGTCAGGGAGGGTCGATAAATCATGTTAAACAAGCACAATAATATAGCATGCACGAGAACCTGCTTTAATGCCTACTGTGTCTTGTCCTTGGCAAAATCGCCCTAATTAGATCTGTTTTCTCTTTATATAAGCTGACTGGTAACAACAATTCCTTAACAATAATGATTAGAATGAAATGCAGGGGGGCAAACTAGAGGGCTAGCTAGTGTGTAACCATGTATTTAAATAAATAAACGAATGCCTGGCTGGCTTTTTAGTGGGGAAGGCGCTAAACAGTATTTTGGAGAGCTATCAATCACATCCCAATAGCTTAAGATCTACTGAGGCCCCGCAGGCCCCTCTGTTGCCATAGTAACCCCAAACCAGGAGTGCTAGATGTAAACTTAAAAAATATGATTTTTTCTAGCCAGTCATGCTTCTCTATCAATACAAAAACCTTCTCCTGAATTTCAAGTGAGCAGGGGACTTTTTTTTTTCCCCAGTCATAAGTCTGATTCTGAATCTATAGCAACCAAAATTAGACTATAAATCATCTTAATGGCGTTTTTCAGAGAATTCTTCACTGGATCAATTCAGATCATACAAGGTGGCAAGTTTCTGAGCCTACTCACTAATAACAGTCATGTCAGAGATGTATTGCAAGGAAAAAAGGGATTGGGGTGAAAGCCTTTGGAGTTAATCTCTTTGGCAAAGATGTGCCACCAGCCCCCAGGCCTTCATTCCTCTCTGAAGCTCAACTGGACATTCAGTTCTTTAGATATCTGAGCTGCCTTCCACTCTCACCATCTCTAGGTCCCATAAATATTATACCACCATTTTAGTGTGTACCAACTGGCCCAGTGATCTTGGATAGGAAAAGGCAAGTTGGCTTTAAGACCTGACCTTGATAGTGTCCTAACCAAACAATGAGAGGGAGAAAAGATGAAGCTTACAGAAAAAATAATCAATTAAAGGATTAAACTTTTCTACTGAAAAATGACTAGCTGAGGATATGATCAGGGCCAATCATATTCCCAGCCAGTTATATTTTGTAGGGAGGTTGCTCACTCACAAGTCTCAGTGGTTCCTTTTTTGTATTGAATACAAAATCATCATCTAACTCTCATAGTGTGATTCCCATCTACCTTTCCAATCTCATTTCATATTACTCCTCTTCTTCTTTTCATTAAAGTCAAACAGGCCTCCTAAGCATTCCTTGTACAGAACATTCCATCTTCTGTCTTTGTATAGCTGTTTTCCCCATCTATAAGGGACTTCCTCCTCACCATCAACTTACAAACTTCTTAGTTTCCTTTAAAAAAAAAACATGCTTGTTTAACATGATTTATTGACCCTCCCTAACTCCTCTCTCCAACATTTTAGAAGGTGGCTTGTCTTAATGGAGGAAACATCATATCACAGACTATCCTGGCTGCTGCAGTCATTAATGTCCCTCTTCTTGAAATGTCATTTTTGTTATATTGTTCAGTTATTTCAGTTGTATCTGACTCTTCATGATCCATTTGGGGTTTTCTGGCAAAGAGATTGGAGTGGACTTCCATTCCCTTCTCCAATTCATTTGGCAGATGATTAATTGAGGCAAACAGGGTTAAGTGACTTCTCTAGAGTCACAAAGCTAGTAAGTGTGTGAGATTTGATTTGAACTCAGAAAGATAAGCCTTTCTAACATCAAGCTGAGAACTCTATCCACTGGGTTACCTACCTGCCTGAAATAACTTTACCTAACTTGATATATACTTTGTATTGAATTGTCCGCATTCATATTGGACTCTTCTATCAGAATGTAAATTTGCCAGGGAAAGGCCTTTTTTTTTCTTCTTTACATTTCCAGTATCTGGCATATTAGTCAAGACTTAATAAATGTTTCTTGAAATGTTGATTGAATTATTCTGCTTCTCTCTTGAACTCAAATGAAGGGAAGACTACTAAACTGTCTATAAGAATCCCTTGTTGGCCTTAGAACATTAGCTCTGTTCTACTATATTTTTATTTCTTTTGTTAAATATTTCCTGGTTAAATATTTTAACCTAGTTTGGTTATGCTCAGGAGAACCCAAGTTTGATTGAAGTTTTGATACTTCTGTCTTCCATGAACCCTACACTATAACCATCTTGATTCATTCAATGACCCCTCAAATGTACACTCTGCATGTTTCTGCCTCTGTAACCTTTCTTTATCCCATAATTTTGGCTTG
Source organism: Monodelphis domestica (assembly GCF_027887165.1). Classification (NCBI taxonomy): domain Eukaryota; kingdom Metazoa; phylum Chordata; class Mammalia; order Didelphimorphia; family Didelphidae; genus Monodelphis; species Monodelphis domestica. The sequence goes on along the minus strand of NC_077233.1, from coordinate 235,230,815 downwards.
GTGTGCCCTCTTCCTCTCTGGTAGTCTGAATTACGCACATTCTTCTTTGTTGCCTGTATCTCTAATTTGGTCCTTGAAATATTTAGTATGCTGTTGCTATGTGTTTCTGTGGTTATCTGGACAATGGGTTGAGAGAAGACCTGCTTCTTTTTTTGGAAATGTATCTTTGAAAGATTCAACAGCCTTAGAGCTATAGTTTCCAGCTAGTACTATCCCACCTATTCTGTTGGGATGGGGTATGGGAAGATGAAAAGAAATGGGTCTAAAGTTGACTTTAGTGAGGGATTATTAGAGGAGAAGAAATCTGGGAAACCTGAAAATGGTAGAGGATAGTGGACACAGTCTAAAATGAGAATAAAAATCATCTATCCCATCTCCTTCATTTTATAAACTGAAACCCATGGAGGGAAAAATGACTTAAATTTAGTTTTAGAAGCAGAACCAAGATTCATACTCAGATTCTCTGACTATAAATCCAATGAGCCATATTGTCTTAAGTTTGTGTCACACAAATGGGGATTAGACATTTGTCCTAAATTTTGGTTATTTTCATTCAGTTGAATTTGTTGTTTTGTAGAGCTAAGAGTTCTAGGATTTGTTTTTGTTTCTTTTCTTTAGTTTATAGATAGGCAGTATCACATAGTACAAAGAGAGCTAACCTAAAAACCAGAAGGTCCTAGTTTTAAATCCTGCCTCTGACATTACCGGCTATGTGATCTTGTTCCAGGAAATTCAGTAAGATTATATATTGCATTGTGTGACTTCACATGCATAATTTATATCATATTGCTTGCCTTTTCATGGGATATGGAAGGATGGGAGAAAAGGAGAATTTGAAAGAGAAGAATTTGAAACTCCAAATTTGAAGAAATGAACATTAAAACATTTTACATATCATTGGGTAATATTTAATGAAATAAATATTTGTTATTGTGCAGTCCTGTCAGTCACATCTGACCCTTTGTGACCCTATTTGTGATTTCCTTGACAAAGAGAATAGAGTGGTATGCCATTCCTTCTCCAGCTTATTTGAAAGATAAAGAAACTGAGGGAAACAGACTTTAGTAACTTGCCTAGTATCATATAGCAAGCTAGTGTGTCTTTGGCCAAATTTGAAATCAGGACATCAAGTTAACATTCATTCAGTGTTGCCCAAATATATGTATATGTATATATGTATGTTTATATATTTAAAGACTATATCCTTTTTATTAATTCTTGAATTTGTTTTTCCAAACAAATTTTATTATTTGTTCCAATTCAATAAAATATTTTTTGGTAATTTAATTGGGATGGTAATGAATATATAGATTAGTTTAGGTAAGGTTGCCATTTTAATTATATTGGTTTTGCCCATCCATGAAAAATTAATATTTCTCGGATTATTTAAATCAGAATTAATTTGTATAAGTGTTTTATAATTACATCCTTATAGTTTCTGGATTTGTTTTTGCAGATATACTCCCAGGAATTTTATTCTATCTATGGCTAGTTTAAATGGATTATCTTTTACTATTAGAACATTGTTGGTGATATACAGAAATGTTGATGATTTATGTAATGGAATGCTATTTTGCCATAAGAAATGATGAACAGATTAACTTTAGAAAAACATGAGAAGACCTACATGAAATTATGAAGAGTGAAATGAGCAGAACCAAGACAACCTTATACACAACAATAGAAATAATGTTTGAAGAATTACATGTATTTCTACCTCCAGAGAAAGAATTTATAAATAGAAATAAGACATTGTTTTATATTTCCATATATTTTTTCATCAAATGGTGCCTTCTTTAATAGGGGAAGAGAGGGAGGGAGAGAGTTAACTGAGTATTTCAATGTAACAAACAAATGAAAAGACTATATATTGCTAAGAAAGTGCCGATGTGCATTTGTAGAGTGAATTTCCTTATGCCACATACTATTGAAATTATTTGTTCAGCCCCGTTTCCTATTCCTATGTTATTAAATTAAAACCCGTCTTTCCTTTTCCATCTCATCAATCATCTGGTGTTTATCACCTTCTCTAATGAGGAGCTAGGTGGCTCAGTGACTAGAGAGCTGGGTCTGGAGTCTAGAAGATATGAATTCAAATCCAGCCTCAGATTCAAAATTTGCCTTGTTTCCATGTATCTCTTGTAAGTAATGTGTCTACAGTACAGAATATGGATAAGTCTTGAGGTCAAGGCATATAGTGGGAAAGTGAGGGAATGTTTTCATGAGAGGAACTTAACATGAAGAATGAATTTTCTTAAAGATTACAGGTATTATATGTCTTATTTCAAATTATTTGCCTTCTCAATTAGGAGGGAGGGGAGGAAAGGAGAGAGAAGGAGAATTTGGAAATCACAATTTTTTAAAATGATAAAATTATTTTTACATGTAATTGGAAAAAATAAAATACAATATAGGATATAAAAAAGATTACATGTACATTGGAAAGAGTCTTGTACTTTCAGTGAGAACGGCCTTCTAAGCTATTCCTCTCACAAGACACTCCATCTTTTGACTCTGGATGTTTTCTCTGCTTGTCTTCCATGTCTGGAATTCTCTCCTTCTTCATCTCTGTGTCCCAGCTTCCCTAGCTTCCTTCAGGTCTAAGACAAAATGCTTCCTTTTACAAGAAGCTTTTTCTGTTCTCTTTTAATGCTGATACCTTCCTTTTGCTACTTATCTCCAATGTGTCTTGTCTATACCAGTTTGTATATAGTTGTTTACATTGTCTTCCTTCTTAAACTGTGGCTTTTTTCATTTCCTTGTATCCTGTATAGTGGGGAATTCTTGAACCCCTAAAAACTACATTACCCAAAATTCCTTTCTCTATTACCTAGAATCCTTTGTCCTCACATTTAGGTGATTGTATTTAAGTTTGCTTTGATTCCTCCCCCACTCTCTTCTCTCATGACTAGGGTGGTTTCAGTTAGTTCTTTTACTTTAGTTATTATTAATAAAACTTTATAAAATATAATAGTTATTGAACATTACTTTTAAAACCCGCAATCCTCAGTGCTTAGGGTAGTGCCTGGCATATAGTAAATATTTAATAAATGTGGACTTGCCTTTGTTAGAGGGAGACTGCCATTTTAATTTTACAGTGTGTCCTTGAATGTCTGCATCATCACCTCCTCCATACCTCAATTTCCACATCTATACAATGAGGGCAGGGGCAAGATTTTTAACATTAATTTTAAATTGTATCAGCTTCTGATTTTTTTGTGTCTCAGGAAACTCTCAAGAATTTGCTACAAAGGTGATGGTAGAAGATACTCCTTTCCTCAACTAAATCAAAATCAAGAATTCTTTCCACATTGGCTATCAAATAGGATACTAATACCTACTTTCCCTGCCTTGAAGAATTGTTCTGAGACTCAGATAAGATAGCACAAGTGGAAGTATCTGGAAAACTTCAAAATCACTCCACATTATTATCATTGTTATGTAGAACATATCATTGAACATTTTTCAGTCACAAAAAGAGCCTCATTTCAAATCTCCGTTGCTGTCAGTTTACTCTGATGCCATTCCCCTGTGCTTGTGGAATGAAAGAGGTCCATAAGAGGAAATCTTGATCCTCCCTTTTCACGTACAATGTTGGCTGACCCGGAAGACTTCCTGGATTCTATGGTACGTACCTCTTTATATCAGGAATCTCACTTAGCAGGCTATTTGAAGATTTCCCCGATAACAGAACAATTCTTCAAGGAGGAAAAGACTAAATCTGGACACATTAACTGGTCCAGAGGATCCTAATTTTTGGTTTAAAGACCTTAGCACTTGAAACAGAGAATGTCCTGGAGTAAGCTTTCCCCCCTTCGGGGACGTGCCCTGTTGGTTGGAAGGTGTCCCAAGCGTTACACTTTATATAGAGAATCATATACTAATCAGTCAAGTGTGGCATCTGTTGAAAACTGTTAAGTACTACTGGAGCCGACTAGCAAAGCCAGAAACCTTCCTTGCTTGTTCTTTTCTTCTCTATTTTTTTTCTGTGCAGAGGGCAGTGCTTAGCAATTAAACACACTCCCTAGAGAATTATGGTGATTTGCCATTGAGTCAGGACGTACCTTCCAAAATGGCTTTAAATGAGTAACATTTCCTTCATCAAAGAGACTGTGTGCAGGCAGGATCACTGGGGATTGCTTGTGCCCTTGTATACACAAGTACACATCTGTTTTCTTGGAGAAGACCATACTTTCTTCCTGATGTATTTTGAAACAATCTGTATTTTGAAACAATCTGTCCCCTGACTACCCACACCCAACCTCAACCCCATTCCTACTTAAAAACATGTTTTTCTCAGTCTGGGTTGAACATGTAATGATCCCACTTTATTCTGTACCCTCCGACTTCCTTCTCTCTCTGACTTCCGCAAGGCTCAAGTTAGAGACATTTTGCTTTACACTCGACAGGAATCTAGTATTCATTCAGATGTGCCCGGCATACCAGTAAAAATACCAGAGTATTATAGTTTTCCCCTCATAGAGCAAAAAGGGAAGAGGAAAATGGTCACCACCCAGACCAAAAGAAGCAACTGATAGGCACAATATCTTCTGGCAATTCATTTTCCATTGTCATGGGAAAGAGGAGAGCAGCATCACTATTGGGATTTCTTAGTGCTAGTTCTAGTTCTGTTTCTAGCTTTGCCCCAAGTAACTCCCTGTATCTTAGCTTCCCCATATGTAAGAAGACACTAATAAAATAAAAGAAAAATGTTAAAGAGAGGAACATGATTTCCTTTAATTTCTGCAGATTTTTCTATTTTTTTTTAATGCTCAGAAAGCTTCTACTCACATTATTTTATTTTTAACATATATGTACATGTGAAATAGCTAAGGGTAATTATTAAAAAGGTCAGTGCCTGGCTGAAGGTTACAAAATGAGTAAATGGGGCCAAGACAAGAACTTCAGACTTTTAACTTATTCTAATGATCTGTTTTGTGGACTAACACAAATGTCTAAGGATCTCATTAAAACTATATCATGCTACCTCTCTAGTTATGCCTCTTTTTTTTTTTGGTAGTCTTCTTTTAAAAATGTATTTTCTTTCTTACTTTGCTAAATGTTTCCAGATGACTTAAAAACAACCTTTTAACATTTCCTTTTTAACATGTTTGGGTTCCAAATTCTCTCTAACTTCTTTATCCCCCCCCTTGACAAGGCAAGCAAATTGAATTCTATTATAAAAGTGATATCACATAAAATCTATTTCCATATTAGCTTTACTGCAAAAGAAAGCATAAATAAAAAAGGGTGGAGAAAAACAGGAAAGTAAAAAAATATTCTTCAATCTCCTTTTAAAGTTCATAGCTATTTGTGCCAAAAATTCAGGTCTGATCTAATATTAGGGAAACTATAAGTATAATTGACCATATTTAAAAAAAAACTAAGAGAAATCACATAATCATCTTAGCAGATAGAGAAAAAGCCTTTGACAAAATACAATAGCCATTCCTATTAAGAATAAATGGGCCATTTCTTAAAATAAGTAGAATCTACCTAAAGCCATTAGCAAATATTATCTGCAATGGGGATAAGTTAGAAGATTTCTCAATAAGATCAGAGGTGAGGCATGGTTGCCCATTATCACCATGATTATTTTATGTTGTACTAGAAATGCTAACTTTAGCAATAAGAGAAAAAATGAAGAAATTAAAGTAGGCAATAAGGAATCTAAACTATCACTCTTTGCAGATTATATGATTGTATACTTAGGAAATCCTAGAGAATCAACTAAAAAGCTAGTTGAGGAGATTAATAACTGGCAAAGTTGCAAGTACACAAAATAAGCCCACATAAATCATCACTGTTTCTAGATATTACCAACAAAGCATGAGATAAAAGGATAAAGCATCATGAGATAAAAAGAGAAATTCTATTTAAAATTACCCTAGACAATATAAAACACCTGGGAATCTAATTGTCAATACACAGAAATTGTATGAACTCAATTACAAAACACTTCACACAAATAAAGTCATATCTAAACATTTGGAAAAGTATTAATTGCTCATGAGTAGCCCAAACTTATAATAAAAGCTTAATAATAAAAATGGCAACACTAACTAAATTAATTTACTTATATAGTGCCGTACCAAACTACCAAATAATTATTTCATTGAATAAAACTAGAAAAATATAATAACAAAATTAATCTAGGAGAATAAAAGGTCAAGAATGTAAAAGGAATTAATGAAAAAAATGTGAAGGAAAGAGGTCTTGCAGTATGAAATTTCAAATTGTACTATAAAGCAGTAATTCTCACAATAGTTTGGTATTGGTTAAGAAATAGAATGGTGGATCAATGGAATAGATTAGATAAATATACAGGGGTAAATGACCTCAGCAATCTAATGTTTGATAAACACAAAGACTACAGTTTTGGGGCTAAGAACTCACTATTTAATAAAAACTACTGGGGAAACTAGAAAGCAATAGGATAGAAACTAGGCATAGACCAGTGATGGTGAACCTATGACACATGTGCCCAAAAGCACATGTAGAGCCATCTCTGTGGGCACACCTGCAGTCACCAACCCAAATTCATTACTAGAAAGCCCAAGGGACTGGGATAGAGCTGTTATCCTTCCTCCATCTGCCATGCTTGAGGACATTTCTCACTTCCCCACCTCTCTGCCTAGCAGCCCAGCATGAGTGCTTCCTCCCTCCTGGACTGGAGTAAGTGGGGAGACCCAGGGGGTGTGAGATGGTAGGGAACAGCACTAGGTCTCTGGGAGAGGTGGGGTGGGGCCTGGCACTCTATCTCTAAAATTTCACTATCACTGGTATAGATCTATAACAAGACATGGTTTAAATTGGGATATGATTTTGATACAAAGAGTGGTACTATAAGTAAAGTAGAGGAAGGTAAAATAATTTGACTGATCTATGGAGAAGGAAAGAATTTTTGATCAAATAAATAAACAGCACTGTAAGATATAAAATGAATAATTTTGACTTTATTAAATTAAAAGACTTTTGAACAAATAAACTCCATCTAACCAAGATTAAAAGAGAAATAACAAACTGGGGTAGGGGACAAAATTTTTTACAATACATTTTATAATAAAAATTTTATAACATATTTTCATAATGAATTTAATATATAACATATTAATATGTATTATAATAAATACTATTTGTTTATAATAAATAAATAATAAAATATAATAAATTTCTCTGGCAAAAGTCTAATTTCTCAAATTTACAGAGAATGCTAACCAATTTGATAGATGGTATCTTAGAGTTGTTTTAATTTTCATTTCTGTAATCAGTAGTCATCCAGAGCATTGTAGAATATTTTTTCAGATGACTATAGATAACTTCGATTTCTCCTTCTGAAGATTAGCTGTTTGTATTCTTTGATCATTTTTAAGTTGGAGAATGGCTCTTATTTTTATCAGTTTGGCTTGGTTCTCTATATATTTTAAAAAATGAGGTCTTTATCAGAGACACTCACTATAAATTTTTCCCAGTTTCTTTTTTCCTTCTATTTTGACTGCATTAGCTTTGTATCTGTTAAATAATTTCATGTAATCAAAATTATCCATTTTACTTCTCATCATATTCTCAATTATTTGATAATAAACTCTTATAATATGCATAGTTCTGACAAGTAAAGTATTTCATGTTCCCCAAATTTATTTATGGCAGCACACTTTACATCTAAGTCATTTATCCATTTTGACTTTATCTTGATATACATTGTGAGATGTTGGTTGATTCCAAGTTTCTGCCCAATTGTTTTCCAATTTTCCTAGCAATTTTTGTCAAATTATGAGTTCTTACCCAAATATCTTGTATCATAGGGCTCATCAAAAATTATATAGCAATGTTCTTTTACTATTGTTTATTGTGATTTATTCTATTCCACTGATTGATCTATGTTTCTTAATATCATATTGTTTTGAAGATTACTGCTTTGTGATATAGTTTGAAATTTAGCACTGTTAGGCCAACATCTACTAAAGGATGCTGATCCTTCAGAAAGAATCTTAAATGAAGAGTTCTGCTACGAATCTTTTTTAAACAGTTTTTTATTGGAAAAAACATATTCCAAAGCTTTTTGAACATTATAATATACTTTCAAATGAATATATTATGTGAATCTGTGTTTTTTATCAAGAGAAAGGATAAAATACAATAATTCTTTTGTATTAGACAACTCAATATGGAACCTTTTTTTCTATTACTTGATTAATATGTTCCTTAGGAAAGCAGAATTCATTTCTTTTGTTATAAATATGTAATAAATTATAAAAATATGCTTGTCCAAAAGAAACAGAAATTCACATTAGTTATGTCCAAAAATCTATGTTTCATTCCTCCTCCTCCCATTGCTCCTCCCCTTTCCAAGAAGGCAGACAATATTATATAGACTATATGTGTGTGTGTGTGTGTGTGTGTGTGATCATATAATACATATTATTCTGTTCATTATGTTGTGAAAAAAGACACATTGTCTTCACAGAGTTAAATAAAAGAACTCACAGAGTTCTACTCTTAATCTTAAAGGGACCTGTGGGAAAGACAGATTTACTACTATGAAAGGTTAGAATCTATAACTGCCCCAAGTTCAGTTACCTTCTGGATTTTTTCTGGGTTGACTTCTGTACATTTTCCTATAAATATTTATGGACTCGTGAATTTTTTTTTTCATTCTTTTTATTTTCCACAGGCTGATTTGCATTGGTTGCCTTGATTGTTCAGATAGGAACCCGAGGACATGTTGCCCACATTTGGGGAAATCTAGACATGACCTACTTTTATTTTTATTATCCTCCAAGAATAAACTAGAAGTTGGAGGCACTGAGAAAAAAGTGAGAATTGACCATTCTGAATTAGCTCCCAGTAGTAGATGGCACAATCTACATGAAACTATTGTCTTTGGGATACCCTGGGTGACAGTGAATATCCCTTTGCATTTCTTTCTTATGCTGTATTTCTCTTGAATAGGTTACCCCTTGTATTCTCTTAAACTGTCCAACCTATTCTTTTTAAATATTTTTTTATTTATATCATTTAATATTTCCCAATTACATATAAACTAACCCATTCTTAAAAGGCCAGATAAAGTCTAACTTAATTCTAACTTATTTCTGCTATTCTATCCCTGAGGGATTTCTCCTTTTCCTGAAAAACTAGTAATCATTTAGTGACTGGATGATCCGACTCAGAACTTAATTATATGAAGACTTGAATTGTCAGGTCACAAATTCCTAGAAAGTAGAGCTAGTAGAGACCTTAGAAGGCATCTAGTCCAACTGTCTCATTTTACAAAGAAACTGATGTTCTCAGAGGGTGATTAGATTAGGGCAAAGGGATCTTTACCTTCTATACTTTTCTGAGGGGAATGAAGTAGCAGTAACCTCTAAGTTATTGCATATCTATATGTCCTGTTCCCCCCAACACAATTGTGAACGTGTTTTAGTTAGAAGCCATTGCACACCTAACCAGGATCCCTGATAGAGTCTAGTACTGAATTACCCAAACATTCTTCCAGAAAAGGTGTCGAGGTTATGAACGAAAAAATTGTCATTACAATTGTATTTTCCCTTCTAAAATATCAAACATGAAATAAGATATCTGACAATAGTGTACAAGTACAACAGATTTTCTTTGAAAAAATAAGTTTACTTTCCTTTTTTTTCTGATCCAAAATTTCAATTCTGCCACTCTACTTTCTCCCAGGAGCATTCCATATTAGTGCCCCTCCCCACCCACTAAAAACAGTATCTTAAAGGTTCTATAAATATATTTTAAAATAAAACATTTCTTACGGGAAAATTAGCTTGGGCTACACATGTTGAGTAAATGCAATGCTGGGCATAAATGATTATTGGCTCACCTCAAAAATAATGTCTGCTTTGTTCATAGACTTCATTAGACAGTGGCAACTCTGGAAACCAAATGATTATTATGGGTAAATAAGACACAGGAGTACATACTTGGCTTACTCTGTCCAGTTTCTTTTCAAGTCAGAAGAAGTAGCATGAATAATATATTTTGATTTCCTTTGATTGAACTGTCAGTGTGATTTATTTCATAGCTTCATCTTCTCTATCCCCCTTGTAAATAATGGTGAGTATACAGAGCTATTTGCTAACATTTGTCTTGCTAATTTGCTTAAGGGGTGGGAGGATGGTGACATGTTATTTTTCCTTGTGATGGGTCTGGAGGAGAGAAAGAATGTTTTGCACACCAGTAGAACTTTTGAAAAATTAAGATTACATGATGCTCCCCCTGCCCTATTCTCCTATAAATCTATTCAGACTCATTTCACAACTTGAAAGTAGTTCAAATTGAAAATCACCCCTATAAAAAAATCAAATTAATGTTATTCCCATTATACTGGCTATCCAGCCATGTGAATGAGAGAGGCTGAACAAGCTTGAATACTTCCTCAAAATAAATAATGCACTAATGAGACAGTAATTTCACGCCTCTCATGAAATTCCCAGGACATTCCCCTTGAAGAGGCCAAGATGGTGCTCAGGATTTCACAGAAAATCTCCCTCCCTCTGCCCCAATACTGTGCTGTATGCTGAAATTAATGTGAGCCTCTTGTGCATTTAACATGACATTTCCAGTATGTAGCTTGCTTTACTGAATAACCAATCTGGATCATAGCCATGGAACTTGAATTTTACTATTGGACTGTCAGAAGTACAGGAAGATATTAACTGCTTATGGAATTGCTAGTGCAGTATAGTATAGTTTTTAAAAATTGCTGGATTTGGAGTCAGAGGACCAAAGTATTAGTCCTAGATCTGATATTTACTATCTAACCAGGGTCACTATTTCATCATCTATTAAAAAAAGGAATTTGAATAAATTATGTCTAAAGCACTTCACCCATTCTAATATTTTGTATTCTTGGGTTTTTAAGAGTAACACTGATTTAGTTTCTTCTATATTTTATTTAATATAAAAACTATTTCATCACTTCCTTTCAATTTGACTATCATCCCCATTCCAGGCTTAAAGAAAAAGTTCTTAGTTTTATTTGTTTTTTAAGACTTTTTGTTTTCAGATTTCTTTCTTTTTCTTCCAACTGTCAAAGTTTCTTCTTTTGTACTTATAGGGTTGCTAAGTCCTTTTAGTTGTATTTTAAGGTCATCATTTATCCTATTTGTCTATTTTTTGATGTATGCTTTCAAATATATATGTATTTTCACCTAGTAACTTTGTTTTATTATATCCTATAAGCTTTGCTATGCCATTTCATTGTTAACATTCTGCTCAATGCAATTATTTTTTGATTGTTTACATCAAATTTATATGATTTGTTCTTTGACCCAAACATTATTGATGAGATCATAACTCAGATTTCATTGAGTTCAATATTTTCCTTATATATCCATTCTTTTACTTTCTCAAGTAATTGTTAATGGTAGCTTATAGTTTGATTGTTGATATGAAATGTGCTTGTTATATTTGCTTTTTAAAATATTTGTTTATGATTCCTCAAATAAAAAACTGGGAAATGTCCATATTCCTTAATATTCCCATCCAGAAACAACCATTAAAACTTCTTGTTTATCTTTCTGTTATTCTCCTTTGCTAGCTCATAGCTCCAATTTGGGGAGTTCATCAAGAGTTTCTCTTTTTCCTCTATATTTATTATCTTGGCAATCTAATTAATTCCCATGGGTTTAACTGTGTTCTTATGACTTATTTATTCATTCCTCAGTCACCACCATAGAGAGAGCTGATATAAACATTTTTCTACATGAAAGATATTTTCATTTTTCTTTAATCTCTTTTTTGGTATATTGAGTCCCTTATGACTATTTTTCCTTCCCTTGAGTCTTCCATTTCTATGTCAAAATTTCTATTTAGCTCTTGGGGTTTTTTTCCCATTAGGAATGGTTGGAAATCCTCTATTTCATTAAATATCAATTTCCATGTTAAAAAAGTGAGTAAGTTGGAATATGATATTCCAGAAGGTAAATGACCCTGAATTACATGCCAAGAACACCCTATCTAGCAAAATTGAATATAATTCTTCAGGGGAAAAATTAATATTTAATGAAATAGGGGACTTCCAACCATTCCTGCTGCAAAGACCAGAGCTGATTCAATAAAATTAAACTGTTTACATTCCTATATAGGAAGATTATATATATAGTTCTGGGATATATATGTATATATAAAACCTAGAACTCCTAATTATATGATTATTAGGGCAATTTAAAGGAATTTACATAGATGTGGCAATGGGTGTGAGTTGATTATGTTGGGATAATCTGAAAAATGGAAGGACAAGAAAGTGGTGAGGAGAAAGATACCGTAAGGAAGAAGAGATCTTGGGGTTTGACTGTTTTTAACTGTCACTCTCTCTGGATCTGGCTTCGACCTAGCTGTAAGGAGAATCTTTGATCTGGCAAGTTTCCTTTGGAAATTCTAATCTTGTGGAAAGGTTAGTGATTCCTGGGTTTGAGAGCCTTGGAGTATACTGCTTTTTCCCTGAAGTACAGAGACCATCTGCCTGAGATCTATCTGTCAGAAATCCACTTGGTGATGGTAAACCCTAGGGTTTGGTCATCTGGGTCTCTGGGTATACCTAGTAACAACCCCAGGCTTTAGGTAAAGGCTCAAATACATCTGTGAGTCCTTCTTCTTTATCCTTTTTGGATAATCCATCCTATTTAGTAAAGTAGTATAATCAGATAGCTAGGTTTTCTGGGTCTTAGTTAGAGATTAGGAGTTTAGAGTAGCTTGAGTAAATTCTTAAGAAGAAGAAATAATTCACCATGAGGTGAAAGAGGTTGGGTGGAGACTAGATCTATAGTATTTGGAACCTACCTATCATTTCCCCTTTAGTCCTATTATAAAAATACATTTTGTTTCTAGAGCCCAAGGGGTTTTGTCTTTTACTGACCCTGAAGAGCTTTACTGACTCTGAACAGATCTCTAGGTGGGTGGTTATCATCTCTTATCCATCTAGGAAGGATTTTTATTTCAGTGGGGTACTCTGGGAGAAAGAGGAAAGGAAAGGAAGAAGGGAGAAATTTTTCTCACATAATAGATGTACTCAAGCAAGAACTTCAACAGTGGATGGGGAGTAAGGGTGGTGGCAGGCAATGCTTGAAGCTTACTCTCATTGGAATTAGCTCAAAGAAGGAATAATGTATAGATACATTCAGTTATATATAGAAATGTAACTTACTCAATAGGGAAATGGGAGGGAAAAAAGGATAAGAGAAAGGATAGAGGGATGCTAAAAGGGAGGGTGGATTGGGGGGACATTGTTAGAAGCAAAATGGACTTGAGGAGAGGCAGGATAAAGAGAGAGGAAGAAACAAAAGAAAATGAGATGGAGGAAAATATACAATTAATAATAACAATCAAGAATATGAAGGGGATAACCTGATCACCTATAAAATGGAAGCAGATAATAGATATGAAATCAGAATTAAAAAAATATGCCATTTACAAGATGTTCACTTGAAAAAAAGGAATGTTTTTTAAATAAAAGGCTAGAACAGAATCTAATTCAACTTGTACTATAATAAAAAAGGAAGGCGTAACAAACAATCTCAGATAAATCAAAAGAAAAATTAGATCTAATTTAAAAGAAAAAATCATGGAAACTAAATTCTTCTAAAGGGTACCATAGACAATGAAATACTATCAAAATATTTTATAGCAAGTTGCTTTGAAAGAGGTAACAGTTCTTAAATATATATGAATATAAAAGTGAGCCAAAATTATCAAAATAAGACCCATTTCCCAATTTGTAAATAGTTAAAGAATATGATGAGACAATTTTCAGAAAAAGAAATCAAAACTACCCACACTGTGATGAAAAAATACTCTATCACTATCGATTAGAGAACTGAAAATTAAAACAACTCTGAGGTACCACATGACACTTAGCAGAAATTACAAATGTTGTAGGGATGAGGGGAAAATAGGGATATTAATGAAATATTGGTAGATAGTGAACTAGCGCAACCATTCTAGAGAACAGTTTGGAACTATGCTCAAAGGGTTATAAAATTGCACTGGCTCTTTGACCCAGAAATATCATTGCCATATCCCAAAGACATAGAAAAAGGAAGATGGACAGAATAATTTATAGCAGCTCTTTTTGTGGTGGATAAGAATTGGAAACTGAAGGCATGCTCATTATTTGGGGAATAGATGAACAAATTGTGATGTTATTTTGATGAACTGCATTTGTGCTATGGAAAATGACAAAGATGGGGGGTGGGAGGTCTTGGAGATCAGTGCACACAGGAGCAGCAATGTTGTAATGATGATTGACTGTAAAAAACTTGACTACTCTGATCAATACAATGATCCAAGGCAATTCCAGAAGGATCATGATAACAAAATGCTTTCTACCTTCAGAGAGAGAATTGATGGATTTTGAGTGCAACTTAAAATATGATTTTCTCACTTTCTTTTTTCTTTCTTTCTTTTGGTAATACAGCTAATATGGTAATGTTTCACATGTATAATTGATATCATATTGCTTGCTTTCTCAGCAAATTTGGGAGAGTGTTGGCAGGAGGGAAAGACTTTGGAGATCAAAATTTTTAAAAATGTTAAAAAACAAATGATAAATTAAAATGTTAACAAAATGCCACACGTTGAATTCCATAAATTCATGCAGAACAAATAAGCAGAACCAGAAGGATAATTTATACTGTACCATCAGTATTATAAAAATGAACAACTTTAAGGACTTTGGAAAGCCTATGAAGAAAGAAATGAACAGAAGCAGGAGAATAATTTAAATAATAAGAACATTGTAAGAACCAACAACTTTGTAAGGTATAAGAACAATGAAATTACCATTCATGATTCTAGTCAACCAGTGATGAAATATGTTATCCATTACAGATAGGTGACATGTTTAGGGTGTGGAATTACTTATACATGTGTACGTATGTACGTACGTATGTATGTATGTGCATATATGTATGTGTGCATATATGTGTATATACACATATGCACACATATACATTTTATGTAGTATATACTAATTATGTATACATAATTATGCATTATAGCACATGGTAATCATAATACATTATTATAATAATATATTATATACATAGTTTTGATATGCATTATTATATAAATAATAAACACATAATACAATTGTTGAGATAATTTATTTTTTTCTTGCTAAAAGATATTTGTTTTCCTTTTCTTGTGTTTTTTAACTAATCAAGTGGCAATTGGGAGAGGGAAAAATAGATTTCTGGTCATTAAAAGAAGAGTTGCTTGAGTGCATGCTGTAGTGTAGATGTAAAAGGTTCCATGCTCTTTTAGATTATTAGTATATTATTAGTTTTAATTAATAGTGACTTTGTTACAAGAGTAACTTTCATGAAGTAAAAATAATGTGTACATGTGTATGATTTAATAACAAAATGCATTAACAAAACTAAAAAAAGCTATCAATATGATACAGATCTATTTTAGATTTATTTATCTAGCCTGAGTCTCTCCCCAAGGTTCAATGCCTTATCTTCAATTAACATTGGACATTTGAAACTGGATATTGACTGGAATACATTGGTGTAATCCACTAATTTATGCCTCATTCTGAATCTTGAGTTTATCACTTCTCTTCCAAGAGAAGCCATTTTCTTATCAAAAAGACATCTGAAATTTCATAAGCCTAAAATTGAACTCATCATTCCCTTTCTCTAAACTTTGCTATCTCTGTTGAAAGCAACATTAAATTTCCAATATTTCAGGTCTGTAATCCTATATTACCTTGGAGTCCTCATTCTTCTTTATCTATATATCTAAGTAGTTGTCAAATCTTGCTGTTTGCAAGATCATTCTATTTGTATGTCTTACATCTGACCCTTTCTCTTTACCCACAAGCTACCACATTAGTTCAGTTTCTTATCATCTTTTGCTCAAGTTATTACAGTAGAATTGCAATTGGTTTTCCTTTCTTATGTGCCTCCTCATTATTTCCCATCCAACAAACTGCTGCCCAATAATTTTCCTTAAGTGTAGATCTGACCATATATCTTCCTTATTCAACCAATTCCAATGGTTTCCTATGCCTCTAGGTTAGGATGTAAGCTCAATGTGAGTATATATTACTTTATTTTTAAGTTAATATCTTTAGTGCCTTACTCAAGGTTTGAAACACAATAATAATTTAAATATTTGTTGATTAGTTAATAGTTTGATTGAGTTCAAATGTTTCAATCTAGAAGGGAACTTAGAGGAAATCAAGTGCAATCCCATAATTTATAGAAGCAACTGAGTTATAGGGAAGTGAATTTTATAAAAGTAATAATTAATAAGGCTTCTTATTCTTATATTATGTGTGGTGCTTTTTTGAAATTTACCTAGATTTTTTGTAATAATTTAGTTGGCATGCCATTATAATTATCCATTAAAAAAAAGTCTTTGGTACTTTTAGGCATAATATAGTTTCCCTGTTTTTTTCAACATTATGAATTTTTAAGATTGCTTAATCTCATTAAATGATTGCAATTCCTACCTTTTCAGAGTCCCTTGAAGTGCTTTTTTTTTGTTCTATCCAATATTGTCCATGTTCTAAATATATTACTTACTGAAAAAATATTCTTTAATATTACAGTTCTAAATTATGCATAATATTTCTTGCTGAGCTAAAATTCTTTTGATTGTCATACTCTAAACTTTGCTGACTACTTCCAATATTTCCAGATATTTTTTCTCTGAAAAAATCTTAGAGTATGTAAATAGGTTTTCCTTTTCTTGGTGCCTTACTGGAAGTCCTTAAAGCATCATATTTTCTCTTCATATCTCATATTCGAGTTCAGTATTTTGTTGTGTGCAATTCTCCTGACCTACCAATTCTTTTTTTAAAATCCTTAACTTTTGTCTTATAAACGATCTAAGTATTAGTTTCAGGGTAAAGAGCATTAAGGTATATAGGCAATTGGGAATATGTCCCATGACATGTCCAAGATAACACAGCAAGGAAGTGTCTGAGGCAAAATTTGAACCCAGAACCTCTTGTCCCTAAGCCAGGATATCTATCTGCTGAGCCACGTAAATGTCTCTGGGCCTTCCTTTTTCATCCTCCTAGAAGATTCATTTATGAGTTGTTCAATTTATCTTTTTGAAATTCTAAAATTTCTTTCTAATATATACATAAAGACATACACATACTTCCCTCTTTAAACAAATCCTGATATAGGTGAAATCTTCATTCTTTTTGACCTCTTTTTTCAGTCTTTGGCATTTTTAGTCACCTTTTTCTTTTATATATTCTCTCTTCTAGTTTTTTTTTTTGTTTGTTTGTTTGTGTGTGTTGGATACTATTCTACTCTCTGCTGGTTCTCTTCCAATTTATTTAATCACTACTTCCCAGTATCCTTTGCTAGATCTTGGTCTACTCTCAGCATGTAAATATTATGTGATTGTCAATAGGAAGCACATTGGTGAGGCTCATGAGTGATAAAACTAGAAAATCAGTCCCTTAATATTACCCATCAAATTACAACATTAGTAATAGTCAACCTTTAGAGACCTGACCCAACAATGCTAATGGGATTTGGGCAAGCAGCCCTGGTGTGGGAATTCATATGTGAATTACTCTTATTTCCATAACTGATGGAGACATTAATTTCTTGCGGACCATGTCTTCAATTTTTATACTAGCTACACAATAGTCACTAAATATGTAATTTGGGGTTACTACTAGTCTTTCCAGATATCAATAGTGGACTTTATTATTAATCTAATTAAGAACAATTGTGAAAATTATTCAACTAAAAAACCCCATCATTTATCTATTCTAAAGTTCAAGTGGAAATATTTGGCAGATTTTTTTATAAAGAACTCCATATTTTAATTGCATGAATATGAAGTGGCCCTTAATTGGCAGAAGTTCCAAGGAATGCTAATATTGAATGGTTATATTATGGAGCAAAAGCTGAGCTCAGATGTTACCCAATCCAAAGCTGTCTTTAAATATATAAATCTATTGGCTTTTAGCAAACCCAGAGTATTTTCTACACTTCACCAATACCAATCTAATTGCAAACAATTTAGTTATAACTTATGATGATTGCTAAAAACAAAACTGACCCATTTTGCCAATCAATTGTTTTATGCATATATATGTATAATTCATACACATATAAATATATGTAGATACATGTGTATTATATTATTATAGAATACGTGTATACAATCTGTAGGTACATTTTGGCTTTAGTAAAGATTGCTTAATACATTCAGACAGGGAATGAACAGAATGCAAAGATTAAATTTAAAGCAGTCACAGCCAAAAAAGAAATAATTCTTAATTGTGTGCTGGTTGCCATGAGGGTTACTTCTAATATATCTGGAATGAGAGAACATGATATGGGTCATAGAAGTTCAGAGATGATGTAAGGATTTACATTTGTAAGCAAAATATAACTACAGGTACTATTCCTATGATTCATAATCATAATCCAAATGGCAGGATTTTTGGATGCCATCATCTCTGAAGTTCTAAACTCCTCTTAACTATTTTAGCAAGAAGGTATTATGAAGTGAATTAAAGGAAGTTATCATCCTTTTTTGTTATCTACTTTTCTACATATATGTTGTTTCCCCAGTTAGAATATAAGCTCCTTGAAAGTGTAGATTAGTTCTTTGTATTTATATTTCCAATGTGTAGCATATATTAAAAATTGAATAGATGTTTTTTCAATGATTGATTTAACACTGAAATCCATGAGCAAAAAATGAAAGTAGGCTCATTATATGACTAAAACAAGAGATGACTAGTGGAGCCCCTGATATATCCAAGATGTCAACAAAAAGTGAGGTCTCTAACATATTAGGTGGATGCCCTGTGACAAACCAAATGGAGGAGACAGATAGGGATTAAACAAGAGGAATAGACAAGGTCAGGTTTCAATTCGCATCATTTCTAGGAATACCCACATCTGTGAGATCAGTTTGAATATTCATATTGTGAAGATAGAATTAACTCTCCCCTTTTCTATTTTTTAGCTAATTAACTCAAGAAATTAGAGTACCCCTACTTACCATTAAGTAAGAGAGTTCAGGAATCACTTACTAGAGTAAACACACCTCCAAAGGCTACTGCCCTCACCCTGCTGGGGCAGTGCAAAGCAAATTGAAAGACTTCCACTGGTTTCTGTGAAGAAGGGGGAATGACAGGAAATGAAATGGAAAATAGGAGCATAAAGGGAAGAGACCAGCATGGTCTAGATTCATTCCTTTCCTGGCTTCTGGAGAGATTGGTTCCAGAGATTAGTTCGCTTCCTGGTGCTTGGAGTGAGTGGCTGAGATCCCTGCCTTGGCTTGGAGAAGGCTGTATTGATGGAACTCTGGCTGAAGACACCACCAGGACCTCTGACTGAGGATTACTAGGAAATCCATGTGGAGATCCGATTGGGGGAAATCCTTCTGGGGCTTAGCCTGGTTTCTCGGGAGAAGGGCTGGTAGGATTATTAGAATCTGTCTCTTTGTCTTACATTTTCCCACTTTTATTCTTTCTACCTTTTTGTAAGTAAAGCTGCTAAAAGTCATTTTGACTTAAGCTATAATAATTTTAAATCGGTGACTACAATATTACTTTAGAATTCTCATATTTAGCATAAAACCTAAATTTAAACTCTTATAGTATATTAATCTGTCCATAAGGAGTTAAAAGCAGAAAGAAAAAATGGATAGTTTAAATTACTATTGCAAAAGTGCTTTCTACATATGTTTCAGAAAATATTTTTAATGATTCTTTTAAATGATGAAGGGATTTGAAATTCTAAAGCAAGATATAAAGTTAAGGTCAAATTAATCATTCTGGTTTAACTTGGAATACTAAATATTAATGTTCATCCTTAGCATGTGTGGCATATTTTATGCCATTCATCTGATTATAAATAGTTCAGACTGTGACATGCCATGATTCACAATGTATAAACTGTCAGTAATCTTACTGCACATCAGTCAGACCCCTCTAACCTTGTTAATTAATGAGCAAATAAAAATGAAGTATGCTTCTTAGAAGGGAAATTTTCCCATGAATAAAGCTTCCCCATATATAGACATTGATGGTGATTGGAGACATCTGGTAAGCACAGGAAGAGAATTGAATTTTGTGGATAAGTTTCCAATGCGAGATGGAGAGAAGTTTCAGTCTTGGTTAAGAAATCAGAAATAAAAAAACAAGGAAGAGAATTCCATTATGATACAAGAGTCAAGCAAGGTTTGAGAGAAATTCCACTGGTAGTCAACTTCAAGCAATAAGTAAATAGTTTGGATGTTATTTTCTTGTAAAAAGAATTATGGAAAATAGGTAATCCCAGGTTTTAGAAATATGGAAAATGGGAATATAAAATACATAAAGTTTTTCCTAAAAAAAGGACATATACATATAAAAACGGATATATACAATGAATTTAGCCTACTAATTCCTAGATCTGTATATCCAGTTCCAGTCTTTACAGGAAACTTCAGTCCTACCATTTGAAACTGGAAGTCCAGGAGAATATTAGACTTAACATATATAAACCAAACTCTCTCCTTTTGCAAAATTTCCCAATTTTGTCAAGGTCTCACCACCCTTTAGGTGTCCCAGATATGTAATCTCTTGGGATCATTCTTGACTTCTCATTCTCCCTTACTCCAAATGTCCAATCATTTGCTCAGTCTTGCTGTTTCTTTAATCACATTTTTCACATCTTGTGACTTCTCTTCACTCACATAGCTACTGCTTTAGTTCAGGACCTCATCATATCTCTCCTAGATTATTTCAATAGCCTTCTAATTGTCTCCCTGCCTCAAGATTCTCCACAATATTACATCTTACCCACTACTGCTTAAGTAAATATCTGTAAGTGTCATTTTAAATACATGTTTCTTGTACTTACTGAATTCCACTGGCTTCCTGTTATCTCTAGGATTAAGGGGAGACTCCTTTGATTCACTTTAAAATTCTATGCAACCAGTCCCAACCTACCTTTCTAATCACATTGGGCATTATTCTATCTCCTTCATTTTGTGTGCCATTCAATCTGATCTTTTTGTTCCTCATTCTCAACACTATCTCCTATCTCATTGTTTTGCATTTATCCTACAAACCCATGCCTGGTATATCAACTAATCAAAGAACCAAGAAATAGTTATTAAGACTTTACTATGGGCCAGTCACTGTGCTAGTTACTGGTGATACAAATCTGAAGAAGGAAACAATTCTTATTTGTAATGTACTTGCATTCTAATAAATAAGAGAAGTATATATAATTCAAAGCAAGTCTCCAAGATAACCACAAAAGACTCATGTTTTAAATTCTATATATAGTCAAGGAAGGAACTGTTGGAATCTGAGTGCAAATCAAAAAATGCCATCTTCCACTATATTTCTTTCATGAGATTTCTATTGTATATGTCATATGTTTTCTACTATGACATGAGCAATATGGACATGTATATTGCATGAAAGTATGGATATTACCTATATTGAACTATTCACTTATCTCAGGGAGAGGAGGAAGGGTAGAGAGGGAGAAAATCTAAATTTTGAAATGTCAAAAAACAATTTTCAAAAACTATTTCAATGTGTAACTGAAAAATAAAAAAAATGGCAAAAGAAGTATATATATGTATATATATAAGAATATACAAAGAAATAATTTAAA
Source organism: Monodelphis domestica (assembly GCF_027887165.1). Lineage (NCBI taxonomy): Eukaryota > Metazoa > Chordata > Mammalia > Didelphimorphia > Didelphidae > Monodelphis > Monodelphis domestica. The sequence goes on along the minus strand of NC_077233.1, from coordinate 235,209,186 downwards.
GTTTATGCGGACCTACATCATAACGTAATTACCATTTGACCCAGTACTATCACTAATAGATCTGTATCCCAAGAAAGTCAAAGAAAAGAAAAGTGCCTAGAAATGTGAAAATATTTACAGTAACCCTTTTGTGAAGCATTGGAAATTGAGGGAATGCTCATAATTGGAAAATGGTTGAATAAGTTGTGATATATGACTGTGATAATATATTATTGTACTGTAAGAAATACTGAAAAGGATGGAACCTTGAAAGACTTATATAATGTAAAACGGAGTGACCAAAACCAGGAAAATATTGTACACATGATTGACAATAATGCAATAATCAACTGTGAAAGACTTAGTTACTCTGATTAATACAATGATCAATGACAATGCCATTTATATTTATGATACATATATTTTATAGGTACTGGTTGCCTCCATTAGAATATAATCTCCTTGTGAGCACTAAATCAATCACTCAACATTTACTACTATGTTCCTGGTGCTGGGATATTTGTTTTATTCTTTTCACTAGTAATCCTAGAGCCTAACATAGCACTTGGCAAATAGTAGGGTTTTAAAATGCTTCCTAAATGATCAATAGTATTAAAACCATCTTGATTGTTTATATTTCTCTGAATTTTGTTTTGCTGATAGCATTTTTAAAATAATGCTTCTTTTCTTTCTTTTCTTGTTCTTTGCATACCTGCCACCAACTCCTTTCTTCCCCACAATTCTTCCTATGCCTCAAATTAAAAGAACACTATTCTAGAAACATGTATAGTCAAAACAAAACTATACAAACCCATGCAAAAAAAAATGCATGTCTTCTTTTGAACCTCTAATCCATTATTTATCCATCAAGAGATGGATAGCATATTTCATTACTAGTCCTTTGGAATTGTGGTTCATCATTACCTTGATCACAGTTCTTAAATCATTTAAAGTTGTTTTTCTTTGCAATGTTGTAATAATTGTATAAGTGATTCTCTTTCTACTCATTTCATTGCATTAGTTCAAATAAACTTTCCCAAGTTTCTCCAAATCTCTCATGTCTGGATTTCTTATGCCATGGTAAATATTGCATTATATTTATGCATCATAATTTATTCATTAATACTCCAGTTGAAGGAATCCCTATCTCCTTAGTTTTCATTTCTTTGCTACAATAAAAATGATGCTTTGAATATTTTCATATATATGAATCCTTTACTTGTTTCTTTGATTTCTTTAAGAATATGTACCTTTTTGTTGACATAGTTTGGTAAAGGGCTATGCATAGTTTAGTAACTTATGGAGATATTTTATATAGTCTGTAGTTATTTTTAATGGAATTTCTCTTCCTTCCTGCTTAGTTATATTAGTAATAAGAAGAAATACTGATCATTTATGTGGATTTATTTTATATCCTGCAACTTTGCTGATTATTTTTTCAATGAATTATTTAGGTGAGTCTCTAGAGTTCTTTAAATAGCCCATCATCTCATCTGTAAAACAGAATAATTTTGTTTTATTTTTGCACATGCCTATTCTCTCATTTTAAAAACTTGTCAACACTAAAGTCAGTATATCTAGATCTATATTATATAATAGTAATGATAATGGTCATCCTTGCATTACCATTGATCATACTTTTGTTTTTCATTATATATAATGGTGGTTCTGATTGCTAGATAAATATTATTGACTAATTTAAGTAAATATCTATTTATTCCTATGCTTTTAGTGTTTTAATTAAGAATTGAAAATATGTTTTATAAAAAATATTTTCTACAATTTTAATATAATTATGTATATTTTTATTTATTTGGTCTATTATGTTTATACTTTTCACATGCTGAACTAGACTTGCTTTACTGGCATAAATCCATACTGAATATGTTGCAATAGTTTGATATTCATTAGGGATATTATTTTCCCTCTCTTTTCTATAATTGAAAATCTGTTACCCTAAAAAGCTACATTTCCTGGGAGCCCACTGACTTCCTGTCATTACTTACTTCCTGTAGACAGGGGATATTAGGCAGTGAGGTGGAGGATCCCCGCCTCACTGGCTCCCTTTCAGGAGCATGGTGGTGGTAAGTGCGGGGATTTTGAACAGGATGATTAGCCATGTAAACATGGTTTTTATTTTGTATGCCTTTTATTCCTTTATTTCTAATGATCATTAATAAATATATCTTTTAATTTAATATTTTAATTGAGATTAATTTTAATTTTTATACTTTTCCCCCTTGATTTAGGTATATAGGCAATATCAATATCATATAAGTAGTTTAGTAAAATCTCCTTTCACCCACTATTTTTATAATGTTAGAATTAATTATTCATTGACTATTTGATAGTATTCATATATAATTTCATCTGATTCTGGTTCCTCCCATCCACTTTGGGAATTTATTTACAGATTGTTCAATTTATTTTGCTGAGAAAAAATAATTTAAATTGCCTACTTATTGTTTCATTAACCTGGTAATATTACCTTTTTGTACATTTTCATCATTTTCTTTTAACATATCACCTTTGTTGTCATATAATCATGTAAAATAATTTCTAATAATTCCTTTCATTTTGTCTTCATTTGTTGTGAATTTTCCTACTTTATTGTTGATTAGGATAATTTGGTTTTCTTCTTTCTCTCTGTAAAATCAAATAAGCTAATGCTTTATTTATTTTATTATTTCTAAAAACCAGCTAGAGTAATTCCAAATTAAATATTATTGTTTTGATTTCTGTTTTGTTAATCTCTTCCTTGAGTTTTGGAATTTCAATGTCAATGTTTAGTTGTTTCTGTTTTAATTTCTTAGTTGTGTAGAACCTTTAGTTGTTTGTCAATTCATTGATCCTTTCTTTGTTTCTATTATTTATGATAGTGTTTAAAAATATACATTCTCCCCTTAGAAATGTTTTGGTTGCACTTGAGTTCCAAAAGTTTCAGTATATTGTCTCATTGCTATCCATTTCTTTGTTGAAATCTCTTACTCTACCCAACAATTCTTTAGAATTGCATTATTTCCTTTCTATTAAACTAAATAATTTCTTCAAAGGTCTTTTTTGATTAACAAGTTTGTTGTATTGTAGTCAATACAGGATTATTCAATATTTTGACTTTTCTAGACTTCTTTATGAGATTTAATATTCTGTTTTCTTCAACTTTCTCTCTTTATAAAGGAGGTTGTGATAGTGAAGGAATATTATTAACATGAATGATACTTAATTGAAGAGATCTGCTTCCACACCACTGTACCTCCTTTGTTTCCCTCTCCCAGACTAATTAATAGTTTGTCTTTGTGTCTAACTATCCCCTCCTCTACTCTATCTTCCTTCATAATGTATCCTCTCTACTCTCCCCTTTCTTTCCTATTTCAGTTATGTTCAATGTATACAAATAATTTTCTCTTTCTATGTGAATACATATATGAATGGGTCCAATGATCCTTTGTCTTATTTAGATGAGAATAAAGTTCATGTAATTCCTACTCTCCTCCCTGTTTCCTTTGTTTGAATTTTCTTATTATTTACCCCAATTATGAGAAATAATAAGTTTCCCACATTTTTTTTTATTTCTTCCATTGTATGCCTCACTCCCTCCTCTCTTTTCTCATTAAAGATCATCAATTCAGAGTAAGATCATCACTAGACTATGCCATTTGGGACTATTAAAGTTCTAAAAGAACATTTGTCTCTTTCCCCTGTAATAAAGGTTCATTATTCCCTGGAAGATTACATCTAATTTTCCAAGATAAGGTACTTCTGATTTTAAGCCTTTATTTCTTCTTTTTAAAAATTAATTTTCATAATTTTCTCTCCTTTATAGTAGTAGCTGCCAAGTTTTACATAGTTATTTCTGTCCTTACATAGTATATGAACTCTTTCTAGCTACTTGCAATATATATATATATATATATTCTTTTACTTAAATGTTCTGAATTTGACATTCCAGAGAACTTTCATTTTGGGATTTCTTTCAGAGTCGAATAAGAACTTCTCTCTATTTTTACTTTCCCCATCAATTTGAATATATTCCTATTTAGAAAAAAAAAACTTTATTTTGTTCTAATAAATCTTGTTGCCTCATTGAAACATTGAGTTCTTTATTTTCAGACATTCTGTTCCTTTGGTTAGGTTTTTTTTTTTTTAACTTCTGTTCTAAGCTATTTATTCTCCTAATTCTTCCTCAAAAAAATCTTATTTCAATTTATAATTTCAATTTCTATCTTCACTTTCACTTCTCCTAGGTACTCTTGTGGAACTTAAGTCAATGCTTTTCTCCCCTCTGAAACTGTTTGTATATCTTTTCTGGAATTTCTTCTGGGGCATTTGTTGGGCTTCTCATCGCCTATAGTATTTCTTTAGAGTTTTCACTATTTCTCTGTTTTCACATATCAGTTTTCCTGATTTGGAACTCTGACAGGGCCAATTTCTGCCCATCATTTTCTCTTGAAAGGGGCAGTCAGCCCTTTTCCTTTACCATCAGTGGTCTGTGTTACTGCTATTGTCTTTCTCTTCCACTAGTATATCTCTGTTCAGAATGCTGAAAGGTTTCAGCCTCCTCTAGGTTATATGGATTCAGAATGATATAACCTTCCAGGCTTTCAAGAGCACTTATTTTAGGTGAGATGGCAATGCACCCTCAATCCACTGAGACACCTACTTGACCTCTGCAATGGACTTCGAACTCTTCTGGAGTGCCTGTCACATTATTGCTGATTCCCAACTTTCAAGGTCTGACAGATATGAGATTTTTACCTTTTGGGGAGCTTGCTTTACCTAGAATTTTTGGCTTCCTTTCCTCTGATATAGAGTAGTTCAGGGTTCAGAATTCTTGAGTATCTCAAGACAAAGTCCTGTGTACTTCACCCGTCCTTGACCCCCAGAGCATTGTAGCCAAAGCATTACCAGTTTCAATCCCCATATCTACTTTAAAATAGTCAGATGCTTGCAAGTGATCTTTCTGAGGTCACTCCATCTGCTCTCTAGACCTTTCCTGCTTTCTGTAGATGAGTGTTACAATCTTTAGGTACCTCTAGAGTATATCTGGTCCTAGGAATGACAGGTTTCCAGCTTGATTAACACTTACACTGGCTTCCCTAGTGAAAGGGTCCCACAGCCTTCTTTTTGTGCAATCTGAGCTGGAGGAAGTCAGTAACTGTAGTTTTTCTTTGAATCTCTAAGTTATTTCTTGATCTCGTTTTGTTGTTGTTTTTTTTTTAACTTCACTGGGATACATGTAGGAGAACTGGGCCCATCTTTGACCTTTCATCTAAGTGAGTACGTAAAAAGTCAAATGACATCCAGAGACAAAAATACCAGGTACATTCTGTCCAATAAGTATTGATAATCAAATTCATTCCTTGAGTTAACTTCATGATAGCCTTTATCAAAGTTTCACTTGAGATATGTAACATCTGAGAGGAGTTGGAGAGCTAGCAGAAAACAGAAGGGCAGGGGAACAAAAGGAGAAAGAATCTGACATATCAATTTATCTTGAGTTTCAAATATGTTCCCATATTGTTGCTCATTTTTGATCATTTTTAGTCATGTCTGACTCTATGTGACACTGTTGGGGGTTTCTTGGCAAAGACACTAGGCTTGTTCACCATTTCCTTCTCCGGTTCATTTTATGGATATAGAAATTGGGGCAGACTGGGTTAAGGGACTCATCTAGGGTCCCAAAACTAGTAAGTGTCTAAGACCAAATTTAAACTTGAGAAAATGAATCTTCCTGACTCCAGCACTCTATCAATTGGGCAACCTAGTTGTTCCTATATTCAATATTAGAAATAAAGTATGTGGATGTCATATAATCATCTTAGTGCCCTTTAGAACTTCATTGACTAAGTATAATTTAATCTTGAATCCTTTGCCTTCACATTGTACAAAAATCATCCATTTGACCAAGGTTTCTATATCTTTTTTGATTTAAATACTGAAAATATTATCAACAAAATATCCCTCGAAATATATAAGGACTGATACAGTTAATTCCTACTCAAATTTATTTCCAAAAATAGTTCATCTCTGGAGATGAATTTGTATGCTTTATCTTGTCAGAACACTAAACTACACAGCACGTGCTTCTATTTTTAACTAGGCATCCATAAAATATAGAGCCAATTCTGGTGCCCAAATGTAGCAATCAACTTATCTTCATTGCCTGGTAGTTTCTAATTCCTCTTTTTCCATTAAATGGTTTCCATTCTGTTTTCATCCCAAATGGCCTCATTTTAAACTATGTTTAAAGTGTAAGCTGCCTTACATCATTTTAAAAATTTGGAACTTTGTGTCAGGGTCAATATTCAGGCTTAAGTCCTAGATAAATAAAAATATAAGAGCTGCCAATATAACACAAGAGGAAGTATTACATGGTTAATTGATAAATGAGTGGTACAATCAGTAAGCACTGAATTCAGAGGAAGGAGAGATTTTTGTGGTCTAAAGTGGTCTGGGAGCTTCCTTACCACCTCTTTACTCATTGTCTTCAAATCCGGCCCCTGACCCCACTCTAGTGAAACTACTTTCTCCAAAGGAGAAACCTTCTTGCAAGTTGGCTGAATGAGAAGTTATGTATAAGCAGATTCTCCTCCTTGTCGTCAAATGTGTAGAATTGTGTTGAGCAACAAAAAGTGACAACAAAAAACTAAATAAGAAAAGAGAAGAGAAATCCCTTAGGGAAAATAGAGGTGGGGAGTATTAAATGACATATAAATTACTTGAATTAAGTAAAATAGTTAAATGTTATATAAATAAACGTTACATTTAAAAATGTTTTCAAAAACTTTTAATATGTGGCATATGCTCTGATTGTTGAAATTGCTTATTTTTACAGAATTTGGCATTGGGTTCACAAGATTTTGACACATTCATTAAATTTCCATTATGAAACAACACTTTTTTCACACTGGTCATAATGTACCTTGGTTCAATTTTAAAAGCTCAACTTTGATTCTTTTCCTTTTTTTAACATTTATTCAGCATACTGATTAAACTATTAGCAATCAACAGCATGGGTGCAAAAACTCTACATAAAATTCTTTTGAAATGCTTTGCACTTTCCACAGAACAGAAACTAAAATAACCTGTTATACAATTAGTCACAAATACAGTCATGGTGGGTTTTTTTTTTTTTTGCCTGTTTTAGACAATTGTCTAAAACATGTTGTTTTGTAGCTTCTAGACCCTGGCCACCACTGTGTTTGACTGAGTTCACATATCTCCAATAACCTACAGCTTCCATGTCATTTCTCTGTCTCTCCGCTTTGTTTTCTTAACAATGATTAAAATCTTCTGCCACTGCTACTATTAGAACCATCATAGCCACTTTGGTTACATGGCTTGCAAAATATTGACCTCCACCATAATGACAAGGGCTTATGCCTACTAAGTTTCTTCTCTTCATTGGACCAGAGTTTAAAGACTGGGGTAGTTGTTGGTCTTTATAGCTTCTGCCATTCCATAACCTCTACCTTCTCCAAAGTAACCAAGCTACCTTCACCATAACCTTCATGGCCAAATCCTTTGTAACCATCTCTACTTCCTCATTATCTTATGCCACCATGACTGTCACCAAAACCATTTCCACCAAAGCCATCATCATGGCTACCCCCAAAGTTGACTACACAGAATGCTAATAATTTCTTGTTTCCACAAGGTTTTCCTTACTTCAGAACCGAGTCTATTTATAACATGGTCTTTTTAAACAGAAATATTATTCCCTAAATTATGCTTATTTTAGATCACAAAAGCTAAGCCAAATTCTTGCCACTCCCTTGGTCAGTCATGATTTCAGTCATCATCATCTTTCCTTGCTGTTTAAATGTCTTAAATTATTTCCCTCACAGTCTTTCTTAAAGTATCCCTAAGGTGGGAGGCAGATAGGTGACAGTGGATTGAGAGTCACTTCTAGAGAGGAAAAGTCTTGGGTTCAAGCTGTATGACCTTGGGCAAACAACCCCCATTGCCTACCTCTTGCTTTTTGGAACCAAGATACACAGTATTTATTCTAAAATGGAAGATAAAGGATTAAAAAATTACCCATAATAATTTATTTTGCAGTTAAATGGGTTCCTATTCTTTGAGAATCCTCTCTTGGAACAGGTGTCTTTAATTTGTCAACTTTGCCATAGATTTTGTGAGTTCTTATACTTCAGGCTGCATCTACTGGTGACAGGTAATAAAACCAAATCCCTTTGAATACTTGTGATTTGGCTCCTTTATAACTACATAGGCTGGAGTATACCCCATGGCCCATATGGTCCTTTAAGAATTGCATCTGAGACTTTGAATCTCAAGAATCTAATGAAGATCTTTTGATGCTTTCATTTTCCTTGGGAAGCTTTCACTTCAATTTGGCAAGGATATTTACAGATTTTGGAGCAATCCTAAATCATGTTGAAGACAGAAAACAAATCACAGATTTTCAAGGGGATTTAAATAAGATGAGTTTCCAGGACATTAAAGTATATTCAAGTTCATCTCTTGAGAAAATGGAACATTTTGTGACATTTGACATGTTACAGTTATATTGTAATATTCCATCTCCATTTGGTAATTTCTATAATTCTGAATCAATTCTGATTTTCATTGTATCAATATATTTATCAGAGTTCTTCAATTCTTCAATAGGAGCAAGACTACTATCACCATTGAAAGTAAAAAAAAAAAGGAGCAGGGCAGTTAGGTAGCTCAGTGGATTGAGATCTTGGGCTAGAGGTGCAAGGTCTGAGTTTCAAATCTGGCCTCAGATACGTCTTAGCTGTATGACCTTGGACAAGTCACTTATCTCACATTGACTAGCCCTTACTGCTCTTCTGCCTTGGAACCAATGCACAGTATTGATTCTAAGATGGAAGATAAGGATTAAAAAAAAGAATGAATGAAAATTAACCATATAGCATATCAGAGCTGGAAGACCTCTATGAACTTAGAATATAAAAGGTCATCGATAAGAGGAGTCTTGGAATATTAATCTTGTAGCTAGAAGAAAACTTAGCGCAAAGACCATGAAATATAAATATTAGAAGAAGACTTTCAGTTAGAAGTAGTTGTATAATAATCAAAAAAATTACCCATTATTTATAGGCTCATCCAGATTTCTTCTAACAATGGTTTTGATTTATTGCCTTTGTCTTTTAAATAAATACCTCCATATTTATATATATATATATATGTATTTATATATATAAATAAATACCTGTCATATTTAACCAGAAATCTGGTGTTAAATATGCATGAGTACTACTATGATCAACTTTGGTAAATAATATCAAAAGGAGATGTAACAAAACTCTGGTTAAATATGGCAGCATGTTAGTACCAGAACGTCAAAATTAAAGGATGAAGACCTCCTTTCTGTTAACAGCTGACAAGCTATCTTTTGGGGAATATACAGTTGGATTTCATTTTATGCAAACTCAGGTATATGTGATTGGCAATCCAAAAAAAAAGAATAAAGAAAAAAATGTAAAATAAAAAATGTTAATTTTGTGCTAAATCTGAGTCATTTTCCCAAGCAGCACAAATTTTCAGAGCAGTTCACCCAATCACACTCATTCTCCCTCTGAAAAGCATTAGTGTGAGTCATTGCATTGTTTTGTGCCAAACATTTAACTCTCGCGTCAGTCTTTATCTGGAGTTCTCACTTGTAACAAGTCCTGTCAGCACAGTGTTTCTTTTTTATTCCATGAATGCTATTTAGTTCTTAATAATGGTCCAAAAGTGCAGGAGTAGTTATGAGTAGTAGCTCTGATAAGCCTAAGAAAAGTCATAAAGTACCTTGGTATTTTCATAGAAGAAATACTTATTAAATCATAGGTTTCACTATTATTAGGATTTTCTACTTATGAGAATTATGGAATAGATTGGCTGCATAAAATGAGGTCCAACTGTACTTTGTAAGGATATTTCGTAGAAAGTTCTATCAAAGTTGTATCTGTTGTTATAAAATAAAATGCCTCAACACATACTTTTTAAAATGATATTGTAAAGCTATGGCTTTGAATTAATTTGGAGATTCAGAGAATAGGGAGAGAATTTCAGGAAAGATAAATGACATGGACAAAGCTGCATTTGGGGAAATTGCAAGAGGTGTTTATGAGATGGTGACTAGACTAGTCTGGCCCATTCCAGGGTTTGTGTAGGGAATTAGTGGGACTTCAAACTAAAAAGTAGAAGATAAGTTTGCGAGTTGAGGGTTTGCTCTTAGACCAAATCTAAATGGGTCCCATTAATCAAAGTTTTGGGTCCAAACAGTTTTTGTTGCTATTATCCTGATGAATAACACCAGCTCAAGTTGTGTGAAAGCCATCTTAGCTACATTTAATAAAAATGCAACAATTTATAAATGTAAATATCTAATTTCTAATTTGGTATAATAATAGCAAATATTTATATTGCACTTTGATATTTGTGAAACATTTTTTTAAATGTATCCTATTCTAGGCAATGGGGGAAAATGACTTGCCCAGGACCACACAGGTAAGAAGTGTCTAAGGCCAGATTTGACCTGAGGACATCTCATTTCAGGACCTGGCATTTAATCCATTGAGCTACCTACCTGTCCTACTTTGGTCTTTTCTGTTGGAATAAATTAAACTTACTCCTTAAAAAAATGTATTCTATTTTCATATATTAGCTCATTTGAACAACTAGCTATGCAATTTGGAGATGATTGTTTAGGAATAGAAGACTAGAAGCTACAGATTGGTCAGGACCCAGAGAGGTAGGAGTAGGTAAATATAAATGAACAAGAGAAAATCAGAGAAAGGAAGACAAAAGAGAAGGAAATCAATTGGAAAGAGGCAAAAGAAAGAAAGAAGGAAGAAAAGAAATAAAAAAGAAAGAAGTGAAGGAATCTTCCATTTGTTCTCATAGTTGCCCACTGACAATAACTGGTCTCTCTCATTTTTGCAAACATATATGCCTTAAGAATCCACTGCTGGTATCTTTCAAACCCTGGGTAAAATCAACACTCTGTGTGAATCCAGTGAATCTCTGAGGCAATTTCTTTTTTTTTAATTTAAAAAAATTTTTTTTAAACCCTTACCTTCTATCTTGGAGTCAATACTGTATATTGGCTCCAAGGCAGAAGAGTGGTAAGGGCTAGGCAATGGGGGTCAAGTGACTTGCCCAGGGTCACACAGCTAGGAAGTGTCTGAAGCTGGATGTGAACCTAGGACCTCCCATCACTAGGCCTGGCTCTCAATCCACTGTGCTAACCAGCTGCCCCCTCTGAGGCAATTTCTGAGGCCAGTGGTGGCAAACCTTTTGGAAATGGAGTGCCAGGCCTCGCCCCTACCCCCACAGACCAAGTGCTATCCCCTCCCACACACAATGAGTACTAGGTGTGCCCTGCCCCCCTGACCCCACACAGGGGAGGGAGGAAGCTCTTTCATTGGGTGACTGGATAAAGGAGTGGGGGAAATGAAAAATGTTCCCAGTGAGTGTAGAGAGGGGTAGAGGAGCCCGTTGAGCTGTCTGCTCTCCTCTAGCTCTGCTGCCTGTGAATCACTCATCTTACCCCCATGTGCTCCATTGGGCTGTTGGGCATGGGAGGGTGGTGAAAAAATGTCATTGGGCACAATGGAGAGGGGGAGGGAATCAGATCCCCCTGAGTCCCTCTACCTTTCTAGTAACAAACTCTGGGGAGGGGGAGGGTGGGGGGAGGATAGTCAGCTGCTCACAGAGAGTGCTCTGCATGCCATCTTTGACATCTGTGCCATAGGTTCACCATCACTGCCTTAGGCCATTCATTGAACATTCACATGATTGGCAAAATCAAGCAGACTCTTCTCTTTTGTTTTAAATGGCAGTCTTAAAAAGGATTGTATTCTGACCATGGTTTCTCCTAAACATCAAATCATCTCTTCATTTTTTTGTGATGATGTTTTAATTACTAAAAAGAAAAAGTAAAAAGTCTTTTCTCAATCCTTGTACTCTCTGAAATATTTCAAACACAACCTCTTCTTGGTCTCTCTTCTCTTTGAATTTTTCTTTTTGTTTTGTTTTTGGGTTTTTTTTGTCATTCTTTCTTCCTCCTAAAAGTCTAACTACTTCTTCTCAGACTCTTTTTTCTGGCTCTTCATATAAATAATTTCTAGTAATGGTGGATGTCCCTTGAGGCTCCCTACTGGATTCTTTCATTATTTTGCATTGTCCTTTCTCCCTTAGAGATTCCATCAGCTTCCACGAATATTCCACGAATAAATGATTATCATCTCTATTCATATGATTCTGAAATCTATTTGATTCTAGTCTCTCTCTTCAGCCACAGCTCTAGATCATCTGCCTTTTAGACATCTTGAGATGGATATCCAATAGTCATGTTCAATGTAACTTGTCCAAAATTGAACATGATATATTTCCCAAAAAATTTATTTCATTTTCTGATCTTCTCTGTGACACTAACATGTTTCCAATGTCTCAGAATCTAAATCTCTGGATCATCCTCACTTTGTTACTCTTCAGAATCATAAATGCAATTTGTTGTCAAATCTTATTTCTATATTCAGGCAGTGTGAAGATTGGATTTAGCTATCTCCTGATTGTAACAATGAAGATGCTTAGCTCTTTCTTCATTGTGAAGATAAAATTGCAATCTCCTGATGGTAACAATGAAGGTACTTAGCTCTTCCTTTATAGTGAAGCTAGAATTGTAAACTACAATCTATTTTTAGATTTTAACTACAAAAATGTAAGTAACTACAAATGGTGAATTAACCATAAAAAGGTGTTAAGTAACTACAAAAATGGAACTTAACAAAAGAGGATTTAAGTAACCCAAAATTATAAAATCTAACCAAAGAAGGTGAGAACTAAAGAATGGGCAATCCTGGAGAAAACATCTGCTGTGATTGGTAGACGTGAAAATTTAGAGGAGGTGACACAAGAGAAAAAGGATTTTAAATAGAGGGGAAAAAGCCTGAAGAGGACAGTCAGTCACCAGGTCTTAGAGTGAAGGATCAGTCACTCAGAGCTTAAGGGAAAATGGAGATTCGGAGATTCGTTCAGATATTCAGGCACTGACTCAAAGAAGTGACCGGAAGGCCCAGACTTCTTTAAGACTGTCACCATTGGTGAGTGAAAAGCTGACTTAGTAACCCTGCCTTTCTGGAGATGTGAAGCCTCCAGGTAAGGCCCATCTTCTTGAGACTCTCTTCCCTTGGCTGAGGCTTAAAGATTCTAACTGGTATCAAAAGAAGCCAGAGTTTTTTTTTCTCTCTCTCACTCATTCCTTAATATCTTCCTTCTATTGTAAATATTATAAATAAACTACCATAAATTCCATTTACTTTAGTAATTAATTTTGGGGGATTTGGAAATTAAATCCCTGGTGACCACCTACATAAAATATATTCAGAATCCAATCAGAATTACTTTTAACAGCTGTGATGTAGATAGATCACTTGGCCTGGAGTCAGGAAAATTTGAATTCAAATATGTCCTCAAATACTTACTGTATGACCTTTGGAAAATCAATAAATCACTGTCTTGCCTCAGTTTCTTCAAGTCTAAAATAATAATATCAGCTACCTCTCAGAGTTTTTGTAAGGACCAAATGAAATATTTGTAAAGTGCTTAAGAAATGCTTATTTTCTTCCTTCCTTTTTAAGTCCTTTAAAAAAATTCTTACCTACTGTCTTAGATTGGACACTAAGTACTGGTTTTGAGGCAGAAGAGTGGTAAGGGCTAGGCAGTTGGGGTTAAGTGACTTGCCTAGGCTTCCACAGCTAGGAAATGTCTGAGGCCAAACCCAAACCCCAAACCTCCCATCTCTAGGCTTGGCCCTCTCTCCAATGAGCCATCTAGTTACCCCTCCACCTTTAGGGGGGCTCAGAGATATATATTTTATTCAAAAGTTTAAATATTCTTCAAACAGTACATAACTTTTCCAATGAAAGTTCTTGTGTAGTTTCCTCCATCCTTCTCTCCTTTCCTTCCATCCTTCCTTCCTTCCTTCCTTCCTTCCTTCCTTCCTTCCTTCCTTCCTTCCTTCCTTCCTTCCTTCCTTCCTTCCTTCCAGTCACTGTAGCTTAGGTCTTACTTAGACACTTTCCTTTTTGTTAGCTTCTCTGCCTTGCCTCACCATCATCTACTCAGATGACAAAGTGATTTTTTCTAAACCATTGATCTCACCAAGACAGCACCTCTTCCCTCTTGTTTGGTAAATGAGTGTCTTCTTATTATCTCTAAATAAAATATAAAATCCTCTATTTGACATTTTAATGTCTTTGATGTCAACTCCATCCCACTTACCCCCCCTTTTTGTTATAGGTTCCTTTTTTCCTTACAAACTTTTCCTCCTCAGAAGATATATGAATGGATGTTATTTCCTACAATTATTAGGAAATCAGTGCTAATTTCTGTTGTTAGTGTATCTGGCATTTTTAAAATAATCTAAAAAATCAGGCAAATCAGAGACTATTGATAGTCTGCCCAGACTAGATTATGCAATGAAATACTTTCTCACACTATTCTTTGACTTTTCTATATTCTATTATGCCTCCACCTCATTTTTAATTTAATTAACTCATTTCTAAAATCAGGTGTTAATACATGTATAACCCAAAGGAAGTGCTTGTCAATTCCAGGAGGGGGAAAGAAAAAGGAGAGGGAGACAACATGAATTATATAACTTTGGAGAACTTACATGTAATTTGTTATTGGAATAAAATAAAGCAAAATTTTAAAAAATATAAATAAAAAATGAAAACATAAAACAAGTTATTCCCTGTGAGTTCCCAGATAAAAAATATCACAATACACATAAAACATGTCAACTTTCATTTTTCAAGTAATGGTAATATGCAAATTGTATTTAGCAAACAAATAACACTAGGCTAATCATTAAGCATACTGTATATACAATAATAAACAATGAAATAATAGTTATGTGCAATTAATATGTATGAAATAAAACCATAAATCAAGCAAATTAATGTCATTAATCATCAGTAGCACAATCAGGTACTCTGTGTTTATGATTACCGTTAAGTTTATAATGAGAAAATACCTAATGGAAAGAAGAAAGTAGTCACCATTTCTGCACATAAGTCCCCATGGATAGCAAGTGTTTGATTCTGAGGAAAGGAGGCTGAAGAGAGTTCCTAGATCAAGAAGAGAAAATTCTCTTCCAAGGGGGGCAAATCTAGGTTTCTTATTGCAAAAAAAGCACCTGTGGGCAAAACAAGGATAGGTGCTCTGAGGTCTAAACAAGGATGTGACAACCCTGGCCAATGCTGAAGTTCTGGTATATCATGGCAGAGAAAAAATTTAATCCAGAGTTTTAAAGATGATCGAGGAAAGCCCAGTGCCCTTCAGCAGAACTAGCATAGGAAATCTAGGTCAAAGAGGTGAGAGAACTAGGGAATGGGCAGGCATCTGTGTTAGGTAGGACCTTGTTTCATTTGATTTAGATAATTTGTAGAAGTTGCTATAGAGCTATTCTGGAGCCAGGTCCAACAGTTCACAATGGCCAATGGTTAGTTTTTGGTTTGAGTTTTTAACATCTTGGAATGGACAAAAGCTATAAATCAAGGCTCAAGTCATTATTTTGTTCATTAGGTAGATAGGTTTAAAGTGTTATAGGGAATGCTAATAATGCAAATTAAACTCAAAAATATAATCTCTATATATTTTTTAAAAGCCCCAACCCTTACCTTCTGAATTAAAATCGATAATAAGTATTGATTCCGAGCCAGGAAAGTAGTAAGGGCTCAATAATTGGGGTTAAGTGACTTTCCCAGAGTCACACAGCTAAGAAGGGTCTGATGCTAGATTTGAACCCAGGACGTACTGTCTCCAAGCCTGGTGCTGCATCCACTGAGTCACCTAGCTGTCTCCTATATATATATTTTTGAGAGCTATTTATTAAACATTTCCCAGTATAACCCTAAAAGTAGGGTACTATGAAGGAGAGAAAACAGGTAGAAAAAAGCCTGAACTAATAAAGGCTAAGATTAGAGAGATGAAAAAATTGATTCAGAAGTAATAAAATAATAAAGTGGATAAAGTTGGGCTCTGTCAATTTGCTATGTACCTAATTGGTATAAACGACATAATCCACCAAATGCTAAGGGAAGCTAGATGGCACAGTGGGTAGAGTACCAGGTCTGGAGTCAATAAGACTCATCTTCTTGAGTTTGAATCTAACTTCAAAAACTTACTAGGGACTTAATTCTCTTTGCCTCAGTTTCCTCATCTGTATAACAAGTTGGAGAAGGAAATGGAAAGCCACTCCAGTAACTTTGCCATGAAATCCCCAAATGAGGACATAAAGAGTCTGAAATGACCAAACAACAGGAATATCACATGTGGTAGCTGGAATATAGAAATTGCCTCTCTGTAAACAGCATCTTAAGGTTCAGGTCTGGGAAAGAATCCCTCAGGACATATCATAGTAGACAAAAAATGATTCATTTTTGGCCCTTTCTCAATGTCTCTTGTTTAGAGTGATTTTGTTCTAGAGAAAGCCTTTTCAATTTAATTTAAATTCTTTTTCTACATGTAACAATACAAAACATGAAAAGAATTTGCTTATGCAAAACAAAAGTACAAAAAATGACTACACATGAAATGACAAGTCTCAGCCACACATAGCTTCACAACTTTTCCCAAACTGTGCTAAAATTTAGAATGTTGCTTTCAAAGTTTTCCTAATTGTCTGTTTTCTTCTGAATTACTTTCTGTTCTTTTTTGTGAATTTTCTTTTACATACTTTTTTCTTTTCTTTCTTTTCCCCTCTTTTTTTGAAATATTATTGCTGATCTTATTCTGTTCCTAAATCCTTCTCTACCCCATCAGAAAAAAGAAAAAGAATTTCCATATAATAATAAGCATATTTCTAACAAAAAAATCCTACATAAGCCATCCCCCAAAATGCATCTCTCATTCTACATCCTGACTCCATCACTTCTCTGTCAAGTGAGGGGAAGAGGAACAATGTACATCACGATTATTCTTCTGGAGTCATGGTTGGTCAAGACATTCCTAATGCTTGTCCTTCAAATATATATCTTTTAATATTGTATTTTATAAATTGTTCTACTCACTTGACCTTATAATAGTTTACACCAGTCCTCTCAGGTTTCCCTGAAACCCTTTTATCATTTCTTACAGCACACTAATATTTCATTACCTTCATTCAATAATGCATTCAGTTATTCACTAATTGATGAATAAGAGACTGCTACAAATATTTATATTCTTGGGGATTATATACATATATGTAGCCATTTTATTTATTTCTTTGGAATGCAAGTTTACTGATAATATTACTGGATCAAAAATTATGCATAGTTCAGTGAATTTTTTAGGTATTGTTCCAAATTTCCTTCCAAAATAGCTAAAGTTATTTTATTTTATTTTTCATCAAAATCAAGTCTCTGGGGGGCAGCTGGGTAGCTCAGTGGATTGAGAGCCAGTCCTAGAGACGGGAGGTCCTAAGTTCAAATCTGGCCTCAGACACTTCCCAGCTGAGTGACCCTGGGCAAGTCACTTGACCCCCATTGCCTAGCCCTTACAACTCTTCTGCCTTGGAGTCAATACACAGTACTGACTCCCAGGTAAGGGTTTATTAAAAATAAAAAATCAATCCTCTGTATTGGAATGTAAATGGTGGTAGGTTTTAGTACAGATTATGAAAAGGTTAGATAACCAAAATATGCATGCACTGAAAGCTTGTAGGAGTCTCACCCACAGTTCCCATTTGTGGGGGAAGCCAGGTGGAGGCTTAGCTCCCATTGTCACTTTCTCCAAGGGTGTGCTTGTCAAAAAGATATTCCATGATGGAAGAATCAAGGACCCCCATTTTGCACAGATTGGCCATGTGATCACTCATTATACTAAATTCACAACTTTACTAAGAAAAAATTAGTGTCTCTTTCCACAGTCCCTGTGTCAATTGTCATTTATCTATTTTTTTCTCATCTTTACCAATCTTACTGGTATAAAGCAGAAGCTCAGAGTAATTTTAATTGTATTCCTCCAATAATAATTGACTTGAAGAAATTTTTGCATTAGTATTGACAACTTTTATTTCTTCTTTCTTCAATAACTGCCACCTATTCATATCCTTTGACCATTTATTTATTGAGGAATCTGTCTTCTCTTTTCAAACCCCAAACTCTAGGGTTAGCATAATCAGTATAATCATACTAATCTAAGAGGTATTTATTAGGCACCTATTATGTCAGCAGTACAGTGTTGAAAGCTAATGATACAAAGACAGGCATAGAAATGAACCTGCCTTCATGTAGCTTTTGCTTAATTGGGGGATAATACAATTGGCCAGAAAATTTTTGTATTAGTATTCATGTTTCATATCTTGACTTCTGATTGGAATCAAGATGATAATTATACTGTTTTACTAATTACAGAATATTTGATTGGGTTTTAAGAATTTATACTTAAAATTCTCTATCATGACAAAATGTGTGCTAATCTTTTAAGATATCCTCATTATAATGACTGGTGTGTAACTACAAATTTGCCTTTAACTCTTTTAAAACCCCACCGTAGTTCTTAAATGCCCACATATTTCACTTCATTTATGTTTAGATATAAAGATAAATGCACACAGATATGGATATGATATGATTTTACACAGAAAAATATTTTTCATTATGACTCCAATTCCCTTGTAGTTACAGGTCATATAATACCTTCTACATTTCCTTTTATAATGGATCAGCCTGATTTTATCTATGAACATATACTTATATATTTAGCTACATGTTCTAGAGCTTAGCTTCCTAGTGGACTTCTCTTTTCTTCATTGGTCCAAGCCCATTGCCAAAGGTCTCCTCTTATTGACCCTTCATGGGCAATATTCTCTTAGGAAATAGCAATATGCCCCAAGAGGATTAGTGCCTTTCTTTATCAGGGTTAAAGTTAGAACCACAGCCCAATATCCTATATCCTTGTCTGAAATTCTTTCCACTACAACATATTTCCCTTTCCATTGGCTTGGACTCAATTAAAAAATTTTCCTCAAATTCTGAAGTTTTCAGCAACTTCATGTACCCTATGTTACCATCAAACTGGACCACCAGCTATTTCCCTAAACTGGCATTTCACCTCTCAGTCTTGTACTGTTTTTCATGCCCTGGAAATATTTTTGTTCATTTAGGAAAGATGATTCCAACCTTGCTGCTATAACTTGTAATGCTACACAGAGTAAAATTTTTAATTTACTCATACTTTAAGGTATACTAAAATAAACTTCACTCCCACAATAGAATTCAGATGACCTAGATTCAAATCCCAGCTCTGAGAAATAATATCCTTGTGACCTTAGATGAGTCAATTTATCTCATTTCCTAATTTCTTTGACTATAAAATAAGAGCCTTGGAAAAGATCATCTTCATTCCCTCTTTGGTTTCTTAATCCTAAGAGAATGCATTCATCTGTAAAAGGAATTTTTAACTTGAGGTCTCTAAAGATTTTAGGTCCCTTTTAACTTAGATAGGAAAAACAACATTATTTTCATTAATTCCTTACAAACTGAACATTTTCTTCATTTATGAGTATAGGCAACAAATGTCCTTCTGAGAAGGGGGCTGTTTGCTTATCACATTTCCAAAGGATATATCACATACACAGACAAAATATTAAGAATTCCGAATCTACAAAAACACCATTTTTGTTTGTTTATTCTGATGAAACTAGGACTCACTTCCAAGAGTAAGGGTTATCTTTATGGGCAGTTATCTTTTGGGGTCAAGTCTATCCATGATTCATGGGGGCATACCAGGGCCATATTTTTCCAGGAACAAACTGTCAATTCAGGCCAAACATGGAGAATTTCTTAGAGGATTTCACTTGTACTATAGAATCAGAAACACAGAAGAAAAACAACTGCCTGATCACATGGGTCGATGGGAATATGACTGGGGATGTAGACTCTAAACGATCACCCTAGTGCAAATATTAATAATAGAGAAATAGGTTTTGATCAATGAGACTTGTAAAACCCAGTGGAGTTGCTCTTTGACTACAGAAGGAGGGTGAAAGGAGGGAAAGGAGGGGAGGGAAAGAACATGAATCATTTAACCATGGAAAAATAATCTAGTTTAATTAATTAAATAAAAAATTTCATATTAAAAAAGATTTCATTTTTGTTGACCAAAGTGTAGCTACTCTTCCAAAGAAGAGAAACCATAAGTCTCAGGTCTCCAAATAAAGAAAATCTAGTGAAGGCTCAAGTTTTCTCTCACACTGTGCTAAAAGTTATGTGAATTTGAACTAACTAATGACCCATTTGTGAGGAAGGGAAAATAAAGTGAATTAAGAATCAATGCCTTCTTTTTTAGTCCTAGACCTCACTTTGACTCCTTGAGCTGTAGCTACAGAGATGAGACTTGACAGTTGTATGGATGTATAAAATAATTGGAGATGTTAATGCACTACAGAATTGGTGAGAGTTAATACCACATTTGAAACACACATGCACAGACATGCTTAGCGCAGATCTTACTGTGCTAAGCAAAGAATAGTGTGTAGGATTTCGGAGGTGGCAATGCTATTGCACTGTGTCCTGATCAGAGCTTATACAGAATATTGCTCTCTTTTTAGGCACCATGTCTTAGGAAGGCTCTAGACATATTGGAAGGAAAGAGCAGTGGAGATCTTGTCACATAGGAATCAGTTGATGGAACTCATAATGTTCACTTTGAAGAAGAGAAAACTGAGCGGGAGATACGGGAACTGTTTTCTATTCGAAGGGTTGGCGTGTAAGAAAGCGATAGACTTATTCTGCTTGTTTCCAAGGACAAAGTTAGGAACACTCCCCAGAAGTTTCAGAGAAGAACTTAGTATAGAGGAAAAGTCAAGCTTTCAAAAGTAGGATAGACTTCCTCTTTGCTAGATTTCTTCCAGCGAAGACTAGGTGACCAATTCAGGAGATGTTGGTATTTACATAGCACTTTGAGGTTTGTGAAGCATTTTACATGTTTTACATAATTCATCTGATCCTAATAAAAACCCTGTGAGGCAGATGCTATTCTTAACTCCATTTTATAGATGAGAAACCTGAGATCGATGGATATTAAATATTTCACCAGAGGTCATACAACTAGGAAGTGTCTGTAGCAAGATACAAACTTGGGTCTTTCTAATGCTCTCTCCACTGTGCTACCTAGTTGCCTAATGCAGAAGATGTACAAGAGGGTGTTCCTGCTCAGATATGAATTAGACGACATGCCTATGAATTCCCTTCCAAAGCTAAGATTTGATATTCTTGAATTCTCTAATCCTATTTATAAAGCCCCTGGGGAGTCTCAAAAATATTGATTTGAATACCTTATATGGGTATGCCATTGTGTCAGGCACTGGGGATACAGGAAATTAATGCAATAGTCTCTTCCCTCAAGGGGATTCCCTGTAGCTGGGGAAATATAACCTATATACACAGAGGTAAATAAAAGATAATTTGAGAAAAGAGAGAACACTGACACTGGGGAAATCTGGAAAGGTTTATCATAGCAAGTAGTGCCTAAGATTATCTTTGAAGGTAGTTAAAGATTCCAAGAGAAAAAGGAGGAACAAGTACATTCCAAACATGGAGGATGAGAGATGGAATGCTAATTTAGGGACATAGCTGGCACTCTCACTTTGATGGTAAATGAGTATATGAAGAACAGTGATTATCTTCATGTGGCTAAAATCTAAAGCCTTTAAAGAAATGATACAATTTATGAACTCGGTCAAAGCCAATAGAGATGAAATGATGGTAGAGCATAAAAAGAATTATGAAGGGAGATTGGAGAGCTGGGTTCTAGTTCTAGCTCTCCCACTAACACATCTCTTATCCTGGTCAACTCAGTGACCCTCTCTAAGCTCAGAAGGGCTTAAATTATAAAGTATAATATGTTATTTAATTTAATCTCCAAAACAATGGAGATATTTTTTGTCTCCACATTATGGATGAGGAGGGAGAGTCTCGGAGAGTGACTTGGTTTCTGAATTGTTATTCCCAAAGTTAGTTCATTGCTGTCAGGACTTTAAGAGAGAAAAAACAATGTTAATCACTTAGTGTTTACGGCAGAAATTGAACAGGAAAGGAAGGATGTTTAACTATTATCAAATCATAATGAATGTCTAATATAATTTAATGAGAGAGGTATGCAGAATGAGAAGCAACAGAACTTAGGGGATAGCCCCAGAGACAAGAAGTGAAAAGTTGAAAGGGTCATGAGGTAGGAAGGGAGCAATTTATGGGTAGGCAATAGGGTGCTAAAAACAAATCTACTAAATACTTTTTTCTGGGGACTGGCCCTGATATTATTAGCCCTTCTGAAACATCTGGAAATTTCTATCCCGCTATTTCATCCAAGTTGAAAGTGAAGCAGCTACTCATATGCCAATCCCACTGCTAGTAGACACTGAGGCTTGAAGTCGTTCCACATTTCTGATCTGAGCTGGTTTACCCTTAGGCAGCCAGGTGATCCTCTCTTCCCAGGTACATAATGTTGCCGGACTTTGAATGGACACCTAATTAATTTTAGTCCCACTGAAGTTTAGAATTCCCAAGCTCCCGTGCTCTGTCAGACTCATCTTCCTTTAGTAACTGGGATTACAGGTAGGTACCACTATTCCTGGAGGTTTCTAACCAGGTATGGGAAGGTAGTAATGATAATAGATATTCGTCCTTTGGCAGAAAGCCAGTATAGAGCAGATCATATAATCAGGAAGACTTGGGATCAAATGACATCCTAGATACTGTTTCTGCAATCCTGAGCAAATCTCTTAAACTCTCTGGGCATCAGTTTCCCCATCTGCAAAATGAGGGAATTGAACTCATTGACCTTTAAAAGTTTTTTACAATTCTAACTTTATGCTCCTTTGAATTGTTGAACTAATCAACGAATGCCACTCCAATCTTCCACAGCTTTCTTACACATGATGAATTCACCTCATCCCACATACACTTCAGAGCACAGTTCAAATTAGTGGGTCAACTTGCCCCAACTTTATGGGAAATCAAGCAAACTTCCTCCAGCTATTGAAAAACCCATGTCCAAGTCCCTGGTAGCAAGTCAAATCATTACTTGGAAATGCTCAGAAGAGTCTGAAGCTAATCATTCAGCTTTGTTTCATTAGCTCTGCTGTAATGTAGCAAAGCTAATGCAGTCAGAAGCAGCGAGCAAAGCCTCCACCGTGGAAGGAGCTCCTTTCACTTTTGCAATGAAAATTAAATGTGGAAATAATTCCCTGCTCCTTTTTGGAATATTACTGTGCTATTAAATAGGCTAAGACTATTAAAAAGTAATGACATGAAGTTGCATGCATCATTATTTTAAAAGAGATTGAATGAGAATATATTGTCGATCTGCTCTACTCCTTGCCTAATCCTGGGTTTAATAGGGATTGGTAAGGGTTACATACAGTGTGCACATCTATTGTATTAGGAAATTTTCAGCTCCTGTCTCAAAGAAGGGAATTTGGTTTCTCAATAAATGGACACTCACCTCTCATAAAAACCCTTCAATTATTTTGATCAGGTTTTCATTAGCATTAAGTCAACAACGACTGCTGGAAACCAAGTGTACTCAGAAGACACAAACAAAGCCCATGATAGGTGGAGGTAGACAATGGACTAAATGAATTTTAAAATTTTACTTACTTTTCCTGGATACCATCATGAGTTACCTTCCTTGGATGTTAAAATTGAGGGTCCAAATAAGAAGCAACATTGATTTAGATGGCTTTTCTTTTAATATTTATTTTTTCCAATTACATGTACAAATACTTTTTGTAGTAAAATTTTTTTGGAATTCCAAATTCTCTCCCTCCTACACACCCCTCCACTTTCATTGGGAAGGCAAGAAATTTGATATACATTATATATGTTCAGTCATGCAAAGTATATCTCCATAGAAAGGCTAAAACACACAGGCACACACAAAAAAACTCATATTCTTTAAAATGCCTTTAGACTCATCAGTACTTTCTTTAGAGGAAGATATCAGTTTTCCTCAAAAATCCTTCAGAATTGTCTTGAATCTTTGTATTGTTGATAACGGGTATCATTGCAGTTAATCATTGTACAATAATGCTAAGTTCAATGTTTTCCTAGTTCTGCTCACTTCATTTTGCATCAGTTTGTATACATTTTTCCAGGTTTTTCTGAAAACATATTGCTCATTATTTCTTATAGGATAAAATCATTCCATCACAATCATATTCCACAGTTTGTCTAGCCATTCCTTGATTGATGGATGTCCCCTCAATTTCCAATTCCTTGCCAAAAAGAGCTACTATGAATAATTTTGTTCATATGGGTCCTTTTCCTTTTTATTTGATCACTTTGAGTTATAGACCTAGTAAGTGGTATTTCTAGATCAGAGGGAATGTAGTTTTATAGACCTTTGGGTATAGTGGGATAAACTTTTGGTTGAGACTCTTCTTCCTAATAGTACTGAGATTAATCAGAACTAAAGATCTCATAGGATGGGATCAGGTACTTCAAGCTGGGTTAGATTCCAGACAACCAGTTCATCCAAAGAAGCCACTGGAAGTAGGTAGGTCAAGGGTCAGAATGAGATACTTCTGCTATAACTTAATGTTACATAAACTATAACAAAGTAATTTCTGAATGGAAGAAGGGATTTTGGGAATCTGAGATTTCATTGATTTGAGGAGCTGTTGGCATGGAGGTTCTTTCAAATGATGGAACTCAATGATTTCTGTGTAACTTGGAGTCTGGGAGAGTTATTGGTGGTACCCTCAAGTTAAGTGATTTTCTCAGGTTGCATAGCCAGGCTCTATCAGAAGCTGGATTCATGTTGTCCTTTGGTTTCTGAATTGCCATTTCCCAAATTGGTCTATTACCACAGGGACTTTTGAAGTGAAAATTAATGTTAACTTTATTTTCCTCTGATACAACATCCTGATGAAGTAAACATTTTCACATATGCTACATCTGCCTTTATCTTTCTGATCACTAAAATAGTTCCATAAAATACAATGACTATATCAGCCCTCTCCTTCACAGAAATAGCTAGAGTTATGCAGAATCAAACTTGAAGGCTTGTCTTAATGTTGCCACTAATTTACTGTTCATGGATGGTCTTGAAAGTCAGACGTGGAGCTTCTAACAAAACATCTTCATGTCTATTCTGTCCAGTACCAACCAATAACTAACTTCCTTTTGACTATGATTGCTGACTTCTTTGTGTATATATTTCAGGAATCAAAGAATCTTAAAGTCAGAGAGATCTTACATACCAGTCCTAACTGTACAAGAGACTTCTATGAAGTCCCCAACAAGTAGGATTTTGCCTTAGGTCAGTTCCCTCAATGATGTGGACCACACTACCTCTCCAAGGGATCATATTTCACCTGTGAATAGAATTAATTGTTAACCAAAGAATGTAATTATCACAATAGATAAAGTGTTGAACAAAGAGCCAAGAAGATCTGAGTTCAAATTGAGTTTCAGATATTTACTACCTCTGAGACTCTGAGCAAGTCATTTTACCACTATTTGTTTCAATTTCCTCAACTATAAAATGGGGATAATTATAGCACCTACTTCTCAGGGTCATTATGAGTATCAAATTATATAATATTTGTAAAGTGCTTTGCAAACCTTAAAGTATCAGAAAAATGCTAGTTATTATTATTACTGTTTTTATCATCATTAATATTACTAATATGAGTGTTCAAGGAGTACTAGCACTTCTTGAATGAGGGCTTGCTGACCTCTTTTCAGGGATACTCAACCACTTTTAGTGTCCATCTAACACTCTACTCTCACCTGTGGCTCCAAGAAGCTATAGCATTGCAGCACTATAAAACCATTTGGGCATATGGGCTAAGCCAGGCTAAGGGTAATGGGCCACAAATACATTGGTGAGTTGATGAGGATGTCTATCCCAAGCATGTGAAGACTTCCCCTGGTAGAGAACAGATGAGAACAATTTGTTCCAAAGGCTATGAAGGTGGCTAAAGTAGGCTCCGTGGAGCACTTGGAGCTTGGTCAGACATCAAAGATGCCAAGTTCATCCATCCACCACATCCTTAGTCATCACCAGTCATCCTAACTTTTTGTCAGATGATGACTTATCTTTGATCCTTTTTGAAAATGAAAGCCAAACAACAACTTTTTCCCTTTAAACAAGCTTAAATCTGGTTTTCTGTACTCCCTACCCATTGTTTCTGGTTATGTCCATTGGGGCCAAACACAATAAATCTAATGTCTCTTGAACCTCAAAACCCTTCAAATAAAAAACAGTAATAGAATGGAAAACATAATGGCTCTAGAATCAGAAAATCTGGATTCAATTCCATCCCTGAAGCTTACCACCTGAATGATCTTAGCAAGTCATTTACCTTCCATGGGCGTTAATTAGTTCTCCCACCTGTAAAAAGAGGGAAAGTTAGACCAAGTGGTGCCTAAGATTCCTTTTGGTTCTATGAACCTATATCCTTCCTTCCATTCTTGCCTGCCATCCCTTCTCCAAGTTAGATATTCCCATTTGGTGAAAGTACGAAGAGAATCTTGGAGATGGGGACATACTGTAGACACTCTTTTTTTCTTCTTAAGATGTCTCTTCAGAGGGACTATAATATTAACCACACTCTCCTTTAAATCATCTTTTCTTGGGAAGAAAATCACTCCATTAAAACGTTGTTAGTCAGTTCATTTAAGTATTTCCAAGAACTTTCTAAAAAAAAAGACGTTGGATCATAATCCTAAGAAGTTTCTCTATGTATCTAGCAAACTCTTGGGGAAATTTTAAGAATATTGAAGCGATAGGAAAAGGACACCAAAAATCAAGATAGACACATATTTCTGGGACCTTAATATAACTTGAAGTATATCCACATAAGATTAGGGAATGAATCTGGAATTTCATTGACATAGGGAGTTTCCAGAGAGAAACTTCTACCAATATAAGTCAATGCCTTCTCAACAACTTCAACTATTATAGGGTTGTCTAGAGTTCTGAAAGTTTAAGTGACATTTGGCTTAAAGTCACAGAACTAAAATGAGTCAGATTTGTGGCTTCACTTTAGGTCTTCCTGATTCTGAGGTCAGTCTCCATTCACTGAATCACACAATTTCTCATACCTATATAGATTCTAAGAAATAATCCCTTCAAGTCAATTGGATTTCTGAGTCAAAAGACTTAATGGGATGAAAAAAAATCTATTAATTAGACCTCAGGATGAGAATGGTTATTGGTAGAAGGAAGAGAGGAAGGCATTTTTCTTCAACAAGATTCATTCCTATCTGTTTATAGACTAGAGCTGAATCTGTTCTTTTCTCTAAAAGTCCCTGAGGAAAGTTACTTTCATCATGGAGGAAGATCCAACCACTACATGCCACTTGCCCTTGAATTTATTTTTTTAAGGCCAGATTTAAAGCTATGGACTGAGTGAGCTGTACCCTGCAGTTTCCTGGACAGTCAGTGGCATTCTTCCACTAGCTGCCAGGATTGCTGGCAGGTTGTCTCCTACTTACTCTTCATCTTGGAGTTTAACATGATGTGCATATGCTCCCAGAGAGATGCTGCACTGATAATGCAGTGTTATTACATCTATTAATACTGAATAGTATTCCTTATTGTCAATGTCTCCTTTGGAAGCTCATCAAAAACCAGCTGGAAGCTGTAGTTAGAGGTGAAATTATAATGTCAAACAGCAAGACACAGTAGGAAGGGTATTCCAGTGCTTAGCCTATGCGGATAGAAAACTTTCCCATGCCATGTTCTATTTTGGTCTTTAAAAACCCAACATCTTTGGCCTCGAGCATTTATTTAGACTTGAATCAGTTCAATTCAATAGACATTTCATGCTCCTTCCCCCTGCAAGGCACTGTTCCCAAACCCTGAGAGGTGTGACGATAAAAAGAGAAGAACACCTACCTTCTAGGAGCACATATTCTCCTGGGGAAATGGAAGTCACATAGACAAATATAATTTAAGGTGATCTGAGAAGTGGTTAGTATATGATATTATAAATAAAATTAGAGAAAGAAGAAAATACATGATAACTTGAAGATATTAAAAGCATTGATAACTGAGTGCAAGAGGAAAGCTTCAATCAATCAATATGCATTTTTGAGTTTTTAAAATATGTAGCATAACACAATATGTAACATGACAAAATATAATAATGTGATTTTTCCAAACATAATAAATATAATGAAATGTAAAAATGTAATGTAAAAATATAATGAAGCAGCTTATCCAATAAAAATAAATTCCCACATTAGTTATGTCCAAAAAAGTATTTCTTGTTCTCCTCCCCCACACTTCTCCCTTAGAACATATAGTTTAGTTTTCTTTTTCTTTGATTATCTTAGGAGATAAATCTAATAGTGGTATTACTGGTTCAAAAGGGATACACAGTTTTATAAATCTCTGAGTATAATTCCAGATTGTTTTCCACAAATGGTTGGATCTGTTCACAGTTCTATTAACAATGCATTAGTACCTCTAGTTTTCCACATCCCCTCTAATATTTGTTATTTTGCCTTTTTTTATCATTTTAGTCAATCTGATAGGTGTGGGATGAAATCTCAGAGTTATTTTGATCGGCATTTATCTAATCAATGATCTAGAATATTTATTTTAATTAATTATTTATCATATGAAAATTCCCAGTTATCTCCCTCCTTCCCACACTACAGGTGTCATCTGACAAAAAGATATCGTCAATGTGTATCTACTAAGAAGTCTTTACATTCCAGGAGCTGTGCTCTACACTGGGGATACAAATACAAACAATGAAATGATCTCACTCTCAATAATAAAAGCTAGCATTTATACAGCACTTAATATGTTCCAAGCACTGTGCTAGATGTTTTATAATTATGATCTCATTTGATCCTCACAAGAAACCTGCAAAACATGTGCTGTTACTGTCCCCATTTTGTAGATGAAACATTATGGCTGCTTAATAAATGCTTTCTTATTGGTTAATTTATTGGATGATCCATGTATATAAAAATGGGTGAGCTAATATAGGGAGGCAGCGAAGCTGATGTTTGGGGTGATGAGTGGGAAAAGAAGTAGTAAATAGGGAAAGATTAAGGATTAGAGAAAGAAAAGGGATCATTGAGGGAGCAGTCTTCTGGAGAGAACAGGAGGGAATGAAATCAAGAGCACACGGGGACAGACCAGTCTTGTTGACAGAGATAGGGGGAACAAAGGGAGAATGAGGGATAATATCAAGGTGTTGGGGCATTTTTTTTTGGTTGAAGACAAAAGGAGAAAAGGGAGGTCATGTCATTGGTCTCAGTTTTCTCTGAACTGAGCCTTGAAAAGTGAGAGGAATTTAGAGAGATGTCCATTAAAAAGCACTGCATCCTGGACAGGTGGATGATTTCTGTAGATTCAGGGATCTAAAGATAGAAGGTTGATTACTCAAATTTACAAAGAGCTAAATCAATTGTACAAAAAATCAAGCCATTCTCCAATTGATAAATGGGCAAGGGACATGAACAGGCAGTTCTCAGCCAAAGAAATCAAAACTATTAATAAGCACATGGAAAATGTGCTCTAAATCTCTTATAATCAGAGAGATGTAAATCAAAACAACTCTGAGGTATCACCTCACACCTAGCAGATTGGCTAACATGACAGCAAAGGAAAGTAATGAATGCTGGAGGGGATGTGGCAAAGTAGGGACATTAATGCATTGCTGGTGGAGTTGTGAATTGATCCAACCATTCTGGAGGGCAATTTGGAACTATGCCCAAAGGGTGATAAAAGACTGTCTGCCCTTTGATCCAGCCATAGCACTGCTGGGTTTGTACCCCAAAGAGATAATAAGGAAAAAGACCTGTGCAAGAATATTCATAGCTGCGCTCTTTGTGGTGGCCAAAAATTGGAAAACGAGGGGATGCCCATCAATTGGGGAATGGCTGAACAAATTGTGGTATATGTTGGTGATGGAATACTATTGTGCTAAAAGGAATAATAAAGTGGAGGAATTCCATGGAGACTGGAACAACCTCCAGGAAGTGATGCAGAGCGAGAGGAGCAGAACCAGGAAATCATTATACACAGAGACTGATACATTGTGGTACAATCAAAGGTAATGGACTTCTCCATTAGTGTCAATGCAATGTCCCTGAACAATCTGCAGGGATCTAAAAAACACTATCCACAAGCAGAGGATAAACTGTGGGAGTAAAAACAACGAAGAAAAGCAAAGGCCTGACTACAGTGGTTGAGGGGACATGACAGAGGAGATACTCTAAATGAACACTCTTATGCAAATACCAACAACATGGAAATGGGTTAGAAACAGGAACACATGTGATAACCAGTGGAATCATGCATCGGCTATGGGAGAGAGAAAGGGGGGGGAGGGGAAGGAAAAGAAAATGATCTTTGTTTCCAGTGAATAATGTTTGGAAATGACCAAATAAAATAATGTTAAAAAAAAAAAAAGATAGAAGGTTGAGTTCTGGGGATATCTGTTATTATATATATATATATATATATATATATATATTACAGTTTGGCTGGAAATACATTACCAGGATTGATGAGAAATATTCCACTTCAAATAAAAGAGATTTATTTAACTGCAGAGAAAGAGTTTTGGGTAGTGTTTGAAGTATAAAAGGGGTGATGTAGGGGAGAAGTAAGACTTGTACAATAAGTAAGATTGCTGGCCCTCACTGAGCTTGCAAAGGAGTGGAAAGTGAGGTAAGCTATTGTTAGGTTATGTACATAAAACTATAATACAAAATAAAAAATAAATATATTAAGATATTATGACAATTCTGAGGAGAGTAAGATAATCTTGGACAGGAGGAATCAGGAAAGACTTCTTGGAAGAGTTGAGTCATGAAGGAGTAGGATTTAGCTAGGCAAAGATGGGGGAAAGTGAGGGAAATAATTCAAGTACAAGGAGCAGAGGGAGCAAAGGCATGGAAGGGGTTAATGGGTTGGAAAGAGAGTAAATGGATTAGAGTAGTATGGAAGGACTCTGGAAATATTGGATAGTAGGAGACTATGGGAAGCCTTGAACACTAGGATAAGGAGATGGGAACTTATTCATTTAGCAATGGGGACCCCTTGAATGGTTTTGAGCAGTGGAGTCACTTTATAAGATTGGATTTATTATGCATTTAGAAAATTAGTCTGAAAATGGCCTGCAGGACAGAGTGGAGAGAAAGATTGAACATAGCCTAGGCAGATGGTAATAAAGACTGCACTGGGGTGACAGAAATAGGAAATGGTAGGAAATCTGCTAGGAAAAGGTGAAGCTGGGATAAAAAAGGCAAAAAAGGCGAAGCCTAACTAAGCAATACACTTTGACCCCAGATGTCAATAACCTTTAACTGGGGTGATAGATAAGAAAGTCAGATCGCCTGCCATCACTGAGCCTGCAAAGTAATGGTGGGTGGGGTGAGATATGTATGTGTGTATATATATATATGTAAGTATAATGAATGTATGCAGATGTCTATATGTACTACCAATTTGTATAGGTAGGTTTTCTCAGTGACTAAAGAAATTTCCAATGTATAGTTTATGGCGGTATTCTCTAAAATAGTAGATCTTTGCTATAGGAAGCTTTCCCTTTGTCAAAGAAATTTGGCTGAAAGGACTGGGTGCAGGCAAGAAAGACTCCTCTTCGGGCTAGAAAATCTTGCTGATAGCAAGATGGAGTAAATAATTCCAAATGAAATATTCATGTGCAAAGGAAATAGAATCTGAGTGTAATAAAAGAACTGTGCTGCATATTGGTGGGCCCAGTATTACTCTGAAAATTATGCCCCTTGTCACCTCAACAATATGAGGCTTAAAATATATAATTAATACTTAACATTAATAATACATTTCTAATTTCCAGTTGCAAAAATATCGCTTTTCCACTTTCTTAGAGAATCACCTCCATTTTTGTCATTATCGTTTTGTCATAAAAAGCACACATGATTTAAATGGACAATAAACTGGTGTGCGAGCTGATGTTCTGGGGCCAGGCCAAACTCTTTAGGAAAGCAGTTTCATTTATCATTGGGACCTCAGCTTTAGTTTTTAGATGATTTAGGTGGAGCGGAATGAAAGAAAATTCAGTCATGGGATAGCAGAGCCTCCAGGGAACTGGCGGCCTTTCCTATGTGATTGGTTTCTGGGAGACTCAGCTAGCAGTCAGTCAGTCATGTTCAGGGTTGGAATGGGAGGAATGGATTGGGAGGGGCATGGACGAAAAGATTTCTGTTTGCCCCATGAGCATCCCTGCAGAGGATTTCTAAGAGGTAATGCCCTATTTCCTCCTGCCCTTCCTCTAGTTTTTATGACCTGGTAGCCATCCCTGTGTTAAAAGAAATGTATAGGTGGAAGATTGGGGTAGGGTCCACTCCAAGCAAAATTTTAAGGTTGGTTTTTAAGGATCTAGACCCTTATTTCTGGGTGCCCTTTCCCTTCCATTTCTTTCTGGGTCCTCAGCCACCTTTTTTAGGCAGCAAGCCTGGATAGAGTACTATTCTTAGGAAAGAATGAAGTTCAAATTTAGCCTCAGGCACTTAACTAGCTATAGGACTCCAAAAAATTCACTTCCTTTCTCTCTACCTCAATATCTTTATCTGAAATGTGGGGTTGATAATAGTACCTACCTCCCAGAGATTTTATGAAGATCAAATGGGATATTTATTAAGCATTTCATAAAACATTTTAAATAAATATTTTATTTTACCAATATCATACAGTAACAATTTCCTACACAAGTTTTAAGTTATATCATTCAAAATGTTCCCCTACCTCTCTTCCCTTCCCCTTCCTGGAATTGGTAAGCAATTTGATCTGGGTTATACATGTATGATAATGCAAAACATATTTCCATATTATTCATTTTTGTAAGAAAATACTCAAAAACCAAAACCCCCAAATAAAAACCCAAATAAATGAGAATGAAAAGCTGTATGCTTTGATGTGCTTTCCAACTCCAACCCTGGAAGTGGATAACATTCTTTGTCATAAGTCCCTCAGAATTGTCCTGAATTGTATTGCTGAGAGCAGTTAAGCCTTTCACAATTGATCATTCCAAAATATTGCTGTTACCATGTACAATGTTCTCCTGGTTCTGATTATTTCACTCTGCATCAGTTCATGTAGGTCTTTCCAGCTCTTTCTGAAGACATCATCATTTCTTACAGCATGATAGTATTCCATCACCATCATATACCACAATTTATTCTGTCATTCCTCAATTGACAAGATTCCCAAGTAATTTATATTGTCTAGAATTATTTTAAATAGAATTTCTCCTTCTATCTTTTGCTGATGGATTCTGTTGGAAATATATAGAAATGCTGATGGTTTATGTGTGTTTTTTTTCATATCCAGTAACTTTGCTAGAGCTATTAATTATTTCAACTAGGTTTTAGTTGGTTCTCTAGGATTCTCTAAGTATACCATTGTATCATCTGCCAAGAGTGATAATTTAGTTTCCTCGTTGACTATTTTGACTCCTTAAAATTCTTTTTCTTCTCATTGCTAAAGCTAGCATTTCTAGTACAATATTAGGTAATTGTGGTGATAATGAGCATTATTGTTTCACCTCCAAAGTGTCTAACCTATCCCCATTGCAGGTGATACTTGTTGACAGTTTTAGATAGATACTACTTATCATGTTAAGGAAAGACCCATTTATTCCTATTCTTTCTAGTGTTTCGATATGAAATAGAATAGTAAACTGATGGAAACTATTACTTGTTGAAATAGAGTAGTAAACTGAGGGGAACTGTCCCCTTGATTTGAAAAGGAAAAGAAAAGAATGTTTTTTTTAGTTCACTGGGGGGGTGAGGGGGGAGGAAGAAGCCAAAGGCTTCAAGAAGAACTGGGAGGAAAGGGAGACAGGGAGAAGAGGGTTGGAGAAGGGAGGGAGTGAAAAGGAGGAGGAGGTGAGGGAAGACACATTGACCCATCAGCCATCAGTAGGGATCAATCGGAAAACCTCAGAGCATTCCCCCTCTGGCAGCATTTCCCCTGTGGCAGTATCTCTCAGTCTTTCTCTATCTCTGTAGTACTTCTATCTCCACCATTGTAACTAGGCAATCCTTAGGTGTGTCCCCATAGCAGCAGCTGCTCTCTTGTCACAGTCATAAGCCAGAGCATCATAGTCATTGCAAGTAGTAACAGTAGTTTGCAAAGATTACTTTCTCTATTTCAGATAGGAAAGGGTATTGTATTTTGTCAAAGGCCTTTTCTGCACCTATTGAGATAATTGTGTGATTTCTATTAGTTTGATTATTTATACAGTCAATTATACTAATAGTCTTGCTAATATTAAACCAGCCTTGCATTTCTGGTACAAATCGTACCTGGTATTAGTGAATATTGTGCTTATGATATATTGCTATAGTCTATTTGCTAGCATTTTTTAAAGATTTTTGCATCGATATTCATTAGAGATATTGCCAGGTTTCCTTTTTCTGTTTTTGCTCTTCCTGGATTAAATTTCAGTATCATATTTGTGTCATAAAAAGAATCTCTCTCTCTCTCTCTCTCTCTCTCTCTCTCTCTCTCTCTCTCTCTCTCTCTGTCTGTCTCTATCTCTCTCTCTCTCCATTTCCCTTTCAGTCTCTCTCTTCATACCCCTCACCCACTGGTATAGGGAGGAACTTAGAGACATATTATTCACTATTTATGGGGGTAAAAACAGGAAATGAAGCACACAGGATAACATCTGGGGACACCACCCTATCAGCCAACTGTAGAAGACCTGGGAGTAGAGCCACCAAAGGGAGAAGCTGACATAAAATTATGAGTTACAGTTGTAATGGACCTTAGAGACCTTCTACTTCAGTTTTTTTTTTTCATTTTACAGAGGCAGAAACTGAGATCAAAAAGGGATAAATGTGTTACCCAAGTTCACACAGGTGGTAAAGGAAGGGAGCTGAGTATCAAACCCAGGTGTCTACAAACTCTATAAGTTCTTAGAAAGAAAAGCATAACATTCAGTTCTTGCTGTTGTTCATAATGGTCCCAGGAGGGATTCCATAACAAAAAATTTCTGTTGGACAACAAATTTGATGACTTGCTATGTCCACATGCCATGTGTATTTCTTTTTCCATGCATCTCCCCATTCTATTTCCTTGACTGGAAAATCTTATCCCTGTAATCTCGCATATTCCAATTCAATTTAATCAGTGCAACTTAGTTCAAGTACCATCTCCAACCCAAAGCTTTTCTTTATACTCCAGATTATAGTCATGATATCATGGATTTAGAACTAGAAAGTACTTTTGAAGCCACTGAGTCCAGGAAGGTTCATTTTCCTGCTCTCTGGAAATATGTTGTATTTACATAGTCTTATCCCAACACAATTTATACTTAAATTATATGGTTCTAGATTATCATTTAATTATTTCAATTGCCCTGTAAAAAGATTACAAGTTTCTTTAAGATTGACACCTGACTTCTCTTGGATCTACCACACTGGTAACTACACTGCTATACAAAACAAAACACAACAAAACAAAAAAAGAGATTTTTCAACAATTACAGAATTATAGGATCTCAGAGTTGGAAAGTGTGCTGAATTTGTTTCAGAATCTAGATTAAATCCTACCTCTGCCTCCTGTGTGACTCTCATCATATCACTTAATCTCTCTGGGCTTCAGTTTCTTCATCTATAAAGTGAAGGAACTGGATTAGATAATTTCTAAAGTCAGACTTTAAATCTATCATATGATAATTTGCTAACCATCTCGTCCTATATGGACCTAACCAAGAATCTGCCATATGACAACCATATCTATCCTCTAAGACCTAGAGTTAAAGAGAAGGAACACGCTGTTTCCTAAAGCAATTCATTCCACCTTTGAGCAGCTGTTTGTTACGGAGTTTTCATGATAATAAGCTCAAACTTGCTTCTCAACTCTTTTCATCCATTGCTTCTAATTCTGTCTTCAGGGGACAAGCAGCACAAGACTAATCCTTTTTCCACATGATAACTCTTTAAAACTTGAAGACAGCTATTATTTTCTGTTTCACTCCACTCCCTTTCTACAGTCTTCTCTTTTCAAGGGTAAACATTTTTAGTCCATTCAACCAATGCCAATACACCATGGTCTCCAATTTTTCACCTTAGCTATGCTTCTCTAAATATGCTCCAATTTGTCTATTCCTTCGCAAGACATGGTGACCAAAACAAAGTACAATCTTCTAGATATAGCCTGATCAGGATAAAGGGAAATGACACTCTCATCCCTCTCATTCTGAACACTCTGACTTACTTACTACAACCCCTGTATGAGAGGAGAAAATCCAGAGACTTTTTTGGATGTGGAAAGAGCCTGGAGTTGACAGCAAAGATCCCAGAAGCAGCAGTGGGGGATGGGCATAGAAGTCTTGGAATCCTGGGAAAGGAATCCAGAGGGAGGCAGTTGGAGCCAGTGTCTTTGAGTTCGAGAGAGCTACAGAGAAGGTACAGTCTTTGACTGGGTCCTGCTCCCAAGAAACCTCTCCTTTCATTGACTCCTGATACCTACCCCCCCAAAATCCTCCAACAAGTGGACAGAGACTGAAACGAAGAAAAGTCCACAAGAAGAAATCAGCCTCCTCTCCTGAACTGAGTCTGTTGATGGGCAGGGCTAAAAGACAGGGTTCATCATCTTGAACCCCTCAGGGGCTTGAGGCTATTAAACTCAAGTCACCTCAACTTTGGGAAAGGGGTTTTACATATTTAGGGACCTCTCTTTCTTCTTCTCTTTGCCTCAACTGACCAGCTTTTCCTAATTTCATCCTGCATTCCTGTTACCCTATAATGAATTCTGCTTTATACAACAATTGGCTAAAGACTGAATAAAGGGTAGTTTATAACTGAGAGGTGATTAAAGGTACCCCTCTCCCCCCTGGGAGGAAGAGCTTGCTGGAGAGAAACAGTAATAGTGGGGAGTAACCTGACAAGCTTTATCTGGTAGAGCTGAAGGGGGAGAATAAACACACTTGCCCTCCTCCCTCCTAGTCAAATTTAATAACAGATACACCTCCTTTGCCTTGCCTTGAGGGGGAGAGTACCCCATTCTTCCTCTCTCTTTTACTACCTAAATACACCCTCTATTACACCCCTGAACAAATTTTATTATTATTATTATTATTATTATTATTATTATTGTTACTTTGCTATCACATGACAGTGCTGATTAACTGACCGTGTAGTTTTCAAAAACACAAACATCTATAAATTGGAGAATGACTTGTTTTTTTTTTACAATTGATTTAGCTCTTTATAAACTTGAGTAATTAGACATTTTCAGTGGTTTTTGTTATGAAGATTTCCTTCATTTTGTTGCTTCCCTTCTAATTTTGGTTGCATTGGGTTTTTTGGTACAAAAACCTTTTAATTTGACATAATCAAAATTATTTATTTTATATATTGTGATTTTTTTCTAGCTCTTGCTTGGTCTTAACATCTTTCCTTTCTCAAAGATCTGACATGTATACTATTCTGTGTTCACCTAATTTACTTATAGTTTCTTTATATTCAAGTCATTCACCCATTCTGATTTTATCTTGGTGTAGGGTGTGAAATGTTGATCCAAACCTAATAGACAATTTTCAGATAAAGAAATCAAAACTATTAATAAGCACATAAAAATGTTTTAAATCTCTTATAATCAGAAATATGCAAATCAAAACAACTCTGAGGTATCACATCACACCTAACAGATTGGCTAACATGACAGCAAAGAAAAGTAATGAATGTTGGAGGGGATGTGGCAAAGTTGGGACATTAATGCACTGCTGGTGAAGTTGTGAATTGATCCAACCATTCTAGTGGGCAATTTGGAATCATGCCCAAAGGGCTATAAAAGACTGTCTGCCTTTTGGTCCAGTCATAGCATTGCTGGGTTTATACCCCAAAGAGATAATAAGGAAAAAGACTTGTACAAGAATATTCATAGCTGTGCTCTTTGTGGTGGCAAAAAATTGGAAAATGAGGGGATGCCCTTCAATTGGTGAATGGCTGACCAAATTGTGGTATATGTTGGTAATGGAATATTATTGTGCTCAAAGGAATAATAAACTGGAGGAATTTCATGTGAACTGGAATGACCTTCAGGAATTGATGCAGAGTGAGAGGATCAGAACCAGGAGAACATTGTACACAGAGACTGATACACTGTGGTACCATCAAATGCAATGCCACTACATTAGTGGTAATGCAGTGATCATGAACAACTTGAAGGGATTTATGAGGAAAAATACTATCCACATACAGAGGAAAAACTGTGGGAGCAGAAACACTGCAGAAAAACAACTGCTTGATTACATGGGTCAAGGGGATATGATTGGGGATATAATCTCTAAATGATCATCTTAGTGCAAACATCACCAACATGGAAATAGATTCTGATCAAAGACACATGCAAAATCCAGTGGAATTGTGCGTCGACTATGGGAAAAGGTGGGGGGGAAGGGGAGGGATGCTGGGGGCCATCAGACCACAACACCTTGACAGAGTCATGCGTGGTAGCTGGCGAGACCACAGAGTGGTCATTGGCAAGATGTGACTGCCCACTCTATCCTCTTTTACATGACCTCTTTCATCAATGCCCATTACCTATGAATTGACATGATTATTATTCCCCCAGTCTCAAAATAAAAAATGCAAGAGCAAAACACATGCATCCTTATTCCCCAAAACATCACCAAAAGACTAGACCCTCATATCCAATCCCAAAAGGCTATCAAGGGTTAACTTTTACTTAGGTACATAATTCCCAGCAAAACTGCAGTGACAGGCCAAGCCCAAGAACTTCCCCACTCACAGAAGCCTATTCTCGTGAAGCCAGTACACAAATCAATCATAGAGGCCTATGAGATAAGTACAAGCACATCAAGATTCAATATGCCTCAGTGACTCGACTTCATAAACCAGTAACTTGCCAGTGGGAAACTCCCTAGTAAGAACCCTGAGAAATGATCGGTCTAAATTTGAATTATGTTCCCAGTACCCCTCAACCTCAATGGTATGATTGTTAAATTATCTTTTAAGAACTGTTGATTAATTATTCCATTTTATTAAAAGCAATAAGTAATTTCCCTTGATTGTAAGCTCAAAACTTCTCAGAGGGTAATGAGAAAATTAAGCCACCTGTGATAAAATCATGTATCTTGTATTCTGTCTATAATCACAATACAAAAATATAGAATGTTAATCAAGTGGTTTGTTAAAAGTTAATGTATCACTTTAACAATTATCTCTCTTTGAACATGTGTGTTAGGTAATGTAATCTGCCAATAATGCCAAGAAAATGGGTATAAAAATAAAGTCCAACGCCTGAGAATGGCAGAGCAGCTGTCAGATGCAAAGCAGTCCCATGGCCGTAATGATTAAACTGTCTTCCGTTTGTTATTTATTTTGACTGATCATTCGCCACTGTTTGGGAACCCTGGAGTTGTGAGTGAGGCTGGACTCCACCCATGACAGAGGGAGGGGAAAAATATGATTCATGTAACCAAAGAATATGACTAAATTGACTAAATAAACTTAAAAAAATAAAAAAGGATGGACAATATTTGGCCTTGCCATCAAAAAACAAAAACAAAAACCACAAACATCTTTTTTCACATGAGCACTCATCTAGTTGTGTATCCTCCATACTATATTTATGAAAATGAAACATTTTTAGTCTAAATACAATACCTTAATTCATTATTATTAAATTTCAGTTTATTACATTTGGTCTATCCTATCAAAGATCTTTTGGGGTGATAATCTTATTATCTGATGCACTATCTATCTTTCCCAAATTTGTTTCTCTTCAAATCCAACAAACATGTAATCATCAATTTCATTGATCTAAATCAATAATCAAAATGTTGAACAATACAGAATCATGGATAAGAATCTGGAGCACTGTTTTAGAGACTTCTCCCCAAATTCAATATTTAGCTAGCTGCAACTATCTTCTGAGTCAATCAATCAAACTAAGTATCTATTATGCACACAGTATATGCCAAATATTGTATTAATTTCTAGGGATGAAAAGAAATAGAGAAATTAGTCCCTACACCCAAGGAGCTTACATTCTAATGGAGAAACAACATGTACATATACAGATAAGTATAAGATATTGACAAATGTAAGTTATACTTCAAGTGGAAGGTAATTACTTAAAACCAGTGGAACTGGTAAAGGACTCATGAAAGCTGAATATTGAAAGAAGTCAGGGATTCTAAGAAATGAAAGTAAGGAGGGAGAGCATTCCAGACATGGGGGACAACCAATACAAAGACTTAGAGGTGGGAGATAGATATGTGAAGGGCAGCAAGTAGACCAGTATGGCCACACTCAACTTTAAGATAGAAAGAAGTCAAGATGTGAAGAGCTCTAAATTCCAAACAGAGGTTCA
Organism: Monodelphis domestica; assembly: GCF_027887165.1. NCBI lineage: Eukaryota > Metazoa > Chordata > Mammalia > Didelphimorphia > Didelphidae > Monodelphis > Monodelphis domestica. The sequence goes on along the minus strand of NC_077233.1, from coordinate 235,168,869 downwards.
TATTTGATTCTAGAGATAATAGGGAAGCTCTGGCATTTGTAAAGCAAGCAGGGAAGGCTGATGGTCACATCCCTGAATTCTTTAAGTACCCTGGACTCATTCTGAACTTTAGCACTCCTGAGGCTGTTATTACTAGGCCATTCATGCATTTATATTCATCCTTGGTTGTCTTTGCTTCCCTCTTCTAAAATAATTTTCATTTAGTAAATTAAGTACTAGATTTGGAGTCAGTAAAACTCAAGTTCAAATCCTGTCTTAAACACCTTCTAGTTATCACTTAATCTAGTAAATCATTTAATCTCTCTCAGCCTCAGTTTCCTCATATATAACAAGGGAATAATAGCTCCTACTGTTATGGGAGACGCAAATGCTTTTAAATCCAGAAGTAAAAAAAAAAAATTTTACTTGAAGAAGTGGTCTATGGTGATACAATAGCCTAATAGCTGGTGGAATGCTCTGAGGGGCTGATTAGGTAGCCTTATGGCTGATGGATAAGCCCAGGGACCAGCTGAGTAGGCTCTTCCAAAGATAATAAGGAGTAGCAGCTCCATTATAGAGTGACAGCTTCCACTATAGAGTAGCAACTTCCACTGTAAAGTTGTAGCTTCTGCTATAAAGGAGCAACCTCCACACCCTGTGGATGAGGGTTGACATATTTATTATGGTCTGGGAATAGTCATCTCTCATTCCAGAGAAATCTTCAACTTTCCCCAAAACCTTGGAAAGTAGACACAGCCAAATTCAGGTGGAGTGTGTTTTGGGGTTTGATGTCATAGGGAATAAAGAGCATGTGCAAGTATGGGAGACTCTTCTGGAATGCCAGAGTTCCCAGTGCACAGGTTCCATGTTCCCCCATTGTCCACCTTATCATTATTTGTTGATGTGGGAGAGATCTCGCTGCCCTTCTAAAATGAGAACATGGGGTGTGTGTGTGTGTGTGTGTGTGTGTGTGTGTGTGTGTGTGTGTGTGTGTGTGTGCGCGTGAATGCAGTACATTGGAGGACCACTATAAGTAATTAATTGTGCCTTACAGTTCTAATCTAAAATAAAAATAGAACAATATAAGTAATTAATAAAACAGATTAGGCACAAAGCTGATGGCCAGTATAGAATATTAGAGACAATACACAATTAATACTTGACTAATGATGAAAACTACAGGCTTTGCAGTTGATGTTTAACCAGTGCTGACCAGTGAGAAATGAAGGATTTCAGAGTATGAGGGGCCTGTTCCCATTACTACCCCTTGCTACCCAATGACAGCCCACATTGCTACCTCCTAGCATTGTTATGAGGATCAAATGAGATTTAATATGAGTGGTGGTTATATATATATATATATATATATATATATATATATATATATGTATATATATATATATATATAACTTTGCAAACTTTTTTAAAAAGTCATTATTATAGAAATCTGAATTGATTGATTAGTTTTTAGATAGATTGCTTGGCACAAGGGACTAACTAGTTAATCAACCCAATCATGTGAAGACTTCCCCCAGTGGAATAAGTCAACGAGAACAATTTGTTCCAATGACCATGAAATTGTAGAGTTCTTAGAGCTTGGTTAGACATTGAAGATGCCAAGTCATTCACTGTCATCACCAGCTATCCTGACTTTCATCTTACCACTGGACTTGGATAACTCTAGAAGAGAGAATTAGGCTGAGGACTATACAACACTCCACCTAAATCCAATTTATGCACAAGTCAAGGCATCACTCCATAATGTCACTGATTCTTTTAAAAAATGAAGAACACACAACAGTTTCTTCTTGTGAATGCAAAAGGGAAACAATTTAGATAGCTTTACATTTTCTTCATCATTATCCTAGAGAAAAAAAAGAGGAGGGATTAAAGTTGTTTTAAAATGAAAGGGATTAAATTAAGGGTTTGACTAAATATATGAGAATTCTAAGATAATACTGTGGTTGCCTATTTAAAAAATATCATAGCTCAAGTCAAATTGGCTTTCAGGAGCTTTATTTACAGAGAGGTGGAAAGAATGAAAGTAGAGAAATGTAAAAGAGGGTAGAGTAAGAAGTCTAGCCTATCACCCTAAATCTTGCTCCAGTTCCCAGCTCAATACAGGCAGGGTTCTGTAGTGAATTAAACAAGGGTTCAACCCAAGTGACCTCTTCCAAGAAGGGGAGGCCTCTCCAGAACTAATCTCTCCAGAAGCCAGGAAAGGAAGTTCAGTTTATCACTCACCTAAATTGAAGCTCTGAAGGAGAAGATTCAGGAGCAGTCTTACCAGAAGGAGTCCAAGAGCCAGAGTTCCAGAATGAAGTTCCAAGTTGTGGCTCCAAACTACAGTCCCAGTCCAAAACCCTCCAAGCTGAAAATTCAGGCTTCTGAAGACCCCCTAGGACAGGAAGTTCAGGGTTTTTATAGTCTTTTTTCATGTCCCTTCCTGTCCCTTTCTCCACTTTTACAGGAGCCAATTGCATTTTTTTTTAATTTTCTTAGCACTGCCTAGGGGGTGGTCAGTCACTTCTGCAGTTGACACCCACTTTTAGCAAGTGGTTTGTGAATCTCCCCTACTTAGTGTTAAGTAGGGGTGTTGTCAATTTTTGCTGATTAATTTTAAAATAGGCAAGAGGAGAGTTAATCCTATCTCCACATAATTATTTAAAGATCTGCCAAATGAATGGAATATTACTATTTTTCTTTTTTGGTCACAGAGGATAAAACTAGGAGCAATGGGTGGGAATTACATAAAGGCAGAAGTAGATTGAATGTAAGGAAAAATTTCCAATAATTAGAGTCATCTCAAGTTGAATGGACTGCCTCACAGGTCATGTGTGTCCTCTCCCTAGAGGTCTTACAGCAAAGACTGGATGACTTGTCAAATCAAGTCAAGTCAACAAGCATGTAATTATTGGTCACTTTGTAAAGAAGATTCTTTCTCAGTGAGGGGCTGGAGTAGATGGCCTCTAAAGTTCTTTTTAACCCAGGGAGTCTAAAATTCTTTCCCCATCTGTGATGACAATAGAGCCACCACATTTAACTTGAATACCTCAGGGCTGGATGTGCTGCACAAGAAGCAAAATGACACTTAAGGTGAAGCAATTTTTTGGATTCAACTAACCACACAGTCACTGTGAAAGATGTAGTTATGCCACCAAAACTAAAGACAACTCATTTCACAACCTAATTATGTCACTTTTGTTGTATAAATGATTTGAATACTTGAAGAGTCCTGGATAATGAGCTAACTAAAATCCTGGGTTCAAATGATGACTCCATCACTTACTTAGGAAATCACTTCCTTTCCCTGAACCCTCAATTTCTTTATCTGTAAGATTAAGGAATTTGAGTAAATGACCTAGGAGGCCTCTTAATGTTCCAAATCTATGTGCTTACAATCTTATATCTATCTTATCTTATATCTGGCATGTGAAAGAATCCAAAAGATAAATGGACTTGGAGCCAAGAACTGAGTTCAAATCCAACAGAAACTTACTAGTTGTGTAACCTTAGGTAAGTCACTCTGCCTTATCTGCCTCACTTTTCACATCTATAAAATTGGAACAACAATAGAACCTTCCTCCTAACATTGTTGTGGGGATAAAATTTGAAATCAAATGTGTAAAGTTCTTTTCAAATCTTAAAACAATAAATGCTAGTTATTGATATCATTAGTATTCTTATATAAATATTATCATCAAATAAATATCAAAGTATAATATATAATCAATATATAAAGGTTAAAACATGCAAGTATTATCACATAGTATAAATGCTACTATTTAATATAAATAATACATAATAGTTGTTATTATTAATATTTTCATATAATATGAATTATATAATTAAATAATATATTAATTTACAGATTATTTTTCAATCCACAAAGCACCAAAAATTCTAACTTTCATTGTTATATTAATACTATCATTATTAAATAGAAATATTTTCATATGTTAACATATTCAATATATACTATTATATGGTATAAATATTGTCATTGTTAAATTCAAATGTCATATAATGCTATTATTAGATATAAATGCTGCCAAATGATATATTATTATTATCCCAATCTCAGTAGCATTGGTTTTTTTCCCAGGACCATCACTCTAGTGGTATTAGAAACTCCCAATAAGAAAACTGTATCAGTGAAGAGCAGTGACTATTTTGAAATTTATAGTCTTCAAGACTTATTTAGAAGCATTGAAAAATTAGGTGACTTGTCCAGTGTCACACAGATATGCCACCTGAAACTGAGTCTTCTGACACCATAGTCCACTCTCTGTTTATTGCACCGCTTTGCCTCTTTCATCTTATTATTAGGGTCTAATTTCAACAATGTCCCTTGCCAGGAAGCTAAGAATCACACTCAGTTATTAAACTATCTGAAATTGAGGGTTAGGAAGAATTTGGGAGCTCTAATGAAGCCAAGTTGTTCTCAGTCCTCAGAGAAAGGCAGGAAAGCAACACAGCGCTGAAAGCACGTAGGGAGTGAGGGTGGGGGAAGACACAAGGACCATCAAGGGCACACCTCCCCATTCTCTGCCAACCCAAGCTTTAAGCCTTGACACTGGCCTGGATGTCCAAAATGATGATCGGATCGAAGTGAGGCCCTTGAGATTTTCACAACCTTCTTAACCATAGATGGTGGTTATGCTTTTATGCAGTACTTGATGATACTGGGCTCCTAAGTGTCCCCTTGACATAGCATGCATTGTATGTGTAATTCAGGTGATTTAGAACTGACTTACATCCTTACCTATTGTTTTTATGACTCCCTTATATTTAACTTAACTTTATGCCACCAGGATATAGAGCTGCTTTTTAGGTACTAAATTCCTCAGCTCTAATTGAGGGTGTTTGGGAACCATCTTTGACTCTTTTCCCCAAAGCTTCTCAGTTGGTTACCAAGGTTTGGCAATTCTACCTCATAATATCCTTCCTAAATGCATTGAGGCAGTTAGATGACACAGTGGATAGAGCACCAGACCTAAAGCCAACAAGATACAAGTTCAAATCCATCCAAGAAGCTTACTAAGAGATGCTGGGCAACTTTACCTATGGTTCAGTGTCTTCTTCTCTAAAAAGCTGATAATAATAGATTTACTTCCCAGACTTATCATGAAGACCAAATGAAAAAAAAAAAGTTTGTAAAGTGTGTTTTAAACCATAAAGTGCTTTAAAAATGTTATTGTCCTGCTTGATCACATGGTTCAATGGGGATATGGTTGGGGATGTAGACTCTAAATGATCACCCTACTGCAAATATTAATAACATGGAAATAGGTCTTGATCAATGTAAAACCCAGTGGAATTGCTCATTGGTTATGGGAGGGGGTGGGTAGAGGGGAGGGAAAGAACATGATTCATGTAACTATGGGAAAATATTCTTAATTAATTAAATAAATAAACTTTTAAAAAGAGAGAGAACTAAGGGATTCTAAATGCAAATTAAAGTATAATGTTCTCACTTTTAAAAAAAGTGTAGTTGTTTTTAGTCATATCGAACTCTTTGTGATCCCTTCAGAGGGTTTTCTTGGTAGAGATACTGGTTCACCATTTCCTTCTCCTTCATTATGCAGATGAGGAAACTGAGGCAAACAGGATTAAGTGACTTGCCCAGGGTCATACACATAGTGAGTGTCTGAGGCCAGAGTTGACCTCAAGAAGAGGAATCTTCCTGACTCCAGGCCAGGCACTCTATCCACTGTGCCACTAACTATTACTATTATATATATATTCTCTTCCCCACTCACATTGTCACAATCCTAATTCAAGTTCTTCACCATCTCTCTTTTGGATTTTTCATCTATCTGTCTATTAATTAATTGATTTATTCATTTATTTAGGTTCTGAGTACTTTAGATTTTTGCATAGGCAGTGAGTCATTTGGGAGTGGCAAGTTATTTATTTTGCAGGGGAGGTTGAATGAATGAAAAGTTGCTCTATTTTTTTACCCTCACATTCAAATCTTTACCCTTTCTCTTCTATTAATCCTTTCTCCAGCACCCCTTTGGCAGCCAGATGAAATGCAAGGGCTCTTCCTCAGAATAATGTTTTTAATGCAGAAAATAAAATTAATAGAATGACAAAGGACACTAAATTATATTGAAATATAGGTGTCTATGTACCTATATTTCTTCTATCTATATTTCTATCTTTCTATCAACATCTATCAGTCTACCCATCTATCCATTCTATCTACCTATTTATCTTAAAAACAAGTTAATCCAGAATCTCTGGTTCCAAAATTTACTCCTTACTCTCTTAGTCCACATCTTGGTTAATGCTCTCTTGTTGTGTGATCATTAATAAGCAATTTAATTAAGGTAAGACTCCTTTTCTTATTCTGGAAAATGGGAATCAACCAGAACAAATATTTCTTAAATTTTTACTGTGAACTAAGCACTGTCCTAGGTACTTAATATCTATTCTAAAAGACCTTATGTTCTAAAAGAGTCAAGCTTTGCATAAATATAAGTATATACAGAATAGATATAAAGGAAACAAATATAGAATGATTCAATACAAAGCAGTTTGGGAGGTAAAACTATAACATCTATGGGGATGAGGAAAACTTCACTTGGAAGGTGGTTTTTGAGTGTCTTGAAGGAAAGGAGAAATACTCTAAGGACAAGATGAGGAGAGAAGAAGCAATTCAGACATAGGGAAGGATCATGACAAGGGCACAGAGATGAGAGCCTGAGGGTTGCATATGAGGAAGAAAGAGACCACTTTGACTGGATCACAGTGTAAAGCTCCAGTAACCCTGGAAGGACAAATCTTGATAATTTCACTACTTTTGTCACAGGTTTGTTCTGAAGAAGACACTTTGTAAACTCAAATGGACTACAGAATTGTGAGCTCTTATTATTTGTCAGACTGATCCTCTGATGGCAGGTCTTTGTCAGGCTTATTCTTGAAGCATTTTCTTCAAGAATAGTTAGGACCTGCCAGAGCTTATGTTCCATTTTCATAACTTTCCAGGGAGATGATGGAGTACAATAATATCTAACTATGTTGCCACAAGAGAGGGAAGACAGGCATTATTATAACTTCTGTTCCAGAATTGGGTCTAAAAATTCCAGAATGACTTTTCTGAAGGACAAAGGGGAAACATTATCTCAATTCTGTATGATCTTGGGTAAAGATCAAAAATGTTTTGGGAATAAATAATATCTGCTTCACAAAAAAGTCAATGGAGAAGTATGTGGTGATTGCGATCAGGGTAGAACTTCTAACAAATGAGTTAACTCCAAAGTAGAATAGGAACAGAAAGTTTCATTAAGAAATTATATGATTCATATAAAATTTATATCAGAATACTTAAAATCTCAGGGAAGGGAAGGAATGGGGTAAATAAGGAACAGAGGGAGAGAATGGAATGCGGAACTCAAAAAAAATTTTAAAGAACAAAAAAACTCTTTTGCATATAATTGGAGGGAAATTAAAATATTAAAAAAAAAAGAAATCACATGATTAGTAAGAGAAAATGTAGGTTGGTAATGTAGAAATAATGAAAGATGACAGGTGGGCAGTCAAAATGCTCCAGTGGTCTGAAATCTTGCAATTTCAAGAGAAACCAAGAAAGGTCATTAGCATGTTGGATGACGTCTCTGTGATGAACTCATAGAAGGACAGTAATGGACAGTAGTCATCTGAAATGTCAGATATGCTGTATTATGAGTAACTGGAGGTTGCTGCTGAATTAAGGAGATCACAAATCTGTTTCAGTACTTGAAGTCCTCCCTTGGCCATGGCAAGGTAGAAATTATTTATTTATTTTTTTGTTTAGTCAATTTAGAACATTATTCCTTGGTTACAAGAATCATATTCTATCCCTCCCTCCCATAACTCCACCCTTCCCGTAGCCCACACACAATTTCACTGGGTATTACATGTGTCCTTGCTCAGAACCTATTCCATGTTGTTGGTGTTTGCATTAGAATGTTCATTTAGAGTCTAAATCCCCAATCATATCCCCTTTGACCCATGTAGTCAAGCAATTGTTTTTCTTCCGGTTTTCTACTCCCACAGTTTTTCCTCTGAATTTGGGTAGTGTTATTTCTCATAGATCCCTCCTGGTTATTCAGGATCACTGCATTGCAACTAATGTAGAAGTCCATTACATTTGATTGTACCACAATGTGTCAGTCTCTGTGTACAATTTTCTCCTGGTTCTGCTCCTTTTGCTTTGCATCAATTCCTGGAGATCATTCCAGTTCCCATGGAATTCCTCCACTTTATTATTCCATTGAGCACAATAGTATTCCATCACCAACATATACCACAATTTTTTCAGCCATTCCCCAATTGAAGGGCATCCTCTCATTTTCCAATTTTTTTTTTTTGCCAACACAAAGAGCGCAGCTATGAATATTCTTGTACATGTCTTTTATCTTTATTACCTCTTTGGGGTACAAACCCAGCAGTGTTATGGCTGAGTAAAAGGGCAGACAGTCTTTTAGTGCCCTTTGGGCATAGTTCCAAATTGCCCTCCAGAATGGTTGGATCAATGCATAACTCAATCAGCAATGAATTAATGTCCCAACTTTGCCACATCCCCTCCAGCATTCATTACTTTCCCTTGCTGTCATGTTAGCCAATCTGTTAAATGTGAGGTGGTACCTCAGAGTTGTTTTGATTTGCATCTCTCTGATTATAAGAGATTTAGAGCACATTTTCCATGTGCTTATTAAAAGTTTTGAATTCTTTAACTGAAAATTGCCTATTTATATCCCTCGCCCATTTATCAAGTAGAGAATGGTTTGTTTTTATGTATGATTGATTTAGATCTTTATAAATTTGAGTAATTAGACCTTTGTCAGATGTTTTTGTTATGAAGATTGTTTCCCAATTTGTTACTTCCTTCTAATTTTGGTTATACTGGTTTTGTTTGTACAAAACCTTTTTAATTTGATGAAATCAAAATTATTGATTTTATATTTTGTGATTTTTTCTAACTTTTGCTTGGTTTTAAAATCTTTCCTTTCCCAAAGATATGACATATATACTATACTGTGTTCACATAATTTACTTATAGTTTCCTTCTTTATGTTCAAGTCATTCACCCATTCTGAGTATCTTGGTGTAAGGTGTGAGATGTTGATCCAAACCTAATCTCTCCCACACTGTCTTCCAAATTTCCCAGCAATTTTTTTTTATCAAATAGTGGATTTTGGTCCCAGGTTTATCATAGACTGTTTTGCTGAGGTCACTTACCCCAAGTCTATTTCACTGATCCTCCTTTCTGTCTCTTAGCTAGTATCATATTGTTTTGATGACCACTGCTTTGTAGTATAGTTTGAGATCTGGTACTGCAAGACCACCTTCCTTTGCATTTTTTTCATTATTTCCCTGGATATCCTTCATCTATTGTTCTTCCAAATGAACTTTGTTATGTTTTATTCTAATTCAGTAAAAAAGTTTTTTGGTAGTTCAATGGGTATGGCACTAAATAAGTAAATAAGTTTGGCTAGGATTGTCATTTTTATTATGTTATCTCATCCTACCCATGAGCAGTTAATGTTTTTTCCAATTGTTTAGATCTAGTTTTAGTTGTGTGGAATGTGTTTTGTACTTGTGTTCATATAGGTCCTGTGTTTGTCTCAGCAGATAGATTCCTAAGTATTTTATATTGGCTAGGTTGATTTTAAATGGAATTTCTCTTTGTAATTCTTGCTGCTGAGATATTTTGAAGATATATAGAAATGCTGATGACTTATGTGGGTTTATTTTGTATCCTGCAACTTTGCTAAAGTTGTTGATTATTTCTACTAGCTTTTTAATTGATTCTCTAGGATTTGTTAAGTAGACCATCATATCATCTGCAAAGAGTGATAGCTTGGTCTCCTCATTGCCAATTTTAATACCTTCAATTTCTTTTTCTTCTCTAATTGCTACTGTTAGTGTTTCTAGTACAATGTTGAATAATAGAGATGATAATGGGCATCCTTGTTTCACTCCTGATCTTACAGGGAATTAATCTAGTTCATCCCCATTGCAGATGATGTTGGCTGATGGTTTTAGATATATGCTGTTTGTTATTTTTAGGAAAGGACCTTCTGTTCCTATACTTTCTAGAGTTTTCAATAGGATGAGTGTTGTATTTTGTCAATGGCTTTTTCTACATCTATTGAGGTAACCATGTGATTTTTGTTAGTTTGCTTTTTGATATGGTCAATTATGTGGATGATTTTCCTAATACTGAACCATCCTTGCATTCCTGGTATAAGTCCCATTGGATCATAATGAATTACCCTTGTGATGACTTGCTGGAGTCTTTTTGCTAGTATTTTATTTAAGATTTTTGGGTCCATGTTCATTAAGGAGATTGGTCTATAGTTTTCTTTCTCTGTTTTTGGCCTGCCTGACTTTAGAATCAGTACCATATTTGTGTCATAAAAGGAATCTGGTAGAACAGCCTCTTTTCTTATTATATCAAATAGTTTTTTTATAATATTGGTATTAGTTGTTCTTTGAATGTTTGGTAGAATTCACTTGTGAATCCATCAGGCAGTGGGCATTTTTCTTAGGGGATTCTTTAATGGCTTGTTCAATTTCTTTTTCTGACACGGGATTATTTAAGAATTCTATTTCTTCTTCTGTTAATCTAGGCAATTTAGATTTTTGTAAATAGTCATCCATATCACCTAGATTGCCATATAATTGGGCAAAATAGTTTTTAATGATTTCATTAATTTCCTCTTCATTGGAGGTGAGGTCTTCCTTTTCATCTATGATACTATTAATTTGTTTTTCTTCTTTCCTTTTTTAAATTAGATTGACTAGTACTTTATCTATTTTGTTTGTTTTTTCAAAATTCCAGGTTCCAGTCTTATTTATTAGTTTAATAGTTCTTTCACTTTTTTTAAATTAATTTCTCCCTTAATTCTTAGGATCTCTAACTTAGTTTTCATCTGGGGATTTCTTATTTGTTCACTTTCAAGTTTTTTGATTTGCATGTCCAATTCATTGACCTCTGCCCTCCATAATTTGTTAAAATATTGAAGTTAAGGATATAAATTTTCCCCTGAGTATTGCTTTGGTTGTATCTCATATGTTTTGAAAGAAGGTCTCATCATTGTCATTTTATTCAATGAAATTATTAATTGTTTCTATGATTTGTTCTCTAACTAACTAATTTTGGAGAATCATATTATTTACTTTCCAATTAATTTTTGATTTGCCCTCCATGTACCCTTACTGATTATTATTTTTATTGCAATATCATCTGAAAGGTTGCATTTATTACTTCTGCTTTTATGCATTTGTTTGCCATGTTTTTATGCCCTAGTACATGGTCAATCTTTGTGAATGTACAATTTGCTGCTGAAAAAGTGGTGTATTCCTTTTTGTCCCTATTTATTTTTTCTCCTTATATCTATTAACTCTATATCTATTAACTCTATCTATTTCCAAGATTTCATTCCCATCTATTACCTCTTTCTTATTTATTTTTTTAATTTGATTTATCTAAATTTGATAGTGGTAAATTCAGGTCTCCCACTAGCATAGTTTTACTATCTATTTCCTCCTTCAATTCTCCTTTTGAAATTTGGATGCTATACCATTTGGTGCATATATGTTGATTACTGATATTTCCTCATTGCCTCTACTGCCTTTTATCAAGATGAAGTTACCTTTCCTACCCCTTTTAATTAGATCTAGTTTTACTTTGGCTTTGTCAGATATCATGATTGCAATGCCTGCCTTCTTTTTATCAGTTGAGGCCCAATAGGTTTTGCTTCAAACTTTAATTCTAACATTGTGTCTACCCATCTCAAGTGCATTTCTTGCAGACAACATATATATAGTAGGATTTTAATTTCTAATCCACTCTCCGATTTGTTTTCATTTTATGGGCGAGTACATCCCATTCATGTTCAAAGTTATTATTGCCACTTGTGTATTCCCCAGCATTTTGAAATCCTCTCCTGGTTCTGTACTTTCTTCTTTTGCTATATTCTTTTAAACCAGTGGTTTGTTTTTCCCCCTAATTCCGGCCCTTAATAAGCTTACCTTTTTGCCCCTTCCTTTTTTGTTCCCTTCTTATTTTTTAAGATCTGTTGAGTTCCTTCCCCCCTCTCTTTCCCTTCATTTTTGTACTTCCTGCCTCCCCTACCCCTCTTAGTTTTCCCTTCTCACTTTCCCTGTAGGGCAAGATAGAATTCAATATCTCAATGAATCTAGATGCTCTTTCCTCTCAGAGTTTATTTCACTGAGAGTAAAGTTTAAGTATTACCTATTAGCACTCTCTTCTTCTCCTTCCTATAAGAGTATTCTTCCCCTCCCCTTCCCATGTATACCTTTGTGTGATAAAGAATATCCTATTTATTTTATTTCTCCAAGTATCTCTTGGTGCCATCTTCAATTCCCCCCTGCCTTTTTCTTTTTTTGCATATCATCTTATAGCACTTATTATCCCAATCTCTTCCTGTGAATGATTCCTCTAATTACTGTAATAGTGAATATAATTTTTGAGAGTTACAAATAACATTTCCCCATAAACTAATATAAATAATTTGATCTTATTGAAGCCCTTAAAGAAGAAAGTTTGAATAAAAATATTTTCCCCCTTTCCCTCCCTTTCTTATTTACCTTTTCATGTTTCTCTTGATCTTTGTGTTTGGATATCAAACTTTCCACTTAGTTCTGGTCTTTTCTTTACAAATATTTGGAAATCTTCTATTTTGTTGATTTCCCATACTTTCCCCTTTAAGTATATAGTCAATTTTGATGGATAGGTGATCCTTGTTTGAAGACCCAATTACCTTGCCTTTCTGAATATCATATTCCAAACCTTACGGTCCTTTAGTGTGGAAGCTATCATATCTTGTGTAATCCTGATTAGTGCTCCTTGATATCTGAATTGTGTCTTTTTGACTTCTTGTAAAATTTTCTCCTTACCTTGGAAGCTCTTCAATTTGGAAAGTGCATTCCTGGGAGTTGTCTTTTGAGGATTTAGTGTAGAGGGTATTCTATGAACTCTTTCAATGTCTATTTTGCTCTCTTGTTCAAGAACATCAGGGCAATTTTCTTGGATAATTTCTTATATTATGATGCCAAGATTTCTGTTTATTTCTGGGTTTTCAGGTAGACCAATGATTCTCAGTTGTCTCTTTGTGCTCTGTTTTCCTGATCCATCATCTTTTCAGTGAGATATTTTATGTTTTCTTCTATTTTGTCAGTCTTTTTGACTTTTCCTTATTATTTCTTGCTGTTTTGCAACATCATTGGATTCTAATTGCCTAATTCTAGTCTTTAAGGACTGGTTTTCCTTTTCAGTTTTGTCTATCCTGCTTTTTGTGGATTCCAGCTGTTTTTCCAATTGGGAGTTCTTGTCCTTTAAACTGTTATTTTCTTTTTGAACTATTTCACACTTTTCTTGCCAGAAGGCTTCCATCTTTTTGATAAGCTCCAATTAAAATTCTTCAAGAGTTTGTGGACAATTTCCATTTTTTGGAAGTTTTTGGTGCATTTATTTGTGTTGCCTCTTCTATTTCCTCTTTAGCCTGGATTTTTCCTCCATAAAAATTATCCAGGGTCAACCCCTTCTTCTTGATTTTTTTGGTGTTGGGAAGTTGATGTTCCTGGGCACTGTTTGCCATTACTGTGGTGGTTTTCTTTCCCTTTCCAGTTAGAAATATGAGTGAAATTGGCAGGTTCTCTGTGTATGGAGCTAAGGAGCAAGGATTTTGGCTGAGGCCAGTTCTCGATTCTCTGCAGCTTCTGCTGTTTGTTGCCCCTCTCTGTGCTATATCCCTGCTGGCACCCATAGTCTGTGCTCCTCAGCCTGCTGGGGCCTCAGGTCTAGCTGCTCTCAGGGGTGGGTCTTTGGTGGTCTCAGGCAGCTGTCAAGGTCCCAGAGGTGCCTCTCACTCTCTCTGGTGGTGCCCCTCACTCACTCACTGATTCTAGTGTGTGCTTGCTCTGTCCTTGGCTCTGTACATGGAGTGATGGAGGGTGGATCAGCTTGCATTTTGGTGGAAGCTTTTTCACCCCCTTATGTTGTGGAAATGCCCAAATCCCACGTACCTTCAATGCTGCAACCTACTGTAGAGACCCTTTGTTTATATGAGTTTGAGTTTTTTTGACTTTTTGAGGTAGTCTGTATCAGTAGGTAGTGAGAAGGGTCCTGTGTCTAGACTTGTGCCATCTTTAACTGGAGGTCACATGTCATGATGTCCAAAGGAAGAGATTTTAGAACAGTCTCACCAGGAATAGAGTCTTGGATCTGATCTGGATATTCTTCATATATCAGTCTCATTTCTACCACATACAAACTATATGACCCTGGGTGAGTCATTTAACTATTTAAGGCTTGATGTAACTTGAACATTTTCACATCAAAGTTCTACTCTAATGCTCTTCCCGGTCTTGTCCATAAAAAGTATCATTTCCTAACAGTTCCTCTCACATAATAGATGTTTAATAGATGTTTGTTCAGTGAATTAATAGATGGCTTGGTATATCACTTGTTTGAATAAGAGTCATTTCCAACTCTAGGATTTTGTTTCTGCATCTGCTAGATTGGATACTGGAAAGGAAGCTGGACTTAGAGTTAGGATGTCTGGAATTCAAAACTTCCCTCAGGCACATACATGCTCTGTAGCCCTGGTCAAATCACTTAGTCTCTCTCAGCTTCAATTTTTTTTATTTGTCAAATGGAGATACCAATAGCACCTACCTCTCTAAGGAGTTTGGGGTTTCTAATGTTTTCATATCTATAGGTGCATATATACATAAATACATAAATATATATATATACATTTGTATATATGTGTCTGTACACATAAATACATAAAGTATTTTGCAAACCCTAAAAGCTCAATGAAAATATTTGCAATTATTATTAATCAGTTGAATGATATATGCCAAAAAGGGTAAGGAAGATCATTCATATAAATAGCATGGAGAAGGTGCATCCTATGTAAACAATCATTTCTACTAAGACTGGTGTTTAGTTTTCCCATTTTCAAAGGCTTCCCTCAGAGAAAAGAAAAGAACAGAATGCCTATAGCTCTGCTGTTTGTTAGTGTGTTATTTTTTTCTCCTTTGAAATAAGATCAAATAATCATCACCTCCACTGTATGTCAACATAGCAGCCCCTGGCACAATGCCTATATGCACAGGACAACAAAGCAGGAGAGAAAGAACCTGATTGGAGGATTCATCAGGCAGGGAGAGTGATCTTCGAAGTGAGAGACCCTGAAACTAAATAAAGGTTTCATATCAAAAGTCAAGGGATGCTGGAAGAGAGCCTTGACTCTGTATCTAACTAGGGAGATGGCAGGGTTCTGTAGATGGAGATGTAATAGAGAGAAGATAAGATTCCAGGTCTGGTACCCTTCTCAGCCTGAGTCATTATCTAGTACCTTGCCATGTAATCTTTTATTAGAGAACTAGATGGGTGTGGAGTGTGACCCTAATAATTGAATAAAATGCCTCATCAGCACTGTACCAGAGAACAGTAGGACACAGTAAGAGAACTAGGTTTTTTGTTTGTTTGTTTTTTTCAAAAAGAACAATTTTGTGGTACAGGATAAGCCTCTCAGGTTTTGTAGGGGTAATCATATTATTTTCCTGGAAGATTGCAGACAAATATTACCTTTTTTTGGTAGTATGCAGAAACCTATAGTGTACATAGAATTTGGTTAAAAGAGGTGTAGAGAGTCATTGAAAAAAAATCTGGTATTGGAGCTTTGGGGATAGGATAGGTAAAACTGGAATGGTTTAAGGGTGGAAACTTTCAGAAGAACTCTGATCAGGTTCATGACTTTGTCTCCAGTTTCATTGACAAGATTGAAGTCATGCACTCTCTATTTCAAATGATTTCTGCCCACATCCCTTATGAGAATCAGTAAAAATAAATGGATACGAGTTACCTGTATAAGAGAATATGTGACAGAATATGACTACTATCTTCAAGTTTTAGAAGCCCAATTTCACCTTCTATAGGAAACCTTTCTCAGTCTCCTCATTAGCAAATGCCTCCTCCTCTTGAATTGTTTTCCATTTACACTGTATATGTCATATGTGTCATATATAATACATGTATATGTTATATATATACCCAGTTACTTATATGTTATCCCCCTCATTAGAAAGTAAACTTCTACGACCTCAGAAACTTCCTAGCTGTGTGACTCTGGACAAGTCACTTAAACCCCATTGTCTAGCCCTAACCACTCTTCTACCTCAGAATTAAAAAACACAGAATTCATTTTAATGCAGAACGTCATGTGTTGTTGTTGTTTTTTTAAAGTATGTAAGCTTCTTGAGGACAGGGACTATTTTTACCTTTCTTTGCACTCCCAGTATGTATCTCAGTGCCTGGAAAATAGTAAGCACTTAAGTGCTTATTAACTGATTCAATGAAGCAATGTCATGTGGAAGGAGGATCAAATGTACTACTCTTGTGCCTAGTGGATAGCTGTAGGAGCAATGGATGTAGCTACCAGAGAGGAAAATTTAGGTTTGCTATAAAGGAAAATTGCCTAAAAATTAGGGATTAGCTGCCTCAGGGATGTGTGGTTTTTGCTTCAATGGAAGTCTCTAAGAAAAAGCTAAAAATAGTCATTTTTTCATATATGTTAGAGGAGATTATTATTTAGGTTTGGAATGCAAAGTCCTTCCAAATCTAAGATTATGTGACTCTCACTGACTAATAACTTTAATGAGGAATCTTTAATTAGGGGTCAATAATATTTTTTGGTACTACATTCTAGTAATGGGTCTCATTTCACTCTCAATAATACCCATAGTCAAATTTATTATACAAAAATATACATACTATTACATAAAGTCAAAGTTATTATACTTCATACATTTCTATGGTCCTGGATCTTTCCTTCTTTTCCTGGCCCTTTCCTTAGATTTTTATACTCTGTGAAATTCTTGGCATTTCAATTGTCTTTCTTCTTGCATTGTAATTACTTTCCAAATTATCTAGTTTGATGAATGTAAACAGGTCATTCCCCGCCCCCCTTCCCAGTGTCCCTTTTTAGATAAGGTCCTTTCAACTAGATTTTTAAGACTCCAGAAAAATACATTTTTACAAGCACTTAGGTGCTTAGAAATGTTAGGTACATTCATTCTATGACCAGGAACAGGCCATTCCAACATTTTAGGTCATATTCCCCAAATCTAAATTTCATTCTCTAATAACATGTTCTCAACTACCTTCTAAGTCTTATTTTCCTCTTTAATCACTTGACTTCATTTTACAGCTATGATTTCTTTTTTTTTAAACATTATTTTATTTGTTCATTTCCAAACATTATTCATTGGAAACAAAGATCATTTTCTTTTCTTCCACCCCCCTCCCCCACCTCTCCCACAGCTGATGCTCGATTCCACTGGGTATCACATGTGTCCTTGATTCGAACCCATTTCCCTGTTGTTGGTATTTGCATTAGAGTGTTCATTTAGAGTCTCTCCTCAGTCATATCCCCTCAACCCCTGTAGTCAAGCAGTTGCTTTTCCTCAGTGTTTTTACTCCCACAGTTTGTCCTCTGCTTATGAATAGTGTTTTTTCTCCTAGATCCCTGCAGATTGTTCAGGATCACTGCATTGCCACTAATGGAGAAGTCCATTACATTCAATTGTACCACAGTGTATTAGTCTCTGTGTACATTGTTCTCCTGGTTCTGCTCCTCTCGCTCTGCATCACTTCCTGGAGGTTGTTCCAGTCTCCATGGAATTCCTCCACTTTATTATTCCTTTGAGCACAATAGTATTCCATCACCAACACACACCACAATTTGTTCATCCATTCCCCAATTGAAGGGCATCCCCTCATTTTCCAATTTTTGGCCACCACAAAGAGTTACAGCTATGATTTCTAAAAGAGAAAGAGAAAGAAAAAGAAACAATTCCTGTCCCAGACTTCCCAATCACTGTTTTTTTCCTACAATGCTGTCTTGGTTCTTTGTGGCAGTATCTTTGGGTGAAGCACTAGTTGAAAGTAGTCATCAAATTTAACACATTTGGGAAATTCCTTCTTTTGACCTGAAACCACACCCTTAGAAGATTACAGAAATCTCTGTCATTAACTCAATAATATAGCTGCCTCGGCACTCCTTCTCAGGGAGTAACCAATCACAGGGCTTGATGGAATAAAAACTGTGTCTAGAATATGGCATTAAACAATATACCTTAATTGAAAGACACAATATAAATTAAGGAGAAGAGTGGTATCATATAGAAGAAATAGAAATAGTTATGTGTAGAAATCTGGGAATCAGAATGGGGAGATATGATGAATATGATGAATAATATTTATAATGATCACTGCATGCAGAAATGGAAGAAATATTATCAATTTAGTATATAACAGCATGTTATACTAAAATCCATCAGTATAAACATAATAAACAAGGAGTCTGGGAGAGAAACCAGAAGAGTGGTCCAAAGATATGATGTAATAGATAATGACTGAAAGCCTTAATTATCCAGATATTGCATATCATGCATCCAACTCTCTCTGTTTCTCTCTGTCTCTGTCTCTGTCTGTCTCTGTCTCTGCCTCTGTCTCTGTCTCTGTCTCTCTGTCTCTGTCTCTCTCTCTGTCTCTCTGTCTGTCTCTCTCTCCTTTCTCTCTGTCTCTGTCTCTCTGTCTCTGTCTCTGTCTCTATCTCTCTGTCTCTCTGTCTCTCTGTCTCTCTCTCTGTCTCTGTCTCTCTCTCTCTCTCTGTCTCTCTCTCTCTCTCTCTCTCTCTCTCTCTCTCTCTCTCTCTCTCTCTCTCTCTCTCTCTCTCTCTCTCTCTCTCTCTCTCTCTCTCTCTCTCTCTCCTTTGACCATTTGTCTATTGGGGAAATACTTTTACATTTATATATTTGTGTCCATTTCTGTGCTATATCTTGTGTATTAGACTTTTATCAGAGAAATCTGTTGCAAAGATGTTTTCCCTTTTAACTGCTTCCCTTCTAATTCTAACTTCATTGATTTTCACTTGTTCAAACCTACCATTTTATGGAATTGAAACTGTACATTTTATTATCTGTGATCACATCTATCCTTTGCTTGGTTCAGAATTCTTCATCCATAATTATGAAAGAAGATATCCAACAGTGGATATCTTTGGGTTTACCAAACTCTGTGCTACTCTATTTTAATATTTCTGGATCTTTTTATCTAAATTGTTTCCATTTATTAATTTTTTTTTACCTTTTACCCAGAAGCAAATCATTTTAATGTCTTTATAGTTGATGTTCAGATCTGGTATAGCTGCATTCTAACATTTTGTAATTATTCACTTGGAGATTCTTGACCTTTTGTTCCTCTAGATGAATCTTGCTATTATTTTGATCACTTTTATAATATAATCCCTAGGAAAATTGATTGATAAGGTATTAAATTAATTTTGATTAATTATATTCACTTAATCATTCGATTAACTTTGATTAGTAAGAAATAGGTTAATTTAGGTAGTGTTATCTTTATTATAGTGCCTCTTCCCATTTATACTCTCTCCAATTATGAAATTATTTATTTCTATAAAGGGTGTTTGGCAGTTGTAGTCATGATTCCTAAATGTGAAAATTCTTGACAAGTGAACTCCCAATTATTTTATGTATTCAGCAGTAATTTGGGATATAATCTACCTCTTTCTGCTGGATTTTATTGATAACATACATACTAAACTTGTTAGATTCATGTAAATCAAGCTGAAATTATTTATTGCTTCATTTAATTGAATTGAATCTATTGTGATCTAAATACATGACCACATCAACTGCAAAAAGCAATAAATTTGTTTCCTCTCTGCCTTTGCTCATTTCCTCAATTTCTTTTTCTTGTCATGGATACAACTAGCATTTCTAGAACAATATCAAATAATAGTGGTGGCAGTAGGCTTTCTTTGTCCTTGATCTAACTGGAAAATCTAGAATTTCTCCATTACAGAAAATGCTAGTTCTTAGTTTTGTGTAGATACTATTTATAATGTTAAGAAAAGTTCCATTTTTATGCTTTTTAACATTCTTAACACAAAGAAGTCTTATATTTTGCCATAAAAATTTCTATATCTAATAATAAGTATGGATTTTATTATTAATATGTTCTATTCTGTTTATAATTTTCTATTATTAAACAAGCCCTATAGACCCAATATAATTATGTGTATTTTTTAATATGTCACTATGTCCACATGGCAAATTTTTATTAAATAATTTTATATCAATATTCTTTAGAGATATTGGTCTAGAGTTCTCTTTCTTGGCTTTATTTCTCTTAAATACCAGGAGTATATTTGTTTCATAGAAAAAGTTTGTTAGGACACCTTCTTTTCCTATCTTTGTAAGTTAATTATGTAATACCAGAATCAATTGTTCCTTGAATCATCATAGATTTAAATTGTAAATCTATCTGGGTGTGGGTTCCTTTTTGCCATTAGGAATTCATTTATATGTTAAATTTATTTTTCTGACATTACTTTATTTGAAACAAACCTTGCATTTCCTTAGTTTTCCTCAGGAAACTCAGTCCATTGTAAACTTGATTTCCTTCCATCTTCTTCATTCTATACTTTGAGAAGAACTCAATGTATAAATGAGTATGAAGTCTAATAGGGCCATATTGGAAGCCAATAAATGTCAACTCAAAATTGCATAAAGGATTAAATCTAATTGTTATCATTAGATTATATCTAATAATTCTAGTCATTGTCAGTAGAGCTAATCACTCTTTAAGTTCTCCTCTGACACTTCATTTTGCCACTCAGGAATCCTTCAGTTTCTGAAAGTTACTCCAATAGTGCCTTTAACAGAAATTGCAACATTAGCAGGAGGAATGAGGTTATTTGGGGAAATAATGTATTTTGCATTGGACATTTGAGTCTGAAATACCTATGAGATATTCCAGTGGAGATAACCAAAAACCATGAGAGAATTGAAGACAAAGTATGTTGGCTTTGGAGTGCTCTACATATAGATGATTATTTAATCTATGGGAACTGATGAGATCTTTTATATTCATTTTACACTTGAAGAAAGTGAATCCCAGAGAATTTAAACGATTTGCCTAAAGTGCTCCAGTAATCATTGTAATAGCTAATAGTTAGATATTGCTTCATGAATTGCAAAGCATTTTATGTACATAATCTCATTTGATTCTCACAACAATGCTATAGTTAGATACTATTATTATCCCCATTTTATAGATGAGGAAATTGAGACTGAGAATGGCCCAGAAAATGGCCTAGAGTCACATAGCTAATGTGTCTGAGGAAAGAATCAGACTCAGGTTTTCCTCACCACTAGTCTGGTTCTCTATCTAGTATTCATCTAGCTGCCTTGATAAGGAACAGAGCTAGAATTTAAGCCAAGGTTCTTTGACTTTATATATAATACTCTGCATAAGATGATTTCCTCCATTTTCCAGACTCCTTATCTTCTTTCAGGGCTAAGTTCAGTTTCTGCCTCTTCTATAAACTTTTACCAATAACCTTTGATCTTCTCCCCACCCAAAACACACACACAAAGCATCCTACCCTTTCCCAATAAGCCTTACTCTGATTTTTATGTTACTGTTTTTCTTCAGTTATTTCATACATGTCTAACTCTTCATGACCCTATTTGGAGCTTTCTTGGCAAAACCACTAGTGTAGTTCTGGTTTCATTCTCCAGTTCATTTTGCAGATGAGGAACTAAGCCAAACAGGGTTAAATGACTTGCCCAGGGTTAAGCACATAAGTATTTATGAAATGAAACTGAAATCAACATGAGAAAATCCCACCCCAGTTCGGGTCACATTTTTGATTGTTGTACTATGACCTGAAAAAAAAAAAAAACAGTTAGAGCTAGTCACTTAGCAAGCCTAGAGTTTGAAAACTCATTTCACTTTCCAATATCCATATGTTTTCAAAGTAGACTCTTGTCTTTGGAACCTACTTTGAAACATTGCAATCCACAGATGATCTAAAATGGGTTTATTCTGGGCTCCTAAATTGTTCATTATATTTGTTCCAGGCTTATTGGTTTAAAGAGAGATATTATTTAGCACATTTATTATGATCAGAGTGTCACAAGGGTAGGAGAGCATGTACTGGTCAAATGAAGGAGACTTCTCATAAGGATTCAGAGGAATGGAAAACTTACCGACATATATCACACATTCTAAGAATGTCGACTTTCTGGAATAAAGGCAGTCCTGTTGATGGTCTTTTCTCTTGCTTGAAGATGATGAATTCAGCAAACAGTGAACACTGTGGAGCACATATATAAATAAAACAGATAAGCCCCAACATAAAGTCTCTTGTGTGGTCCATGCAGACAGCCCCATATTTGTGGAAGTGTTGTCCAGAGCCAACAACGATCAGAAAAATGTTGACGGGTGGAAAGCAAGTGAGTTCAGTAAAGGCAGAGATAGAGATCATGAAAGCATCGAATTAAAGGATTCTCATGAGTCTTTCTTATGGGCTGTATATTTCAACTCAAATGCAACCAACCATATACTCATTCAACAAATTTTTATCTTCAGATAAAAATGAGAGAGTCAAAATGTTATGTTTGCCAAGTTAACATACTAAAGTGGCTGGAGAGCTTACTTTGAAGCAGGGGAAACAGGGATTCAAATCCTGCCCCTGACAAATACTGACTGTGTCTCTCTGGGCAAGTCACTTAAACTCTTAGGACTCTATGCTAGAGGTGTGAAACAACAGGTCAGTAATGTCCCCACTGTAGTGGGAACTAGATGAAAATACAATTGGGAAATATTTGACAAAATAAATAAAAATACAATAAAACATAGATAATGCTTATATCTAGTTTTCTAATTCAAAATGCAGCTAATATGGATCCTTATATTCCATTTAGTGATCCTCAGTTCTTATTTGAACAAGCTAGATAATTCTTTCATTTGTGAAAGTGCTTTTTCTGCATTACTAGAGGGTATTTCCTCTCCTGGGATTTGCTACACCAGTGTAAGTCCACAAGTCTAATTCATATGCCTACAAATTTTTCTCCATAGTGAAAAAGCATTGAAAATTAAGACAATACTCTGCAAAAAGCAAGCCCATTAAAAAAAAAAAAAAGGATTGTTAGTACAGCTCTTCATATTAACCCACTAACTTCATTTTTTTCCTTAAAAGAAAAAGTCAAACCAGGAATGACTGAAGGAATTAAAAGGGCCTCTAAAATTCCTCCCAGTTCTGAATCAATGATTCTATGGTTTGCCAGCAGAAAAGAAGGCAAGGAGACACCACAACTATCTTCAAAAACCTGAAAAGGATCAATTCTTTTTCAGTGTTTCTCCAAGAGGTAGAACTAAGACTAATGGATGAGAATTATAAGAAGTTGGTTTTCAGGTGATCAATAGCTTGAACTGCCCAGACATTTAACTGGCTACATGGTAAGGTAGAGGTTCTTATTTTTATTTTTTTTAATTTTAATATATATTTTCAAATTATTAATTTTAATTAACTTTTTGTTTCACTTTCAGATTTATATTTTTCCTCCCTCTCCCAGTTTCCTATTATTTCAAATTGGGAATACAAGAAAAATAAAATCCCTATTATAAATATGAATAGTCAGAAATCAAATTCCTGCACTGACCTTGTTCAAACCACCTCCCTCCCCCCCAAAAAATCTCTATCTACTCTCTGTCTGGAGGTGAATAACATCTTCATTTGGAGCCTTCATCTTGAGTCCTCTGGAATTGTGGTAGATCAGAGTTCCCAAGTTTTTGGAAATTCAATCCATCAACAAACATTTATTGGTAGCCTACAATGTGCCAGACACTTTGTAAATCATTGGGGATACAAAAAGAAGCAAAAGATGGTACCTGTTCTCCAGGAGGTTACAATCTAAAGGTGTCGGTCTTTATTATATTGCTATTATAATAGCATAAATTGCTCTAGTTCTCACTTTACTCTGCCTCAGAGGTTCAAAAAATCTCCCCAGGTTTCTCTGAAACCACTGTCAGGTTTCCTATGACCCCATTCAGTGGAGGTTTAACTAAATATTAAAAACTGTAAAGCCTTTACAATTTTGAAATTTTAGACTATTCTCTATTATGGGATTTCTTCCTGTTTCCCTTAGAACTTGCTTAATATTTTTCTCTTTATTTTTCTATTTTGGTGGGGAAGGTGACGGAACCTGTTAATTCATGAGTATACAGATCTCCCTTATAAGAAAATTCCCTCTATCAATTCAGAAAGACATCTGCTCTGCAATTTTCAATCAGAAAGAATTGCTAGAGGAAAGGGGGAGCTCAGTTAAGTGGCTCAGTTGAGAGCCAGGACTAGAGAAGGGAGGTCCTCGGTTCAAATCTGGCCTCTGACACTTTCAAGTCACTTAACCCCCCATTGCCTAACCCTTACTATTCTTCTGCCTTGGAACCAATACACAGTATTGATTCTAAGATGAAAGATAATGTTTGGTTTTTTTTTTAAAGAAGAAGAATTTCCTGAGGCATTGAATGGGCTCACACAACCAGTATGGTATAGAGACAGAACTTGAACCCATATCGTCCTGATTATAAGGTTATACATGCCACCACTGTCTTATACACTATCCATGCTTTGGCTATACTACTAGATGACAAACTCCTTGAGCAAATTGAGGCTCAAAGATTGAGATTGGGTTTGTAGTCCCTTGAGAGTTCTATTGAGTATCCACCCCTTCTAGGTCTGAGACCTTTCTGGACAGAGAAATTAAATTAATGATAAAAATTCCTTTTTTTCATGCTTTACTATAAAAACTCTCAAAGAGATTAAGTCCCATGTATAGTGGAGCACACTGAGAAATCACATCCTTCAGAAGTCTGTGGTAGAAAGCTAGAGATTGATGAGAGGGTTTGATCTGAAGAAATCTTGGGACATGTTTTCATGTTGTTGGCAGCCCTAAGAGGAAGTTCAAAGAGACACTACCAAGGGAGAAACATATTACAGATCTGAGTATAAGCAAGAATTATGTTTTCCCTCATTGCTACAGGAGTTTTGCAAGCTCTAGGGGCAACTTTTCATTTGTAATCTTATTAATTCAAACAAGCTCCACACAGCAAACTTTTATTGATTGGAAATGCCATAATAGACACTGGGAGACCCAGGGACAGTAATTTCCCTATTAACAATGACAGCAACAAAAAAAACCTTCCAGATGACAAGCATTTCATGGATCCTTGTCAACCACAATTCAGTGTCTCTAAGAAGTTGGAATCAGTGTGTGGCATGACCATAAAGCAGGCAGGGATAATTCTTACAATACTAGACCATCTTTCATGATTTACAAAGACTCAGATTCATCTTTCTTTTCCTCTCTTAATCCCCTAGACAAATAACTAGAGCAAGTTATTCTCTAGGCTAATGAGCCAATGCCTTAGGATCATCTGGCTAGTCCCACCTTACCTGATACCTCTCACTAAAGATCTAGTTGGCCATGTATTATTGGTCACTAAGGAATGTCAACCTCTCATGTACTGATAACTCATAGACCTCATAGACTAATTTAAAGGAGATCCATAGAGACCCTTCCCTGGTGGGCAGATGGGAACTTCTGACATGAAAAAAATTTAGACTTTTCCCTTCTTATGGATTTATTAGAAATCTCTCTGTAGTATGATATAGGAGAGAAAAACACTGAATTTTGAATATTAAGAATAATAACTTGGATTGACATACTAACTTAGTGTTTATAAAGACCTGGATTCTATTCCTGGCTCTGCTACTAATTAGCTATATGATTTTTGCTATATCAATTCTCATTGATTTCCTCTCAGATTTCCTCATTATATAAAATAAAATAAAAAAAATCTAGAACAGACCTTGAGGACAGGTAGGTGGTGTAGTGGATAGAACATGGAGCCTGGAATCAGGAAAATCTGACTTCAAATCTAGCTTCAGATTTTTAGTAGCTCTGTGACCCTATTTGACTCATTTTCCTTAACCGTAAAATGGGTAGAATAATAACACTTCCTTCCCAAGGCTGTGGTGAGGATCTAAGAAGATATGTGTAAAGTCTTCAGCACAATGCTTGACACCTAGTAGGTTCTTAATAAATTCTTATTTTCCTTCCTTCCTTCCTTCCTTCCTTCCTTCCTTCCTTCCTTCCTTCCTTCCTTCCTTCCTACACAGTGAAACAACCTATGCTTATGAAATGCTCCCAGCTTGTACTTGGGATGGGGTGGGGAAGATGGGAAGGGCAACTGAGGTGGCAGAGGTAGCAATACCTGCCAAGTGATGAAAATAGATGATTAAAGAGATCAAATACACCACTGGAAGATCTCATGCAATCTCACAACATTCCAGAGTGCCAACAGAACCCAATTAAAATTGAATTGGGAAAAAGTCAACAAAATAAATAGAAATATAATAAAACAGATAAAACTGATAACATGCTTTTCTAAGTCAATATGCAACTCACAGGGATCCTTAGTTTAGTGTCTCCTCATTTCTATATGAGTTTGACATAATGGGTAGATAAAGCCAAGTGAAATGTAGTAGAGAAATTATTACCCTTATCCTTCTTTCCACCTCTCTATACCCATCTTCCTTCCAAGGAACCGAGAACTAATGATAATAATAATTTATATTGCTAGTGGGCTAGGTAATTGAGGTTAAATGATTGCCCAGGATTGCCAACTAGGAAGTGTCTTGAGGTCATATTTGAACTCAGATCCTCCCAACTCTAGACGTGGTGCTTGATCCACTGAGCTACTGAACTCCCCCTCATTTACATTGGAATTAAATTTATAAATTAAATATATTATACTTATATATAATATATTAAATGCATGTATGTAATGTATTATAAATACAATTAAAGTTTATGAAGCATATTTCTCAAAATACAGCTTTATAAGGAAAATAGTGGGTATTTTATTGTCCCTATTTTACAAATGAGGAAACTGAGGCTGGGTGCTTAAGTTTCTTGCCTGGAATTGTAGGTCTATTGAGTGTTAGAACAGAAATTCATCCTAATTTCTTACCTCCAGGGTCCAGGGAAGGTTGTTAATATATGTAACCAGAGTTCCCAAAGTAGGGATAGGATTTCTGATTAGATTGATCAGAATTTTGTCCTGGAAAACAAAGATACCCCACACTTTCTAATAGTATCTTAAGGACCAGTTAGTTCTCTTTTTACCCTGAGTGTACAAAACCCTTTTGGTTAGAAACCTTTATAAAGCCTGCAAGAAAGCCAACTCTGGTCAGGAAGTCATTAAATCTTGCCAGCTTCTGAGCTCTCTGAACCTTCTTTTTCCAGGAGTGAGGTGGCAAGGGTTCATCCCCACCTCCCAGGGTCAGGTTCTCATCCATTCTCCATTTTCCATCAAGATCAAAAGCATCTTGTTGTTGGTTGGAACTGATCTATACAAATTCAGCATGGCAGCCTCTGAGGATGATTATGAGAGAGAAAACAAGGAGTGAAAACATCTCAGAGCCTTCAAATGTATTATTAATGCATTGTTGTATGGGTAACAGGGAATTCTGAATCTTCTTTTCATCCCTTTTCCTTAAAAACAAACAAATAAACATCTTTGAGGAAGCAAAAGCCAAGAACATCTTTGGGTTGGGGTTTTGTTTTCTCAGACTGGGAGAATCGGGGACATTTTGGGGATATTCTCACCAAATGGAAAACATTCAGCTTTGGGGCATTTCTATTGTGATTAAAGACACAAGACAAGCAAGTCAGTGGGTTAATCCTTCATTTCATACATAGAAAGCTTGTGGACAAGGTGACATAAGGAAGGATTTCCCAAGTAAGGACTGCGAGCTTATCAGACTGTACTCAGCCTGTGGCCAATACCTGGGCAAATGGCGTCAGACCCTTCCAGAGCTCCAGAACAAGCCATAATTAACAATAAGCTTTACTTTAGAACTGACATGTGGCACTTCTTCCTATGGTGACTTGGGAGTCAGTGGAAGACCATGGAGACCTATGAACACATTATCTCATTTGATCCTCACAACAACCCTGGGGGAGATATTATTCTTTGTTTGGAACTAGAAAAACTGAGACAGGTAGAGAATAAATGAATTGTTCAGGGTCACACAAATGTTCGGTTTAAGTGTTTGAGGTCAAATTTGAACTCAGGTCTTCCTTGACCCAGTGCTCTATCCATTGTATCATCTAGCTGCCCTGACTGGTTTTAATAAATATTTGGTTTTAAGAGACAGCACAGACCATTGGTTGTATAACTAAATAAGGAAACGAGAAAATATCGTTATGAGTTATAAATTTTCCCAACTGCTCTCTATTCTGCCAAGGATATTAGTGGATTGATTAACTCATTTAAGGACTTTCTGTCCTCCAGGAACTGTTCAGAGAAGGACAATTTAGCATTACCCCCCACCCCCCAGTGATTCCTCATTTCCTATCTTTAATGTGACAATTGGAAAAAAAGTCTCCTATCAACTCGAGGAATTTTATAGTCCTCCTATTTTTATATAAACTGAGAATGAGCGTGGTGGAGTGACTATGCACCAACAGAGGAATGAGATGACAAAACAATATATTCAAATGTTATACATTTTTTAAGAAAGTCAGTAAAGCATGCATAGTAACTAGAGAGCTAATTTTGCATCTTGACTTCAAGTCCCACCTTTAATATAGGGTGACTGTGTGATCAGAAATAATATAACTTCTCATTGCTCTTAGCAACACTCTAAGACAGGGCTTCTAAACCTGGCATCTATGAACTTTTAATAATCTAGATTTTGTTAATGATTTCAATGGAGTTCCCTATGAATTTTGTTTTATGCACTTAAAAACATTATTCTGAGAATTGGTCATTTTTGACAGACTGCCTTCTGATGTCCATTCTTATTGTTTGTTACTGTTATTGTTATGTCTGACTCTTTAGACTCCATTTGGAGTTTTCTTTTTTTCACTTTCTTTTTGTGATCTCTTCTACAAAATAGCTAATATGGAAAAATATTTTATATGATTTCACAAGTAAAATCTACATTAGATTGCTTATTGCCACAGGGAGTAAGAAAAAGGAGGAGGGAAGGAGGGCAAGAATTTGGAACTCAGGAATTATTTGGCGTTTTCTTGAAAAAGATACTGGAATGGTTTGCCATTTCCTTCTCCAGCTTATTTTACAGATGAGGAAACTGAGAAAAACAGAGTTAAATGACTTAATCAGGATCACACAGCTAGAAAGTATCAGCAGGTGGATTTGAACTTGGGAAGA
This sequence comes from Monodelphis domestica, assembly GCF_027887165.1. NCBI lineage: Eukaryota > Metazoa > Chordata > Mammalia > Didelphimorphia > Didelphidae > Monodelphis > Monodelphis domestica. The sequence goes on along the minus strand of NC_077233.1, from coordinate 235,139,747 downwards.
AGAGTCTTCCTTCCTCCAGGGCTAGCACTCTACCCACTGTGCTATCCAGCTGCCCCAATGGGTCTATTACTTAGAAAAAAGTCAAGAACCTCAGCTCTGAGGCTATGAATTGCATTGAAGGAGAGAGTTTCCTTATTCCATAGCCTCATACACCCATGAAGTCATAAATTTAATCCTTGTCCTTTTCACCCAGTACCAAGGCTGGGGCTTAGAAATCTCATCTTTTTACTCCTAAATCCTTTCCTTGTTGTAATACATAATGCTATTTTTCAAGCTTCCCTCTGTCTGAATACAAATACCTCAAAAAAGCAAAACCATCTGTCCTGGATGGTTTCAACATTCCCAACCTGAAGGCAGGGCTGGGCCAGATGGTCTGAGAAGGACTCTTAAAGCTTTGTGGTCCAAAATTTCCAATTCTACACAGTTATGCCCCTCCAACCCACTACAGCCCCCATCCTGGGCCACTCCAGATCCCAAACCTCAATTCCCAGAGGAAGGAAACACAACAGGGACACCCAGAAGCTGCCAAAACAGCCAGGCAAACACTGACATATGTATGGCAGAATTAAAAATGTTTTTTTCCATTTTCTCCAGCATGATGCCTTTTCATGATGCCAAAGACGAATGAATTTTCCCAAAAAATTATTCCTCCTACAAATGGTAAGTGTCTCCATCTGGAAGACATTTAATATTTTGTGCAACTATTACTGAGATAAAGGAGGAATAGCCCCGAATCAGCTGCCTTCCCAGAGAAAATTTCTCTCATTGCCACAAAAACCTGCAAAAAGCAACCTGACTTCCTTTCAGAGAATAGAAAGTTATAGATGAAAAACAAATGGCAAGCCAATGCTACAGAGCTCCACCTTCTACCCGAAGTCTTTCCTGAAATGCCCCTCATCCAGGCCACCGAGTAGCTGGTGTCTACCGGATTCCCTACCAAATTACTCTTTTTGAGTACATACTTTGTATATTTGGGGCAGGTAGTGGTCACTGGGCTTGGAGTCTGATTCTGACCTTGGACATTTACTGGCTGCGTTATTCTGGGCAAATTATTTGACCCCTGTTTGCTTCAGTTTCCTTACCTATAAAATGGAGATAATAATAGTAACTACTTTCCAGGCTGTTGAAAGAAGTGAAATAATTATGAAATGCTTAGCACAGTGCCTGGTTCATAGTAGATAGCCAGTAAAAATGTTAGTTGTTGGTAGTAGTAGTAGTAGTAGTAGTAGTAGTAGTAATAGTGGTGGTGGTGGTGGTGGTGGTGGTGGTGGTGGTGGTGGTGTGAAGGTAGTAGTAGTAGTCATTGTAGTAGTATTAGAACTAGTGGTAATAATAGTACTCATAGTAGTAGTGGTAGTGGTGGTGATGGTAGTAGTGGTGGTGGTAGTAGTACTAGTGGTACTAGTAGTTGTGGTGATAATAATAATTGTAGTAGTAGTAATAATAATAGTAAATATATACATATACATATATATATCCAAATGGAGGAATATATGATATAGTAGTGGAGGACAAAACAAAAGATTTTAGTAGTGGATAGAACAACAGATTTTTAGTCAAGAAATTCAGAATTAGGATCCCTCCTCATATTCTTCCCAGCTGTACAACTCTGAACAAGTTACTTAACCTCTGTTTGTCTCAAAATAGGAAATAACAACAGCATGTACATCTTAAGGATTCTGAGAGTTCCAACAGAGAATATCTGTCTTTGTATGTGTACAAAATACATATGTGTATGTACATTTATCACATTGTACAATTCTTTTATAAACAGAAGAGCTATAGAAATATTCACTATTCTTTTTTTCCTGTACCTGTTGCCTCCACTGATAGGATGTAATCTATCTAAGAGTAAAGAATTCTTCTTTTTATTCATTTTTTTCCTTTTCTATTCCTATTGCTCTGCACCTAATTGGCCCATAATAAATGCTTATATATGGATTAATATAGTGATTGAAGCTCTGTCTATCTATTTCCTTCAGAAATTTATTTCAAGTCTTCCGGGTCAGCATGGTGGCAGTCTAGACGCAGGATGCTTCCTCTCCTCAGACCCACTGATATAGACTACCTGAAAAGACCCAAAAAACCATTTTCATAAGAATGAAGGGACTCTACAGTTGGGCCCAGCATTGAAGGTACATTGTATTTGGGCATTTCCACACTATAAGGGGGTGAAAAAGCTCCCACCCAAATGTGAGCTGATCTACCTTCCCCCCACCACACTTACGGAGCCAGAGTCTGAGGCAGTGCACGCCAAGCGAGTGAGAGAGGGGGGACTTCTGGAGTGAGCAAGGGGCACCTCAAGGTCTCAGGAGCTGACTAAGATCACCAAGGACCTACCCCTGAGAGCAGTTACACCCGAAACCCCAGCGGGCAGGTGGGAGAGCGCAGACTGTGGGTGGCCCCGGGAAGGTAGCAGAGCTGCAGAGATTCAAGAGCTTACCTCAGGCAAATTCCTTGCTCCTTAACTCCATACACAGAGAACCTGCCCAGCTCACTCAGATTTCTGACTAAAAAGGGAAGGTAAATCTTCCACAGTGATGGCTAATTGCATACAGGAGCCCTAAACTCCTTCCCAAAAATGCAAAAAAAATGTAGTGACCCTCAAAAAATTTTATGAAGAGGGGGAAGCTGGGTAGCTCAGTGGATTGAGAGCAAGGCCTAGAGACAGGAGGTCCTAGGTTCAAATCTAGCCTCAGATACTTCCTAGCTGTGTGACCCTGGGCAAGTCACGTGACCCCCATTGCCTAGCCCTTACCACTCTTCTGCCTTGGAGCCAATACACAGTATTGACTCCAAGACGGAAGGTAAGGGTTTCAAAAAAAATTTTTTTTTTTATGAAGGAAAAACCCAGGTTACAGGAGGAAATTCAAACAAAAACAAAACCTTCTAAAAAATGAAAATTCTCCATAAGCTCCGGAAGAATTTAAATTGGAGCTTATAAAAAAAGATGGAAGCCTTCTGGCAAGATAAGTGGGAAATGGTTCAAAAAGAAAATTAAAAGATTATAGCACAAAACCAAAAAATTATAGCAGAAAAACAAAAAATTATAGCTGAAAATCAAAAGGTTAAAGCAGAAAACCAGGCCTTAAGGACCAGAATTGAGCAACTGAAAATCAATGATCTTTAAAAAAAGAAAGAATTAATAAAGCAAAGGCAAAAGACTGACAAAATAGAAGAAAACATAAAATATCTCACTGATAAGGAGACAGATCAGGAAAACAAAGGAAGGAGAGACAATTTGAGAATGATTGGTCTACCTGAAAATTCAGAAATAAACAGAAATATTGACACCATACTACAAGAAATCATCCAAGAAAACTGCCCTGATGTGCTTGAACAAGGGGGCAAAAGAGACATTGAAAGAGTTCATAGAACACCCTTTATACTAAATCCCCAAAAGACAACTCCCAGGAATGTAATTGCCAAATTCCAGAGTTTTCAAGCTAAGGAGAAAATTCTACAAGAATCCAAAGAGAGACAATTCAGATACAAAGGAGCATCAGTCAGGATCACACAAGACCTGGCAGCATCCACACTAAAGGACAGCAAGGCATGGAACATGATATTCAGAAAGGCAAGAGAACTGGGTCTTCAACCAAGAATCACCTATCCATCAAAACAGACTATATACTTCCAGGGGAATGTATGGGAAATCAACAAAATAGAAGATTTCCAAGTATTTGTAAAGAAAAGATCAGAACTAAGTGGAAAGTTTGATATCCAAATACAAAGATCAAGAGAAACATGAAAAGGTAAATAAGAAAAAGAGGGAAAAGGAGAAAAAATTTTTTTTAATTCAGACTCTCTTCTTTAAGGGCTAAAATTAGATCAAATTATACATATTAATATATGTGGAAAATGTTATTTGTAACTCAAAAACTGTATTCATTATAATAATAATTAGAAGAATCACTCATAAGAAAAGATTGGGGCATTAAGGGCTATAAGATTATATGCAAAAATAGAAAAAAGGCATGGGGAGAATCAAAGAGGGTACCAAGAGATACTTAAAGAAATAAAATAAATAGAATAATCTTTTTCACACAAAGATACACATGGGAAATGGAGGGGAAGAATACTCTTATAAGAAGGAGAGGAAGAGAGTGCTAATCAGTGAAATCAGTGAAATCAACTGGGAGAGGGAAGAGTATCTAGATCCATTGGGATCTTGAATTCTATCTTATCTTACAGGGTAAGGGAGAAGGTAAAACTAAGGGAGGTAGGGAAGAGGGAATATAAAAAGGGAGGGAAGAAGGGGGATGGAACTTAACAAACCCTTAAAAAATCAAGAAGTGAACAAAAACAGAGGGACCAGAAAAGGAAGCATATCAAGGGAGTCAAGGGAGGGGATTAGGGGGATTGATTAAAAGTAAACCACTGGTTTAAAAGGATACAGCAAAAGAAGAAAGGACAGAACTAGGAGAGGATATCAAAATGCAAAGGAATTCACAAGTAACAACCATAATGTTGAACATGAATGTGATGAACTCACCCATAAAACAAAAATAAATAGGAGAGTGGATTAGAATCTAAAACCCTACCATATGTTGTCTACAAGAAACACACATGAGGTGGGTAGATACTCACAAGGTCAGGATTATAGGTTGAAGCAAGACCTATTTGGCCTCAACTGATAGAAAGAAGGCAGAAGTTGCAATCATGATATCTGACAAAGCCAAAGTAAAAATAGATGTGATAAAAAGGGATAGGGAAGGTAAATACATCCTGATAAAAGGGAGTATAGGCAATGAGAAGATATCACTAATCAACATGTATGCACCAAATGGTATACCCAAATTTCTAATGGAAAAATTACTAGAATTGAAGGAGGAAATAGATAGTAAAACTATACTAGTGGGAGACATGAACCTACCACTATCAAATTTAGATAAATCAAATAAAAATTTCCTAAGGACCTAAGAAAATTCCCCAGGGCCTGATGGATTCACAAGTGACTTCTATCAAGCATTCAAAGAACAGCAAATCCCAATACTATACAAACTATTTGACATAATAAGCAAAGAAGGAGTTATACCAAATTCCTTTTATTACGCAAATATGGTACTGATTCCAAAGCCAGGCAGGTCAAAAACAGAGAAAGAAAACTACAGACCAATCTCCTAAATGAACATAGATGCAAAAATCTTAAATAGGATACTAGCAAAAAGACTCTAGCAACTGATCAGGAGGGTTATTCACTATGATCAGATAGGATTTTTACCAGGAATGCAAGGATGGTTCATTATCAGGAAAACCATCCACATAATTGACCATATCAACAAGCAAACCAACAAAAATTGCATGATTATCTCAATAGATGCAGAAAAAGCCTTTGACAAAATACAACACACATTCCTATTAAAAACACTAGAAAGTATAGGAATAGAAGGGTCTTTCCTAAAAACAGTAAACAGTATCTATCTAAAACCATCAGCCAACATCATCCACAATGGGGATTCGAACTAGATGCATTCCCAATAAGATCAGGAGTGAAAAAAAGATGCCCATTATCACCTCTATTATTTAACTTTGTACTAGAAACACTAACAGTAGCAATTAGAGAATATAAAGAAATTGAAGGTATGATATGATGGTCTACTTAAAGAATCTAGAGAATCAACCAAAAAGCTAGTCAAAATAATCAACAACTTTAGCAAAGTTGCAGGATACAAAATGAACCCACATAAGTCATCAGCATTTCTATATATCTCCAACACATCTCAGCAGCAGGAATTAGAAAGAGAAATTCCATTTAAAATCACCCTATACAATATAAAATACTTAGGAATCTATCTGCTGAGGCAAGCACAGAAACTATATGAACACAAGTACAAAACACATTCCACACAACAAAAACTAGATCTGAGCAATTGGAAAAACATTAACTGCTCATGGGTAGGAAGAGTTAACATAGGGAAAATGACAATCCTACTGAAGCTTATCTATTTATTTAGTGCCATATCCATCAAACTTTCAAAAAATGTTTTTACTGAATTAGAGAAAACCATAACAAAATTCATTTGGAAGAACAAAAGATCAATGGTATCCAGGGAAATAATGAAAAAAATATACAAAGGAAGGTAGCCTTGCAGTCCCAGATCTCAAACTATACTATAAAGCAGTGGTCATCAAAACAATATGGTACTGGCTAAGAGATAGAAAGGAGGATCAGTGGAATGGACTTGGGGTAAGGGACCTTAGCAAGACAGTCTATGACAAGCCCAAAGATCCCAGCTTTTGGGACAAACATCCACTATTTGATAAAAAAAAATCTTCTGGGAAAATTTGAAGACAGTGTGGGAGAGACACCTCACACCCTACACCAAGATAAATTCATAATGGGTGAATGACTTGAACATAGAGAAGGAAACTATAAGTAAATTATATGAATACTGAATATAAACACGGGCAACAGGGTAAATATATTCATCATTTTGTACAAGAAAATGTGGTGAGATCATCAAGGGAGGTTAGAAACAAGTGCTGGGGGAAGGAATTACTGAAAAGAGAAAGTGGAGACTGGGATTTACAGAATGGGTTGGATGTCAACAAATGAAGTAGGGAAAGGAATTATAATTCAAACATAAGAAACTTTTCTTATAGTCAAGAAAAAAAAAAACAAATAAATCAAAATACTCCCACCGTCTAGAAGAATACATATATGGTTCGGTACCTCTGCTCATCACCCTTCTGCCAAAGCATGGAGGGTATGTTTCATTCTTGCTCTGTTGGAATCAAAATTGGTTGACTGCTTTGGTCAGAGTTCTTGCATCTTTCCTAGTTCTTTTTTTAAAAAAACCCTTACCTTCCAAGGCAGAAAAGTGGTAAGGGCTAGGCAATTGGGGTCAAGTGACTTGCTGAGGGTCACACAGCTGGGACGTGTCTGAGGCTAAGATTTGAACCTAGGACCTTCCATCTCTAGGTCTAGCTCTCAATCCACTGAGCTACCCAGCTGCCCTTCTTTCCTAGTTCTTTAGCCCCATATCATCATTGTTCTCTTGATTCTACTTACTTTGCTCTGCATCAATTCATACAAGTCTCTCCATATTTCTGTAAATCCATCATATTCTTCCTTTCCTAGGGTATAATGAAATTCCACTACATTTATACACCACAGCTAATTAATCTACTCACCACTTGATGGACAATCTATTTTGTTAAGAATAGGAATTCTTCAACATTGTTGTCAGTAATTCCTAAATCAAATCTTTGGTTTTGGTGAAGAAAAAGCAGCTTATTGAACAGGAATGTAGCCGTTTGAAAAGATTATATTTAATACAGATCCTGTCTTTCAAATGTCCAATAGAGCTAGTCACCTTAATTTAGATAGCACCACAATTTCTATATTCCTAGATTTGTTTCTTTAACATGACTCATCTCTCTTAATGTTCAATGTTCCCAATCACCTTTATTTTGGTGATTAGGAATTTTGGCGATTAGTGAATTCTATTTCAAAAGTCATGCAGCAGTTAATTATTCAGTGATTTCAGTAACTTCCTCTTTGAAAACAAAGGCTTATAGTCCTTTAAATGGGAGGTCTTGGGTTCAATTTTGACCTGAGATACTTCCTAGCTGTGTGACTGTGGACAAGTCACTTGCCTCAAATTACCTGGCCTTTATGTCTATTCAGATAGTTACTTCAAACTTGTTTATTTGCATCAAGGGAATAAACTCATTGTCAGACTCCATCTTGCTGTCAGTTTTCAATAAGACACAAGGGGGGGGGGCTTGTGAGTGCCCCAAAGTAGCTCATAGTCTGATGGAGGTCCCACATACCCTTTTTTCTGTGGAGAAGTCTTCCACACTCCCTTTGAGGGCTGGCATGGCCATCAAGGGGAAATCCTTCACTGAGGAGAGATCTCCATTTTGTCTCCCTCAAGTAATTTGGGGACTCCAGGAGGGAGTGGTGAGGGAAGCCATTTCATCAACCCTGTTCTCACTGCCTTCAACCTTCATATATCCATCTAAGGAGTGAGTGTCCCCTAAAAATTACCCTCCCATTTGTCCACTTATGACTTAAAACAGTGAGTAGGAATCATAGAAGGAAAATTCAACAATTTTTAGAGGAGCAAGAATAAGCTTTAGGTTCAAGTTACCATATAATATCACAGAATTGTAGCCTCAGAGTCAAAAGGGGTCAGTTGGTCAACCTCAAGTATCTGTGATATTAGAGACAGGAAACCAATAAGAAAAGCCATCTGCCCCAACCCTAATGTCCCTTTCCTGTCATATATGCCCCTGGTATGACTACTCTGCTATTTGGAGTTACCCTAAGTGGCAATGACCCATTATCCTGGATTGAAAGCACTGGTTAGTTCCCCTTGTTCTGGGGCCATGCACTGCCCTGCTGCAGAGGAGTGGAAGCCTCATTCATAACCCACATGAAATAAGAAGACGCGCCTGGAGAGTTAGAGGAATCAAGTTTGTCAAGGCCAATAAGGAACCTTTCTGCTGGGCAGGTATGGCATCCATTTCCTCCACCTCCCATGACCCAAAGACCATTATGCCCAAAGTACAAGGATTTCCTTGGTTGCATGCTCACTTTGCCACCCTTGCCCCATTATGTCTCCATCTCTGTTGTCTCTCTCAAACCTTCCTTTGTGAATTAAAACACAGGCTTAATGAAAACCTTAGACGTGTTCTGTGTACCATGATGCTTAAAACAAAACAACAACAACAACAAAAAAACCCTTACCTTCCATCTTAGAATCAATATTGTATATTAGTTCCAAGGCAGAAGGATGGTAAGGGTTAGGTAATGGGGGAGGGGGAGTTAAGTGACTTGCTCAGGGTCACACAGCTAGGAAGTATCTTAGTTCAAATTCAAACCCAGAATGTCCCATCTCTGGGCCTGACTCTCAATTCACTGAGCCACCTTGCTGGCCCCTACCATAATGCTTTTGCAAAACCTCATAAAAAAAGTCCAAAGCTGCTTAAGGAATGACCAAATAGTCTCTCTTTGATCACTTCTGCTTCAAGGAATATGATAGCAATAATAATAATAAATTAGCATTTATATTGAGATTTAAGTTTGGCAAAGCACTTTATTAATATTAATTAACAAATATTTATTATTTACTATATTATCCATTATATTTATTTACTGTTTATTATAATTTATATCATGATATTTATTATTAATTATTGAATGAATCTTTTTCTCACAAATCCTCTGGGTTTAGGTACTATTATTATCTCTATTTTACAAATAAGAAAACTCAGAGAGGCAGAGGTTAAATGGTTTGTTTAGGTTCCAGAGTAATCATCTGAAGCCACATTTGAACTTAGGTCTTCCAAGTCCAGTTCTCTCTATTTGTTGTGCCTCCTGGCTCTCAACTTATAGTGCCAGCTACCTCCTAAGGTAGCCTATTCCACATTTTGGAAACTCCAAGGACTGGAGGACTGGACTATTTTTTCACTGCACAGAAATCTCTCTCTCTCTCTCTCTCTCTCTCTCTCTCTCTCTCTCTCTCCTCTTCTCTCTCTCTCTTTCCATCTGTCTGTCTCTTTCTTTGTCTGTCTGTCTGTCTCTCTCTCTGTCTTCTTTCTCTATCTGTCTCTCTTTCTCTCTGTCTCTGTCTGTCTCTCTCTGTCTCTCTTTCTGCCTGTCTCTCTCTCTTAATTCTTCCTGTAACTTTCATATATGTTCCCTCATTTTGTCCTCACAAGGTCTCTGCATCCTGCCACCTCTCTGCTAAGCTCAGTCATTAGGAATTTTATGATGGAAGGTACTATCTTTGAGGGCATTGGAGAGACTCCGTGTTCTGTGGGTGTGCTTTATTAACCTAACCTTGCATGTACTCAGGAATGACAGATAGCAAGTCCTGTCATTCCCCTTTTCCTTCTCTCCCCCTCTGAAACCCCCAGAATCGGAGATCTCGGGGCGTTCAGAATAGTTTAGAGTTTAATCCCCACGGGGAGTCAAGAAGGCCTGTCCTCTGCTCTGACAAGTCTTGGAGGGAGCTCATCTTGTATGCTAGTTCGAGAACATCAAAATGATTATCATAAGTGTCATTTCCAGAGCAATTGCTATAAAAAAATCAAGAGGTAAGTTGGAAATGGAACAACTTACTTTTGAAAGTGATTCCAGTAAAGTACAAAAATAGAGCACGATATGTGGGACGGGGGCAAGGGGAGGGCAGAATGCAGCCTCCCTGACTCCTCTGCTGGTCCGTACAGTGACACTCTATCCAAGGACGCTGTCACAGTCGAAGGAAATCCCATGGGACGAGCCTCCCCTTCTCTCCCCTCCCCCACTCCTCCGCCTGCCCCTTTGGGGTTTTAATTGCAGTCTGCGGGGCAATGCCGCAAGAATTATGGCAGACGCGTTCGTGTCGCTCCGCATTTATAAATGTCATTTTGCACAGGGTGCTTCGTAAAGATTAGCCCCGCTCCATCATTTCCTCAGCGTCAATCAATGCTATGTGATTCTTCACTCACTGAATATTTAAAGTTCTCCGTGAAGCGTCAGCGCCCACCCTATCGCCCTCGCCTGCTATGATCCGTTGCGATGCCCACTTTCAGAAGATCTATAACCAAAAAGTCGTTAGCGTACAGCAGGCTTCATGTTGTTTTCCTGGTACTGGCTTGTAAAAAGATTCCATTCATACCTGGTGGAACATGATTAATAATCTGCACTTGGGACTGACTTGTGGGCAGTGAATGAAGGGAGCGCTGGATATAGAACTGGAAAGCCTGGGTTCAAATCCCAGGACTTCCATTTATTACGTGTGAGATGCTCGGGATCTGCCAGTGAAACTGCTATTCTGGAAGTCCACTATAGTGCATTTCAAGTACGGGGAGATTGAGAATGAAATATTGGGGTGAACGGGAATAAAAGGGGGTATGTCTAGAACAGGAGATTTTAACCCAGTCTATGAAGAAAAAATGGGTTTTATATGTTGATCCCTACATTTTAATATCATCGATTTCCTTTGTCATCCAACTTATTTATTTTGTTCATTTAAAAACAACGTTCTAAGAAGGGATTTTAGTGACTACCAAAGGGGCCCATGATCCATAAAAAACCAAAACCTCTTTTTTTAGGACAAGTGCAGTGTAGGTGTCTCCAAATAAAGAGGGTTGTTGTTTCTTTAAACTACCACACAGTGGAATTGCTTGTCAGCTCCCGGAGGTGGGAGGAAAGAGGGGAGGGAGAGAATATGAATCATGTAATGGTGGAAAAATACTGTAAAATAAATAAATATTTTTTAAAAATTATAAAACCATGAAAATGAACTACCACACATGTCCAGAAATATAGGATCATAGATCTAAATAAGTTATTTCCCTCCCTGGTCCCTTCCAGTCCCAACTTTCTATAATCCTGAAAGCTAGTACAGAAAAAGGCACGTAGAACCTGAGTAATCTTCCATCTCCCTAGTTATTCAAAAACATTTCACTCTAGAAGGTCACAATGATGCTACAGGAAATTGCCATCCCACAGCAGAACATAAAAACCAATGCAATAAGTTTTTCTTCTAAATTAGCCCATAGGTGATATGTATTTTCCTCCCACAAATCCCAAGCTCAAACTCAATCAAAAAATAAGCAACACATATGTTGTAGTCATTCTGCAAGGTTTTGTGTGTATTTAACTGTTTAACTTTGTGCCAAATTTGAGACTTCAACGCCCTTTCAGTGACAGAGCACCAAATACAGCCTTTTTTTTTTTAATAGTGGAAGAGACATGAGTCCATTAAATATTTAAACAACATAATTGGACATCCCACCCTAACTAATTCTTTGGCTGGTAAATGAGTGATTGAATCCCCATTATGCTGTGAGTCCCCTGTTTTTCCAGAACTTTTAGAGCATATCAGCTGTGCAGGCATCGAGAATGCACAGTGCCCTTTTTATCATTAGCATATCATTTTAAACTTCAGTGTCATAATGACTGGAGGTCAATCAGCCTCGGAAATAAAAACATAAATAAAGTTGCTTGTTGTTTTAAAAAAATGATCCTTAGATTGAGCCCTGCAGGAAATTCCACCTCACACTTAAAAGAATGAATTTGAATTATTTCTGGTGCCTCCATTGCCTGCAAAAAATTTGATGGGTATTATTAAAAGGAAGTGCATTGTAGCTCATGGGAGCTCTCTGTGTGTTTGTAAGTTTAGAGAATCTGGGGAAAATGGAAAAATAAAAAATTAAAATCCATGTTTCAGGGGAAGGCTTACAGGATACATGCTACTGTTGTATAATGGCAGATTCCATTAGGATGTGATGTTGGTCTAGATTCTGAATGTGTTGACTTTATTTTTTAATAATGAATTTCATTAGGGAATTGAACAATTGAATGAGTTCCCTGAAAATAAAATGCATTTTTCAGAAGCAGCTCCTGTATTCAGTATATTTGAGTGCCATGGGGAGAAAGATAAATCATTGGTTGCCATTCCTCTTCTTTTTCAAAAATTGTTAAGCAGGAAGGAGTGGAGGAGTAGAGCAGGGATAAGAAGGGGAAGGAGGAGTGGTAATGATGACAGGTGCTCTGCTTATCTAGAAACATGACTAAACTATCTAAATACCTCCAAGTTACACTTCCTCTGTCTTATTGAAACTAATCAAATCTCTTGTTGCCTCTTAGAGCATGGTTTCAATCCTCAGCTTAAAATAGAAAACAACCTATTTTCACCACCAGGCTGAATCTTGGGATCATCTAGTAAGAGAGAGTGCAAACCAATTTTCCAAAATACTAATCTGCCATCTTGATTTTTAAAATATCCAAACAAACTTTTTTAAAAGCCAGAGAATTCATCTTTTCAGTGCTTTGGAATCCCAGAAAGAGATTCCAAACTAAAAAAAAGTTAATTTATACTTCCCTACCATTTCCCTTAACTTGTAATTAAAAAATCAAATAGATTACTAAGGTGGAAAGAGTGAGAAAGCTAATGAAATAAATATCAAGATCAACAGATCAAGAATAACTAACATTTACATAGAGCATCCTAAAAGATTTACTTGCAGTTTTAACTTATTAAGGCTTTTCAATTCTAAGGTTTGGGGTCAATAAATCTTGAATTCTGGGGCTTACCTGAAGACAATCATTAAAAAAAATTGATTATGCATCTACTATATAGTGTTCTATGCTAGGAATAGGGAGAATTGTAAAGATGATTAAAACTTGGTTCCTGTCTTTGAGGAGTTTATAACCTAGTATATTGTGATGTTCTGTAAAGCACATAGGACAGTAATGTGAGATGATGGGTAAAGGACCAGCCTTGCCGTCAAACTCAGAAGATCTAGACTTCAGTCTTTCCTGACCCATGTTTGCTCTATGACTGTGCTTGGGAACATTTTAATGCCCCATGGAACTGTGCAGGTCAGGTAAATGGTGAATCTGAATCTGTGGAGGCAATTTCTTTCTTTTTTTTTTTAAATATATTTTATTTGATCATTTCCAAGCATTATTCGTTAAAGACATAGATCATTTTCTTTTCCTCCCCCCCCACCCCCCATAGCCGACGCGTAAGTCCACTGGGCATTAGATGTTTTCTTGATTTGAACCCATTGCTTTGTTGATAGTATTTGCATTAGAGTGTTCATTTAGAGTCTATCCTCTGTCATGTCCCCTCAACCTCTGTATTCAGGCAGTTGCTTTTTCTCGGTGTTTCCACTCCCATAGTTTATCCTTTGCTTATGAATGGTGTTTTTTTCTCCTGGGTCCCTGCAAGTTGTTCAGGGACATTACACCGCCACTAATGGAGAAGTCCATTACGTTCGATTATACCACAGTGTATTAGTCTCTGTGTACAATGTTCTCCTGGTTCTGCTCCTCTCGCTCTGCATCACTTCCTGGAGGTTGTTCCAGTCTCCATGGAACTTCTCCACTTTATTATTCCTTTTAGCACAATAGTACTCCATCACCAACATATACCACAGTTTGTTCAGCCATTCCCCAATTGATGGGCATCCCCTCATTTTCCAGTTTTGGGCCACCACAAAGAGCGCAGCTATGAATATTTTTGTACAAGTCTTTGTGTCCATTATCTCCTTGGGGTACAGACCCAGCAGTGCTATGGCTGGGTCAAAGGGTAGATATTCTTTTAGCACCCTTTGGGCATAGTTCCAAATTGCCCTCCAGAATGGTTGGATCAGTTCACAACTCCACCAGCAATGAATTAATGTCCCTATTTTGCCACATCCCCTCCAGCATTCATTACTTTCCTTTGCTGTTATGTTAGCCAATCTGCTAGGTGTGAGGTGATACCTCAGAGTTGTTTTGATTTGCATCTCTCTGATTATAAGAGATGTAGAACACTTCTTCATGTGCTTGTTAATAGTTTTGATTTCTTTATCTGAGAACTGCCTATCCATTTCCCTTGCCCATTTATCAAATGGAGAATGGCTTGATTTTTTGTACAATTGATTTAGTTCTTTATAAATATGAGTAATTAAACCTTTGTCAGAGGTTTCTATGAAGATTTTTTCCCAATTTGTTGTTTCCCTTCTGATTTTAGTTATATTGGTTTTGTTTGTACAAAAGCTTTTTAGTTTGATGTAGTCAAAATTATTTATTTTACATTTTGTGATTCTTTCTATATCTTGCTTGGTTTTAAAGCCTTTCCCCTCCCAAAGGTCTGACATGTATACTATTCTGTGTTTACCCAATTTACTTATGGTTTCCTTCTTTATGTTTAAGTCACTCACCCATTTTGAATTTATCTTGGTGTAGGGTGTGAGGTGTTGATCTATTCCTAGTCTCTCCCACACTGTCTTCCAATTTTCCCAGCAGTTTTTATCGAATAGTGGATTTTTGTCCCAAAAGCTGGGATCTTTGGGTTTATCGTATACTGTCTTGCTGAGGTCGCTTTCCCCCAGTCTATTCCACTGATCTTCCTTTCTGTTTCTTAGCCAGTACCAAATTGTTTTGATGACTGCTGCTTTGTAATATAGTTTTAGGTCAGGGACTGCAAGGCCCCCATCATATGTGTTTTTTTTCATTATTTCCCTGGATATCCTTGATCTTTTGTTCTTCCAAATGAACTTTGTTATGGTTTTTTCTAAATCAGTGAAGAAGTATTTTGGTAGTTCAATGGGTATGGCACTAAATAGATAAATAAGTTTGGGTAGGATGGTCATTTTTATTATATTGGCTCGTCCTATCCATGAGCAGTTAATGTTTTTCCATTTGTTCAAGTCTAGTTTTAGTTGTGTGGCGAGTGTTTTGTAGTTGTGTTCATATAGTTCCTCTGTTTGTCTTGGGAGGTAGATTCCTAGGTATTTTATTTTGTCTAAGGTGATTTTGAATGGGATTTCTCTTTCTAGTTCTTGCTGCTGAGCTGTGTTGGAGATATATAGAAAAGCTGATGATTTATGTGGGTTTATTTTGTATCCTGCAACTTTGCTAAAGTTGTTGATTATTTCAATTAGCTTTTTGGTTGAATCTCTAGGATTCTTTAAGTAGACCATCATGTCATCCGCAAAGAGTGATAACTTGGTCTCCTCCTTGCCTATTTTGATGCCTTCAATTCCTTTATCTTCTCTAATTGCTACTGCTAGTGTTTCTAGTACAATGTCAAATAGTAGAGGTGATAATGGGCATCCTTGTTTCACTCCTGATCTTATTGGGAATGCATCTAGTTTATCCCCATTGCAGATGATATTAGCTGTTGGTTTTAGATATATACTGTTTATTATTTTTAGGAATGACCCTTCTATTCCTATGCTTTCTAGTGTTTTTAATAGGAATGGGTGTTGTATTTTATCAAAGGCTTTTTCTGCATCTATTGAAATAATCATGTGATTCTTGCTAGTTTGCTTGTTGATGTGGTCAATTATGTGGATGGTTTTCCTAATGTTGAACCAGCCCTGCATCCCTGGTATGAATCCTACTTGATCATGGTGAATGATCCTTCTGATCACTTGCTGGAGTCTTTTTGCTAGTATCCTATTTAAGATTTTTGCATCTATATTCATTAGGGAGATTGGCCTATAGTTTTCTTTCTCTGTTTTTGACCTGCCTGGTTTTGGAATCAGTACCATGTTTGTGTCGTAAAAGGAGTTTGGTAGAACTCCCTCTTTGCTTATCATGTCAAATAGTTTGTATAGTATTGGGATTAACTGTTCTCTGAATGTTTGATAGAATTCACAGGTGAATCCATCAGGCCCTGGGGACTTTTTCTTAGGAAGTTCTTTGATGGCTTGTTGGATTTCAATTTCTGATATGGGATTATTTAGGAATTCTATTTCCTCTTCTGTTAGTCTAGGCAGTTTGTATTTTTGTATATATGCATCCATTTCTCCTAAATTGGTGTATTTATTGCCATATAATTGGGCAAAGTAATTTCTAATGATTGCCTTAATTTCCTCCTCATTGGAGGTGCTGTCCCCCTTTTCATCTTTAATGCTGTGAATTTGCTTTTCTTCCTTCCTTTTTTTAACTAGATTGACCAGTACCTTGTCTATTTTGTTTGTTTTTTCAAAGTACCAGCTTCTTGTCTCATTTATTAAATCAATAGTTCTATCACTTTCGATTTTATTAATTTCTCCCTTAATTTTTAGGATTTCTAATTTGGTTTTCTGCTGGGGGTTTTTAATTTGATCGCTTTCCAGTTTTTTCATTTGCATTTCCAATTGATTGATCTCTGCTCTCCCTTGTTTGTTAATATAAGCATTCAGGGATATGAATTTACCTCTGATTACCGCTTTGGCTGCATCCCAAAAGGTTTGAAAGGATGTTTCGCCATTGTCATTTTCCTCGATGAAATTATTAATTGTTTCTATGATTTCTTCTTTAACTAAACGGTTTTGGAGTATCATATTGTTTAATTTCCAATTGGTTTTAGATTTGGTTTTCCATGTACCATTACTAATCATTATTTTTATTGCCTTGTGATCTGAGAAGGCTGCATTCATTATTTCTGCTTTTCTGCATTTGTGTGCTATGTTTCTGTGACCTAATGTATGGTCAATTTTTGTGAATGTGCCATGTGGTGCTGAGAAGAAGGTGTATTCCTTTTTATCCCTATTTATTTTTCTCCATATGTCTATTAATTCTAATTTTTCTAAGATTTCATTCACTTCTTTTACCTCTTTCTTATTTATTTTTTGATTTGACTTATCTAAATTTGATAATGGTTGGTTTAAGTCTCCCACTAGTATGGTTTTATTGTCTATTTCTTCCTTCAATTCTCCTAGTTTCTCCATTAGAAATTTGGGTGCTATATTATTTGGTGCATACATATTGATTAATGATATTTCCTCATTGTCTAGAGTCCCTTTTAACAAAATATAATTACCTTCCCTATCCCTTTTGATCAGGTCTATTTTTGCATTGGCTTTATCAGATATCATGATTACCACTCCTGCCTTCTTTCTATCAGTTGAAGCCCAGAAGGTCTTACTCCATCCTTTAATTCTGACCTTGTGGGTGTCAACCCGCCTTATGTGTGTTTCTTGAAGACAACATATGGTAGGGTTTTGGATTCTAATCCATTCTGCTATCCATCTACGTTTTATGGGTGAGTTCATCCCATTCACGTTCAAGGTTATGATTGTCATTTGTGGACTCCCTGGCATTTTGATTGCCTTCCCTAATTCTAACCTTTTCTTCTTCGGCTCTACCTTTTAGTCCAGTGATTTACTTTGAAACAGTCCCCCTTGTCCCCTCCCTTGATGTTTCCCTTTTTAGTCCCTCCCTTTTTGTTCCCTCCCCCTCCCCCCTCTCTTTCCCTCCCTTTTTGTTCTCCCTCTCCCCCTCCCCCCCTTGGTTTTCCCTTCTCCTTACCCTTGTTGGGTAAGATAGAATTCAAGACAATGGATCTGGATGTTTTTCCCTCTCAGAGCTGATTTCCCTGAGATTGAGGTTTAAGTAACCCCCCCCCTCTCTTCCTCTCCTTCTTATAGGAGTTTTCTTCCCCTCCCCTTCCCATGTGAATCTTTGTGTGAGAATGATTATTCTATTTGGTCTTTCTTTACCCCCTATTTATACATTACATTTTCCCCACATGTTAGTATACATAGGTTGATATAAATGTAGTCCTTATAGAAGAGAGTTTGAGTTAAAGAAGAAGATAACATTTTCCCCTTTCCTTAATATTTACCTTTTCAGGTATTCCTTGCTCTTTGATTTTCGGTATCAAACTTTCCACAGAGCTCTGGTCTTTTCTTTGCAAAAAGTTGGAAGTCTTCTATTTTGTTGAATGCCCATACTTTCCCTTGGAAGTATATAGTCAGTTTTGCTGGGTAGCTGATTCTTGGTTGGAGACCCAGCTCTCTTGCCTTTCTGAAGATCATGTTCCATGCCTTACGATCATTCAGAGTAGAACTTGCAAGGTCTTGTGTGACCCTGATTGGCATTCCTTTATATCTAAATTGTCTTTTTCTGGCTTCCTGTAGGATTTTTTCTTTTGTTTGATAGCTTTGGAATTTGGCAATTACATTCCTGGGAGTTGTCTTTTGGGGGTTTAGTGTAGAAGGTGTTCTGTGAGCTCTGTCAGTGGCTGTATTGCCCCCTTGTTCTAGAATCTCTGGGCAATTTTCTTTGATTATATCTTGTATCACCATGTCCAGTTTGGTGTTTATTTCTGGCTTTTCTGGGAGTCCAATTATTCTTAAATTATCCCTTCTCCCCCTATTTTCCAGATCTATCACCTTGTCGGTGAGATATTTTATGTTCTCTTCTAATTTCTTGGTATTTTGGCTTTGCTTTATTGATTCTTGCTCTTTTACACGATCGTTGTCTTCCAGCTGCCTGATTCTGGCCTTTAAAGCCTGGTTTTCTTTTACAGTTTGGTCAAACTGGTTTTGTAGATGCGTGAATTTCTTTTGCATTATTTCCAACTTTTCCTCCCAGAAGGCTTCCATCTTTTTGGTCATTTCTGATTCAAATTCTTCATAGGTTTGTGGAGAGTTTCCATTTCCTTTGGAAGGTTTTGGAGCATTTTCTTTTATATTATCTTCTGTCTGCTCTGTATTTTGTATTTTGGCTCCATAGAATGTGTCCAAAGTCGCCCCTTTCTTCTTATTTTTCTTGGTATTTTGGGGCTTCTGTGGTTCTGTGGAGTTTGCCATTTCTGAATGTGGAGGATTAGTTTTTCTTGTCTCTGTCTGGTGTTCAGAGGCAGTCCTGGGCAGATGGTTCTATGAGCTTTCCCTGGGTTAAACTGAATATGCCTCACTGGAACTGGAATGGAAGGGTCGGACCACGAGGCCACACTCTCCCCCCGGCTCGCTTTCCGGAAGTTGCCTTCAGAATTGCTGGCCGTGAGGCTGTTTCGTCAGCCTGTGGGGGGATGGGCTGCAGCTAGCCCAAGCTCTGAGGACAAGGACTTTCACTGAGACTTGGATAGCAGGATCCAGCCCGTGAGGCTGTCTTGCCCGCCCTGAGGGTTGCTGTTGTTTCGACCAGCTCTCTGCAGCGGAAGCCCCAGGCAGTAACTTTCACGGGGACTGTAGAAGGCCCTGAGGGTTCTGCTCTCTGAGCCCCGCCGGGCTGCGGCTTCCGGGAGCCTTGGACTCTGCGCTCCTACCCCTGAGGTCCGAGTGATCTCAGGTTCTGGCTTTTAAGGGGAGCCGTACCTTTTGAACCGGGTCCAGGTCCAGGAGGAGGGTTCCCAGGGTCTGTGCTGTTGATCGTTTTGAATTTCGGCGCCTTAGGAGCTTATCGTTTGAGATCGGTCGGGAAGGGTTTTCCGGAGATCTGAGCTTTAGCTTTCTCTAAGCCGCCATCTTAACCGGAAGTCGAGGCAATTTCTTATGCCCTCAAATTCTCTACAACAATGAAACTGGAAAAAAATTAGTTCTAATCCTACTTCTGTCCCAAGGTCACTGTAGGACCCCAGGCAAGCCACTTCATTTTGGGTCTCAGGTTCATTGTGTATAAAATGAGGGAGTTGGATAAATAATCTCTCATGTCCCTCCCAGTTCTAACATTTACAGATTTGGTTGTTCACTCAATACCCCAAAATACAATTAACTATTTCATCAACTCTCCATGTTACAGTGAGAGAAATGCATAGCAGCAAACATGGAGTACTGGGTTCAAGTCTTCACTCAGCAAGCATGCTCTTTCTGTAACCCTTAGCAAGTTACTAAACTGCTGACTCTGTCAACATTTCTAAGATGATAAGTTGCAGAAAAGGAGCTGACCTGCATCAATAAAGCAGATTTCTATACTCCTGAGCTCCCTATGCCAGTGAAATCAAAGATCCACTCCCTGGCCCTACCTTCTACATATTATGTGCATATACATAGATATATGTAGATACATATGTATATAGATGTACATATGCATATTGACATACATAGATATATACAAATGTACACATATATCCATACATCCATACCGAAAGCATTTAGGGTGTCCTCAAAGTCTTAATGTACTTTTATGGTAGTAAAGCTTAAAATTACAGCAATAATTTTGGGGAAATGCTTACAAACATACATATGTATGCATACATATGTGTTACAATCATTTGTGTATGCATAGATACAGGTATACAAACATGTACATGCATACATAGATACATAATATGCCAGGTATCCCAACATATTTAATGTACTTATAAGTTAGTAAAGCTCAAAATTGCATTAAAAACACATATCTACACACATACTACATGCCTTCATGTATGTGCACAGTATACATGTAGATCTTCAAGTATGCATATATTAGAGACATGCATGTATTAGAGACACATACACACATGGATAACATACAAATTGCTTTAAAATCTTCATATATTTTTAAGTTATTAAAACTCTAAGATTTGGGGAAAATACATGCAAACATACATATCTACATAAATGCAGACATGATCCATGTATGTATGTGTTATCTACATGTTCATGCAACTATGTGTGTATGCATAGTTACAGACTTTACTATGGTGTATGAAGACTTTGGGGACTATACACATGTATATACATATGTGTATACACAAAAATATATGTGTGTGCATGTGTATTATGTATACACTACATGAATGTATATATACATGTGTATGTGTATTTATAGACATATAAGGCATATAGTATACACATGTGTTATAGTGAAATCCTTAATTGATTTGCTTTTTTATTCATTCATCCAATTATTTATTTATGGATTCATTTGTTCATTCATATAGAAATACTTTATTTCAAGAATCTTTCTCAATTTTTTGAGTGACTTAGAGTTGGATTATTGTTTTATTGTTGTATCTAGGAATTTTGAATGAGCAGAACAAAAAAGATGTTGAAGACCTTACAGATATTTCTCAATATTTTAGGCCACATCAAAG
Source organism: Monodelphis domestica (assembly GCF_027887165.1). Lineage (NCBI taxonomy): Eukaryota > Metazoa > Chordata > Mammalia > Didelphimorphia > Didelphidae > Monodelphis > Monodelphis domestica. The sequence continues at coordinate 235,118,520 of NC_077233.1, read as the reverse complement.
GCAGCTTTCTCAAACACAAAGCAGGGCACAAACTACATGACTTTGGGGTAAATGAAGTTCAGCAGTTTCTCTGGACACAGTCTTACAGCACTCTTGATGACCTATTAACCTCCTTCTATTCCCAAATCTATGATCTTATGCATTCATTTCACATGTTTTCATAATGACTTTTAATGTAGTTGATAGCCTTTCTTGACCACTCAAATTCTAGTGTCCTCTTTTGTGTTTATTCAATATTTTTCTTCTTTCAATAATTCTCAATATATTTATAGGAACATGTAATTTCCCCATTTATAATATAAGCTTTTTAAAAGTAGAGAACACTTTATTCTTTGTATTCATATCCCCAGCATCTGGCATACTGCTGGTCCATATTCAGACATTTTTCAGTCACTTCAGACACTCCATGACCCCATTTTGGGGGTTTCTTGGCAAAGACACCAGATTGGTTTGTGATTTCCTTCTCTAATTCACTTTATAGCTGAGGAAACTGAGGTAAAGAGGGTAAGTGGTGAACCCAGATCACACAGTTCATAAATGTCTGAAACTAGTTCTAAACGTAGGTCTTCCCAATTTGGGACTCAATGTTCTACCCACCGTGCCACCAAATTGCCCTTGCTTACATGTAGTAATTACATTTTTGCTCAGTAAATGACACAATTTTATAACAATATTCTTATCACATTAAGAAATGTTTCATCACCATTTTTGCCAATTTTTCCAATTCATCAAAAGGCAATGGAGCAAGTAGCCTGCAACGTACTTCCAGGGATGATCCACAAGGAAAGACTGCATGGACTGTGTATTAATGGGGAAATGAATAGTGGGAAAAGGAGGCAGGTAAGTCATGTATTGGAGTGAGAGACATCAGCCTTTTCAATGCTCTGTTAGTACCCTACAATCCTCTAGAAGAAGGTGACTATTACTTTGGATGGACTCACTGTGGAGGATCTCTTGTCAATAATGGACAAGAAATCATTCATGGATGGGTTATGATCTGAATAGAAGCAGAGAACATAATTTTATTAGTAAAATCATAAATATTACAATAATGAACTAAATGAAAGGAAGCAGAAAGGAAGTTGATCCATCTACATTTATTAAACACCTAATGAGTACAAAGCATTGTGAAAATAAATAGTGACAGTTTATGTGCCTTTCTTTAGTTACATTTCCCTGGTGAAAAAGAACTTCATTAGATCCTCAGAATTCAGAAATAATTAAAAAAATACAAGGAGGGAGGCTGAGTCAAGATGGCAGCTTGAAGCAGTGAAAGTTCAGACATATGAAAACCCTTCTTCACCAATTAAAAACAAAATGCTCCTATGGGACTGAAAACTAAATCTAACAACAGGACAGAGCTAAGGAACCCTCCCACTGGACTCAACTTAAAAGGTATACCCCCAAAAGGCCTGAATTCCAGAACACTCAAATTTAAGGGGAAGGAAGAAGGAAGGTCCCAGGACACTTCTCAACCTACAGTAATGAGCCTCCAGCAGGGGCAGGAATTTCTGGGCAAGCAAGGGTGCTATTCTGGAGCAAGTACCTCATTGGCAAAGCTGTTCCAGGCTCAAGGCTTTGAACATGGATTGCAGGAAGTTAGCTGAAGGAGAAGCACAGAGGAAGAAGCCTAGTCACAGTAGCAGAGACACTTCATATTGCCCTCCCTTCCCAGGGTTTTAGCCTCAGAGCACATGCAGCTCTGCTAGATCAATTCCACCTGGCTTAATCTTACCAAGCCTTCAGAGGGCAGGGAAGCTCAAGCTCCAAAAACCCTTCCCCACAGACTGCTATGACAGCTTTACTGACTAAGCTCCAAGGGTGAAGGTTGACAGAAAAGCCCAGACCCACAGATCCAGCACATAATGAGAGGGGCAAGAATACAGGCAACTACAGTGGGGGAGGGGAAGAGACAAATATGAGCAGACAACAGAAAAAAAAAAAGAAATTACAAATGAGAGCTTCTATCCAGGCAATGAATAAAGAGAAAATGCAACCGAGGAAGATCAAGGAACACCAAACAAAAACAGAAACTCCAGCAAATTGGACACAGGCTTTGGAAGAACTCAAAATACAATTCGAAACACAATTAAGAGAGGCTGAAGACAACTGGGAAAAGAACTTAAAAAGAAAAATAAGTCATCTGGAAACAGAGGCACTTGAACTACAATGAGAAAATAGTGTCTTGAAAGCCAAAATTAATCAGCTTGAAAATGAAACAAAGGAGATGAAAGATGCCCTCCAAAGAAAATCAGACCAAAAGAAGAAGAATGACCAAAAAGACAGGAATGAAAATCAGGCTTTAAAAACCAGAATACAACAATTAGAAGCAAGTGACTTCACAAAGAGGTAGGAAACTATAAAACAAAATCAAAAGAATAAATAAAATTGAGGAAAATATGAAACACCTATTCACAAAACAGAAGATTTAGAAAATCATCCCAGGAGAGACAACTTAAGAATCCTTGGTCTACCAAAATACCATGAGAAAAGAAAAATCCTGGACATCATCCTACAGGATATTATCCAAGAAAACTACCCTGACATTCTAGAACAAGAGGGAAAAGTGGAGATTGAAAGAATCCACAAATCACCTCCTGTACTTAATCCCCAACTGACAACACCCAGGAATGTCATAGTCAAATTCAAGAACCACCAGACCAAGGAAAAAATATTACAAGCTGCTAAGAAGAAGTCATTCAGATACCAAGTAACTATAGTTAGGATAACAAAGGATCTGGTTGCATCTACACTGAAGGACTGAAAGGCATGGAATATGATATTCTGGAAAGCAAGGGAACTAGGTCTACAACCAAGAATCAACTACCCAGCAAAACTGACTATAGTCTTGCAGGGGAAAGTATGTTTATTTAACAAAATAGGAGAATTCCAAGCATTTGTAAAGAAAAGGCTGGACCTGAACAAAAAATGTGATGCCCAAACACAGAAGTCAAGAGAATCACAAAAAGTTAATTAAGAAAGGGGAAAAAACAAAAACAAACAAACAAAGAAAAAATTTTAAGGGACCCAATAATTTAAAATGATATGTATCCCTATAGAAAAGAAGATACTGGTAACTCTTAAAAATTGTTATCATCTGGGTAGCTAGAATAATTATACTTGGGAAAGTGACAAACTATGTAGGATGAAATGCCAAGAAAAAATATGTATATATAATAATAATAATATATATATACATATATACATAACTAGAGGTAAAAAAAGAGGTTAATATTAAGAGGAATGGGAAAAGAAACAAAATGGGATAAATATATCATATAGAAGGGCATGGTGGGAGGAGGGGAGAACATCAATACCCTGGAAGGGTAAAGAGGTTGGAGACAGGAAATACTCAACTCTTACATGCATTGCAATTGACCCAAAGAGGGAAAAACAATCAAATACATTGGGGCACAGAATTCTATTTGTGCCCTATAGGGAAGTAGAAGGGTAACAAATGGACTGGTGGGGAGTATAAACCTTAAAATTTCACAGAGTTATGAATGTTAAAAATTTTACTCCACATTGAGGAATCCTCCAATTCCCTATTTGAAATAATTCCCTACCAGATAGTGAGAACTCTACTTGAATGTGAAAACTCCTTGCTATGGGAGTATCCCTACTCTACCCCTACTTAAGACTGCTTTAGGGCAGAAAATTCCTTGGAAAACAATGAAAGTACTTGAAAATCATATTTATAAAGGAAAGGAGTTCTTTGAGCCATGCCTGTTTTTGGAATTGATACAATGGGATGCTAAGTGCCTATAAAGGTGGGGCAACTTGTAAACTACTTAGACCTAAAAGGTGAAAACTTACTCAGAGGTTTTCTCTTAATGAAATTAATCGACACAGCAGCATTTTTTTCTGACTTACTAAAGAGATTAATCTACTCAGCTGTGAATTCAAAATGGGCTGTCTTTTGGAAAACATCTACAGTGATTGGTAGATGGAAGAACTTAGGGGAGGTAACATAGGAGATTTTGCCCTTAAAAATAAGGAGGTCATTTCTGAAACATTCAGATCGAGGAGGACTCATTCTGAAACATTCAGATGGAGGAGGGAGCTGGTGAAAGCAGCTGAGATGATGTTGGCCTGGTGTCACTAGAATCCTTGCTTAGGCAGACCTTGTGGTGAGTGTTAAAAGACTGACTGATCTCTCTCTCTTAAGACTCAGGTCTAGGCCATGTTGGCTTAAGGCCCTTCATACTTATTTCCTTTTCCTCTCTTTCTCTCTTTTCTTTAATTCCACATTTGTATTAATTAAAATCTCTATAAAATCCAGTTGACTTGGGTATTTGAATAATTGGAAATATTTCCCTGGCGACCACCTTATATTTAAAACCAAGACACTGTAGTGAAACATATTTTCTGAGTCAAATTTACTGACCCTCTCTTATATCTATCACAATTTATATCTTCCACCATTTTAACTCACTACAGTTTATGGGCTTCACTATTTTAAATCTTACAGGAGTAATGCAATACAAGGGAGGGAAAGGGTGGGGGTAGTTTAAAAAGACTTAAAGGAAAATAAGAGGGGAATAAAAGTGGGGTGTAGAAAGGGAAGTAAAATTAGGGTGGGAATTGGGGGGACCAATGAAAAACAAAACACTGGTGTAGAAGGAAATAGTGAAAGAAGAAAGGACAGGACTAGGAGTGGAAATCAAAATGCTGGGAAATACACAGTTGGTAATCATTAATCTGAAAGTGAATGGAATGAACAAACCCATAAAATGCAAGCAAATAGTAGAGTGAATTAGAAACCAAAACCCTACCATATGCTGTCTACAAGAAACACACATGAGAAAGTTAGACACACAGAGGGTAAAAGTAAGCAGATGAAGTAAAATCTATTGGGCATCAAATGAGAAAAAGAAGGCAGGAATTACAAACATGATATCTGATAAAAACCAAAGTGAAAATAGACATAGCGAAAAGAGATAGGGAAGGTAAACACATTCTGATAAAAGGCAGTATAGACAATGAGGAAATATCAGTACTCAACATGTACACACCAAATGACATAGCATCCAAATTTCTAAAAGAGAAACTAATAGAGCTCAAGGATGAAATAGATAGAAAAGCTATACTAGTGGGAGTCCTAAACTTTTTTTTTTTTAGTTTTTAAAACATTATTTTATTTGGTCATTTTCATAGATTATTCATTGGAAAGAGATCATTTTCTTTTTCTCCCCTCCCCGCCACCCCTCCCATAGCCAACACAAGATACATATGGGTTTCACATGTGTCCTTGTTCTAAACCCATTTCCTTGTTGTTGGTATTTGCATTAGGGTGCTCATTTAGCGTCTCTCCTCCATCATGTCCCCTCAACCTCTGTAGTCAAGCAGTTGCTTTTCATCGGTATTTTTACTCCCTCAGTTTGTCCTATGCTTGAGGAGAGTTTCTTTTTTTTTTCTCGTAGATCCCTGCAGATTGTTCAGGGACATTGTAAAGCCATTAATGGAGAAGTCCATTATGTTCTCTTGTACCACAGTGTGTCAGTCTCTGTGTACAATGTTCTCCTGGTTCTGTTCCTCTCACTCTGCATCACTTCCTGGAGGTTGTTCCAGTCTCCATGGAATTCCTCCACTTTATTATTCCTTTTAGCACAATAGTATTCCATCATCAACATATACCACAATTTCTTCAGTTATTCTCCAATTGAAGGGCATCCCCTCATTTTCCAATTTTTTGCCACCACAAAGAGTGCAGCTATGAATATTCTTCTACAAGTCTTTTTCCTTGTTATCTCTTTGGGGTACAAACCCAGCAGTGCTATGGCTGGATCAAAGGGCAGACAGTCTTTTATCGCCCTTTGGGCATAGTTCCAAATTGCCCTCCAGAATGGTTGGATCAATTCACAACTCCACCAGCAATGCATTAATGTCCCTACTTTGCAACATCCCCTACAGCATTCATTACTTTCCTTTGCTGTCATGTTGACCAATCTGCTAGGTGTGAGGTGACACCTCAGAGTTGTTTTGATTTGCGTCTCTCTGATTATAAGAGATTTAGAGCACTTTTTCATGTGCTTATTAATAGCTTTGATTTCTTTAACTGAAAATTGCCTATTCATGTGCTTTGCCCATTTTTCAATTGGAGAATGGCTTGAATTTTTTATACAACTGGTTTAGCTCTTTATAAATCTGAGTAATTAGACCTTTGTCAGAGGTTTTTGTTATGAATATTGTTTCCCAATTTGTTGCTTTCATTCTCATTTTAGTTACATTGGTTTGTTTGTTCAAAAACTTTTTAATTTGATGTAGTCAAAATTATTTATTTTGCATTTTGTGACTCTTTCTAAGTCTTGCTTGGTTTTAAAATCTTTCCCTTCGCAAAGGTCTGACATGTATACTATTCTGTGTTCACCTAATTTACTTATAGTATCCTTCTTTATGTTCAAGTCATTCACCCATTCTGAGTTTATCTTGGTGTAGGGTGTGAGATGTTGATCCAGACCTAATCTCTCCCACACTGTCTTCCAATTTTCCCAGCAGTTTTTATCAAAATAGTGGATTTTTGTCCCAAATGCTAGGGTCTTTTGATTTGTCATAGACTGTCTTGCTGAGGTCATTTATCCCAAGTCTATTCCACTGATCCTCCTTTCTGTCTCTTAGCCAGTACCAAATTGTTTTGATGACCATTGCTTTGTAATATAGTTTGAGATCTGGGACTGCAAGGCCCCCATCATTTGTGTTTTTTTTTCATTATTTCCCTGGATATCCTTGATCCTTTATTCTTCCAAATGAACTTTATTATGGTTTTCTCTAATTCAGTAAAATAGTTTTTTGGTAGTTCAATGGGTATGGCACTAAATAGATATATAAGTTTGGGTAAGATGGTCATTTTCATTATGTTAGCTCATCCCACCCATGAGCAATCAATGTTTTTCCAATTGTTTAGATCTAGTTTTAATTGTGTAGAGAGTGTTTTGTAGTTGTGTTCATATAGTTCCTGTGCTTGTCTTGGCAGATAGATTCCTAGGTATTTTATATTGTCTCAGGTGACTTTAAATGGAATTTCTCTTTCTAATTCTTGCTGCTGAACTGGGTTGGAGATATATAGAAATGCTAATGACTTATGTGGGTTTATTTTGTATCCTACAACTTTGCTAAAGTTGTTGATTATTTCGATTAGCTTTTTGGTTGATTCCCTAGGATTCTTTAAGTAAGTCGTCATATCTTCTGCAAAGAGTGACAACTTGGTCTCCTCATGGCCAATTTTAATCCCTTCAATTTCTTTTTCTTCTCTAATTGCTACTGCTAGTGTTTCTAATACAATATTAAATAATTTAAAAAATAAATAATAAAGGTGATAATGGGTATCCTTGTTTGACTCCTGATCTTATTGGGAAGGCTTTGAGTTTTTCCCCATTGTAGATGATGTTTACTGATGGTTTTAGGTATATACTGTTTATTATTTTTAGGAAAGGCCCTTCTATTCCTATACTTTCTAGTGTTTTCAATAGGAATGGGTGTTGTATTTTGTCAAAGGCTTTTTCTGCATCTATTGAGATAATCATGTGATTTTTGTCAGTTTGCTTGTTCATATGGTCAATTATGTGGATGGTTTTCCTAATATTGAACCATCCTTGCATTCCTGGTATGAGTCCTACCTGATCATAGTGGATAACCCTTGTGATGACTTGCTAGAGTCTTTTTGCTAGTATCCTATTTAAGATTTTTGCATCTATATTCATTAGGGAGATTGGTCTATAGTTTTCTTTCTCTGTTTTTAACCTGCCTGGCTTTGGGATCAGTACCATGTTTGTGTCATAAAAAGAATTTGGTATAACCCCTTCTTGGCTTATTCTGTCAAATAATTTGTATAGTATTGGGGTTAGCTGTTCTCTGAATGTTTGATAGAATTCATTTGTGAATCTGTCTGGACCAGGGGATTTTTTTCTTAGGGAGTTCTTTAATGGCTTGTTCAATTTCTTTTTCTGATATGGGATTATTTAAGAATTCTATTTCTTTTTCTGTTAGTCTAGGCAGTTTATATTTTTGTATATATTCATCCATATCACCTAAATTGGTGTATTTATTGCCATATAATTGGGCAAAGTAATTTTTAATATGTGCCTTGATTTCCTCTTCATTAGAGGTGAGGTCTCCCTTTTCATCTTGGATACTGTCAATTGGGTTTTTTTCTTTCTTTTTTTTTAATTAGTCTGACTAATACTTTGTCTATTTTATTTGTTTTTTCAAAGTACCAGCCTCTAGTCTTATTTATTAAATCAATAGTTCTTTGACTTTCAATTTTATTAATTTCTCCTTTGATTTTTAGGATTTCTAATTTAGTCTTCAACTGAGGATTCTTAATTTGTTCACTTTCTAGTTTTTTAATTTGCATGCCCAATTCATTGACCTCTGCCCTTCTTAATTTGTTAATATATGAACTCAAGGATATACCCTAAATACTACTTTGGCTGCATCCCATAGGTTTTGAAAGGATGTCTCACCATTGTCATTTTCTTCAATGAAGTTATTAATTGTTTCTACGATTTGTTCTTTAACTAACTGGTTTTGGAGAATCATATTGTTTAATTTCCAATTAATTTTTTATTTATCTCTCCATGTACCCTTACTAATTATTATTTTTTTTATTGCATTGTGGTCTGAGAAGGTTGCATTTATTATTATCTGCCCTTTTGCACTTGTTTGCAATGATTTTATGCCCTAGTACATGGTCAGTTTTTGTGACTGTACCATGTGCTGCTGAAAAGAAGGTATATTCCTTTTTGTCCCTATTTATTTTTCTTCATATGTCTACTAACTCTAATTTTTCTAAGATTTCATTTGCTTATGGGATTATTTAAGAATTCTATTTTTCTTCTGTTAATCTAGGCAGTTTATATTTTTGTAAATATTCATCCATATAGCCTTGATTGGCATATTTATTGCCATATAATTGGGCAAAGTAGTTTTAATGATTGCCTTAATTTCCTCTTCATTGGAGGTAAGGTCTACCTTTTCATCTGTGATACTGTTAATTTGCTTTTCTTATGTACTTTTTAAAATTAGGTTGACCAGTACCTTGTCTATTTTGTTTGTTTTTTCAAAGTACCAGCTTCTTGTCTTATTTATTAATTCAATAGTTCTATCACTTTCAATTTTAATAATTTCTCCCTTAATTTTTAGGATTTCTAGTTTGGTTTTCTTCTGAGGGTTTTTAATTTGTTCTCTTTCAAGTTTTTTGATTTGCATGTCCAATTCATTGATCTCTGCCCTCCTTAATTTGTTAATATATGCACTCAGGGATATGAATTTTCCTCTGAGTACTGCTTTGGCTGCATCCCATGAGGTTTGAAAGGATGTCTTGAAAGGATCTACTACTGGTATAGTTTTATTATCTAGTTCCTCCTTCAATTCTCCTATTTTCTTCATTAGAAATTTGGGTGCTATACCATTTGGTGCATACATGTTGGTTAGTGATATTTCCTCGTTGTCTATACTCCCCTTTATCAGGATGTATTTACCTTCCCTATCCTTTTTAATCAGGTCTATTTTTGCTTTGGCTTTGTCAGACATCATGATTGCTACTCCTGCCTTCCTTCTGTCAGTTGAGGCCCAATAGGTCTTATTCCAACCTTTAATTCTGACCTTGTGAGTTTCTACTCACTTCATGCGTGTTTCCTGAAGTCAACAAATGGTAGGGTTTTGGATTCTAATCCACTCTGCTATTCATCTATGTTTTATGGGTGAGTTCATCCCATTCATGTTCATTGTTATGATTGTCATTTGTTACTTCCCCAGAATTTTGATATCCTACCCTAATTCTGACCTTTCTTCTTTTGCTATTACCTTTTGAACCTGTGGTTTATTTTAAATCAGTCCCCCTATTCCCCCCCTTGTTATGCTTCCCTTTCTAGTCCCTTCCTTTTTGTTCCCTTCCCCTCCCCCCTCTCCTTCCCTCACTTTTTTTGTTCCCTCCCCTCTCCCCCATTGGTTTTCCCTTCTCCCTTACCCTGTTAGATATGATAGAATTCGATATCCCAATGTATCTAGATGCTCTTTCCTCTGTAAACCTCAAAATTCCTTAGACTTATAAATGTTGGAAATTTCACCATTGGGATATTTCATACTTGGAAAATTTCTTACTGATAGTCTATTGGAATGGGAACCCCATTGGCATGGGAGGTTCCTTCTCTTCCCTTCTTAAGATTACTTTAGGACAGAAACCTTTTGCTGAACAATGGAAAGGACTTTGACCTATGCTTAAGCATAGAACAGGAATTTCTTTGAGTCATGATTGATTTTAGAATTGATACAATGGAGATACTTGGAATCAATCTCCACCCTATTCAGTCCTAACAGGATTGAGTAAGGGCTGCAGCCTAGATCAAAATTTAATTATTCCAATCTCTACCCTACTCAGGTTAACAGGATTTAGAAAGGGCTGTAGCAAAGGAGCAAAGATTTAATCATTTGAAAATATGACCTTCAACAGACATGTGCAAAGCCTCTGGGCGGTCCTGGGTTAAGCTAGAGCCTCCATTGGCACAGGGAAATTGATGGACAGTGATTGGTAGATGTGAGAACTGAGGGGAGGCAACTTGGATGGTTTCCTTAAAGATCAGGAGGGTCTGAAGACTCGAGTGGTGGTTGAGGAGTTGATCGGAGTGGTGGCAGTGTACTCTGAGAAGCTTGCTCTGAAGGAAGCTGAAGGTGGGGGCCTCTGAGACTGTTTCTCCATTTTGGTCACGTGAGTAATAGGGACTGATCTCCTTTCTTTGCCCCAGCTATCTAAGGGCTTGGGCCTTTTGGCCCAGCCTAAACAGAAGGGGTATTTAAGCCCTATTCCTTTCTCTCCCTTTTTCTCTCTCTCTATCTCTAATTCCTTTCTTCCTCCTATTGTAATTAAACTCCATAAAAGATTGACTGCAAACTTGAGTTTTCATTTAGGAATTACATAGCTGAATTCCTTGGCGACCTTAAATTAATATATATCAGTCTTTTAAAGTGATTCCCTTGTAACACCTCTCAGAGTTGATTTCACTCAGAGTAAGGTTTTAGTATTACCACTTAGCAGTCTTTTCCTCTCCTTATAAGAGAAATCTTCCCCTCCCCTTCCCATGTATATCTTTGTGTGACAAAGATGGTTCTATTTAATTTATTTCTACTTATTCAAGTATATCTTAGTACCTTCATTGATTCTCCCTTTCCTTTTTCTTTCTTTTTTCCCTCCCTTCCCTCCAAATCATGTTAATGCCCCAATCTTTCCCAATGAGTGATTCTTCTGATTACTCTATTAATGCATACAATTTTTGAACATTGCATATAACATTTCCCCCATACATTAGTATATATAATTTGATCTAATTGTGACCCTTATAGAAGAGGGTTTGAATAAAAGAAAAAATAAAGCACTTTTCTCCTTTTCCCTTTCTTTCATACTTACCTTTTCATGTTTCTCTTGCTCTTTGTGTTTGGATGTCAAACTTTCCTCTGAGTTCTGGTCTTTTCTTTATGAATATTTGGAAATCTTCTATTTTGTCAAATGCCCATACTTTCCCCTGGAAGTATATAGTCAGTTTTGATGGGTAGCTAATTCTTGGTTGAAGACCAATTTCTCTTGCTTTTTCTGTATATTGTGTTCCAGGCTTTACGATCTCTTAGTGTGTTTGCTGCTAGGTCATGTGTGATCCTTATTGACGTGCCTCTGTATCTGAAGTTTTTCTTCCTAGCTTCTTGTAATATTTTCTCCTTAATTTGGAAGCTCTTGAATTTGGTGATTACATTCCTGGGGGTTGTCTTTTGGGGATTTAGTATAGAGGGTGTTCTATGAACTCTTTTGATTTCTATTTTGCCTTTTTGTTTGAGAACATCTGGGCAATTTTCTTTGATGATTTCTTGTAATATGTCATCAAGGTTTTTGTTAATCTCTGGTTTTTCAGGTAGTATGGCATCGAGGTTTTTGTTAATCTCTGGTTTTTCAGGTAGACCAATGATTCTCAAGTTGTCTCTCCTTCCTCTATTTTCCTGGTCTGTCACCTTGTCAGTGAGATATTTTATATTTTCTTCTAATTCATTTATTTTTTTACTTTTCTTCATTAATTCTTGCTGTTTTGCAAGATCACTGTCTTCCAGTTGTTCAATTCTGGTCTTTAAGGACTGGTTTTGTTTTTCAATTTGGTCTGCCCTTCTGTTAGAGGCTTCCAGCTCTTTCTCCAATTATGAGATTTTGTCTGTCAAGCTGAAGACCTTTTACTGAATTTGTTCCCATTTTTCTAGCCAGAAGGTTTCCATCTTTTGGATAAGCTCTATTTTGAGTTCTTTCAGAGCTTGTGGATAATTTCCATTTTGGGGGGTGTTTTGATTTTGTTTGCATTTCATCCTCTTTTTCATCTTTTTTCCCTCCATAAAAGTTTTCAATAGTGACTTTTTTCCTTTTCTTCTTGGAGGGTTGATCATGGGCACTCTGAGCCATCTCTTTGGTGGTTTTCCCTTTCCTTTTCAGTCAGAAATCTGAGTGAAATGGGAAGATTTTGATGTTTTTGCCTTAGGCTAATTCTTCCCAACCTCCGAAGTTTTTTAGCATGCCTGCCCACGCAGTTTGTCTCTTCTCTTCGATGTGTACAGGCTTCCCCTGTAAAACCGCTCCGTGTAGTTACCTGGTAGTCCTTGTCAGTTCCCAGGCACCCTGGAATGCCCACCCCCCCTATAGCTAAAAGCAGAGGAGATTTTACCTCAGGTCATTTCTAGAGCCTCGCAGTTTGTAGGAGCCCCCACAGTCTGCATGCTCTCCAGTGAAACTGCCCTGAGGGGTAGTTCTCTGGGAGTCCTCTTTAGATCCCAAGGACCCAGGAGTGCTCCCCACTCACTCAGAGACGTTTCTCACTCACTCGCTGTCTCTGGTGAGTGTGCTGGTCTCTACTCCGGGGTAGGGGAGGGCAGCTCAGCTCATCTTTCTCTCCCTCTTATAGTGTGGAAATGTTCAAACCCCATGTACCTTCATTGCTGTGGGCTGCTGGAGAGTCCCTCTGATCTTCTAAAGATGATTTTTATGCTTTTTTGAGGTAGTCTATTTCGATTGGTTTGGGGGAGAGAAAGCAATTCATGTCTAGATTGCCGCCATGTTTACCCTGAAGCTGACCAAAAACCCTTTTTAAAGAATTAGAAAAAAAAAACATAACAAAGTTCATTTGGAAGAACTAAAGATCAAGGATATCCAGGGAAAGATTGAAAAAATAATGAGAAGGAAGATAGCCTTGCAATCCCAGATGTCAAACTATGCTATAAAGCAGTGATCATCAAAACAATATGATACTGGCTAAGAGACAGAAAGGAGGATCAGTGGAAAAGACTTGGGTAAAGTGACCTCAGCAATGCAGTCTTTGATAAACCCAAATATCCCACCTTTTGGGACAAAAATCCACTATATAGTAAAAATTGCTGGGAAATTTGGAAGACAGTATGGGAGAGATTAGGTTTGGATTGACATCTCACACCCTATACCAAGATAAACTCAGAATGGGTGAATGACTTAATTTAAAGAAGGAAACTATGAGCAAATTAGGTGAACAGAGTAGTATACCTGTTAGATCTTTGGAAAAGGAAAGACTCTAAGACCAATCAAGAATTAGAAAAAAAAATCACAAAATGTAAAATCAATAATTTTGATTACATCAAATTAAAAAGTTTTTGTACAAACAAAAAAATTGCAACCAAACTTATAAGGGAAGCAACAAATTGGAAAACAATCTTCATAACAAAAACCTTTGGGAAATGTCTAATTACTCAAACTGATAAAGAGCTAAATAGATTGTGCAGAAAATTAAGCCATTCTCCAATTGATAAATGGGAAAGGGATATGAATAGGCAATTTTCAGTCAAAGAAATCAAAACTATTAATAAGCACATGAAAAAGTGTTCTAAATCTCATAATCAGAGAGATGCAAATCAAAACAACTATGAGGTATCACCTCATACCAAGCAGATTGGCTAATGGAAAGTAATGAATCCTGGAGGGGATGTGGCAAAGTTGGGACATTAATGCGCTACTGGTGGAGTTGTGAATTAATCCATCCATTCTGGAGGGCAGTTTGGAACTATGCCCAAAGGATGCTAAAAGACTGTCTGCCTTTTGATCCAGCCATATTACTGCTGGGTTTGTACCCCAAAGAGATAACAAGGAAAAAGACTTGTAGAAGAATATTCATAGCTGAGCTCTTTATGGTGGCAAAAAATTGGAAAATGAGGGGATGCCCTCCAATTGGGGAATGGCTGAATAAATTGTGGTATATACTGGTGATGGAATACAATTGTGCTCAATGGAATAATAAACTGGAGGAATTCCATGGGGACTGGAATGACCTCCATGAATTGATGCATTGTGAGAGGAGCAGAACCAGGAGAACATTGTACACAGAGACCGATACAGTGTGTTGCAATTGAATGTAATGGACTTCATTAGTGGCAATGCAGTGATCCTGAACAACTCAGAGGGATTTATGAGAAAGAACACTATCCACATTCAGAGGAAAAACTGTAGGAGTAGAAACACTGAAGAAAAACAACTGCTTGTTGCACTAAATGATTATCCTAGTGCAAACATCAACAACATAAAAATAGGTTCTGATTAAGGGCACATGTAAGTCCCAGTGGAATTGTGTGTCAGCTATGGGAAGGGGTGAGGGTAGGGAGAGGAGAAAAAGGTTATGATTCTTTTAACCAAGGAATAATGTTCTAAGTTGAAGAAATGACATTAAAAAAAAACATAACTCCTTGAACTTAAAAAAGCACAACAATAGAAAAGCTCTAATTAAAATATAATTTAATGAAATTGGAGGAAACTAGCATGATAAGATCCAAGATTTCAATATAAAAATATTTAAGGAAAAGCTTTGAATGTCTATCTTTTTTTTTTCCTGTAGAGTGAAAAAAGTAGAACTAAGAAAACAATTGCACAACATTGTGCTACAAGGAGAACTGATTTCAAATCCTGACTTGGAAACTTATTGTGACCTTAGATGAGGCACTTAACCTCTTTTTGCCTCAATTTCTTCATCCATTAGATAAAGATAATAGTAGCATCTGACTCCAGGGTTGTTGTATATATAAAATAATATTTGTAAAATATTTTGCAAATCTTAAAGTACTACTTAAACACTTGCTATTATTACTGTTATTAACATTGCTAATATTACTACATATCTCCCTTTGTGGCATAGCTTATGCTCTAGATTTCCCATTTACATTTTGGACAGTGATGTCCAGATGGTATATAGAATCACCATTTAAGTGGGCAGTGAGAGTATCTTACCTGCTTGCTACCAAAGAATCTTCTTGTTTGGGGATGAAACAGCCTGCTGAAATGTCAGCTGTAACTATCCAGGGCAAGCTTGTTCCCTAGCAAGTCACCCATAATGACAATACAAAAGGTCAGAGGAAGAGATTTGCTGTGAGACCTTGCAATTTTTCAATAATCCCATCTGGGCTCATTGGATAAAATGACTCTGGGAGAATGACTTGATTATTACTTTGAACACAGTCCAATCTTTTCTGGAGGAAGTCTCCAAAACACACAGACATACACATACCCCATCATGACTTCAGTGACCACTGAATAGTAGCATCACAGAATGTCAGAGTTGGAAGGAATGTTAGAGATCATTTTGAACAATTGTTACCATTTTAAAGGTGAGGAAATTGAAGTGAGAATAAGTTAAGTGATATGCCCAGGGTCATCCAGCTTGTTAGTTGCACAACTAGGAATAAGATCTGAGTTTCTTGACTTCTAAGAAGTCAGAGTTCTCAATCTTTTATTTGGTTCCCTTGGCTTTGAATAAGCCTTCTCTTACCCCCATTCAATATGAAAGAAAATAAGCTTTAGAGTTTGTCATGCCTGTGATCATAAGAAATCAAATTAAAATATTAATTTCAAAAGGGAATATGATTATTCTCCATATGTCTTGGCAGGTTTCTCATATTCCCTGCATACAAGTTGGGAATCCCTGTTATAATGGAAGGTACATGCTGTACTTAAAAAACAAAACAAAACTTAAAAGATATTTCATTTAATAAAAAGATATATGTACATATAAAACTATGTCTTGCTATGTTTCTTTTATAGCAATTCTTTCTCTAGAGGTGGAGATGCATGTCATCCTTCAAAAAATATTTCTGTTGCTGTATATAATGTTTTCTTGGTTCTTTTCATTTCATTTTTATGTAAGTATTTCTGTGATTTTTATCTCATTTCTTATAGTATTCCATCACAATCACATGCCACAATTTGGTCAGCCATTCCACGGCTAAATGGCATCCCCTATATTTCTAGTTCCTTGTCACCTCAAAGAAAATTGCAATAGTACAGGAAGGGTATGGGAGGGTGGAAGATGCCTAGGAATTTCAATGTAACATAAAACAAAAACAAAAACTAATTAATTAATTAATTTAAAAAAGGATATTTCAAAGTATTCCTCACTCAAGATCTCATAGTATTCCTATTCACCTGATAAAATTTTATCACTAAAGCTCTCAATCTCCATTGTTGTACAAGACTGATCTCATTAATTATTGGGTCCCCAGCTAGAACAATTATTCTTCTAACCAAGGATACTGCTCTTCAAATTCCAGCTTCATTCCTCTGAAATAGTGGCTTCCAGTCAATTGTGCCCTGGGAGAACTTGGCCCATTAAGTTTTGTAACAGCATAATTCTTTTAAAGAGAGCATGGGGACAATGTCAAGGGCTAAGCTGCAGGAAAACTAAATGAAAGTAAAAGTAACTTAGCCTAGACCTGGAGGGGAGTTTTAAAAAACTTATATTAATGATTGGAGTTATAAACCCTAAATGATCACCATATTGCAAATATCAATAATATGAAAATAGGTCTTGACCAAAGACACATGTAAAACCCAGTGGAATTGTGTGTTGGATTTGAGAGGGGGTAGGGAGGGGAGGGAAAGAACATGTTCTAAATAAATCAATTAAGTAAAATTTAAAAAAAAGTGTTTTGAGGAAGCTAGAGTCAATAAGCAAAGGCCAACAGACAAAAAAGTTTAGAAACTCAGAAATTGACAAAATATATATAAAGTATTGTATAATATCAGCATATTTTATCTTTTAATCATATAAATATGAACAATTTTTGTTAAAGTTAAAAGAAGTAAAAAGTTAAAGATGGTGAAAAGAATGTGAAAGCCAGAAGACCACACAAAAAAACTAGAAATGTACAGCTATCTTAAAAAACCTAGTAAGTACTAAATGAATTAAATGTAGGTATTATTATATACAATATTACCTGTTCTGTATGTTTTCTATTACATAATAACTTAAATGAATGGTTACACATTTTTTTCTTAAAATGAAATTTGTAGTAAAAGAATTGCAGTTCTATGCACTGATTTGGAGATGCCAAGTATGACAGAGGCTGGCACTAAAGAAAAAGTGCCAGGCTGAAGAGTGTGTGAAACTGATCACATTAATGGGAAAGGGAGCACAGGAGTTTGGAATCCGGAGGAGGGGAAGACTCTGGCTGGGGGAAGAGTTGGTCTCTCAGTTTCTCGGTCTTTCTCTCAGGGGGCTCAGGCTACCACGGTCTGAGTTCCCCCCAAACTCAAGGAAGGGGAGAAAGGGGTTAGATAGGGACAGGGACCCCTTTTTCCACACATTCTTTTCCCATTCTTCCCTGCCCATTATTCCTTTTGTATTACCTGATTGAGTCGACACTAAAAGTTATCTGTTCCCCAAGCTAAGGGTCAGTGAACAGATCAAGGAGAAACCCTTTGATCTCGAGTTGTGGAGGGGGGACAAGAGGGACAAGAGGGAATTTGGGGAGAGCAGCTTTAGCTAAGGAGGGAAGGCAGGAGGGGGAAATTTTTCAAACCTCCTTTCTTCTCTCTGAGCCAACCCTAAACATCAGCTGTCTCCCCTGAACCCCGCTTTTGAGAAGGGGGATTCTCCAGTCTTTTCTCCTCTCAATACTGAAAGTCTTAACCCCTCTGTTACAAATTAACCATCCCCTTATAATATACAAGCATGTTTACAGCCATCTCTCATGTGACATCTCACAACGATCTCATAGTGATCTTTGTGTCTCATTTTTCAGGTCCCAGGTCAATGTGCCTCTAACCTCTGCCTGTATAACTGTGTGTATCTGTGTGTGAGAGTATGTATAAACATGCACACACAATCATTTCATGATGTACTCTGCCCACCTTTAGATGCCTGTCATGAACTTTCCTTTGTGATAGGAAAGTTAAGCAAAACCAATAAATTCAAGTATATACTATAGTCCACATGCAGAGTTCCCCACTTTTCAACCTAGAGAAGTGGGGAGCATTTCTTCATCTCTTTTCTGGAGCCACTATTGGCCACCATAATGAGATAGCCTTTGGAACTTTGTTTTCTTGGTATTTTCATTTACCTTCAGACAGAACTTAGGAAAAAGCTGAGATCCACAAATGGGATCAAAAAGTCTTTGACATGGAACATCCATAAGAACTCTGCCAACATTATGTTGACAAAAGAGTACCAAATAAATAGCTGAGACATGTAAATTTATTTATTCAAACAGGGCAATTCCAGACCAGGACATCATTACCTTTGACATTTCAAAAGGAGTAGTTATCTTAAGGAGTCCAGATTTAGGGATGACTGTAAACATTGAAAAGAAACAGTTGAAAATATGCGACACATTACTGGAGGTTATAAAAATTAGCATATTGAATACATTAGTTTATTAAATACATAGCAAGCCCAGACCTGGTAGCAAAAATTAAATATCATAAGAATACTATATTTCATTTTATTTCTTTTATTTTTTTATTTGGTCAGTTTTGAACATTATTCCATGGTTACAAAAATCATTTTCTATTCCTTTCTCCCCTCTCCTTTCCCCTCCCCTCTCATAGCCATAATTCCATAATTCCACTGGGTATTACATGTGTCTTTGATCAGAATCCATTTCCATATTGTTTGTATTTGCACTAGGATGTTCAATCAGAGTCTACATCCCCAATCGTATCCCCCTCAACCCATGCAATCAAGCAGTTGTTTTTTTCTTTGGTGTTTTTACTCCCACAGTTTTTCCTCTGAGTGTGGATAGTGTTCTTTTTCATACATCCCTCCAGGTTGTTCAGGATCACTGCATTGCCACTAATGGAGAAGTCTATTACAAAGAATACTATATTTAATTGACTGGAAGATAACTCCTCTTACTACAAAAAAGATCTCAAAACATTCTGGGGGATTCACCCCATTAATTGTCCTGGATACAGAGCACTATGATAGAGCCAACTATGTCTCCAGTTGACCAGATAAAAGTATGACCTATAAAAACTTTAAAATTTTGTAATGATTTAAATCAATGTAACCTTCATAATGTCCAATATAGATGAAAGAGAGGTCTTTCAAAATTTAGAGAGAAAACAGAATCAATTATAAAATGTGAAAGAAGACAGTCTAGCAGTACCAGATTTCAAACTATATTTCGGTGGTAATCATCAGAATAATCTGATATTGTCTGAGAAACAGAATGGTGGGTCAGTGAACTAGATTAGGTACACAGAACACAGGATATGTATGACCATAATGATGACAGTAATCTACTGTGTGATAAATGCAACAATCAAAGATTTGGGGACTAGAACTCACTAACTGACAAAAATTGCTGGGAAAACTAGAAAGTAATTTGCAGAAACAAGATATAGACAAAAATTTCACACCCTATATCAAGATAAGATCAAAATGGACCTCTAATTTAGACATAAAGGGTGATATCCCAAGCAAATCTAGATGGCATGAAATAGTTCACCTGTCAGATCTAAGGATAAGAGGAAAGTTTATGAATAAGCAAGAGACAAAAAAGATCACAGGAAGTAAAATGAATAATTTTAATTAGATTAAAAGATTTCACACAAACAAAACCAATTCATTGAAGAATAGAAAGAAAGAAAGAAATTGGGGGAAATTTTATTACATGTTTCTCTAAAAAGGCTCATTTCTCAAAGAAATAGGGAACTTAGCATAATTTGTAAAAATAAGCCATTCCCCAAGTGATAAATCATCATAGGATATGAACAAGCAATTTTCAGAATAAGAAATCGAAGTTGTTAGTCATATAAAAATGCTCTAAAGTGTCCTATTCACTATTGATTAAAGAAATACAGACAAGTATGACTTTGAGATATCGCCTCGTACCTATCAGATTTGGTTAACATGATAGAAAAGATAAATGACAAATCCTGGAGGGTTTATTGGAAAATTGGAACACAAATGCACTGCTGGTGGAGTTACAAAGTGGTCTAAGCATTCTGGAGAACAATTTGGAACTACAACCCACAGACTAAAAAACTGTGCATACCCTTTGACAACAAGTAGGTTTTTATGTCTAAGAGATCAAAAAAACAGAAATCCTACGTTCAAAAATATTTATAGCAGCTCTTTTTTTTATATAGCAGGCAAAGAATTGAAAATTGAGATGATACCCATCAATTTGAAAAAAACTGAACATGTTATGATATATGATTGTGATGAAATACTATTATGCTATAAAAATGATAAGCAAGATATTTTCAGAAGAAAACCTGGGAAAACTTATATAAACTAATGAAAAGTGAAATGAGCAAAACCAGAAAAACATTGTGCATAATAATAACAATATTGTAATGTTGACCAATTGTGAAAGACTTAGCTACTTTGATCAATACAATGTCCTATGATAAATCCAAAAGAATCTCATTATGAAAAAATCCTATCTATGTCCAAAGAGAGAACTGATAAATGAAATGCAAATCATAGCATAATTTTTTCACTGTATTTTTCTTGCTTTTTTATTTTTGCAAAATAGTTAAAACGAAAATTTATTGCCTATGGATAATTAATATCATATTCCTGTTCTCAATAGGTAGGGAAAGGACTAAAGGAAGGAAGACACTTTGGAACTCATAATTTTTTCAAAATGAATATTAAAGGAGAAGCTAGGAACCTTAATGAATAGAGAAGCAGGCCTGGAGATGAGAAGTCATGGGTTCAAGTCTGGCTTGAGATACTTCCTACCTGTGTCACCTTGGTTAAGTCTCTTACTCTTAATTACCTAGCCCTTACCACTCTTCTATCTTAAAAACAATGCTTAGTGTCTAGTCTAAGACAGAAAGTGAGGATTAAAAAAATAATGTTAAAGATAAAATATTATTTTAATAATAAATATATAATAAATGTAATAATAAATCTATAATATAATATATAATATGATATATTATATATAATAAACATATAATAAATATATAAATAATAAAAGATTATATTAACCTTGGTTTTGACCAAAAAAAAAAGATCTAAGCTTTGGGAATATATTATAAAAATTGTTGAAAAGACAAGTTGGTGGTCTGGCAGAAATTAGGTATAGATCAATATCTTATACCATTTACTGAGGTAGGGTGAAAATGAATACATGAACTAGGCATAAAGGGAATAAATAAGCAAATTACAAGAACAGAGAATGTAACATATCAAATTTATAGCTAGAAGAAGAACTGGTGAATAAACAAGAGATAGAAAGCTTTGTAGGATGTAAATGGATAATTTTGAATATATTAAATTAAAATAAATTGAAAGGTTTGTACAAATAAAAATAATGTAGCCAAAATTAGAAGGAAAAAATAAGTTGGGATAAAAAGTTTATAGATCATTTATTAGATAGAAATCTTGTATTTACATTATAGAGAGAATGTTATCAAATATATAAGGATATTAGTCATTCCCCAACTGATAAATGGTCAAAGGATATGAACAAACAGTTTTGGGATGAAAAAATCAAGGTTATATATATATAAAATATGAAAAATGCTCTAAATTATTATTTATTAGAGAAACGCAAATCAAAACAATTATACGGTATCATTTCACATATCAGATTGGCTAAAATAATAAAAGGGAAAAATGACAAATGTTATAGGGGATATTGAAAAATGGAGACACTAATACCCTGTTGGTGGAATTGTGAAATGATCTAATCATTTTAGAGAGCAAAGTGGAATTATATTCAGTGTTATAAAATTGTGCAAACATTTTGACACAGAAATGCTATTATCAGGTTTATTTCCTAAGGCAATTGATAAAAATGGATAAGAAATTATATGTTCTAAAATAGTTATAGTAGCTCTCCGTGGTAGCAAAGAACTGGAAATTGAAGGGATGTTCATCAGTTGGGAAATGGCTAAACAAGTTGTGGAATATGATTTTGTGATGGAATATTACTGTGCCTTAAGGAAAAAAGAACAGGTAAATTTAAAAATACAACCTGCATGAGATTATGAAGAATGAAATGAGAAAAACCAAAAGAATATTATAGCAACCGAAATATGGTTTGAAGAAAGACTTGTGTATATCTACCTCCAGATAAAGAAATGATAAATAGAAATAACACTGTTTTATATCTAATATATCTTTTTTTCAAGAGAGAGGGATTGGAGGGAGGGAGTTAACTGAGCATTTAACTGTAAAACAAACAAACTTTTTTTTTAATTTAGAGAGAAGAAATCAAACTTATTTAAGATGAGCATAAAGTACATATTATTCCCATTATACTGTCTATTATTAGAGTTGTCCTGAGGAAGCTCTAAGTAAACTTAAACAAAAATGAATTTATGTCTCATTCCTTTTATCCAACTACAAAAAGCAAATATTTTATGTCCAATCAGTGTAGGAAGATAAGAATTTTTCTTTCTTTCTACCTTTCATTCTTCTAGTTTTGTGGTTGGCCCTGTTAAAAGACTTTAAAATTCCTAGCAGTAAAAAAATATATATTTTCCTTCCTTTCCCTAAGTTAAAAAGATGTTGCTGCTGAAGCAAGTGGAGAAAACACACTCAAAGGTTAAAATATTACATTCTCAATATTCACTAAAATTGTATTTGTCCACAGGAGTTCTTTGAGGCACTGGAACTGGAACTAATTTAAGTGTCTGAGTGGGGCATTTCCAGCTCTATGGAGGAGGCAGGGGAGCTAGACTCCAATCCAGAGAACCTGGGAAACACTAAAGTTAAGACAAAAGATACAGGCTGACACTCTTGTCTTAATGCAGGCAGTTGCTTAGCAACTGTGTCAAGTTGTCAACTGGGTGATAAAATCACAGGAGGGAGATCAGAAAAAGCCAATTAAAACAATTTTTGTGTTTTCCTCTTTGTTCTCATAATTTCATTTAGTTCTGGCTGCCCTTAAACATCGATTAGGGACCCTGTCTAAGAAGCTGAGAAGTGATATTTGGATGATACCATACATTTCCCTCCTTTGTGTTCAGAAAACATGTCTATCATATGGATGCTGTAGCTTGGGCATTTATTTTTGTCATAGATCCACATCACTAAATATGATAAGGATTGGATGGAGGTGGTGAAGAATTCTGAGTCACTCAGTTTCTTCATATGGTCCTATTATGTAAAGTCATTAAATCGAAGATGGCGGTTTAGAGGCAGCAAAAGTTCAGACCTCCACAAACCCTTCCTCACCGATGTAAAACGCAATGCTTCAAGGGGACTGAAAACCAAATCTAACAACAGGACAGCACTAGGGAACTCTCCTCCTGGATCCAACTTAAAAGATATGCCCCCCCCAAAAGCCTGAGCTCTAGAAGACACAGGTTTAAGGGGAAGGAAGAAGGAAGGTCCCAGGACCCCTCCCCCACCTACAGCACTGAACCACTAGCAGGGGCTGGAATCTTTGGATACAGAAAGGGTGTTAGTACAGAGGGAGAACCTTACCAGGAAAAAGGTGCCAGGTTCGGGGCTTAGAACACAGGCAAAGTAGAGGGAGCTGGAGGAGAAGCCTAGAACAGGGAGCCCAGTTGCAGCCTCAATGCTCGATCTTGCCCCACCTCATTTTCTGGAGGTTTTGGCCTCAGGGAACAGCAGTTTTGCAGATCAACACTGCCCTTGCTCAATCTCAACAATAAGGGCACATAAGAAACCTTCAGAGGACAGAGAAGCTCAAGCTCCAGCACCCCCCCCCCCCAAACAGACTGATTTGACTAATCTCCTAGGGAAGAGGCTGAAACAAACTACAGGCAACAGCCTTGACAACAGGGCAGGAAACCCAGATCCTTTTCAGCTTCTACTGTCATCCAGGGAAGATCAGACTATCTGATCAAATAGCAGAACAGAGAAGAAGCCCCATCAGGACAAAAGAGCCCAAACTCACAGATCCAGCACAGAATGAGAAGAGCAAGATTACAGGCAACTACGGGGGAGGAGAGAGGGGGAAATATGAGTAAACAACAGAAAAAGAAAGAAGAAATTACAATCAACAGCTTTTATCCAGGCAATGAACAAAGAGCAAATAGAACACAGGAAGATCAAGGAACACCAAACAAAAACACAGAGACTCCAGCAAATTGGATACAGGCTTTGAAAGAACTCAAAATACAATTCAAAAAACAAGAGAGGCTAGTGACAACTGGGAAAAGAACTTCAAAAGCAAAATAAATCATCTAGAAACAGAAAATAGTGTCTTGAAAGCCAAAATTAATCAGCTTGAAAATGATACAAAGGAGGGGAGGTGGAGTCAAGATGGCACCCTAGAAGGAGCAGAAGTTCAGACCTCTGAATACGCTTCCTTACCAATCACAAATGGAATGTTCCTAGGGGACTGAAAAATCAAACATAACAACAAAACAGAGCCAAGAAACCCTCCTGCTGGACTTAATTCAAAAGGTACGCCCCCTGAAAAGCCAGAATCCGAGAACACTCGAGTTTAAGGAGAAGGAAGAAGGAAGGTCCCAGGACCCATCTCTCCTCCCAACTAGAGTGCTGAGACTCCAGTGGAAGTGGAAACTTCTGGGTGGGCAAAGGTACAGGTGTGGAGAGTGTACCTTGCGGGCAGGGCTGTGCCAAGTTCAGAGCATCCAACACAGATGGCGGGGAAGGAGTTAGAGAGGGAGCATAGACCTGGCAGCCTGGCCAAAGCTGTGGAGATCCTCCATATTTTCTACAGCCTTCCAGGAGGTTTTGGACTCAGAGCACATGCAGCCCAATTAAGCTGAACTTAATCCCATCAAAAGTCTCCAGAACTCAGGGAAGCCCAGGCTCCACACTCATCCTCATTGAATGTTGGACTTTAATCCAATCAAAAGCCTCCAGAGGACAGGGAAGCTCAAACCCTCAACAACCCTCCCCCAGAGGCCACATCAAGAGATATTCCATTAAAGCTCCAAGAAGGGAGACTGAAAAAAGCCCCCAAAACCAAAATAAAAATGAGAGGAGCAAGAGCACCGACAAACACAGGGAGTAAAGAAGAGGTGAATATGAGCAAACAACCGAAAAAGAAGAAAGAAACTACAATAGACAGCTTCTACTCAACAAATGGAACAGAGGGGGAGAGATCAGCAAATGATAAAACTGAAATCCCAGCGAATTGGATACAGGCTATGGAAGAACTCAAAACACAATTAAGAGAGGCTGAAGACAATTGGGAAAAGAACTTAAAAATTATGATAAGGCATCTGGAAACAGAGACACTTGAACTAAAACAAGAAAATAGTGTCTTGAAAGCCAAAATCAACCAGGTGGAAAATGAGGCAAAGGAGATGAAAGATGAGGTAAAGAGGATGAAAGATGACATTCAAAGAAAATCAGACCAGAAGGAAAAGGATGACCAAAAAGCCAGGGATGAAATCCAGTCTTTAAGAACCAGAATACAACAACTGGAATTAAGCAACCTCACAAAGCAGCAGGACACAATAAAACAAAATGAAAAGAATGAAAAAAATTGAGGAAACTATGAAGCATCTCATTCACAAACCAGACAATTTAGAAAATCGTTCAAGAAGAGACAATTTAAAAATCATTGGTCTACCAGTAGACTATGACAAAAAGAAAAAGCCTGAACATAATACTACAGGAAATTATTCAGGAAAACTGCCCCGATATCCTAGAACAAGAAGGAAAAGTGGAGATTGAAAGAATCCACAGATCACCTCCTGTATTTAATCCCTAACTGACAACACCCAGGAATGTTATAGCCAAATTCAAGAACTATCAGACCAAAGAAAAGATATTACAAGCTGCCAAGATGAAGTCATTTAGATACCATGGAACCACAGTGAGGATAACACAGGATCTGGCTGCATTTACACTGAAGGACCAAAAGGCATGGAATATGATATTCCGGAAAGCAAGGGAATGTGACAAGGAAATCACTTTAAAAGACTGATATATATTAATTTAAGGTCACCAAGGAATTCAGCTATGTAATTCCTAAATGAAAACTCAAGTCAGCAGTCAACCTTTTATAGAGTTTTTAATTACAAACAGGAGGAAGAAATATATTACAGAGAGAGAGAGAGAGAGAGAGAGAGAGAGAGAGAGAGAGAGAGAGAGAGAGAGAGAGAGAGAGAGAGAGAGAGAGAGAGAGAGAGAGAGAGAGAGAGAGAGAGAGAGAGAGAGAGAGAGAGAGAGAGAGAGAGAAAGGGGAGAGAAGGGAATAGGGCTTAAATACCCCCTCTGCTTAGGCTGGGCCAAAGGCCCAAGCCCTTATATAACTGAGGCAAAGAAAAGAGATCAGTCCCTATCACTCACATGACCAAAATGGAGAAACAGTTTCAGGGGCCTCCACCTCCAGCCTCCTTCAGAGCAAGCCCTCCTCTCAGACCTCTCCAGGAGCTCTCCCTCCAGGATCTCTCTCCTCTCAGACTCCTTCAGAGCAAAACCTCTTAGAGACAAATCTCCTCAGAGCAAAACCTCCTCAGTCCTCCTTCAGAGCAACCACTTCCAGAGCAAAACCTCCTTCAGAGCAACCTCCCTTCAGACCTCCTTCAGAGCAAAATCTCCTCAGCCCTCCTGTCCTCAGACCCTGCTATCTTTAAGGCAACTATCTAAGTCCCCTCCCCTCAGTTCTCACATCTACCAATCACTATCAATGTCTCCCCTGTGCCAATGGTGGCTTTAGCTTAACCCAGGACCGCCCAGAGGCCTGTTTCCTTTGCACATGCCTGTTGAAGGTCATATTCTCAAATAATTAAATCTTGATCTTTGCTGCAGCCCTTCCTAAATCCTGTTACTCTGACTAGGGTGGAGATTGTAAGTTCCAAGACCTGGTTCTGTCATTTCAAGTATCTCTATTGTATCAATTCTAAAATCAATCATGACTCAAAGAACTTCCTGTTCTATGCTTAAGCATAGGTCAAAGCCCTTTCCATTGTTTAGCAAAAGGTTTCTGTCCTAAAGTAGTCTTAAGTAGGGAGGAGAAGGATCCTCCCATGTCAAGGAGTTTCACATTCCAATAGAGTTCTTACTATCAGTAGGAAATTTTTCAAGTAAGAAATTTCCCAGTGGGGAAATTTCCAACATTCATAAGTCTAAGAAATTTTGAGGTTTACAGGAACTAGGTCTACAACCAAGAATCAACTACCTAGCAAAACTGACTATATTCTTACAGGGGAAAGTATAGTCATTCAACATAATGGAAGAATTCCAAGCATTCATAAATAAAAGACCAGACCTGAACAGAAAATTTGATGTCCAAGAACAGAACTCAAGCAAAACATCAAAAGGTAATTTAAAAAGAGGGGGGAAAGAAAAACAAAACAACAAAAAAAATTTTAAGAGACTCAATAAGTTAAAATGATATGTATCCCTATAAGAAAAGAAGTCATTGGTAACTCTTAAAAACTGTTGCTATCACCTGGGCAGCTAGAAGACTGTATAGGATGACAGGAAAAGACATAAACAGGTATATAGATATATGAATGCATAAATACATATACATGTGTATGTGTATATATATATATATATACGTATATATATACACACACACAACTAGAGCTAAAAAAGAGGTTATGACTAACAGAAATGGGAAAAGAAACCAATGGGGGTAAATTTATATGTCACAAAGAAGCTCATGGTGGGAGGGGGGAGAACATCAATACAATAGAAGGGTAAAGAGATTGGAGATAGGAAATACTCAACTTTTACATGCATTGAAACTGACCCAAACAGGGAAGAACAATCCAATCCATTGGGGCAGAGAATAGATTTGCATCATATAGGGGAGTAGAAGGGTAACAAACAGACTGGTGGGGAGTGAAGGAAACTATAAGCAAATTAGGCAAACACCGAATAGTATAGTTGTCAGATCTTTGGGAAAGGAAAGACTTTAAAACCAAGCAAGAGCTAGAAAAAAATCACAAAATGTAAAATCAATACTTTTGATTACATCAAATTAAAAAGTTTTTGTACAAACAAAACTAACGCATCCAAAATTAGAAGGGAAGCAACACATTGGGAAACAATCTTCATTACAAAAATTTCTAACAAAAGTCTAATTACCCAAATTTATAAAGAGCTAAACCAGTTGTACAAAAAATCAAGCCATTCTCCAATTGACAAATGGGCAAGGGACATGAATATGCAATTTTCAGTTAAAGAGATCAAAAATATTAATAAGCACATGAAAAGGTGCTCTAAATCTCATATAATTAGAGAGATGCAAATCAAAACAACTCTGAGGTATCACCTCACACCTAGCAGATTGGCTAACATAATAGCAAATGAAAGTAATGAATGTTGGAGGGGGTGTGGCAAAGTTGGAACATTAATGCATTGCTGGTGGAGTTGTGAATTGATCCAACCATTCTGGAGGGCAATTTGGAACTATGCCCAAAGGCCACTAAAAGACTGTCTGCCTTTTGATCCAGCCATAGTATTGCTGGGTTTGTATCCCAAAGAGATAATAAGGAAAAAGATATGTACAAGAATATTCATAGCTTCACTCTTTGTGGTGGCAAAAAATTGGAAAATGACAGGATGCCCTTCAATTGGGGAATGGCTGAATAAATTGTTTTATATGTTGGTGATGGAATACTATTGTGCTCAAAGGAATAATAAAGTGGAGGAATTCCATGGGGACTGGAACAACCTCCAGGAATTGATGCAGAGTGAGAGGAGCAGAACCAGGAAAACATTGTACACAGTGTACAACACTGTGGTACAATCACATGTAACGGACTTCTCCTTTAGTGGCAATGCAATGACCCTGAAGAACTCAGAGGAACCTATGAGAAAAACCACTATCCACATTCAGAGGAAACACTGTGCGAGTAAAAACACCAAAGAAAAACAACTGCTTGAATACATGGGTTGAAGGCATATTGTTGGGGGTGTAGGCTCTAAGTGAACATCCTAGTGTAAATAACATGGAAATGGGTTCCAATCAAGGACACATGTAATACCCAATGAAATTGCTTGTTGGCTGCGGGAAGAGTGGGTGGAGGGGAAGGAGGGAAATAATGTGATTATTGTAACCAAGGAATAATGTTTTAAATTGACTAAATAAATGTATTCAAATGGAAAAAGGAAAATGAGTCAAAGGAAATGAAAGATGA
Source organism: Monodelphis domestica (assembly GCF_027887165.1). NCBI lineage: Eukaryota > Metazoa > Chordata > Mammalia > Didelphimorphia > Didelphidae > Monodelphis > Monodelphis domestica. Next base: position 235,089,200 of record NC_077233.1, on the reverse strand, counting down.
CCTCCAAAGAAAAGCAGACCCTAAGAAGAAGGATGACCAAAAAGTCAGGGATGAAATTTAGTCTTTAAAAACTAGAATCCAACAACTAGAAGCAAATGACTTCACAAGGCAGCAGGAAACAATAAAACAAAATCAAAGGAATGAAAAAATTCAGGAAAATATGAAACACCTCATTCACAAAACAGAAGATATATAAAACAGATCCAGGTGAAACAACTTAAGAATCATTGGTCAACCAGAAGATTATGACAAAAGAAAAAGCCTGGACATCATTCTACAGTAAATTATCCAAGAAAACTGCCACAACATTCTAGAGCAAGAGGGAAAAGTGGAGATTGAAAGAATCCACAGATCATCTCCTGTACTTAATCCCCAACTGACAACACCCAGGAATATCATAGTCAAATTTAAGAACTACCAGACCAAGGAAATATATATTACAAACTGCTAAGAAGAAGTCATTCAGATACCAAAAAACTACAGTGAGGATAATGCAGGACCTGGCTGCATCTACACTGAAGGACTGAAAGGCATGGAATATGATAAATAGAATATGGATTGTGCATTTGTAAAGAAAAGACTGGACCTGAACAAAAAATGTGATGCCCAAACACAGAAGTCAAGAGAATCACAAAAAGGTAATTAAGAAAGGGGAAAAAACAAAAACAAACAAAAAAAGAAATTTTTTGAAGGGACCCAATAAGTTAAAATTATATGTATCCCTACAGAAAAGAAGATATTGATAATGCTTAAAAACTGTTATTATCATCTGGGTAGCTAGATTAATTATACTTAAAGGGAAAAGTGACAAACTATGTAGGATAAAATGCCAAGACAAAATATGTATGTGTGTGTATACATACATACATATATATATATATATATATATATATATATATATATATATATATAACTAGAGGTAAAAAAGAGGTTAATACTAAGAGAAATGGGAAAAGAAACAAAATGGGGTAAATTTATATATCATATAGAAGGGCATGGTGGGAGTGGGGGAGAACATCAATACACTGGAATAGTAAATAGTTTGGAGATAGGAAATATTTAATTCTTAAGTGCATTGAAATTGACTCAAAGAGGGAAGAACAATCAAATGCATTGGGCCAGAGAATTGATTTATGCCCTATAGAAAAGAAGAAGGGTAATAAACAGAATGGTGGAGAGGGAAGCAATACAAGGGAGGGAGAGTGTGGGGGGGTAGTTTAACAATTTGTTGGTGGTAAAAGAAACAGGATCTAGGAGAGACATCTGATGTTCACTGTTGGCTCAGAGCGAGGAGAGGGGGTTTGAAGAACTTCCCACTTTAGTCTTCTCTCCTCAGATATGGCTGCTCTCACAGATTGGTTCTTGTCCCTCTTGTCTTCCTCCTCCACGACTAGAGCCAAAATTTTCCCTTCCTCTTTAAACTGTTCACTCACACTTGATTCAAATTCAGGAAAGGATAATGACTTTATTTATTTTTATTTTTATTTTTTATAACATTATTTTTTTTATTTGGTCAATTTCAAACATTATTCCTTGGATACAAAAATCATTTTCTATTTCTCCCTCCCCTCCCATCACCCCTCCCATAACCAACGCACAATTCCACTGGGTATTACATGTGTCCCTGATCCAAACCCATTTCCATGTTCTTGATATTTGCACTAGGATGTTTAAGGATAACCACTTTAATATAAATTTAATTCAATTCGTTTAATAAAAATAAATGGCTGGCAGGGAAAAGAATGGGAAATGAAAGTAGGAAAAAGAGAGTCCCTTCTCTAACTACCCCTTTCTCTTGCTCCTCAAGTTTGCGGAACTCAGGCTTTGGCAACCTGAGCCCCTTGAGAGAGAGTCAGTTTGACTGACTCTGGGTTTGGCCCCTTGGCCACAGTTCAGACCCAGGATAACAGGAGCCAAGTTAAAGTCTGATGGAGACACGAAATGTCTTTCCTCAGGTTTCTCTTCAGTAGTCTTTTCAACTGGGAAATGTTGGGGGGAAGGATTTCCAGTCACTAGAATGAAAAAGTTGAGTAACCCTCAGGAGAAAGTCTTAACCAGCCACTCTCTTCAGCTTCTTAAAACTGAGAGACGAACTGCTCTTCAAAAGTAAACTTCTGGTTTTTCAAGATACCAGTCTCCTGGGGCCCCTACCCCAACAAGGAGAAAGATTCAGCCTGGCACTTTTTCTTTTGTGCTATTCTGTCACAGGGTACATTCACAAAGATTGACAATGTACTAGGGCATAAAAATATTGCAAACAAATGCAAAAGAGCAGAAATAATAAATGTAACCTTTTCAGATCAAAATACAATGAAAATAATAAGGGTACATGGAGAGGCATATAAAAATTAATTAGAAATTAAATATATTATTTAATATTATCATATTTATTCTCCAAAATCGGTTAGTTAAAGAACAAATCACAAAAACAACTTATAATTTCATTGAAGAAAATGACAACAATGAGGCATCCTTTCAAAATCTATGGGATGCAGCTAAAGCACTACTCAGGGTGAAATTTATATCACTGAGTTCATATATTGACTAATTAGTGAGGGCAGAGGTCAATGAATTGGGAATTCAAATTGATGAATATTTACAAAAATATAAGTGGCCTAGATTAACAGAAGAAGAAATAGAATACCTAAATAACCCTATATCAGAAAAAGAAATTGAACAAGCCATCAATGAACTCCCTAAGAAAAAATCTCCAGGACCAGATGGATTCACAAGTGAATTTTATCAAACATTCAAAGAACAACTAATCCCAATATTATACAAACTATTTGTCAGAATAAGCAAAGAAGGAGATCTACCAAATTCCTTTTACAACACAAATATGGTCCTGATTCCAAAGTCAGGCAGGTGAAAAACAGAGAAAGAAAACTATAGACCAATCTCTTTAATGAACACAGATGCAAAAATCTTTAAATAAAAAACTAGCAAAAAGACTCCAGCAACTGATCAGGAGGGTTATTCATTATTACCAGGTGGGTTTTATACCAGGAATGCAAGAATGGCTCAATATTAGAAAAAACATACACATAATTGACCTTATTGACAAGCAAACCAGCAAAAATCACATGATTATCTTAATAGATGCAGAAAAAGCCTTTGACAAAATATAATACTCATTCCTATTGAAAACACGAGAAAGCATAGGAATAGAAGGGCCTTTCCTAAAATTAATAAATGGTATATATCTATAACCATCAGCAAACATCATCTGCAATGGGGGTAAACTAGAAGCCTTCCCAATAAAATCATGAGTGAAACAAGGATGCCGATTATCATCTCTATTATTTAACATTGACCTGATACACTAGCAGTATCAGTAAGAGAAGAAAAAGAAATTGAAAGTATTAAAATAGGCAATGAGGAGACCAAGCTATCACTTTTTGCAGATGATATGATGGTCTACTTAAAGAATCCTAGATAATCAACTAAAAAGCTAGTGGAAATAATCAACAACTTTAGCAAAGTTGCAGGATGCAAAATAAACACACATAAGTCATCAGCAGTTCTATATATTTTAACATATCTCACTGGCAAGAAATAGTAAGGGAAATTCCATTTAAAATCACCCTAGACAATATAAAATACTTATGAGTCTATCTGCCAAGACAAACACAGAAATTCTATGAACACAACTACAAAACACTTACCACACAGTTAAAACTAGATCTAAACAATTGGAAAAAACATTGAGTGCTCATGGGTGGGACGAGCTAACATAATAAAAATGACAATCCTACCCAAATTAATTTACTTATTTAATGCCATAGCCATTGAACTACCAAAAAACTTTTTTACTGAATTAGAAAAAAAAACATAACAAAGTCCATTTGGAAAAACAAAAGATCATGGATATCCAGGGAAATAATGAAAAAAAAATACAAAGGAATGTGGCCTTGCAGTCCCAGATCTCAAAATATACTATAAAGCAGTAGTCATCAAAACAATATGGTACTGATAAGAGATAGAAAGGAGGATCAGTGGAATGGACTTGGGGTAAGTGACCTTAGCAAGACATTCTATGACAAGCCCAAAGATCCCAGATTTTGGGACAAAAAAACACTATTTGATAAAAACTTCTGGGAAAATTGGAAGACAGTGTGGGAGAGATTAGTTTTGGATCAACATCTCACACCATACACCAAGATAAAGTCAGAATGGGTGAATGACCTGAACATAAAGAAGGAAACTATAAGTGAATTAGGTGAACTCAGAATAGTATACATGTCATACCTTTCGGAAGGGAAAGACTTTAAAACCAAGAAAGAGCTAGAAAAAAATCACAAAATATAAAATAAATAATTTTGATTACATCAAATTAAAAAGTTTTTGTACAAACAAAACCAATGCAACCAAAATTAGAAGTAAAGCAACAAATTGGGAATAAATCTTCATAACAAAAAACTCTGACAAATGTCTAATTATTCAAATTTATAAAGAGCTAAATCAATTGTATAAAAAAATCAAGCCATTCTCTAATTGATAAATGGGCAAGGTACATTAATAGGCAATTTTCAGTTAAAGAAATCAAAACTATTAATAAGCACATGAAAAAGTGTTCTAAATCTCTTATAATCAGAGAAATGCAAATTAAAATAACTCTGACATACCACCTCACACCTAGCAGAATAGCTAACATGACAGCAAAGAAAAGCAATGAATGTTGCAGGGGATGTGGGAAAGTTGGGACATTAATGCATTGCTAGTGGAGTTGAGTTGATCTAACCATTCTGGAGGACAATTTGGAACTATGCCCAAATGGCACTAAAAGAGTACTGCTGAGTTCATTGTAACTGTTAAAATTAGTTTCTCTGCTAGAAGTATTTTATTTTTTAGAGGTTTATTAAAGGTTGAGAAATTAAGAATATGCAAGTAAGAAAAGCACATGTCTAGGTGGGCCAAGAAGCCCATTCAACCTCACCTACATCATGAAAGAGACCCATCTGCTTGCAAGCTGTGAACCTTAAAAATTCCCAGACCCTACTTCATAAGATTGGATTAAGACCATTCCCCATTTGGGCAGTGAACTCTACTTAAATCAGGAATGTGAGAACTCTACATCACCTACTTAAGTCTGCCCTAGGGGAAGATAAAGTTGTAAACTCTTTTCTGAACAATGAAAAGTACTTAAACCCATACTTATAATAAGGCAAAAAGTTCTTAAGATAAGTACCTATAAAGGTCAGGCAACTTGTGCATTTACAGGGATCAAAGAGCTGAGAAACTTACTCAGAGCTTTCCTGGTGTGAATTACTCAAAAATTTACACATTCTTAGGTGTGGACTAAGAATGGTCTGTCTTTTGAAAAACGTCTACTGTGATTGGTAGCTGGGAGAACTTAGGGGAGGTGACATAGGAGAAAATTCCCTATATAAGGAGATGACAGGCTCTTAAAAATAATACAGTCTTCTAAGGAGGCTGTTGGGAGAGAGCTCTGGAAACAGTCTCTTGAAGGCAGTCTCTTGAGACAGTCAGAAGAATCCCTCTCTGGAGAAGGATGGCTGGCTGAACTGGTGTCTATATTCTTGCTTGGACAGATCTTGTGTTGAGTGATTAAGGACTGACTGATCTCTCTTTCTTAAGACTTAGGTCTAGGCCGTGTTGGCTTAAGGCCCTTCATATTTATTCCTTTCTTACACTTTTTCTCTTTCTTTAATTCTCATTTGTATTAATTAATTAAAATCTCTATAAAACCCAGTTGACTTGGGTATATTTAAATAATTGGGAATATTTCCCTGGTGACCACCTTATATTTGATTTAAAAACAAAACACTGTAGTGAAAAAATATTTTCTGAGGTCACAATTTACTCATCCACTCTTATATCTACTACAATTTATGTCTTCCACTATTTTAATCACTATGGTTTATGACACCCAACCATTTTAATTATTACAAAGCGGAAACAGGAAGAGCCTCAGTAGGTGGAGAACTCCTTTAAATAATAATTTGTGATCTCACCCAGGTCAGAATTCAGTGTGATTACAAAGCATTCTGGGAAGTGAGCAAGGACTTCTGGGGTTTGGAGTCCAGGGTTCAAGTCTCCATTTTTTACATATCCTCATGTGATCATTTTTGGAAAAAAAAAACATTTTTCCCCAAATGGATCATGAAAACATAATCAATTTAAATATTACAATAATTTGAGGATAAGAGGGAAAAAATAACAAAACCAATAATTGCTTGATGCATTGACAGAAAGCCAGTCCCCTTTGGCATGAGTATACATTCAAAATAAATGTTCAATCAACTACACCCAAAGTTCATTCTTGATCTTCTTGTGCAGCTTGTGGTCTGGAGGCTTCTTCATGGTGTCTTCTCCAACAGTTCAGTTTCTGGATTCAGAGAGGTAGCATCTTTCTTTACCTAAAATTCTTCTTTAAAGGGAATTTAAACTTTGCAATTTAAATAATGATATTTTTTACATTTCCCCATGTTGTGGGTGATTGAAAAACTCAGGATCACTTAGGGATGCGTGGCTGAGTTATGAGTTATATGAATCAATTGTTAAGAGAAATTAAAAAAACACCAGAAAAATCCAAATAAAAAAGAAAACTTTCTGGATGAAAATGTAGACTATCAAAGTCTTATGTGTAAAAATTCCATGTAAAGGCAAAATAAATCTATAACAGGGCCTTGAATCAGGGCCCAATTAAAATGATCTAAGCTATGATGCATTTACCCAGTCAGTAGCCAGGACTACAGAAAGATACCACACTATGAAAGGCAGAAAAGGGACCAGATTATAGGAGCCAGGGAAGAGCCAAGGTTTGGGATACTCATCTGTAAGTATTTTCAGAGTGAGTGTGGACATAAGGAAAGCCTATGTCATGAAAATGTTAAACACAGTAACCTCAAGTCTTCACACTAAGTTCAAAACCTTTGCATTGGCCTAGAAGTGCATCAATCCATCCTAGATTGGCTTTTTCTTTGGTCCTGTGAAATGGCTCTTTTGTGTATATCTTGTCCTGGAATCAGACAGAATTATTAAGCAAAGTCCCATAATTTTTTTAAACAATTAGTGACATCATTTTTATAGTCTCAAGCTTTTGGTGCATGCATTAGCAAATGTATTTTAAACTTATAGTACTGCAAAATCAAAAAAGTTAAAGAAGATCTTGATGTTGGTGACATGTGCTTCAAATATAAAAAGGAGAGAAAAATAAAAAAAATTAAATAATATATTGCATATGCAAGAAAAATATAATAAAAGAGTTTTTGAAATTCAAAAATGTAGCTTATAACCATTGACACACTGTGTCAGCTAAGAAAAATATAGAATGCAAGGCTTTTTCACCAAAAATGAGATCCATTTCCTTTTCATAGCTGGCCATGATCCACTGTGAGTATGAAGCAAATGAATTGAGCAAGGTAACATTTTTCATTGTTAAAGAACAGTCGTACAAATATGTAGTTATCAATATCCCCGAAATTCTCAATAGCCCAATTAATTACAATAGCAAACAAGCACACTATCATATTTCACATAAGTTGCTGTATGGCATTTTATTTTATTTTTTTAAACCCTTACCTTCCATCTTGGAGTCAATACTGTGTATTGGCTCCAAAGCAGAAGAGTGGTAAGGGCTAGGCAATGGGGGTCAAGTGACTTGCCCAGGGTCACACAGCTGGGGCTGTATGGCATTTTAAAAGCCTATGAACCAATGGATATTTGTCACAAGTTTTTTTTACAAATGTAGCAAATCTTTCAACCTTGGTAATAAACACTTTTGAACAAAGTAAAACTCATCTTGGGTTTTAGAACATCATCAAGAAATCTAGGTATCATTCTGGTGGAAGTAAAGTGAGCTGAAGAGTATGAATGAGGGGTGCTCCTTTTTTGGAGGCTTTTTAGGGGTACAAAGGCCCTGAGATTAACTGCCCAATTTCCAGTCACATTTTGAGAAATGCGGGAAGGTTGGGGGTTATAATTGTATTTCACTTCAGCCACTAGAATGGTTCTTACACCTCATGTTAGGGGCAGGCAAAAATGACCAGAGATTGTAAAAAAAAAAATTCTAAAAATCATGTCTAGAAAAGCCTTAAACTCAGTTGAGATATTTAGCACATTAAATTTTCCAAAGGTTGTTATACAATTGTAACCAGTTCTGATGAAGTCCATCTATCCCCTATGTGACAATTTACAAAGGCAAAAATAGAAAAGCTGTTTTCACATGTGGGCTTAATTACAATGATATTTGTTCAGTATGGTTATAAGGGAAATGCAACAGAATATAATAGCAGTTAAAACTCAGTACATTAAAATGATTCAGTGTAAAGGAATAATATTGAATGCAGTAATATATGAATTTAAACTCACAAAGTTAAACCTTAAACAAAGCAAACAGTAAATGCAATAGAATACAGAGATTTGTATAAACCATTGGAGTCTGAAATATTTTAAAAATATAACCTCCAGTCTCTTTAAAGTTCCTTGGGTTCTTATCCATTTAGAATCCTATTATCAGAAGGCAGGAGAATGGTTAGGCAATGGGGTTTAAATGACCCATCCAGGACTACACAGCTGGGAAGTATATGAGGCCAGATTTCAACTGAGGACCTCCCGTCTCTAGGCCTGGCTCTCAGTCCACTGAGACAACCAGCTGCCTCCCCAAAGTTAGCTAAAAAGTTGCAGGAAGCTGAATTTTTTCCCTGGCACACAGGTGAAATAAATGAAATTACCAGAATAGTTAAAAGGTATCCTTTTAAACAGCCCATTGCTTTTAAAGTCTCTTTTTTTTCTTTCCCTTTCTTTCTCCCCTCCTATGATCCCTTGTCCCCAATCCATGTGGCTAACCGTAGCCTAAGGGAAAATTACCACCCCATGTTTACCAGCTGGTAGAAATGAGTCCTGGGCCTGGGTTGTGTAATGATTAAAATAGTTGGTTGTCATAAACTGTAATGATTAAAATAGTGGAAGACAAATTGTAATGATTAAAATGGTGGAAGATATGAATTGTTGTAGATATAAGAGTAAATGAGTAAATTGTGACTGCAGAAATTATGGTTCACTACAGTGTCTTGTTTTTAAATCAATATATAAGGTGGTCACCAGGGAAATAATCCTAATTATTAAAATATACCCAAGTCAACTGGGTTTTATAGAGATTTTAATTCATGCAATGAGGAATTAAAGAAAGAGAGAAAGAGAGAAAAAGGAAATAATGAGAAAAGGGCTATACCAGCCTAGGCCAGCATGAGCCAGCCTAGGAAGAGAGGGATCAGTCAGTCTTTTATCACTCACCACAAGATCTGTCCAAGCAAGGCTTCAGAGGGACAAAGTCTCCTCAGAGGGAGTTCCAGCCAGAGTCAGCCTCCCTCAGACTGTCTTCAAGAGACTGTCTCCAAGAGCCTGTGTCAAGAGACTGTCCTAAAAGACTGTTGTTTTTCTCTCAGATTTTCATCTCCTTATAAAGGGAATTTTCTCCTATGTCACCTCCCCTAAGTTCTCCCATCTACCAATCACAGTAGATGTTTTTCAAAGGACAGACCATTCTTAGTTCACACCTAAGAAGACTAATCTTTTGAGTAATTCACACCTGAGTAGACTAGAATCTCTGAGTAAGTTCTCACCTCTTTGCTCCTTGTAAGTTCACAAGTTGCCTGACCTTTATAGGTACTTTACACCCTTTTGTATTATATCCAAAAATAGGCATAGCTTAAGAACTTTTTGTCTTACTATAAGTATGGGCTTAAGTACTTTTCATTGTTCAGCAAAGAGTTTACAACTTTATCTTCCCCTAAGGCATGCTTAAGTAGGGGTGAAGTAGAGTTCTCACATTCCTGATCTAAGTAGAGTTCTCACATTACTGATCTAAGTTACTTCATTGTTTAAAGTGGGGAATGGTCTTAACTGTGACAAGGAAAACCCAACCTTATGAAGTAGGGTCTGGGAAATTTTAAGGTTTACAATCCAACCTTATGAAGTAGTGTCTGAGAATTTTTAAGGTTCACAGTTGCTGGGCTGGGATCAGCTGGGCCAGGTGAGCAAGAGAGAGGCCAGGAGCAGGAGCCCGAGGCGGAGCTGGAGTGGGCAGCCAGGGACCAGGTGAGCGATCTGAATCAAACAGGTCCAGATTACAGGCAACAGTAGCCAAGCCAGAAGGGCAGGTGATCGATATTGAAACAAGAAAGTCCAAAGTGGGATAGCTGCCGGCAGGAGCTGATCAAGATGGTTTTCTAAAAAAGCATCTTGGAGAAAGGTGGCTTAGAAATCATTATCTAGGCTATCTTTCATTTTTTTTTTCATTTGAGAAGTTCTCATCCAATCTTGTGGTCGCCATAATTGTAAGTGTTAAAATTAGTTTCTCTGCTAGAAGTATTATATATTTTAGAGGTTTATTAAAGTTTGAGAAATTAAGACTATATAAGTAAGAAAAGCACGTGTCTAGGTGGGCCGAAAGGCCCATTCAACCTCACCTACATCATGAAAGAGACCCGTCTCCTTGCAAGCGGAAACAGGAAGAGCCTCAGTAGGCAGAGAACTCCTTTAAATAATAATTTGTGATCTCACCCAGGTGAGAATTCAGTGTGATTACAAAGCATTCTCAGAAGTGAGCAAGGACTTCTGGGGTTTGGAGTCCAGGGTTCAAGTCTCCATTTTTACATTCATACCCCAAAGAGATAATAAGGGAAAAGACCTATACAAGAATATTCATAGCTGTGCTCTTTGTGGTAGCAAAAAATTGGAAAATGAGGGGATGCCCTTCAATTGGGGAATGGCTGAACAAATTGTGATATATGTTGGTGGTATAATTGTACTCAAAGGAATAATAAAGTGGAGGAATTCCATATGAACTGGAATGACCTCCAGGAATTGATTCAGAGTGAGAGGAGCAGAAACAGAACATTATACACAGAGACTGATATACTGTGGTACAATCAAATGTAATGGACTTCTCCATTAGTGACAATGAAGTGATCCTGAACAACTCGAAGAAATCTATGAGAAAAAGCACTATCCACATTCAAAGGAAAAACTGTGGGAGTAGAAACACAGAAGAAAAACAACTTCTTGAATTCATGGGTCGAGGGGATATGACTGGGGATGTAGGCTCTAAATGATCATCCTAGTGCAAACATCAACAACATGGAAATAGGTTTTGATCAAGGACACATATAAAATCCAGTGGAATTGCGTATTGGCTATCAGAATTGGTGGGCTGAGGGGAGGGAAAGTATAAAATTCTAAAATTCTATAACCAAGGAATAAAGTTCTAAATTGACTAATTAAATAAAATTTTCCAAAAAAAAAAAAGCTATTGAATCACATAATCACAGGTTTAAAATATAAACAAACCTCAAAAGAAATTTATCCTATCACCTTCTTTTATGATTGAGGAAACTGAGTCTCATCCAAGTTCACAAAACTAGTAATTATCAGAGGGGTGATTTAAATCTAAATCCTTTTACCCATACCCAGGGTTCTTTCTATTGAACTATGTGCTCTTGGCCATGCAATAGTGGGATTTGTTAGGGGAATGAACAAGAAAGAAACATATAAAAGTCAGTTTTATTTTTTGGGAAAGGGAGGAAGGAAAAGGGGTAAGGAAAATTATTACAATTAATCTTAAATCCTAATTTCTGTAAACCTATCTTAATTTAGCTAAGCTAAAGCAATAAGTTTCCCCAACACCAAATCTCACAAGTGGAGTCTAATCAAATGGGCCAGGATCTTCAGATGAAAACTGTCTAAAGCAGGTCCAGTGGAGAAGTATGTCTTCAGTCCTCTATTCTAGCTGCTAGCAGCCAGTTCAGAAGATTCCTCTTTTTTTCTCTGGTATCACCAAAAGCCAGAAATCTGTTGTCAAATCTCCAAACCCAAAATCCTTCAGGAGGGAAGTGCTGAGACTGTTGGGACCTTAGAATCTTTACCCAGATCTTGACCCTTAGGGTCCCAAGGGGTCTCTCTGTCACATGCTCCTGTCAATCACTCTAACATTTGCATTACACCATTCTTTTGCAAATGTCCTATTCCTATTACAGCCAAAGACCTTAGAACTTCTATATATCCTAGATTATTTTAGCAGTCTGTTGAAGCATATGGATCCATCTCAGAATAATGTTTTAAATGCATAAAATGAAACCCATAGGATTTCAAAGGAAAACAGATTGAAATATGGTAGCAAAATATTTTTCAAGCCAATTGACAGACTCCTGTAAAAAGATCCTGCCTTAAAGTATGATTAATTAGTTCCTGAGTTACTAGATATAAGTTTTCTACACTTCATTTCACTCTCCTCTCCTCTCCTCTCCTCTCCTCTCCTCTCCTCTCCTCTCCTCTCCTCTCCTCTCCTCTCCTTTCCTTTTTTTCTTTCCTTTCCTTCCTTGACAAAACTTTAGGGAAGCTAGTTTCTGAGTAAGAATATCAGTTTATTGATTAGGCTAGCATTAACCAATAAAATAATGGCCTACCATCTTCCCGGAAATCAAAGACAAGGAAGTCTCCTTATGAAGTCCAAAAACACAATTTGGATGCTTGTTATTCAGTCCGTCCCTTGGACACCACAAGACATCTCTCATTGGTAGGTAGTTAATGGAGAGTAATCCATTCAAACTCTTAATCCCTCCCCAACCTCATAGGTAAAGCTAAACAGAAGAGCAGGAAGAGCTTCATTATCTCCTTTATCTATTAATCGAGTTTTTTTTTTTTTTTCCCAGGGAGAGGGGACATTCCTTGGAGTTTTTAAGAACAAAGGAATGTATACAAAGTCAAAGAACTAACTGTGACTTCATTCACAATTCAGATATAGGAATAATTTAGTATATATATATTCACAATGAATCTCTCTTCCTTTTTTCTTTACTTCTATCCTTTCCTTACTTTACCCTAGTTTTATTTTTATACAATTTCTAATTGATACCCCAAAAAAGCAGCACCAGGGACATTAGGAGTACAACCTTGGAATTAAGGAATGATAATGTGGTTTGGTGGTTAAAAGACTGGGAATTCAGTTTTGGACACTTCATAGATATGCAACCTTGAGTGAGTCACTCAATTTGTTTCTTCCTCAATTTCCTTCTCTAAAAAATGAAGATAATAATAGCATGTACCTCATTGGGTTGTTGTGAGGATAGCTGAGGTAATTGATATAAAGGGCTTTGTAAACCTTTAAGTGCTACTGTTATTATTATTGATGATGACGATGATGATGATGGAATGAGTGAGAGACTGAAGCCTCCACTAAAAGAACTCTTAACTCTACTTCACTGAGTAGTCTGAAAACATATAATTACTATCACTCTATGTTCCCAATAATGAGGTCTCGATGACCCAGGTTTTGCCTTTGTAAAAGCATCATGCCTAGAGTTAGTGGACCTCTACCTGAAGAAACAAATCTCTCTCAGACCCATAACTCCATGAGAAAGTGGAAAATGGGGTTCAGAATTATATGAGGCAATGAAGTACAACAAATATCTGGTTTTGGAGTTGGGAATATGAGTTAAAATCTTGCCACATGTGACCCTAAGTAAGACACATTTCTCCAGGTCTCAGTTTCCTTATCTGTAAAGGGATGGACATGGACTTAATGTCCTCTAAGTTCTCTTTAAGCTCTAAATCTATGATCAGATTATTGTAGTTTTATAATAGCACCTCCTCATGACACTGGGTCTTCCAGAACCAGTGTCAGCCAAGATCACTTCTTTATACCCATAGAAATTACCCATAGATTACATAAGATTGTGAGCTCCTCTAGAACAAGAATGATCTTTTACCTTTCTTTGTATTGCCTTAGCACAGTGCCAAGCATATAGTAGGAACTTAATAAATGTTTCTTGAGTTCAGAAAGAATTAGATTCAACTTCTGCCTTTGATGTTAGCTGTGTGAACATAAGTAAGTCACCTAACTTCTCTAGTATACAATTTTCTCATCTGTAAAATGGGGATGATACATATAGTAGCTATTTCATAAGGATATTGTGGGGTTCAAATTGAAATCATGTTCTTAAAGTATTTGGAAAATCTTAAAATCTTATTAAATGCCCACTATTCTCATCATTATTACCCCCAAGGCCATCTTTGATCCTTGGCTCTGCTACCTACTACTTAGTGACTTTGGACAAGTAACTTTACCTTTCTGAATATCTATTACATCAAGAAAAGAGGTTATATTATATTATGTTATGTTATGTTATGTTATGTTATGTTATATCATATTAATTGTATTGTATTGTATTATATTATATTATATTATATTATATTATATTATATTATATTATATTATATTATATTATATTATATTATATTATATTATATTATATTATATTATCTCTAAGTTCCTATCCAGTTCTGGCATTCCAAAATCCAATTATTTCATATTTCTATAATGAATGTACAAAGTAGATCTGCCACTCACTGAACTCAACACTTGTAGCTTGTAGCATTGAAGCAATGTCCTGGTCAAATTCATTAAAATGGATAAGAATTTTTCACTGGGCATTATGAACTGGGTTACAGAACCAAAAAGCAGACTACATAAATAGAAATCATTCAATATATTGAATTTATATTTCAATTTCATACTATGAAATAAATAAATGCTCTGTCATAAAATTGTCTAGTGAACTCAAATTCTCCTTTTGCCTGCGCAAAAATAGGCAGTTTATAAATGCTCCCAAATACTACATTTTTTTCACTGGGTTCTTTGCATGGACTACAGTTGCTGTTGTTGTTATGTTTTATTTCCCACTCTGAGAAGTGGATTTACTTCCATAGCTGGGACATCTTGGGATGATGCAACGGCTTCCCAAGTAGTAAATATTTTCTTATCACACAGTAAATCTCTCAGTTCTCTCTCATCCCCAATTTATCTTGTCCTCATCTTGCTTGTATAACTACTTAAGAATGTGGAGAATGTGCGGTTCAGTTTCTTTATATTCAGTACTATTAGGGTTTCAATTCTATAAACCTAGGAAAAACAACAGTTTGGCACAGGATACTGATGAGAGTTGACAAATGTCAATGTAATTCTACTGGGAAAGTGAAACCTTTTTGACAACTCTATTATTTTTCCTATATCTTCAAGTCTTCCAGGACTCACCTTCTCTTGGTCTCCTCAAAAACAAGTTTTTGTCTGTCTGAAAGGGATATCAAATCAGAAAATGTTAGATCTGGAAGGTATTCTGGAGATTATCTTGCCAAATCCTCATGAAGTAAGGTGATGATTTTTTCCCCAAGTCACACAATAATTTAGTGGAGAAACTGAAACCAGATCCCACTGTATGGGTTAGAGGAGATGAACTCCAAGGTATTTTTAATTCTTAAAATATATGATTCTGTGACTTTTATCCTATCATGCTATTTTTGCATGTGAAGTACTGTTTTGAGGTTACCTTCATTTTAATATCCCCATAGTTCCCCGCTCAGACTCAGAATCCTGGACCAGATAGTACATGAATCCAACTTAAATTTAAGAATCTAATAAATAATAGATAATTAGGCCAGAGCATATTAAACACTGAACAAGAATACTCTTCCTCAGAAGAATCATTTTCTTGGGAAAAAAAAGCACATTTTCTTCTGATGTAATTGAATCCAAATCATTTGCTTTTAAGCAAGGGGACTACACTTTTTTGTATCTTACTCCCTTATTCTAGATGGCTGGAAATGGATTTATTTCCTCTGCTCATATCCAGCTATTTTCATGTAGGTTGTAGAACTGTAGAATCAACATTGAAAGAGACATCAGAGGTTATTCAATCTGATTTGTACCTAAATAAGGCTTCATGTTTAACATCTCTAATAAAAAAAAATGGCTAGTTTCTTATATAGAGCCAAAATCTGACCATTTGGAACTTTTGCCCATTTCTTCTACTTTTACTATCTGGAGGCAAGTAATACAAGTCAGATCTCTTTTTCAAATGATAATTTTTCACCTATCCAAAGATAGCTATCATTGGCTCCCAAGACTTTGGATCAATAACTCCAGTTGATTCAATGAATCTTTGTATAACAGCTTTGGGTATCCCATCATCCTCTACATCCACCAAGATAACATTTAAAGTATATTCAAGCCTTTAAGTTCTATGTAAATATTACATTTTTCAAATGTATTCTTTATTCTGAACTCCACCCTCCTAAATGAGCTTTTCTATATGTAAAATAAAATATAGAAAAGAACATAGTATATGCAACCACATCTTTTCCTGTTTTTTTTTATTTAAAGGAAATGATATACACTAAACAACTATACAACTTGTTTTTAAATATATGTGAAATTTAACAAGTTCTTTTCTTTTTACTATGTTTTAATTGGTCATTTTTTACATCACAAAATTCTTTCCAGTATCCCTTCCATCTTCCCAGAAAACCATGCCATCTAATAAAGATTTTAAAACAAAAAATAGAGAGAACGGGAAAATCAGCTATAAAATTCATATAAAAAGTAAGTCTGAAAACATGAGTGATTTACTACATTTGTTGTCCTCTGACCTTTGAAAATGAATGAAGTGGAGATATCTTCTCTTTTGAGACATACTTTAATCAGTTACTCGCAAAACTGCCATATATATATATATACACACACACATATATAGATAGATAGATACATATATATTTACCTAATAATAACAATAACAACAAACATTTATATAGTGCTTTAAGGCTTGCAAAACATTTTACAAATATTATTTCATTTTATCTCCATTGCAACCATGGGAGGTAAATGCTATTATTACCTTAATTTATAGATGAGAAAATGGAGGGAAACAGAAGTTATATAACCGGTCCAAGATCACATATCTAGTAAATGGCTAGGCAAAGATCTGAACTTGGGACTTTCTGACTCTGTGCCCCAATTAAATTTCTTTCTATTGTCTTCTACGTATGTTTTTTTTAATCATCTTTTATTTTTCTTCTTTTCTTCTCCAAACTGTGTATTTAATAACCCTTCTTTATTCACTGAAGACAAGAATAAAATTTGTCTGATATCTACTCCCCCTTCTTCTTCCTCCATATTTGTATAATCTTTCTAATATTTCCCATTTGTGAGAAATGTTAACTTTTATCCTCTTCTTTCATCATTCCTGTGTTAGTACATTTTTACCTTCTTTTTCTCCCTTTTTAAAAGTCCAAGAATAGAAATGATCCACTCTCAGACCCTCTGTTTGTCTTATTTAACTCCACTAATGTCATTCGAAGATTTTTAATTTCTGAAATAATTCTTGTCTCTTCTCTCCTGAAATCAATGGTTCTTACCTGGAGTTCATTAATTTATTATTTTGAATATTTTTATAGCTTTATTCGAATACAATCTATTTCCTTTGTAATGTTATATATTGTATTTTATGCATTCTAGAATATTATTCTAAGAGGTCCATAGACTTCACTTGACTTCCAAAGGGGTCCATGACACAAGAAAAAGTTAAGAACTCTTATCCTAGATAAGTGGAGAGACAGAGATAAAGAAACATATAGAGACAGAGAGTGATATATGGAAGAATGGATGGATATATATTTATCTATTATCTAGATCTAGATCTAGATATATCACTTGCTCTGTTCCAGGGACTGTGGTAAGTGATGGAGATGCAGATTAAAATATATAAGACAAACCTTACATTTAAAGAACATCCCAAAGGAAGAAACTAGTGAATAAACTGGAGCTTAAAATTGATGCATGGAGGGAGCAGTGTGAATGAAACATCTAAAGATCAGATAGGGTGAAAGATCACCTAGCATATCCCTGGGTAGCAGAGACAAAATCTAGGGTTCCATTAGAAAGGAGATGAATATGATGCTAGAGTAGGGAGATATCTGTTAAGAATATGGTTAGGAAATGGCACTGAGGTCTGGTTCTAGTCAAGATAAGATTTACTAGATTAATATAAAGTTAGCATGTTATTGTTGCCTAGTCTTTTTTTAGTGCTCAAATACATTTATCTTTTTAGATTTCTCTTAATTCTTGTATTTGAATTTCTACTATTTTTTTTCCAGAAATACTTGAAGGTTGTATTTCATTAAAGGATCATGTTTGTCTTTTTAATTTATTTTAGTTTTAGTTTTTTTCCCCCTTTAGAAGAGGTCGTCCCTGTAAATGCAAAGTATTTAGTTTGTTTCTATTTACACTATTGTAGTCATTTTGTATATTATTTACATGATTCTTCTTACTTCACTTTGTATCAGTACATAAAAGGATTATATTCAGCTTCACAGGGTAATTAATTCTTGGTTGTAAGCCTTTGTAATATTGCTTATTTTTTGGAATATTGTATTTCCAAGATTTCTTTTGGTTTATAATGAAAGCTGCCAATTCTTGTGTGATCTTTACTGTCATTTGTTGTTACCTAAAATCTTATTTTTCTAGATACTTGACAATATTTTTTCTTTGTCCTGGAAACGATTTCATTTTCTTTCCCAGTACTTTTCCCTTTGGATTTTTTCAGAAAATGACTGGTAGATTCTTTCCAGTATTCATTTTATCCTCTAGTTCCAATAGATCTGGGAAGTTTTAATTTATAATTTCTTAAAATATAATGTCTAAAAGAAATTGGTTTTCAAGAAGTCCAATGATTTTTGTTTTATTTTGTTGAAACTCATTGTCCTTATCTCAACTTGATTGAAAATGCAGTGGCCTTATGTCACTGCTGATTGGCATAGGAGCATTGATCTGCTCCATCCCTGAAATGGACAATTCAACTCTCTTTAGGCAATCTGTTGACCCCCTCTTCCAGGGGCTCATCATACTAATACCAGGCTTAGTTGGGGCTTAGTTGGGACTTAGCACTT
Organism: Monodelphis domestica; assembly: GCF_027887165.1. NCBI lineage: Eukaryota > Metazoa > Chordata > Mammalia > Didelphimorphia > Didelphidae > Monodelphis > Monodelphis domestica. The sequence goes on along the minus strand of NC_077233.1, from coordinate 235,070,459 downwards.
AGCACTCTACTACTCAGAATACCCTCAAACTCAAGGGATGGACCAGTTTTAGCTTTCCAGTAGTAGGGATTATAGACATGTGCCACTACACACAGTCCAATATTTCTTAAATTGTTTCTACTTGACATGTCTATTTTAACAGATCAGGTTTTTAATTTTTTTTAATTTCATATACCTTGCATTTATTATCTGACAAAGACATTGATTTCTTTTTAGTCCATTCTAATTTTCAGGGAGTTCAATCATTCCAATTATTTTCTCTAAAACTTTTATTATCCTTTGCTTTATTCTAGTTATTCATGTAGTCTTTGTAGAAAACATTTCTTTTCTTTTCATTTCTAGGCTTGCATTGTTGTGAAGGTACTTTTTTCACTGGCTGGATTTGGAGTTCTCTCTAAATTGGTAACAATTCTTAATAATTGTCAGTAATCTGTCTACTTATCTCTCCAGTCTTGGTTCCCAAGTTGGAACTTTGTTAGGTCTGTGCTTCCCTTCTGCTGTGCTTTGAATGGGACTGGTCAGCCCTTGACCTGGGTTTCTTGAGTTCTTGGCTGACCTCCCCCTTCATCTTCCCCCTAAGAGCATTAGGAGAAGTTAATCCTCCCTGAATATTTAAGGTTCAGAATAATAGATCATCATCCGGATCATATGTATGGTATTTCAGACTAGAATTGTATGGACCCTACCCCTCCTCTGTGCTGGTTTGAATGCTTTTCTTCCTGGGCCAGATTGTAAGCTTTTTTTTTTTTAATTTTGATGAGGTTTTCTTCAGGGAGCCCTCTGTTCTTTATCTCTCTAGATTCAGAACCTTGCAAGGTACAGGTACATTTTCTTATCTTTTTCAAGGGACATATTTACTCATCATAATTACCTGGCATTCGGTTTTAATTTTGTCATTATTATTATTGTTTCCGTTTACACTGTTGTAGCCATTTTGTGTATTATTTTCATAATCCTCCTTGTTTCACTTTGCATCAGTGCATATAAATTTTCCCATTCTCTGATTCATTCAGATACATAATTTCTTATAATACATTTATGTAGCAACATTTGTTTAGCCACCCTCCAGCAATGGACATCTAATTTATTTTTAGTTCTTTGATACCCCCCCCCCAAAAAAGAATGATGAACTTTTTTTTATATATGTAGGACTTTCTGTCTTTGATTTCCTTGAGTTATATTCCTAACAGTGGGATTCCTGGGTCAAATGGAAATTTTAGTCGCTTTCTTAACATAATTCCAAATTTCTTACCACAATGGAGGAATCAGTTTGCAACTCTCCCAAATGTACATGGGCATGCCTGTCACTTTTCAGTCCTTCCAGTCATCCCATACCATTTTTCAAACTTTTCCTTTTAATAAAAAATCTGAAAGTGTGAAACTTACCAAATAGAAAATCTTAGTCATGTGCTACAAAGTAATGAGGACTGAGAAATGTAACTTCCAAGCAAGTTATAAACACATATCCAAAAAGAGAAGCAAATGTGATTACACATAGAAAAATGCATGCTGTCACTTCTCTGTGGCAAGGGTAATAATCTGAAACAGATATTCAAAGGGCACAAGACATCTGGAAATCAGTAATGCTGAAACTGAGCAAAAAGAGTGTGCCAACTCACTGGGACCAAGTAATACTCATCTCTAGAGGGAAAAGATAAAAAGGGCAACACTATTAAGGAGGTCTGCTTATGAAGTGTCACATTGTGGTTTGGAGAGAGTGACCTCTTCCTAGGCTTGCCTGGACTGCAGTTGGTTCACTTAATCCAATTCTGTGAGAGCATTAACTTCAGAAAGCCCATGTAGCTTGGGGGAGGCTAGGAAGAGAATGCAGTCCCCTCCCCAAAATTAATTAAAGGTGTAGAAATGTTGAATTGGGGAAAAATAAAAAAATATAGAGAAATTGCCCTCATCCTGATCAATGATAATGGAAAAATAATTAGCTCAGGGAAGATGAGACAAAAGCAGCTTATAAATATAAAAAGGGGGGGGACAGTAGAGAACAGAAAAAAGGGTTCATTGAAAGAGTTTTCAAATTACTGAAATTAATAAAAGAAAAGGGTAACAAGGAAAAAATTTATGGTAATGAGAACTTTGGGGACACAGGAGTGGGACTAGGGAGAATGTCTTATTCCTCAGAGTATAGGGTATGCATCCATCAGTCCTAGAAAACAGAAGAAAGTGTGAAAGACCTGAGTTTAAACCCTGCTTCAAGCACTTACTTGCCCTATGATCCTGGGCCAGTCTCTTAATCTCTGCTTCCGTTTGTTCATCTATAAAACGGGGATTAAACAGTCCCTACCTCCCAGGGTTGTTCTGAGAATCAAATGAGATAATAACAAAGACCTTTGCAAAATCTTAAAGTGCTATATAAATGATCTGTGGTTCATCTGATTCTTCATTACCCCCTTAACCAAGCATATTAATGCTGTCCATGGGGTTTTCTTGGCAAAGATACTGGAGTAGTTTGTGATTTCCTTCTCCAGTGAATTAAGGCAGACGTTGTTAAGTGACTTACCCAGGGTGATACAGTTGGCAAATGTTTAAGGCTGCTTTTGAACTCAGGTCTTCCTGATACCAGGCCAAGTATTCTTTGTTCTGAGCTACCTAACTGTCTCTGCTAGATAGTATTAATATCATCTCTCTTTTATGTCTAGTTTCTCCATGATGTGGGATATATTTTCAAAAGAAAAATAAAAACTCTTTTCTTCTTGGAATCTGAATTCAGATTGAAGCACACCATTCTTCATTTTATTTCCTTCATGAATTTTTCTCTAGTGTGATAGGTGTCTTCTTTCACATAATGAGCATAGAAATATATGTTGTGTGACAACAGATGTACAACATATTACCTGCCATTGTAGGGAGGGAGAAAGAGTGGAAAAGTGGCAGAGAGGGAGAGAACCTGGGTCACAGAATGTCAGAAAACAAGTATTAAAAATTGTATAAACATTTTAAAAAGATATAAAAATTAAAATTAAGCACTTAGCTGATGTCAGCTTGTCTTATTCCAGCACTTTAAAAAAGAAGTTGATCTTCTATGGTCTTCATGATGGCTCCAATAATTTTGCCTCAATGCAATTTGTCTCGTGGACTATAGCAAAGCACACTTTCTGCTGTGAGGTATTTTAAGTCAGACTTCCAAGCAAATTGGAGATTGGTTGATTTATTTCTGTATGCAGTCTTCCTTCCCTGACACACGCTCTGATTTGGGGCAATCAATTTTGCATTCAGATGGAGAATCAAGTTGCTCAAGTTCACATAACATCTGTATGCATTTATCTGGATTGGGCATAAACATCCGAGTTATTCCTGTGAAAGGCACCCAGCCCTCCAGTTCTGGGAGATGTTTGGAGAATGACCTTCTGATGCTCATAACCAAATTCAATCCTTAAATGCCTGGCACAATCCTTAACAAGTCACTTTCTCTATAATTTATAGGGTTTTTTGAAGGATCCGATCATTGGAAGGAGTTTAGAATTTATTAAGTAAATCCTCATTAGCTGGTTAAACCCTCGCCAAAAGATCTTAGCATCTTAGCATGCAACTGGCCAGGATATTAACACAGAGTTTTGGCAGTTACATATAGCTGATTTCTGCCTCTTTTTAAAAAATAAATTTCCCCTTTCCTGGTTGTCATAAATTTTATAAAGCCAGACACTCCCTGGCTGGCAGTAGGTTGTAAACATCTTCTCCTTCAATTACATCAGATTTTTTCCCTTTACTTCTGCAATTAAATTTATGAGCAAAAAAGTTCACTCTCTCAACCAAAGTAGATGTCATTAAACTCAAAATAAGTAAATAAATGAGAAACCAGAGTTTCAAATGTAAACAAGGAACACAGGTTATTAATGTTTTTGTTTGTTTGTTTTCTGTGAAGTTCATTTCAAGCAGCTGGTTAGCTCAGCAAGTTCAGCAGATGAAATCAAGGCAATGGGTACATGCCACTTAGTAAAACCAATTAGATTTACTCTTCTGGCTATCGAAGGCAGATGGAACAAGTAGAGGTGGGTGTGGGGACAGAATAGGAGATAAAAAGGAACAGTCTAATATTACACAAATACATGTCTTTGGTTTTCCAATCCAATCCAGTAAGCATTTATTAAGCCCCTACTATGCACAAGACATCATATTTGATCCTAGAGATATGAAGATGAGAAAAACATGCTGCCTGGAGGTGATTATATTCTACTAAGGGTGGGTACATTGCACATTGGATACAGTGTGGGATCTAGGATTAGGAAGACCTAAGGACAAATCAGAGGTGTTACCCTGAGCAAATCATTCAGCTCCAATTTCCTCATCTGTCAAATGGGGTAATAAGTGTCTATTTGTAGTCATTATGAGACTCAAATGACAACATAAAGTGCTTAGCAAATCTTAAAGCACTACAGTCTCATTATTATTCCCTTATTAGTCTCTATCTAGAACAACGAGGTGGCACCATGGAAAGAGTGCTCAGTCTGAAGTCAGGAAGATTCATCTATCTGAGTTCAAATCTGGTCTCAGACATTTACTAGCTATATGATCCTGGAAAAATAACTTTTACTACTGTTGACCTCAGTTCTTCATCTATAATATGAACTGGAGAAGAAAAACCATTCCGAAATCTTTGGCAAGAAAACCCCAAATGAGGTCATGAAGAGTTGGGCACAATTGAAAATGACTGAACAACAAAGACCCTAACTGCCATGAAGATAAAGACCCTGGGTTTTCTAAGTTTTGTATATCTTCACTGTGCTCTTCATAAAAGTAGATCCTAAATAAACATTTTTAAAGGAATGAAGGACTTCATAAGTGATTGAGTAATGTCGAGGACCTAAAGAAATCCCAGGGTATCCAAGTTGGTAGCACTGGAAAGTAAAATTAAGCCAACATGGTGTTTTCTCCTTCCCTTTCACACAACTCTATGGGACTGTGAATTTACACAGCAATCATTACAAGTTCGGACACTCAGATGAGAGCAATATAGCACGTAGAGAAAAGTAATGTCTATTTCATATATTTCCTGGAGTTCTTACTAATTCTAAATACTCTCTGGCTCTGATTATACTACTTTCCCTTTACAGCTCTATGTGTCTGTTCTAATGAGAAACTCAGCTCCTGTATATGGAAGGAGCTATGGAGTAATACCCTTCCCTTTGAAACCCCCACAGTGCCTAGAAAAGTGCTAAGCGCCTAGTAAGCATTCAATAAATGCTGAGAATTGGGTTTTTTTCTTTCTTCTTATTTATAAGCATTCATTCGTGCTATCTCATGGTTGGAAAGACCCTTTTTCTATTTTCTTTATTCTGTCCAGTCCCGAGTAGAAGGGCTTATAGGAAGTGAAACAAACATGTAGAGGTTTTGAAAACAATATTTTGAAGGGTTATTTCAATCATCTATGGTTTTCCCTCACTATACTACACTAACTTATTTGCTTTTGTTGTTATTATTGTTTAGTTGTATACTGCTCTTCAGGATCCCATTTGGCATTTTCTTGGCAAAGATACTGAAGTGGTTTGCAATTTCCTTCTCTATCTTGTCATTTACAAATGAAGAGACTGCACTAAATTAACAGGGTTAAATGACTTGCCCAGGGACAAGGCCAGACTTGAACTCAGAAAAATTAGTCTTCCTGACCTGAGGCTCAGCACTCTATCTACTGTGCCACCCACCTACCATAATTCACTTGAAAAGCTTCCAAATTTTTCAAAACAATTCTGTTCTTTTTTTTTTTGCCATTCATTCAGGTCCTGACAGGTATTTCAGACAGTAGAAACTCAAGCCTAAGGGCACTAGCACAGCCTCCAGTCAAGAGGAAGAAAACCCGGAAACTCCCATATCAGTAACTTGCTTTCTTTGCCATCTTTCCCAGTGATAAACTCAGCAGGCAAACTGTATAGCTTCTGAAACTTTTAAGAACAAGAAAAAAGAATGCACAAACAACAAGTACAACAATGACAACAAAAACATCCACTTTCCCTAGTTCCTCATATTTCTTATCTCTGTCCACAAATCTTTTTCCTCATACTGGAATCTACAGTTTCATCCCTTCATTTTCTATCCTTGGGTGTTGATTAATGATGGTATCAGGAAATTCTTTCCATAATCCTTTCCATTTTTCTTGTCTGTTAAAAACAAGCTATTTATTGATCTACTCCCTTTTCTCTGTAATGGCATAGAGCACATTGATGCATTATGAGTAGAAATATGTTGGAACTGGAATACCTACTCTAGGAGCACTTAAAATAATAGGAAATACTCTACTTGAGTTCTCAGAAGTAACTCACCCAGCCTTTATTTTTGCCCATATTGGTTCTCTTTTCATTTGAAAGAAAACCAAAGTTGTCAAAGTGAGCCAGGAGGACTGGGGCTGCTGCCAGACTTTGAAAATTCCTAGTTTTTTTTTTTTTTATTGGTTTCTCATAGTTCTCTGCAAAAGTACCAAGTTACCATTTTTCTTAGAAACCTTTGCCATGAGGCTGGGAAAGGTTAATGTTCATATCATACTGAAATGCTAACTGGTTTAATAAATTCATGAATATGGATGAAATTTCAAGACTGCTCATGTTATTCTTTAGACTTTTTTTTCAAACTTGGTTAGTTGAGATTATTTTATTTTATTTCAATAATCATTTACTAAGTGGCTACCTGGACTGGTGGAGATAGTTTCCTCTTTTGTAAACTCCATATAACAGTGAAATCATAGGTCCAGTCATTACCCTTGTGGTATGAATGAAGTGGAATGTCCAGTATTGAATATACAAAGAAAAAAGAGGCAATTTCTGACTTTAAGAAGCTTAAGTTCTTTAGGGGTTGGGAGAAAAAGACAAGAATGCAACACACTTATATGTACATACAAGATAATTTAGGGGGGAAAGTAATAATAATGAGAGGGAATGGGGATGAGTGAAGACCTTATAGAGGAGCTTGAGACTGAGTGGATTATAAGAATTCTAATAAGTGGAAGTAAGAATAATATTTCAAGCATGATGAATAGCTTGTATAGATAGAGGTAGGGACTAAATATGGATACCATTTTCTAGTTTGACTCAAATGCAGTGTAGCTAAAATGGAACCACACATAATGAGGCTAGAAAAACAAGTTAGATTCAAATTATGGGGATCTTTAGATGTCATTCTGAGGGAAGTTGGTTTTATTTCTTGCCATGATGCAATAAATAGTATCTTATTAAGGGGATAGCTACTGAATGCTTGGAAAAGGCAGTAATGATCACAAAGAACCAGGATGTCTAAACTGATTTTCTTTTTTGATCGGATTACTAGGTTGGTTGATCATGGGAAGACTGTAGATATAGTTGATCTAGACTTTAATAAAGCATTTGACACAGTTTCTAGGCTATTTGGGCAGACAAGATGGAGAGACAGGGCAAATGTTTCTATTTTTAGGCAGATCTGCTAGAGTAGTAATTAATAGGTCCATGTTAATTCAGAATAAGGTATCTAGTAGATTGTACCAAGGAGTAGTGATTAATCATATGTTGTTTAATATCTTTTTAATCAATGATTTGGATAAAGGAATAGATGGCATGCTTGTGAAACTTGCAGATGACCAAGGATATGAATAAAAAATTTCTAGATGAACTAAAAACCATCAATAATCATATAAAAATGTTCTAAATTACTTTCAATTAGAGAATTACAAATTAAAACAATTCTGAGGTACCACCTTACAACTATCAGATTGGCCAATATGACAGTAAAGGGAAGTGGTAAATATTGGAAGGGACGTGGTAAAATTGGGACACCTATATATTGTTAACTGATCCAGCCATTCTGGAGGGCAATTTGGAACTATGCCCAAAGGGTTACAAAACTGTGCATACGCTTTGATCCAGTAATACCACTACTGAGTCTATATCATAAATAGATAATAAAAAAGGAGAAAGGATCTTACTTGTACAAAAATATTTATAGATTCTCTTTTTGTAATGGCAAAGAATTGGAAATTGAGTGGATGTCCATCAATTGATGAATGGCTGAACAAATCGTGGTATATGTTGGTGATAGAATACTATTGTGTTATAAGAAACGATAAGCAAGATGATTTCAGAAAAAGGTAGAAATATCTGCTGGAACTGATGCAGTGTGAAATAAGCAGAATGGCGACAATGTTGTACACAATAACAGCAATATCATACAATGATTATCTGTGAAAACTTGGCTACCCTCAGCAATGCAATGAGGAACAATCCAGAAAGACTTATAATGAGAAAATCTGTCCATCTCCAGAGTAAGAGCTGTTGGAGTCATCTTTCACATCAGTGTACTTATGGCTCTTTTGGGTATTTTTGGTTATGTATAAGTTTGCTTTTACAACAAAGACCAATATGGAAGTATGCTTTGCATGACAATTTTAAAAAATTTGCAGATGACCTAAAACTGGGAAAGGTACCTATGCTACTGAAAGAAAGATTCAGGATCCAAAAAGGTATGAACAGGCTAAAAATGTTGGAACAAACCTAATATAAAATAATTTCAGAGGGACAAATGTAAAGTTTTCCCCTCTGGTTCAAAAAATTAACTTCATTAATTTGGAATGGAAAAGGACTTCTGGATTCAAATCCTGCCTCAGATACCTACCAGTTGTATGATGTCAGGCAGGTCTCTACTTGATCTCATACCCTTGGTTTACACAAATATAAGGAGGATATAACAATAGCAATTACCTACCTAAGATTGTTGTGAAGATCAAATGGATTCTTCATCATATATGGAAAGTTATTTGCCAACCCCCAAAAACTATATAAATCCTGGGTGTTATCATTATTATTACTTAGGCTTATAATGAAAATCAAATGTGACAACATATTCAAAATGCTTTGTAAACTTTATAGATGTTAGCTATTATTGTCAACTAATTAACATTTTCTGAGAAAATATAGTAAACTTGGTGTCTCAGGGCACTAACAGGGAATTGAGATAATCTATTTTCTTTCTTCTCTTTTTGCATTATCTTGCAAACAGAATGAGATAGATAAACCTTGAAGTTTCCACCTCAAGGAAGGATTAAACTCAGTGTGTATTTTTTTCTGTCCTGTTAGACCACTGTCACTTGTTCATGCAATAGGTATCCAGTATTTATTGAATGTAAGTATAAACAAACTCCCTTTAATCTTAGCTATACAAATACAGGGTGTCCCAAAAGTTTTGTGTCTTTTTAAGTTATGAAATTTGTAATAGCATCAAATTATGCTGACTTTAGGGGATATCTAATGTCATGCCTTCCCAACCAGCCCAGCCATGTTCTTCTTCCCTACATCGATTGATAGTTATATGGCATTTTAAGGTCTGAAAAGTACTTTCTATTCATTATCTTATGCAAATCCACGCACAACTCTGTGAATTGAGTAGCATTGATATTAATATCAGAAGTGAGATTTGAATTCATAGCTCTACTTTTTGTGGTGTCAAAACACTGGAAAATAAGGGGATGTCCCTCAACTGGGGAATGGCTGAACAATTTGTGGTATATGATGGTGATGGAATCTATTGTGCTGTAAGGAATGATAAACCATTTGATTTCTATAAGAACTGGAAAGACCTTCATGAACTGATATGGAGTGAAATGAACAGAACCAGGAGAACATTGTACACAGAAACTAAAACATTGTGGGAAGATCAAATATTATTTTTGCTACTATTTATATTTTTATATTATTATATTGCTACTAATAGCAATGTGATGATCTAGGACAATCCCGAGGGACTTATGAGAAAGAATGTTATCAGCACCTGGAGAAAGAACTGTGGAAGAAGAAATGCAGAAGAAAACATATGATTTATCACTTGTTTAAATGGGTAAATGATTTTGAGGTTGCATTTTTAAATATTACTCTATCACAAATATGAATAATATGGAAATAGGATTTGAGTGATAATATATGTATAACTCAGTGAGATTGCTTGTCAACTCTGGGAGGGTGGGGGAAGAAGGGAGGGTGACAACAAGAATCATGTAACCATGGGAAAAAAATTTTAAAGAATAGAGTGATGTCTAACAACAACAACAACAAAAAAGAAGTAAGATCTGAACCCTATCTTCCCAATTCCCAGTCTAGCCTCTGTCCTGGACAGGATATAGTCCTATTATACTGCCTCCCATTAATCTGTTCTCAGACACTCAACAAACAAGCTGCTCTTTCTCCCCAAATAAGCAATTAAGTAAAACAAATTCTCATTTCCCCCTTCCCTACACCCACCCCAATTCCTGGTTAATCATAAAAACAGATGTAAGCACATCTGTAGTTCTAACCATCTCCCACAGCAGCTTCATCGGTAGCATTATGTAGGCAAAGCATGTTGGAAGCATACACTTGAATCACTAGGGGGAAAAATAGAAGAACACCCCCAGTGCATTTCCACATGCTGTACATGCAAATATGTTCCTTACTGAGCGAGAGAATCTAGCCAAGGCTAGGTCATTCCAACTCTGAAAAGCCCTTAGATTGTCCTGAAATTACAACAGGAGTTACTGAGTAACCAAAGAAAGAGGTGATTTAGGAGGGCAGGTTGTGGATGTACTTTATTTGACCTGGTGCCAAATCACTCTAAATAGCTTGACAAATGTCATTCCCCAGGACAGTAGCCTTGAAAGGTAAGCTCAGGGAGGAGGGGAAAAACCTGGCAGAACCACCTGTCCAGGTCTGAGTGGGTAGTCCCCTAATGGTTATCAAATTGCCACCTGCTTAAAAAATAGCACTATGGTTAAACATCAATGAAAAGAACAGTGGTTAACTGTGGTCGGGGCAGCTGGAATCAATCTGTCTAATGATGCAGGTGAAGGAGGGCAGGGACCATGTCTTATTCATCTTTGTATCCCCCAAGAGAGGCAGCACATTAAGCATTTATGCATATTGCTAAAATAAATAAATAAAACCTAGACTATTAAGAAAAAAAGATTCATGGATTCATGTTGAGGCAAAATCCTACTATGTACATTTATCTTTAAAAATAAAAATAACAAATAACAATAATTAACAATCTTTTCCAAAATGCAGTTTTTAATCAATTAATAATCAGTTTAATTTAAATCAATTGTGTCAATCAGTTAATTATTAAAAGCTTATAATGTTCATTCAAGAAACTATACTTATTTTTAAGATACAAAGAAAAGTAAAAATTGTCCCTGTCCTTAAGAAGTTTACATTCTAATGCACAAAGTAACTTGAAAATAAATAAGTATGAACTTTTGTTTTAAAATAAAATCTAATTTCTTTCAGATTGGTTTCTAGCATTCCCAGAAATGTTTATCAAAGAGTGAGCCTTTATTCTATTTCAGTCTTTGTGGTCTTTATGCTGATTGAACATTAACCAATAAAATTAATTTTAAGAAAGAAAAATAAAAAGTATAGAAAGATACAATATAGACAGGAAGTTAATGTTAGAGGACAAGACTCAAAGATTGCTGGGGAGAATGGCATTTCGGTTGAGTCATGAGGAAGCTGGGCAGTGGATAGAAGAGTGAGCCTGAAGTCAGGAAAATTCATCTTCCTGAATTCAAAGCTATCCTCACACACTTACTAGCTATGGGAGCCTGAGCAAGTCACTTAACCCTGTTTGTCTCAGTTTTCTCATCTGAAAAATGAGTTGGAAAAGTAAATGGCAAGCCACTCTAGTATCTTTGCCAAGAAAACCTAAAGGGAATCAAGAAGAGTTGAAGACAGCCAAAGAACAAGAACATGAAAGAAGTCAGGCATATCAAGAGTGAAAGCAAGGTGGGAAAGCATTCTAGGTACTGGGGGTCAGAAAGTGCAAAGGTGTGGGAGACTGAGTATGCAAGGAGCAGCAATGTAGAATGAATGAAAGGGAGTAAAGTGAGATCACACTAGAGAGGTGAGGAATAGAAAGGGAAGAGGTTGAGAAGAGATTTGAATACCAAGCAAAGATGTCCATTTTTGTACCTTGTGGTCACAGGGAGACATTGGATTTACTGAGAAAGGAGTGGGGGATGTGACACGGTTTGGGGAAATCACTTTGGCAGCTGTGTGGCTAATGGATCAGAAGGGGAAAGGAATTTTCTGCAGTCCATCATCAATAAAGAATCATTAAGTAGCTTCTATGTGCCAGGCACTGTGCTGAAGATGAAGGCAATCCTTGGGCTCAAGGAGTTAAAAGTTAAGAACAGCTTTAGCCACCTGCTAAACTCCATTTATGACTAGTTATGGCTAGACCACAGGCAGCTAGGTTCTGCAATGGATAGAACGCTGGGTCTGGAATCAGGAAGATTCATCTTCCTGGGTTCAAATCTGGCCCCAGATACTTCCTAGATGTGTCACTTTGGGCAAGTCATTTAGCCCTGTTGACCTCAATTTCATCATCTTTATAATGATCTGGCAAAGGAAATGGCAAACCATTCCAGTATCTTTGCCAAGAAAACTTCAAATGGGGTTATGAAGAGTCAGGCACCACTGAAACTGAACAAAACAGGAAAAAAACTCAGTAAGCAATAGTGTGAACATGAGTGAAAGTTGCTTTGTGAAAAGTAAAAAATAACTGACAGCCATTTAGGTAGAATGGCCTGGGCTCTAAGGACTACTTTTAAGGAACTAGAGAGAATATTTTGATCTTTGGAAAGATGGTATTCCAGTTAGTCTAGACACTTACTAGCTATGTGATCCTGGGTTAACCTTGCTGACCTCAGTTTCTTTTGCTGTAAAATGAACTGGAGAAGGAAATGGCAAACCACTCCAGTATCTTTGACAAGAAAACCCCAAATGTGCACCAATTTTTGTATATGACTGAAAAAACAACTGGACAACAACAAAAAAATGGCTAGACTTGGGTAGATTTGACTAGGTACCCTATTGGCGATAACAGCAGGAAACATTGGAGATGGAGCCACTCCTCAGTGTACCCTTCATCAAGATGTATCATAATACAGATTTAGCACTGGGAAAGACTTCGAAGGCCATCTAGTCTATCCCCTCTCATTTTACATAGGAAAAAACTGGGGTCCAATGTAGTTAAGTAACATAGGTAGCAAATAGTTCTGCAAAGAATTAAACACAGGTTCTCCAACTCAAGACCCAGTACTAGCCATTGAATTTGCCCATCTTCTCCTTCCCTTCCTTTCCACCATTCACCTTTCTCCCAGCACTTAGAGATCTGAAACAACCTGCATTTACTGATAATCCCAGTGTAAATCTGTCAGATTGGAACAGATGGATTACAATTCTCCAGGCAAAGCTAGTATTCCTTGGGGGCCACTGGAATTGGAAGTTAAAATCGTGTGCCTGCCGACAGTCATGAATCCTTCTATCAGAAGAATTTCTCTGAGATTATGCCAAGCATTGCAAAGCATATACTTTCTCCTTGGCTGCTCTATCAGAATCTCTGACAGCCTGTTTTCAAATCAGCTCCTAATGTCTAAGGCTTTTAAATATTCTTTTCCCCTTGCAACTCATTGGATCAGCCAGGCAATGGAAGCAAAATAGTCATCCTTAAGAAAATTCAAGGAAGAGTACAAAAAAATCTCATTCATCTTTCCATTTGTAGGCTTTGAAAGTGGGCTTCTTCAATTTTTAATAATATCCAGAAGAATTTCTTGCTTAGGGACACACAATAATAATAATTAAAAAACACACACACAAACGTACATACAGAGGGAACATGAAGTTAGTGGATTGATAATTGGCCTTGAAGTCAGGAAAATCTGAGTTTAAATTCCACCTCAAATGTGCACTGGTTTTGCAATCCTGGGAAAATTATTTAATATCTCAGAGTTTATTTAATTTAATTAAGTCAGCAGAATCTTCATTTATATCTGGCCCAAGATACATCCTAGATGTGTAACCCTGGGTAAGTCATTTAACCCCAATCACCTAGCCATTACCACTATTCTGTCTTGGGATGGACACTTGGTATCTATTCTAAAATGGAAGATATGTGTTTTTAAAAAAAGTATAAACAGTTCTAGTTAGAGAGAGGATATGAAAATCAAGTCAGCAAGGATTTATTAAGTGCCTATTATTGCTAGAGATTGTGTTTAAAAAAAAGGCAGCTTGGTGGTGGAATGGATAGAGCACTAAGCTTCAAGTCAGGAAGCCTCCTCTTTCAGAGTTTAAATCTGGTCTCAGACACATATACCTGTGTGATTCTGGGCAAGTCACTTTCTTCCTATTTGCCTCAGTTTCCTCATCTTTAAAATGAGTTGGAGAAGGAAATGGGCAAATCACTCCAATATCTTTGCCAAGAAAACCCCAAATGATGTCCCAAATAGTCAAATACATTGAAATAATTCAACAACCTCAACAAGAATGTTTTATTAAGTGCTGGGGATATAAACACTAGCAAAAAGAAAAAAAATGGTCCCTACTGTTAAAGAGCTTAATGGGGGACAGAGCTTAAAAGGGAGCTGAGCATCTCTCATATTAGGGTTATGATGGTAAGGCTCAGAGACTGAAGCATGGCTATTTTTTTCTATCTTCAAAATGAAGGTCCCAGGAGTCCCAATCAGAGAAGAGGGCCATGGGGTAGAGGTGAAAGGTATTGGAAATATCAAACTATAATTTTCTTGACTCCAGGTCCAGCTTTCTTTTCTATGCCACCCAAGAAGGCAGAGACACGATTAGAATTCCAAGTTATTGAGTTATAGGTTTTTCTCTGAAAAGGACATCTTGGCCAACCCTCTCATTTCACAAAAAAGGGAAACTGAAACCTAAAGGAGTATTATGATTTGTCCAACAACACCAGGTAGCAGAATGGGAACCCAGGTTCCTTGACTTCAGATCAAGAATCCTTGAGACTTCTAGGTCTATTCTCATGGAATTGGAGTTTGCAAGGTCAGTTGGAGTCCTCACCCCTAGAAGCTACATTTATACATTCATTGATATATGGCACAAAAATACATATGCGCAGCCCTTCAGTGAAGATCTTAATATTCACTCTCATCTGCATGCATTTTTAGCACTTGTGGCTCACTCAGAATCATAGAATGTCAAAATTGGAAGGGATCAATCATGGAGATCATGCATTTATCTCTATATTCTACTCCCTTACTCCTTCTTTCACTTTGATTCCTGTGTAGGGTGTGCTTCTCATCAGGAAGAAATTTCTCTTTATAGCTATTTCCCAACCAGGTCTCAGCACGTGGTATTTCTTGGTTCCTATTTGTAATCTTCTAATTAAATCTTGCCTTAACCATGACTTCATGCACATTGTATGTTCTCTTGAAATTAGACCATGCTGGGAAAACAAGAGGAAGAAATTAAAATGAAATCTGGGGAAGGTTAGGAGCAGGTTTTCTCCTCCCAAGTCGAAGGGGAAGAGGAGGCAGGGAGGAAGAGGGATAAAAAAAATCAATGTGAGGAGCAGTCAGTGTCCAGTATGACAAATGACATTCTGAACTGGTATCTCTACAGATACTTTTAAGCTGACCCTTTGAGATAGCTAATAAAAGACCAACCTGTCTGCCAAGATTAACGACTTGGAAAAAAAAAGACAGAGGGAGGGAGCTTTAGTCAGCTTCTTGTCTGAAACCTCTGCTGCTCTAAGTCCTCTTTGGGGAATTGGGGATGTAAGAACAAAAGGAACTACTGGACAGGAAAAATCCCCGAACTCAATACAACCTCCTTTCCCTGTTTATTGTAAAGCCTCCTTCTACTTTAAGGTTATTTTCTGACTTTCTCTTCTCTCTCCATCTCAATATCTCACCCTTTACTTAGTCCAGAAAAACCTGTATTTTTTTTCCTCTGGATTATTTTTTCTCTGTCCAAGAGCCTGTCCACTCCACCTCCTTCCTAATAGTCATTCCTACATGCCATATGCCTGCTACATCTGGAACCTCTACATCTGGATCTTACATATTGGAAGCTTTCATACTAGAAACTTCCACTATCCAGGAGCTGCTTATCATATTAGAGTCAGAAAGTCAAGCAGTATGTCCCCATTTTTCTGCTTTTGAAATATTATGAGAAACCTGTCCAAAACTACCCTTGAAGCACAAAGTGAAGAAGATCCCAGGAGACTGAGACCATAATTTACCCCTTGTTCTTGCTATGATCTAAGATGATCATTCCAGAGGTTCTGTGGAAACTCTGTTCCTTCCCTCTCTCTTCTCTTTCAGTTATTAATCAAAAAAATAATCCCAACAGTTGATGCTTTCGTTCCTTACTGTTTTTCTCTTCCAGTCCTGTTCTCATTTTTCTATCTAGCCCTTCTTTCCCTTTCATTTCTCCTTTCTTTTTCTTGAAGGAATTATCCCTTCTGTCCCTCTTTACCTGTTTCCCTTTTAAGAACATAGGGACATGGATCTCAGGACCCACATAGTCTAATTTTAGAGCAAAAATATTGAGACACTGAGAACTAAGGAAGTGATTTGCCTAGAGGCAGCTAAATGATGTAGTAGGTTGCTGGGACTGACGTCAGGAAGACTTGAGGTCAAATGTAGTCAGACACTAGCTGTGTGACCCAGGACAAGTCACTTAACCTCAGTCTGTTTCATTTTTCTGAACTGTGAAATGGGGATATTAATAGCATTTTTCTCCCAGAGTTGTGGTGAGGATCAAATGAAATAATATTTGTAAATATTTATAAAGTATGTAAGTGCCATGCCTAACACATAGTAAATGCTTGATAAATGCTTATTTCCTCCATCCCTCTTTTACTCTTTCCCTGTCTCTTTTCCCCTCTTTCTCTCCTTCCTTCATTCCTTTCCTCCTTCTCTTTTCTTCCTTCCTTCTGTCTTTCTGTCTTTCTTTTATTTCTTCCTTCCTTCCTTCCTTCCTTCCCTCCTCTTTCTTTCTTTCTTTCTTTCTTTCTTTCTTTCTTTCTTTCTTTCTTTCTTTCTTTCTTTCTTTCTTTCTTTCTTTCTTTCTTTCTTTCTTTCTTTCTTTCTTTCTTTCTTTCTTTCTTTCTTTCTTTCTTTCTTTCTTTCTTTCTTTCTTTCTTTCTTTCTTTCTTTCCTTCTTTCTTTCCTTCTTCCTTCCTTCCTTCTTTCCTTCATCACTGCATCCCTACCTCCTTTCCTCCTGCCCTTCCTTCATCCCCTCCCTCTCTTCATCATTCTTTCTCTTACTTCTTCCTCTCTCTCTTTCTTCCTCCCTCCATTTCCTCTCCATCTTTCTTTCTTTTTTCCTCCTTTCCTTCCTCACTTCTTCCTCCTTCCCTTCCTTTCTCCTCCCTCCCTCATTCCTTTCTTCCTGCTTTCCTTCCTCTCTACCTTACTGTCTTCTAAGGTCACATAAAAAATTAAAATCAGAGGCAAGAGATGTAAATACATGTTAGTAATTCAGTCAGTCAAAAGAAATTTATTAAGCACCTACTGTGTTTCAGTTAGTATTCTAAGTACTGGGGATATAAAGAAAGGCAAGGTACCTACTTTCAAGGAGCTCAGATTCTATTGTGGAATACAAGATAAAAATAAGTATGTACAAATTATACATATACACAGGACATATTGGAGGTAATCAACAGAGGGAAGGTACTAGGATTAAGCAGGATAAAGAAAGACTAACTAGTTGAGACAGAAAGGAAGTTTTAGAAATCAGTACATGAAGATGAGGAAAAAAAGATTCTAAACATGATGAATAGCCAATAAGAAGCTACAGTCACTGGATCACAGACTATCTGGAAAGTAGTAAGGTATAATAATACTAGAAAGGTAAGAGAAAGAAAGGTTATGAAGAGCTTTGAATGCCAAACAGAATTTATATGTCATACTGGAGCTATTGGAATATGAGAATGACATGGTCAATTCTATACTTTGGGATAACTGATTTGGTGAAGAAATGAAGGAAGACCTGGAATGGGGAGAAACTTGGGGTAGGGAGACCAATGTGTAGGCGATTGCAATACTCCAGGTATGAAATGATAAGAATTTGCACTAGGGTGCTGGTAGTATCAGAGAAGAAAAGAGAACATATATGAGAATTTTAGGAAGTTAAAATTGTCAGACCATGGCAATAGATGGAATGGTGAGAGTGGGAGTGATGAGAGAGAATGATGAGTCAAGGATGATAGGAGATTGGTTGTCACTTTGACAACAATAGGGATGTTTGGAAGAAGGGATCATTTTAAAAAATTAATGAGGGGGATAGCTGGGTGGTCCAGTGGTTTGGGAGCCAGGCCTGGAGATGGGAGTTCCTAGGTTCACATCTGGCCTCAGACACATCCCAGCTGTGTGACCTGGGGCAAGTCACTTGACCCCCATTGCCTAACCCTTACCACTCTTCTGCCTTGGAGTCAGTATTGACTCCAAGATGGAAGATAAGGGTTTAAAAAAAAAGAAGGATTTCATTTTAAAAAAAAAAGGTAATGAATTCAGTTTTAGACATGTTTAGTTTATGATGTCTGTAGAATATCTAGGTCAGTAGAGAGGTTAGGGAAGAGTAGATTTGAAAATCATAAGTTTTTTACTAGGAAAAGGATCTAGCAAAGAAGACAGAGGAAAAGCGGTCTAATAGGAGGAAAACCAGGAGACACCTAGAAAGAAGAGAATATCATGGAGAAGAGGGTGATCAACAGCATCAAAAGCTGTAAAGAGGTAAAAAAGAAAGATAAAAATTGAGCAAAGGCCATTAGATTTGGCAACTAAGAGACTTTTTGTACTTTTGTAGAGAATAGTTTCAGCTAAATAAAGAATGAGGTCAGAAGCCAGACCATAGAGAGGTAAGAACGATGAGAGGAAAGTAGAGGCAATAATTGTGTGAGCAGACTTCTTAAGGAATTTAGCCACAAAAGAGAAGAGAGATATGAGATAATAACTAGCAATCAAGAGACAGGGAGAGATTGATAACAAGTGAAAGAGTGGAGATGATAGAGGGGACAACCTGCTGGAGAAGATAGGATGGAATGAGATCATTTGGGCATATAGAAGGATTAGGATTGGCAAGGAGAAAGGCAACCTTTTTAGGTGAACCAGGTGAAGGAGGAGACAATGGAGAAGGGATCTGAGTGCTATGAGATCAAGAAGAAGAAGCAGAAGACTCAGCAAATACTCTCATTTGGTCAGTTAAATATGAAGCAAGATTCTTGATGGGAAATTATATGAGCTTTAACGAGTTTGGAATAAATTCTGGGGTGAGTGGACTAGTGGGAATTATAGGAAAAATCCAAAACTGAGGCTTAGCAGGGCAAGATCAGCATTAGAATAAAGGGGCAAGAAACTCAAGAGAAGAGGGAAGTGTAGAGTTTAACCAGTTCAGTGGGAGGTCAAGATGGAGAAAAGAGGCAAGTATAGCCAATATAGAGTGATGGCCCTGGAAAGAACTAGGGAATCAAGCAATTGGAGGCAATAGTGATAAAAGGTAGAGAGGGGTAGAATGAAAGAAAATTGTGGTTGGATAAAGAAATTTCCAAGTTCATGTTCATGGAAGTGCATTTTTAAATTATGGTAAGATCAAAGCTTTGTCCATCTCAGTATGTAGCTGAGGTAATATAAAGGAGTAGTTCATGAGAAAGAGTAAGTTGAGGAACTTAGAAGGTAGAGTCCTTGAAATAATATCAATATGTTTGTTTAAAATCCAACAGTATGAAGGCAGGACTTGAGGAGGAAAGATTGTTAACCAAGGACTGACAAGATCATTGAGAAAAGATCCTAGAGATTATCAAGGTACAACCTTCAGAATGCTGATTTGATGGTGTAATATTTATTGGGAAAGATGGGGGGATTGGAAAAATGGGGGATAAAGAAGGTTTGTAGCAGGAAATAGAGGAGTTTGAGGGAGAGATATCAGAAAAAGGGAAGAGGAAGGTCCCTAAATAAGGTTGGAGTCTCTCCCAGCTTTGGAGCTAAGGGCAGGCCTCACAGGCTGGTGGAGGGTTTCTCCCACTCCCATCTACACTTTATCTGTGCTGGTTTTATCAATCTCAGAATCTTAGCAGTAGACAGAAAGCAACAAGAACTGTTCTGACTTTCAGAGCTGATTGGACCTGTGTCTTTGGACTAAACCAAGTAGAGGCACTGCTGTAAGATTTAAAAGAGTGGGAGCCATAAACTGTAAGATTTAAAATAGTGGGAGTTGTAAACTGTAATAGTTAAAATGTCTGGGTGTCATAAACTGTAGTGAGTTAAAATAGTGGAAGACTTACATTGTAGTAGATATAAGAGTGGGTGAGTAAATTGTGACCACAGAAAATATGTTTTCACTACAGTGTCTTGTTTTTAAATCAATATATAAAGTGGTCACCAGGGAATTATTCCCAATTATGAAATATACCCAAGTCAACTGGGTTTTATAGAGATTTTAATTAATTAATACAATGAGAATTAAAGAAAGAGAAAGAGTAAGAAAGGAATAAGTATGAAGGGCCTTAAGCCAACATGGCCTAGACCTGAGTCTTAAGAGAGAGATCAGTCAGTCCTTAATCACTCACCACAAGATCTGTCCAAGCAAGAATATAGGCAGCAGTTCAGCCAGCCATCCTTCTCCAGAGAGGGATTCTTCTGACTGTCCTCAAGAGCCTCTCCCAAGAGACTCCTTAGAGACTGTTTTTCAAGAGACTGTCTATCTCAAGAGCTTTTCTCAACAGTCTGTCCTTTTTCTTATATAGCGGGTTTTCTCCTATGTTACCTCCCCTAAGTTCTTCCATCTACCAATCACAGTAGACGTTTTCCAAAGGACAGCCCACTCTGAATTCACACCTGAGTAGATTAATCCTTTTAGTAATCCACACCTGAGTAGGTTAGAATCTCTGTGTAAGTTTTTTCCTCTTTGCTCCTTTTAAGTTCACAAGTTGCCTGACCTTTATAGGTACTTAGCACCCCTTTGTAATTAATTCTAAAAATAGGCATGGATTAAGTATGGGTGTAAGTATTTTTCATTGTTCAGCAAGGAGTTTTCTCCCCTAAAGCAGTCTTAAGTACGGGTGGAGTAGAGGTCTTCCCATTTCTGATCTAAGTAGAGTTCTCACATTTTAGATCTAAGTAGCTTCACTGTTTAAAATGGGGGGTGGTCCCAATAGGGAATTGTCCCAATGGAGAATTCCCCAATGGGGAATTTTTTAACATACACAAGTCTGAGAAATTTCAAGATTCACACTGCTAATCCAGGCTGGGAAGCCAACACTCCTCCCACCTCCAACACCAGTAAGGAAGTAAACCCTGTAGGAAGGAAGTGCTAGTCACAAGACCCAACTGCCACTCCCAGTTGCCCCTTCCCCCACCAACTGTCAGTCTTGTTTCCTTTCCACAATCATCCCCTTTTTTTGTAGTGACCTTCTCAAGGTCACTTATTTTTATTATAGTTACCAATTTACTAAATCTACTTTATGGAATTCTATGCAGGAAAGTTTGGGTAAGGGTAGTTTTAGGGTTTTATAATAAATTCAGTACAATAAAAGTTTGAACAAAACCACTACAAAGAAATTTGAATATTGGTGTTAATACTACTTGCTCTTGCTAAGTTAACTAAAACAAAGTTTTCCTATTTTATATATATTACATTATTTGCAGTCTATCTTATATATATATATATATTAAATACAATTTCAGCATCAGCTTTACAATAAACAATTAAAAGTTTACTATCTGCAAATGCAGCTTAAGTCTATTCCTATGTATACTAATTGTCTAAGCTATGCTTAACTTAACTTACTCTTAATCTATTCCCTACTTATTATAACTATTATCTAAGTCTCTAGTCTAATCTATAACCTAATCTTATGTACAACATATATACATGCTATGCTAAATATTTACACACTATCATTATGTTACTTACCTAATTATAGTATATGCATTATTTATAGAGATTATTTACATATAATACAATATTGTTCCAAATCCCAACATAGAAATAGTCAAATAGAAATATAGAATAATTCAAATAGAAATATCAAATAGAAATAGAATAGTCAAATAGAAAAATCTATTGATCTTTCTATTTGCCTAAGATCTTATGGAACTAACTATATACATATTTACATTTTGCATAAATACAATTTCAGACACTTGTTTATTTAAACAAGGTCTCCCAATATGTCAGTTTGTGATTTTATGTTTTGTCTAATAGTGTTGTGTTGAATTAATACTTATCAAATTTCTTCAGATTTCCACTTCTCATGTTGACTGATGGATCTCTTCTTTCTTCCAAGTTATATAGTGATGCATGCTATTTCCCTAATATGTGAAATTACTTTTGTTTTATTATTTCAACACAGTCTTACATATAAGTGTCGTTTTACATCTGTCCTCTTCTTATATAAACACATTTACAAAGTCCAAAGTCTTAGCTGTCCATTTCAGCCTTTTTTCTGTTTCATTTCTCTAGTAGTGATTAAACAAATTTACAAAGTTCCAAAGTCTTAGCTGTCCATTTCAGCTTTTCCTCCTTATTTATTATCTATAACAGCTTTACTTAATGCTTTTCCTCTGGGCTGGTTTAAAATCTTTTCCTCTGGGCTGGTTTAAAATCTTTTCCTCTGGGATGCTTTTCCTCTGGGCTGGAAAGTTGTCTCAAACATTATTTGTCACTAGTATTTCCCTGTGGTGTACTTTTTTATGTTAATCAGTTTTTGTTTTCATTTCTCAGCACTATCTTTTGTGTAATTATCTTCTATTTCTGTTACAGTGATGTTGGATTTTTCTGGTTTCATGTGGGAACAGTGGAACCATGAGTCTTTCCCTGCAATTTTTATAGCTTTTGGGGTGGTAAGCAATACTTTATGTGGTCCAGTCCATTTTATGTCTGTAGCCAATTTTCTATTGAAATTTTTTTAAGTATACTATGTCTCCTGGTTTGATGTTGTGCAAATTGTAATCCAGGGGTACTGTTTGTGGTATCAAGCCCATTTCATGCAACTCTGCTATTTTTGTTTGTAAAGCTTGTATATATTTTGTTAACTGACAGTATCCACCTTTCATTGCAATTGTAAGCTAGTTTACACATCCTTCCTTGCCAATTTGGGTGTCCATATAGCATCTCAAATGGAGAGATGTGCAAATCTCCACTGGGTTGTGTTCTAAGATGGAACAGAACTAATGGCAGAATTTCTGTCCATTTTTGGTGTGTTTCTGCACAAAATTTTCCTATCAATGTTTTGATGTTTTTATTTAATCTCTCCACTTGCCCTGAACTTTGGGGATGATGCGATGTGTGGTATGTTGCTTGTATTGCTAGATTTTTATAAATTTCATTTAATATTGATTGAGTAAAGTGGTCTTTTTATACATTTTTTTGGTCTGAGTCCAATTTTGAGGGAATGCCAGATCTAGGTATGACTTCTTTTAATAGGATTTTGACTACAATTGCCATGTTGTTCTTTTTGGCAGGAAAAACTTCTGGCCATCTAGTCAGTCTGTCTATGATGACAAGGCAATACTTTTCTTTGTCTTTTGGCATATTGATATCTATCTGTATGCATTCAAATGGAGTATATACTAAGGGACAACCTCCTAACCCTTTGGTCTTATAAACTCCCTGATTGAACTGCATATAAATTTTATATTTTTGACAAAACTCTTATGGCATATGAGGATATTCCTGGTGCAGACCAAAATCATCTCACTGAATCGATCACAGCTTGGGCTCCACAGTGTCCTTGTGCATGTATTGCATTGCACAAATGATAAAATAATGTTCTAGGCAGGATGGGGTTGCCTAGTTGTGAAAACCATATCCTCCTTATTTGTTTTGCTCCTAAGATCTTTATCCATGATTGAATTTCCTGTTCATTGTAGACATTAATTAGAGTGTCCTGTTCAACTATTGAGAAATTCAATACATGTAGAGGTCCTTCTCTAGCTCCAAATTTTGTTGTAATGTCAGCTCTATGGTTTCCTAAGGACACATGATCATTAGCCCCTGTATGTGATCTACAGAGTATTATTGCCACTTCCTTGGGCAGTTGTACGGCCTCAAGAAGTTGCATTATTACTTTGGCAAATGTGATCTCTTTGCCTGCACTTGTCAAAAATCCTCTGTGTTTCCAAATTTCTGCTGTGGCATGAATTACTGAAAATGAGTACTGGGAATCTGTGTAAATATTGACCCATTTATCTTTCTGGATTTGCAAAGCATTTAATAAAGCAACTAGCTCTGCCCCTTGAGCGCTCATGTGCTTTGGTAAGGATGCATACCATAATTTCTCTGTTTGTGTTACTACTGCCACTCCAGTATACCTTCCTCTGTTAACTATCCTTCCCCCACCAACTGTTAGTCTTGTTTCCTTTCCACAGTGGGAGATATGGATTCCATGAGCCTCAAAGGAGGAGAGGTTATGGAGTAAAGGAGGTATAGAGGGAGAGCATGGAAGTGGTAATAGGGAGCAAGAAATATTCCAACTCCTCTATCTCAACCAGTGCATGTGGGAAGGGGGTAGCAGAATGAGTGAAAGTAGGTCCAGACCTGGAAAGGATAGTCAGGGAAACTGCATCATCAAGAGGAGGCCAGGTCTCAGAGAGAGTCAGAATACAGAAGGAATGGGAAAGGAAAATATTTAAGTGGAAAGCAAGTTTGTTATGAAGTAGGCATCCAGAGAGCCCAATGGAAGAGCAGGTAATTTTGTGGTGGGCCATTGCAGGGAAGGGTATTGGGTTGAAGGGAATAGGAGTAAAGGAATAGGCAATTGGGGATAGAGAAGCACGATCAACTAATAAAAGTAGAGTTTCAGTGTGCAGAATCACTGGAATGAGAAGGGTAATATTGGGTGGGAAATCACTGATCATGGGGGAATGGATTCAGATAGGTTAGCAATGTCCCTGGAAGTTTGACTGGGAAATGAGGGGCAGGAAGAGTCATCTTTTCTCTGAAACACATTGCCTACCTTTCTCTCTCCTTCTCTATCAACCTTTTTTTATATTCTGTCAACCTCTACCCTGTTCCTGAGATATTTGGCAGTTTCTAAGAGCCTCCTCCTGCTTACTAGCAGGACTTGAATCCACAGGCTTCACAGCCAATAATAGAACATAAGAGTCATCTAACCTTAATCATAGTCTCAATTAGGCTGTAGCACTGCTGGGAAAGGTGGCAACTTTGCCTTCCTTCCAGCCAGCTCCACCAACTTCCTCAGCCTTGGTTAGCCTTCCAGGTTAAAAATCAACCCAACTAGATTCAGAACTCTGTTGCTGTCCAGCTCCCCACAGGAACTAAGAGCAAATTGCTTCCCACTCTCCATGCTGGAGTTTTCTCTTCAAAAACAACAACAATAACAACAACAACAACAACAAAACATAGATAAGATTCTGTACCCCCCCCCTTCCCCATACACACACATTTTGTGATAGCAACATAGGAACAAAGGGATTAGGCAGAGAGCATTCTTAAAATAACTGAAAAGTCAGACATTAACACTCAAGACCCAGTTTTAATATATTATTTCTCAGCACACTGTGATCTCTTTAAAATGGATGTAATTTTATGTTATTTTTTATCAAGATAAACTTGTAGGATTTTTCAAAGGTCTCCTGTGTGTATATGTGTGAAAAAAATGAAAGAAAAGTCAAAAGAGTTCAAAATATCATTAAATCATTTCAATAGTTCCAGCCCTTCCGAAGAGAAGTAGAAAAGAAGGGGGAGAAAAGGTCTCCCAGAAAGGATGGTATCAAAATCCAAATTATTTCCAACAATATCTTCCAACAGTATCATTTTCTGCAGTGTGTCCTGTCATTTATAACACTGCTTATGTTAGGATTACCACCATGAAACAATACATTTTCATTATGAAAAAGGTAAAAAAGGTATATATTCTTCCAGGAAGAAGAAAAGCTCAATCTTATATCAGGAATTGAATTTTCTTATTTCAGCTGGTGTCCCAGGTTTTGAACCCTACAGCAATGTGTGTGACTTATCTTGTTTCCATTTTATCAAGTCATTTTAGAATGCCAGCAACTTCCCAGGGGTCACCTTGAAACTATCCCTAGCCAAAAAAAAAAAAAAAGACCTTTGTCTTTCATATCCCTCCCACAACAAAAATACAAGTATTTTTGAAATTCTGAATTGTCAGAATTGTTCTGTTCTATTCCCTCTTCAAAAAAAAACCCCATCTTACCTCTCAACATGGCAGCCATCATAAAGGTAAATGAATACCTGGTGTGAGATCTTAGAACAGTTATTGCTGTTTCCAAAGTCCAACTTTTCATTTGTATTCTAAACTATTTTAAGGGCACACGGACTCCATATTTGCCTAGTTTACTGCAGCAATACTGTCTACCTGACAACTTCAAGGATATTTTTTCAACAGTAACCTCTAAATCCCTTTCTGGGATAGGACAGTACATGAGATTTTATTTAGCTTGTACTCATTCTCTTACTTGGTTCATTGCTTCTGGGTGTATTATTTCACATTTGTCTACATTAAACTGCCTTGCTCACTGGCCAGTGGAGTCATTAGCAATCTTTGAACCCCTCTATGTCCCAATTCACTTTTTCTCTTCATTATATGTATTTTCTCCTTTATTCTATATAATTTCTTGATGCATTCTGAGGGTACAGAACAGGTTAATCTCTATGCTTGAGGAGGAAGGCATAATGTCCCAGTGACAGGGGATTGATTCTGCCAGCTGGTGCTATATTTGTTTTAAGCTTATGGGTTACATATCTCAATGAGGTCAAAACTAAAAGAAGAGTTCTCACTCCACCTTTCCACTATGTGTCTCTGCTTGGTCTAAATTTCATGTATTCTCCCAATGCATGTCTCCCCCTCTTCCTGGCTTCCTTTTATATATTGTCTTCCCCCTTTAGGAGGTAAGTCTTTTGGGGCAGATAAGTTACTCAGTGGATAGAGAGTTAGGTCTAGAGATGGGAGATCCTGGATTCAAATCTGAACTTCCTGATTGTATGCCCTAGGTAAATCCCTTCACCCCAATTGCCTAGCTCTTACTGCAATTCTACCTTGGCACTATAACTTAATATAAATTCTAAGACCGATGGTAAGGATTTAAAAAATAAAAGATTGTAAGCTCCTTGAGGGCATGCTTTTATTTGTATTTCTAGCACTTAGTCAACAAGTTGGCACATTTTTGATAATTAATAAATGTTTATTGAACTGAATATATACCAAAATATTTGCAGTGGCAATATTTTTGGAAGTAGGAAAAAAATCTAGAAACAATGGAGCAAAAAGCAATGCTAGATGATTATTACAAGAGAAGCCTGGAGTAATGTATCTTGATAGTCAGGAAGATCTGGGTTCAAATTCTACCAAAATGACTTATGTGACCCAAAACAAGGTATTTAAGCTTTCTATTTCAAACCTATTCTTCCTTTCTGAATTCCCACAGTTCTCTTTTCCCTCTTATCTCTCAACTAAGAACATTTCCTGTTAATTTTACTAAGAAAATAGAAGCTATTTGACATGAGCTCCCAATCCACTTCTCTTCATCTTGAAAATTATTGACATTATCTCAACCCTTTCCTCTTTTCCCCCAGCTTCTGACAAAGTAACCCTTCTCCTTACCAAGGCCAAATACCTCTATATATGCCTCTTGATTCCATTCTCTACTGTCTTTTCTTAAAAATTACAATATCCATTGTTCTCTTTTTTGAAATTTTAACCTTTCCCTATCTACTTGTTCCTTCCCTTCTGTCTTCAAACATGCATAATTGCCCTCCATTCATTAAAAAAAAAAAACTTCACTAGACCCTTTCACCTCTTAGGTTTATCTTATTATATCTTCTCTACCTTTCCCTTGAAACTTTTTTTCTATTTCCTTTTTAACTATTTATATTCACTATTTCAATTTCTTCCCTTTTCAAACCTATGCAAGCTGACTTTTATCATTGTTCAACTGAAGCTGCTCTAGCCAAAGTAGTTAATGATGCTCAATTGTAAAATTATTCAGCCTTTTATGAATCTTCAACCATCTTCAAATATCTGTTGCATTTTACTCTGCTGAACAACCTCTCTTCCTGGCTACCCTTTCCTACCTGAGTTTTCATAGCAAAACTCTTTCCTGGTTTGCCTCCTAACTGCCTAATGACTCCTTTTTCTCCTCCTTTATAACTCATCATACATATCACACTCCTTACCTATGAATATTCCCAAAGGTTCTATCATTACCTGACTCCTCCTTTATACTCTTGGTAACCTCATCAATTTCCAAGTGTTCAACTACCATCTGTCTGTAGGATTCTTCTGAGTCTTTTTATGTAGTCTCAGACTCCCTCCTGAATTATAGACTAGCAATAGTAGTTGCCTATCGGACATTTCAGCCTGACCAGAAAGAGACATTGGCAGCTAGGTGATGCAGTGGATGGAGTGCTGGGCGTGGAGTCAGGAAGACTTATATTTCCAAGTTCAAATTTGGCTTTAAACACTTACTAGCTGTGTGATCCTGGGCAAGTCACTTTAGCCTATTAGCCTTTGTCAAATTAACTAGAGAAGGAAATGATAAACCACACTAGTATCTTTGCCAAGAAAAGACCAAATGAAGTCACAAGCAGGAGCTATATCAAACCCAAATGTTCAAAACTGAATTAATTAATTTCTCCCCTCTCTCAACTATCACTTTTCCTAATCAAATTCACTGCCATCATTCAAGACTCTGAGGTTAATTACCCTGCAATTATCTTCGATTCTCCATTCTTCTTCACTCCACTTATACAACCATTTGCAAGACTTTGCCATTAGCATCTCCATAACTTCTTTCATTTATGATTCCTTCTTTCTATTCATATAGTTCTGTTATGTGTCTTGGTAGGTGCTTATGAAATATCCTATGCATTATATTTTATTTCAAATGAAATTTCTCTTCCTACATCTTCCTTCTGGGTTTCTTGCTAATATATAGAAGTGCTAATGACTTATGTGGTTTAATTTTATATGTCAGGACTTTGATAAAATTATTTCTTGCATTAATTAATTTTATATGACTCTATAGACTTTTCTCTGGAAGCCATATCTTCAAAAAATGATTACTGTTTTTTCTCTTTATTTATGTTTATTCCATCAATTTCTGTTTTCTTTTCCTATTGCTTCTAACACTCTAGAAAATGATAGTAGCCATATTGAATATCTTCCCTTTAAATTTAATGTTATTGAAAAAAATGTAGTTTAACTCCATTATATAGAATCCTGGTTCATTATTTTAGAGGTTCATTTATTGTTGTGTTTTCTAGTGTTTTTAACATAAATGAATGTTGTATTTTTTAACTTTCTGCATTTATTGATATAATCATAGTTTTTGTTCTTGTTATTCATATGATCTTCTACTTTATGAATTTAATAGTAACAAATAAACTCTGCAAAAATAATATAAATCTAATTTGTTCAGCCTATATGGTATTTTTATGTTTCTGAAGCCTCTTTGAAAATAACATTTAATTTTTAATTTTACTGTTCATTGAAATTATTGGCTTGTAGTTTTCACTCTTCATTTTGACTCTTTTGTTAGTTAGCAAGCCTACCTTTTTTTTTTTAACAAAGAAGTTATTTTGGAAGATCATTCCCCCCTCCCCCTGCCCCATGGTTTTGTAGCTAATAAATATTGGAATTATTTTTTCTTTAAATGTTTTAAATAATTCATTTCCATCTGGTTATTATTTTTCCTTTAAAATTACATACAGAATGTGGCTTAGAAGCAAAATCAAGTCCTTAGTGAAAAATCTTCCACACCAATCAAAAACAATGTGCTTTCAGGGAGACAGAAGGCCAAATACAACAAGAGGAGAGACCTTCCTGCTCAATTCAACTCAAAAGTTATACAAAGAAGGTTGAATTCTTGGGTAGAAAGAAAAGAAAAAAGAAAGATCTTAGGACCCTTACCCCACCTATTGTTCTGAGACTACAGCAGTTGCTGGGATCTCAGGGTGAAGGCTCCAGCCAGGAGGGAGTGCCCTGCTACCACAGCTACTCATGACTCAGGGCTCTGACCATAGCTGGCAGGGAGGCAGAGGGAGGAGAGGAGCATAGAGGAGGGCAGCTTGGTCACAGCTTTCAGTCACTGCTCATATATATTGGGCCTCTGCCTCTGAAGTTTTGGGCCTCAGGGTACATCCAGCTCTGCAGATCAGCTTGGCCAGCCTATTCCAACCTATTAATAGTACAGATAAGAAGCCTTCAGAGGCCAGGGAAGCTCAGTCCCCAACACCCCTCTGCCACCTACCTCTCTGAGACCCAAGGTAAGAATCTGACTGACTGGGATCCCAGAGAAAAGGCTGCAACTGTGACAGAGTACCTGGGTACCACCATGGGAAACTCAGGGCTCTGCCTAAGCAGCTAGCAAAAAAGAAAGAGAAAAGGATGAAGGTAACTACCTTTAGCCTCTACACCTTCACTTTCTACTGGCAGCTGAGGAATATCTGGCTTCAGTGCTTATTAATACAATAGTCCAGCTTCATCAGCCTAATGCAGTTAATCTGCAGAGCAGAGAAGAAGCCCATTTAGGACAGAATAGCACAAATTCATTGATTCAGAAAATGAACAGAGGAGCAAGAATACAGTCAATGATGGAGATAGGGGGAAAGAAGGAAAAAAATATGAGTAAGCAACACGAAAAGGAAAAAGAAAATTACAATTGACAGCTTCTATCCAGGTAATGAACAATGAACAGAGAAGAGAGGAAGACAAAGGAACACCAAGAAAAAACTCAGGAACTCCAGTGAATTGGACACAGGCTTTGGAAGAACTCAAAACACAATTAAAAAAACAATTAATAGAGGCTGAAGAAAATTGGAAAAGAACATAAAAAGCAAAAGAGGTCATCTGGAAATAGAGGCACATGAACTAAAACAAGATAATAGTTACTTAAAAGCCAGAATTGACCAGCTTGAAAACAAGACAAAGAAAATGAAAGATGGCCTCTAAAGGAAAACAGTATAAAAGGAAAAGGATGATAAAAACTAGGGATGAAATTTAGATGTTAGAAGTTAGAATCCAACTACTGGAAGCAATTGACTTCACAAGGCAGTAAAAGTTGAGAAAACAAAATCAAAAGAATGAAAAAATTGAGGAAAATATGAAACACCTCATTGATAGAACAACAGACTGGGAAAATAGATCCCAGGAGAGACAATTTAAGAATTATTGAATATTGTGACAAAAGAAAAAGACTGGACATCATTCTACAGAAAATTAACCAAGAAAACATGCCCTGTCATTCTTGAACAAGAGGGTAAAGTAGAGATCGAAAGAATCCACAGATCACCTTCTGCATCAGATCCCCAATTGACAATGCCCAGGAATGTTATGGCCAAGTTCAAGAACTTCCAGACCAAGGAAAGGCTATTACAAGCTGCTAAAAAGAAAACATTCAGATATCATGGAGCCACAGTTAGGATAACACAGGATCTAGTTGCATCCACACTAAGGGACTGGAAGGCATGGAATATGAGATTCTGGAAAACAAGGGAATTGGATCTACAATTAAGAATCAACTACCCAGCAAAATTGACTATATTTTTGCAGGGGAAAGTATGATTATTTAATGAAATAGAAGACTTCCAAGCATTCCTAAAGAAAAGAACTGACTTAAACAGAAAATCTGATGCCCAAATACAGAACCAAGAAAATCATCAAAAGCAAATTAAGGAAAGGAAAAAAATAACTCTTTTTAAGGGACCCAATAAGTTCAAATGATTTGTATTCCTATAAGAAAAGATAATATTGGTAACTCTTAAAATTTGTTATTATCATCAGGGTAGCTAGAAGAAGTATACTAGAGAGTTCAGTGACAAACTGTATAGGATGATATGTTTAAAGAATATAAACTAGTGGTAAAAAAAGGATAATACTAAGAGAAATGGCCAAAGAAATAAAATAGAATGAATATATATATATATATATATATATATATATATATATATTAAAAGAAGTGCATGGGTGGAGGGGGGAGAAGACCAATACAATGGAAGGGTGGAAGATGTTGGAGACAGGTAATACTTCAATTTTACAGATATTGAAATTGACTCAGAGAGGGAAGAACAATCAAATCCATTTGGGCAGAGAATTATATTGTGCCCTACATAGAAGTCGAAAGCTAATAAACGGGCTGGTGGGTAGGGGAGCAATAAATGGGAGAGGGAGGTTAGGGGTCATTTAAAAGGCACTGTAGTAAGAGGAGAATAAATAAGAAGGGAGGGTGGGAAAGGGAAAGAGAGTAACAATAGGGAGGGGAAGGGGGTAGACTGACTAAAAGTGAAAAGTTGGAGAGGAGGTTAAGAGGGATAAGAGAAAAGGCAGGATAAAAGGAGGATGTCAAAATGGAGACAGTAATCATAATTGTGAATTCAAATGGGATGAACTCACCAATAAAAAGGAAGCAGATAACAGAATGGATTAAAAACCAGAACCCTACCATATGTTGTCTACAAGAAACACACTTGAGGCAGGTGGATATACACAGGGTAAAGGTAAGAGGCTGGAGCAGAATTTACTGGGCTACAACTGAGACAAAGAAGGCATGAGTAGCAATTGCAATATCAGACAAAGCTAAAGAGAAAATAGATCTGATTAAAAGAGATAAGGGAATAGTTACATCTTGATGAAAGGCAGTATAAATAATAAAGAAATATCAATACTCAACATGTACCAAATGGTACAGCATTCAGATTTCTAGAAATATCAATACTCAACATGTACCAAATAGTACAGCATTCAGATTTCTAAAGGAGAAACTAAAGGAGCTAAAGAATGAAATAGATAATAAAAGAATACTAGTTGGAGATCACAACCTTCCTCTGTTAGAACTAGATAAATCAAACCAAAAAGAAAGAAAGAAAGAAGGGAAGGGAATGAAATGTTAGGGGAAAAAATTAGAGCTAATAGATATCTGGAGAACAATAATTGATGATAAAAAGGAAGATAACTTCTTTTCAGCAGTACATGGCACATAGACAAAGATGGACCATGTACAAGGGCATAAAAACATTTCAAACAAATGTAGAAAAGCAGAAATAATAAATGCAATTTTTTCAAATCATAATGCAATAGAAATCATACTTAATAAGGGCTTATGGAAAAGCAGATTTAAAATTAATTAGAAACTAAATAATCTAGATCTTCAAAACTTGTGGGTCAAAGAACAAATAAAAAAAAACAATTACTGATTTCTTTGAAGAAAATGACAATGAGGAAACAACTTATAAAAATCTATGGGATACATCCAAAGCAGTACTCAAGGGAAAATTTATATCCCTGAGTGCATATATCAACAAATCAGAGAGGGAAGAGGTCAATGAATTCAGCATGCAACTAAAAAAAAAAAAAAACTAGGAAGAGAACAAATTAAAAATCCCCAGATAAAAACGAATTTGGAAATCATAAAAATCAAAGGAGAAATTAATTGAATTGAAAGTAAAAGAACTATTGAACTAATAAATAAAACTAGGAGCTGGAACTTTGAAAAAATAAACTAGATAAAGCACTGGTTAATCTAACTTAAAAAAGAAGGAATAAAATCAAATTAACAGTATCAAAGATGAAATGGGCAACCTCACCTCTAATGAAGAGTAAATTAAGGTAATGATCAAGAAATATTTTGTCCAATAATATGGCAATAAATATGACAATTTAGGTGAAATGAATGAATATTTACAAAATTCTAAATTGCCTATATTAATAAAAAAGGAAATATAATAAAAAAGGAAATAGAATGCTTAAATAATCCCATATCAAGAAAAGAAATTGAACAAGTTATCAAGAAACTTTCTATGAAACAATTCCCAGGGCCAGATGGATTCACAAGTTAATTCTATAAAACAATTAAAGAACAATTAATTCCAATGCTATACAAAACTATTGGACAAAATAAACAGAGGAGTTTTACCAAATTCCTTTTATGAAACAAATATGGTACTGATTACAAAGCCTGGCAGGTCAAAAATGGAGAAAGAAAACTACAGACCAATCTCCATAATGAACATAGATGCAAAAATCTTAAATAGAATACTAGCAAAAAGACTACAGCAAGTGATCACAAGGATAATTAACTATGATCTGGGGGGATTCATGCCAGGAATTCAAAGATGGTTTAATATCAGAAAAACCATCCATATAATTGACCATATAGACAACCAAACCAACAGAAATCACATGATTATCTCAATAGATTCAGAAAAAGCCTTTCACAAAATACAGCAAAGTATAGGAATATATAGGCCTTTCCTAAAAATAATAAACAGCATCTATTTAAAACCATCAGCAAGTATCATATACAATGGGGATAAGTTAGAAGCCTTTTCAATTAGATTAAGAGTGAAGCAAGGATGCTCAATTATCATCTCTTTTATCTAACATTGTACTGGAAAAGCTAGTGGTAGCAATTAGAGAAGAAAAAGAAATTGAAGGAATGAAAGTAGGCAATGAGGAGAGTAAACTCACTCTTTGCAGATGATATGATGGTCTACTTAAAGAATCCTAGAGTATAACTAAAAAGCTAGTGGAAATAATTAACAACTTTAGCAAAGTTGCAGGATACAAAATCAACCTACATAAATCACCAGCATTTCTATATATTTCTAATACAACCCAGCAGCAAGAGTTAGTAAGAGAAATTCCATTTAAAATCACCCTAGACATGATAAAATTCTTAGGAATCTATATGCCAAGACAAACACAGGAATTATTTGAACACAACTACAAAAACTTTCTACACAATTAAAACTAGATATAAATAATTGGAAAAATGTTAATTGCTCATGGGTAGGATGAGCTAATAAAATAAAAATGACAATGGTATCCTAATTAATTTACTTATTCAATGCCTTGCCTATGAAACTACCAAAAGACGTTTATGTTGAATTAGAAAAATTATAACAAGGTTCATTTGGAAGAACAAAAGATCAAGAATATCAAAGGAACTAATAAAAAAAATGTGAAAGTTGGAGGCCTGGCAGTACCAGATCTTAAACTATACTATATAAAGCACTGATCATCAAAACAATAGGGTAATGGCTAAAAGACAGAAGGAAGGATCAATGGAATAGCCTTGGGGTATATGACCTCAGCAAGATAGTGTACAATAAACTTAACGATCCTGGCTTTCAGGACAAGAACCCACTATTTGACAAAAACTGCTGGGAAAACTGAAAAATATTATGGGAGAAATTAGGTTTAGATTGACATCTCATACCCTATACCCAGATAAATTCAGAATGGGTAAATGGCTTAAATGTAAATAAAGAAATTATAAGTAAATTAGGAGAACATAGAAAACTATGACTGTCAGATCTATGGGAAAGGAAAGAATTTATGATCAAGAATGAAATAGAGAATATTATAAAATGTAAAATAAATAATTTTGATTACATTAAATTAGAAAGGTTTTTTGCAAACAAAATCAATGCAATCAACATTAAAAGGAAAGCAATAAATTGGGTGAAAAGCCTTTATGACAAAAACTTCTAAGAAAGGTTTAATTTCTCAAATTTATAAGAAGTTAAATCAATTGTTCAAAAAATCAAACCATCCCCCAATTGATAAATGGGTAAGTGACATAAATAGGCAGTTTTCAGATAAATAAATTAAAACTATCACTAAGCACATGAAAAAGTGTTCTAAATCTCTTATAATTAGAGAAATGCAAATCAAAATAACCCTGATATACTACCTCACATCTAGGAGATTGGCCAATATGACATCAAAGGAAAGCAAAAAATGTTGGAGGGGACATACCATAATTGGGACACTAAAACATTGCTCATGAAGTTGTGAATTGATCTAACCATTCTGGAAAGCAATTTGGAATTATGGCTAAATGGTGCTAAAAGAATGCCTACCCTTTAATCTAGCAATACCACTGCTGGGTTTGTACCCAAAAGAGATAATAGGGAAAAATACATGTACAAAAATTTGATAGCCACACTCTTTGTGGTGGCAAAAAAACTGGAAAACAAGAGGGTGTCTATTGATTGGTGAATGACTGTACAAATTGTTGTATCTTATAGTGATGGAATATTAGTGTGCTGAAAGGAATAATGAACTGTAGCAATTCAATGTGAAACTGGAAAGATCTCCAGGAACTGATGCAGAATGAAAGAAGCAGAAGCAGGAAAACATTGTACATAGAGACTGATACACTGTGGCACAATCGAATATAATGAATTTCTCTATTAGCAGTAATAGGACAATTCTGAGGGACTTATGAGAAAGAGTGCTAGCCACATCCAGAGAAATAACTGTGAGAATAGAAACACTGAAGGAAAAACATATGATTTATCACATGGCTTAATAGGTATATGATTAGGGATGTAGACTCTAAACAATCACCTCAGTGCAAATATCAATAATATGAAAATAGGTCTTGATCAATGACATATATAAAATCCAGGGGAATTGCATATTGGCTATAGGAGGGGCTAAAGGGAGGGGAGAGAAAAAACATGAATCACACGACCATGGAAAAATATTCTAAATTAATTAACTAAAAAAATTAAAATTAAAACGGACAAAAAATTTCATACAACTTCTTCATTCTTTTTTTTTTTTTTGCTGAAATTGGTCATTTATAAAAGCAATAAGTAATTTTCCTTGTTTGTAAGCTCAAAACTTCTCACAGGGTAATGAGAAATTTAAGCCACACATGACAAAATCATTTATCTTGTATTCTGTCTGTAATCACAATACAAATATGTAGAATGTTAATCAAGTGATTTGTTAAAAGTTAATGTATCAGTTTTCCAATTATCAAGGAAAATTAGTTATTGCTTTTAATAAAATGGAATAATTTATCAGAAGTTCTTAAAATACAATTCAACAATCATACCATTGATGTTGAGGGGTACTGGGAACATAATTCAAATTTAGACTTATCATTTCTCAGGAGTTTTTACTAGGGAGTTCCTGAGTTACTGATTTGTGTAATCAAGTCACTGAGGCATATTGAAGCTTGATGTACTTGTACTTATTTTATGGGCCTCTATGATTGATTCATGTTCTGGCTCGATGAGAATAGGTTTCTGTAAATAGGAAAGTTTTGGGCTTGGCCTGTAGCTGTAGTTTTGCTGGGAATTATGTACCTAAGTATAAGTTAACCCATGATAGTATTTTGGGATTGTGTTTGAGGGTCTGATCTTTTGGTGATGTTTTAGAGAATTAGGATACAGGTGTTTTGCTCTTGCATTATTTCTTTTGAGACTAGGGGGAATAATAATCATGTCAATTCGTAGGTAAGGGGTGGGGCATTGATGAAAGAGGTCATGTAAAGGGGATAGGGTGGGAAGTCACATCTTGCCAAGGACTACTCTGAGATCTCCTCGGCTACCATGCATGACTCTGTCAAGGCGTCATGGTCTGATGGCTCCTAGCACTAGGCTGCTGAATGCTGCTCCAGAGAAGCCAGGAGTCCTTGGGGACACTCACTGGACAGCTGGTAAAATCCAGGGTGTATTTTCCTTAGACAATAATTAGGTTCCTAATTCCCTGTCCATGTGGCAGGGGAACAGGGAAAAGAAACTTCTCCCTAAAATTTTACCTCAGAGGGTAATAGGAAGGGAAGAAGTTATTCTTCCAAACTGGAAGTAAAATTGCAAGCATGGTGCACTCTATGACAGAGCAGTAGCTTGCTTATTTCAAACAGCACCCAGTTTTAGGATGTTTTCTACCATTCATGGGTACACTGATTCTTTCAATTATCTTGCCTGAGATTTAGGGGAGAAATTCATCTCCCTACAACTCTTTGCCAATTGGACCTGCCCAGTTTCTAAGATTCATCCAGTTTGGGATTCCTCAAACCCATGTTCTCCCTTGCTATTGGAAATCCCAGAGCTCTGACAAAAAAATCTGAACGGATAGAGAAAGAAACTTTAAAGAAACTGGAAGTGAAAACTTTTAGACTTTTCAGACTCCATTGTTTTATAAAAACAACGTTGTATTTTGCTGATTATCTGTTTATGATTTGATTTTGTTGTTTTAAGTTCATATATTAATCTGATCAACACTATTCTGTTACACTGAATCATTTTAATCTACTGTGTTTTAACTACTGTTATATTGTGTTACCTTTCTCCTGTAAATATACTGAACAAAATATCCTCGTATAAGCCCATTAAAAACAACTTTTTCTTCCATTTTGGCTTTATTAATTCTCACATAGATGATGGATGGACTTCATCAAAACTGGTTACAATTGTATAACAACCTTTGGAAAATCTAATGAGCTAAATATCTCAAATTTATTTTAAGGGGTATTCAGATATGATTTTTAGAATTTTTTCAGCAACTCTGATTGATCATTTTGCCTATCACACAGTTATTTGTATCAAGAGCTAAAGAGTCCATTTTAGTAACTGAAGTAAAGTGCTATTATAATCCCCACCTCTGCATTTGTAAAAATGTGAGTGAATGGAACATAGTAGTTTCATACCAAAGGAGGTGGGAATTTGTTCCCAATGCATGGTAACCCTGGATGACTCCCAAGAGGGAACAGCTCTCATTTGTAACTCTTCAGCTTACTCTACCCTTCCACCAGAATGATCTAGATTCTTGGTGATATTTTTAGACCCAACATCAACAGTACAGAGGCTTGGTCTTTTCTAGACTCCTTTGCCACATTTTTTGTAATGATGGCAGTAATAGATTAAAAAAAAAATCTCAGCCAAACTTGAAACATTGCTACACCTGAAAAACTTGTGACAAGTATCCATTAGTTTAAAATGTCATACAGCAGACTCAAGTGAATCCTAATGATAGTGGGTTTGTTTGCTATTGCCACTAAATGGGTTATTATAACTTTGGGGATTTTGATACTTTTTGAATGTGCATTACCTATTCTTTATAAAAAACTATTATGTTTTGAAAATCATTTGCACTCTCATAGAGTGTATAATGGCTAAGTTTGAAGAGGAAATGGATCTCAAGGGGGTGGGAAGAATTCCAAGCATTCGTAAAGACCAGACCTGAACAGAAAATTTGATGTCCAAGCACAGAACTCAAGAGAATCATCAAAAGGTAATTAAAAAAGAGGGGGGGGTGGAGAAGAAAAACAAAATATAACAACAAAAAAATTTTTTTAAGAGACTCAATAAGTTAAAATGATATATATCCATATAAGAAAAGAGGTCATTGGTAACTCTTAAAAACTGTTGCTATCACCTGGGCAGCTAGAAGAATTACACTTAGAGAGAACAGTGACAAACTGTATAGGATGAAAGGACAAGACATAAATAGGTATATAGATATATCCATGCATAAATACATATACATGTGTATGTATACATATATATGCGCGACTAGAGCTAAAAAAAAGGTTATGACTAACAGAAATAGGAAAAGAAACAAATGGAGGTAAATTTATATGTCACAAAGAAGCTCATGGCAGGAGGGGGAGAACATCAATACACTGGAAGGGTAAAGAGGTTGGAGATAGGGAATACTCAACTCTTACATGCTTTGAAACTGACCCAAAGAGGGAAGAATAATCCAAACCTTTGGGGCAGAGAATAGATTTGCACCCTATAGGGGAGTAGAAGGATAACAAATGGACTGGTGGGGAGGGAATCAGTACAAAGGAGTGAAAGGGTGGGGGGGTCAATTTTAGAAAGACTACAGGGAAAATAAGGGGGGAATAAGAAGGGAGGGTATAGAAAGGGAAGTAAAATAAGGGTGGGAAGAAGGGGGACTGTTTAAAAGCAAACATTGGTGTAGAAGGAAATAGTGAAAGAAGAAAAGGCAGGAACAGGAGCAGAAATCAATATGCTGGGAAATACACAGCTAGTAATCATAACTCTGAATGTGAATGGAATGAACTCACCCATAAAATGCAAGTGAATAGCAGAGTGTATTAGAAACCTACTATGTGCTATCTACAAGAAACATGTATGAGAAAGGTAGATACACATAGGGTGAAAGTAAGAGGGTGGAGCCAAATCTATTGGGCATCAACTGACAAAAAGAAGGCAGGAGTCGCAATCATGATATCTGACAAGGCCAAAATAAAAATAAATCTAGTTAAAAGAGATAGGGAAGGTAATTACATCCTGATAAAAGGCAGTATAGACAACGAGGAAATATCTGTACTCAACATGTATGCACCAAATGGCAGAGCATCCAGATTTATAAAGGAGAAACTAGTGGAGCTGAAGGATTAAATAGATAGAAAAACTATACTCGTGGGAGACCTGAAGCTTCCCTATCCGAACTAGATAAATCAAACCAAAAATAAATAAGAAAGAGGTAAGAGAAGTGAATAAAATCTTAGAAAAATTAGAGGTAGTAGACATGTGGAGAAAAATAAATGGGGACATAAAGGAATATACCTTCTTTTCAGCAGTACATGGTACATTCACAAAAATTGACCATGTATTAGGACATAAAAACATTGCAAAGGAGGTCAAAAGGGCAGAAATAATAAATACAACCTTCTCAGATCATAATGCAATGAAAATAATAATTAGTAACTGTACATGGAGAGGTAAATCAGAAATTATTTGGAAATTAAACAATATGATTCTCCAAAACTGGTTAAAGAACAAATCATAGAAACAATTAATAACTTCATTGAGGAAAATGACAATGATGAGACATCCTTTCAAAACCCATGGGATGCAGACAAAGCAGTACTCAGGGGCAAATTTATATCCTTGAGTTCATATATTAAATTAAGAAGGGCAGAGGTCAATGAATTGGGCATGCAAATTAAAAAACTAGAAAGCGAAGAAATTAAAAATCCTCAGATGAAGACTAAATTAGAGATCCTAAAAATCAATGGAGAAATTAATAAAATTAAAAGTCAAAGAACTATTGATTTCATAAATAAGACTAGAAGCTGGTTCTTTGAAAAAACAAATAAAATAGACAAAGTACTAGTCAGTCTAATTAAAAAAAGGAAAGGAAAAAATCAAACTGACAGTTTCCACGATGAAAAGGGAGACCTCACCTCTAATGAAGAGAAAATTAAGGCAATCGTTAAAACTACTATGCCCAAAACTATCAGCATAATTGACCATATGAATACGAAAACTGACAAAAATCACATGATTATCTCAATAAATACAGAAAAAGCCTTTGATAAAATACAACACACATTCCTATTGAAAACACTAGAAATAGGAATAGAAGGGCCTTTCCTAAAAATAATAAACAGTATATACCTAAAACCATCAGCAAACATCATCTGTAATGGGGATAAACTAGAAGCCTTCCCAATAAGATCAGGAGTCAAAAAAGGATGCCCATTATCACACCTATCATTTAACATTGTACTAGAAACACTAGCAGTAGCAATTAGAGAAGAAAAAGAAATTGAAGGTATTAAAATTGGCAATGAGGAGATCAAGCTATCACTCTTTGGGGATGATATAATGGTTTACTTAAAGAAACCTAGAGAATCAACCAAAAAGCTAGTTGAAATAATCAACAACGTTAGCAAAGTTGCAGG
The DNA here is from genome assembly GCF_027887165.1 of Monodelphis domestica. Taxonomy (NCBI): domain Eukaryota; kingdom Metazoa; phylum Chordata; class Mammalia; order Didelphimorphia; family Didelphidae; genus Monodelphis; species Monodelphis domestica. Next base: position 235,029,268 of record NC_077233.1, on the reverse strand, counting down.
ATACAAAAAAAACCTGCATACGTCATCAGCATTTTTATATATCTCCAATCCATCTCAGCAGCAAGAATTAGAAAGAGAAATTCCAGACTTCGGGTTAAGGTGTCGGCTTAGAAGCTGAGAAAGTTCAGACCTCGGAAACCCTTCCTTAACCGATCACAAACTGAGTGCTCCTAGGACACCGTAATTCAAGATGAATAACAGGACAGACCCAGTAAACCCTCCTCCTGGACCTGGATCAAAAGGTACAGCCCCCCAAAAGCCAGAACCCTAGAACACTCGAATCTAAGGGGCAGGCAGAAGGAAGGTCCCAGGGCCCATCCCCCCAACCCAGAGTGCTGAGCCCACGGCAGCAGCGGGAACCTCGGGGCTGGCAAAAGGGCCTCAGGGCTGGCTATTCTGAAGGACTCACCTTGAAAGCAACCTGAGCCAGTCTCTGGGGCGCCCAACACAGATGGCATGGAAACATAGACAGAAGGGGGAAGCTTGTAGCCCCCTGGCTGGGTCCTTCCATCTGAGTCTCAAGGGAGGTTCCAGCTTTAGGGCACCAGCTCAACCCAATCCCATCAGGAACCCTCAAAGGTACTGAAAGGACAGAAACCTCAGGGCCGGCAAAGGGGTTGCTCTGAAGAGCTTACCATGAAAGTAACCTGGGCCAGTCTCTGGGCATTCAACACAGAAGGTAGAGGAGGAGGGATTTTTTTTGTTGTTGTTGTTGTTTGTTTGTTTGTTTGTTTGTTTTCGCTCGGGGATCATTCCGCCCACACCAGCTGAACTTAATCGATCAGGAGCCCTTAGAACCCAGGGAGGCCAGGACCCCTCCCCACTTAGAGATCAGGGTCTTTTGAAAGAACAGGGCAGGCAAAGGGGTTGCTCCAAAGGGCATTCCTTTAAAGGAACCTGGGCCAGTCCCCAAGCATTCAAAACAGATTGTGGAGGAGGAGGTTTTTTGCTTTAGGGCTCATTCGGCCCAAACCAGCTGAACCTAATCCCATCAGGAGCCCTCAGAGCCCAGGGAGGCCACGACCCCTTCCCCCTTAGAGAGCAGGGTCTTCTGAAAAAAACAGAAACCTAGAGGCATAGTCAAGATGGCAGCCTAGAAGGAGCATAGACCTGGCAGCCTGGCCAGAGCTTTGGAGATCCTCCATATTTGCTCCAGCCATCCAGGAAGTTTAAAACTCAGAGTAAACCCAGCCCAACTAAGCTGAACTCAATCTCATCAAAAGCCTCCAGAGGACAGGGAAGCCCAGGCTCCCCACACATCCTCATTGACTGCTGGAATTTAAGCTAATCAAAAGCCTCCAGAAGACAGGGAAGGTCAAACCCCCAACAACACCAAGAGATCTTCTGTTAAAGCTCCAAGAGGGGAGACTGATAGAAGTTCCCCCTCAAAAAAATGAGAGGAACAAGAGCACAGACAAATATGGGAAATAAAGAAGGGGTGAATTTGAGCAAACAAAAAAGAAAAAGAAGAAAGAAACTACAATAGACAGCTACTACTCAACAAATGGAACCGAAGGGGAGAGATCAGCAAACAATAAACCAGAAATCCCAGCAAATTGGATACAGGCTGTGGAAGAACTCAAAACACAACTAAGAGAGGCTGAAGACAATTGGGAAAAGAACTTAAAAATTAAGATAAGTCATCTGGAAACAGAGACACTTGAACTAAAACAAGAAAATAGTGTCTTGAAAGCCAAAATCAACCAGCTGGAAAATGAGGCAAAGGAGATGAAAGATGAGGCAAAGGAGATGAAAGATGAGGTAAAGAGGATGAAAGATGATCTTCAAAGAAAATCAGACCAGAAGGAAAAAGATGACCAAAAAGCCAGAGATGAAATCCAATATTTAAGAACCAGAATAAAACAACTAGAATCAAGTGACCTCACAAGGCAGTAGGACACTATAAAACAAAACAAAAAAAAAATGAAAAAATTGAGGAAAATGTGAAGCATCTCATTCACAAAACGGACTATTTAGAAAATCATTCAAGAAGAGACTATTTAAGAATAATTGGACTACCAGAAGACCACGACAAAAGAAAAAACCTGGACATAATACTAGAAGAAACTATCCAGGAAAACTGTCCCGAGATCCTAGAACAAGAGGGGAAAGTAGAGATTGAAAGAATCCACAGATCACCCCCTGTATTTAATCCCCAACTGACAACAACAAGAAATGTTATAGCCAAATTAAAAAACAATCAGATGAAAGAAAAGTATTACAAGCTGCCAAGAAGAAGCCATTCAGATTCCATAGAAACACAGTGAGGTTAACACAGGATCTGGCTGCATCCACACTGAAGGACCAAAAGGCATGGAATACGATATTCCAGAAAGCAAGGGAACTAGGTCTACAACCAAGAATCAACTACCCATCAAAATTGACTATATTCTTACAAGGGAAAGTATGGTTATTCAACAAAATAGAAGAATTTCAAGAATTATTAAAGAAAAGACCAGACCTGAACAGAAAATTTGATGTCCAAGCACAGAACTCAAGAGAATGATCAAAAGGTAATTTAAAAAGAGGGGAAAAAAGAAAAACAAAATAAAACAAAAAATTTTTAAGAGACTCAATAAGTTAAAATGATATGTATCCCTATAAGAAAAGAGGTCATTGGTAACTCTTAAAAGCTATTGTTATTACCTGGGCAGCAAAAAGAAGTACACTAAGGGAACAGTGACAAACTGTATAGGATGAAAGGTGAAAGGACAAGACATAAACAGGTATATAGATATATGAATGCAAAAAGACATACACATGAGTATGCATATATATATACATATATATATATATATATAACTAGAGCTTAAAATTAGGTTAATATTAAAAGAAATGGGAAAAGAAACAAATGAGGATAAATTTATACATCATAAAGAAGCTCACGGTGGGAGGGGGGAGAACATCAATATGCTGGAAGGATAAAGAAGTCGGAGACAGGAAATACTCAACTTTTACTTGCTTTGAAATTGGCTCAAAGAGGGAAAAACAATCCAACTCATTGGGGGCAAAGAATAGATTTGCACCCAATAGGGGAGTAGAAGGGAAACAAATGGTCTGGTGGGGAGGGAAGCAGTACAAGAGAGGGAGTGGGCAGGGGGTTAATTTTAGAAAAATAAGGGGGGGGCATAAGAAGAGAAGGGGGTAGAAAGGGAAGTAAAATAAGGGTGGGAAGAAGGGGGACTGTTTAAAAGCAAACATTGCTGTAGAAGGAAATAGTGAAAGAAGAAAAGGCAGGAACAGGAGCAGAAATCAATATGCTGGGAAATACACAGCTAGTAATCATAACTCTGAATGTGAATGGAATGAACTCACCCATAAAATGCAAGTGAATAGCAGAGTGTATTAGAAACCTACTATGTGCTGTCTACAAGAAACATGTATGAGAAAGGTAGATACACATAGGGTGAAAGTAAGAGGGTGGAGCCAAATCTATTGGGCATCAACTGACAAAAAGAAGGCAGGAGTCACAATCATGATATCTGACAAGGCCAAAATAAAAATAAATCTAGTTAAAAGAGATAGGGAAGGTAATTACATCCTGATAAAAGGCAGTATAGACAACGAGGAAATATCTGTACTCAACATGTATGCACCAAATGGCAGAGCATCCAGATTTATAAAGGAGAAACTAGTGGAGCTGAAGGATTAAATAGATAGAAAAACTATACTCGTGGGAGACCTGAAGCTTCCCCTATCTAAACTAGATAAATCAAATCAAAAAATAAATAAGAAAGAGGTGAGAGAAGGAAATGAAATCTTAGAAAAATTAGAGTTAGTAGACATATGGAGAAAAATAAATAGGGACAAAAAGGAATATACCTTCTTTTCAGCAGTACATGGTACATTCACAAAAACTGACCATATACTAGGGCACAAAATCATTGCAAACAAGTGCAAAAGGGCAGAAATAATAAATGCAACTTTATCAGACTACAGTACAATAAAATAATAATTAGTAAAGGTACATGGATAGATAAATCAAAAATTAATTGGAAATTAAACTATATGATTCTCCAAAACCAGCTAGTTAAAGAACAAATCATAGAAACAATTAATAACTTCATTGAAGAAAATGAAAATGGTGAGACATCCTTTCAAAACCTGTGGGATACAGTCAAAGCAGTACTCTGGGGGAAATTTATATCCTTGAGTTCATATATAAACAAATTAAGAAGGGCAGAGGTCAATGAATTGGGCATGCAGATTAAAAAACTAGAAAGTGAACAAATTAAGAATCCTCAGATGAAGACTAAATTAGAGATCCTAAAAATCAATGGAGAAATTAATAAAATTGAATGTCAAAGAACAATTGATTTAATAAATAAGACTAGAAGATGGTACTTTGAAAAAACAAATAAAATTGACAAAGTACTAGTTAGTCTAATTAAAAAAAGGAAAGAAAAAAACCAAATTGACAGTATTCAAGATGAAAAGGGAGACCTCACCTCTAATGAAGAGGAAATCAAGGTAATCATTAAAAACTACTATGTCCAATTATATGGCAAAAAATATGGCAATATAAGTGATAGGGATGAATACTTACAAAAATATAAATTGCCTAGACTAAAAGAAGAAGAAATAAATTACCTAAACAACCCCATATCAGAAAAAGAAATTGAACAAGCCATCAAAAAACTCCCTAAGAAAAAATCCTTAGGTCCAGATGGATTCACAAATGAATTCTATCCAACATTCAAAGAACAGTTAACCCCAATACTATACAAACTATTTGACAAAATAAGCCAAGAAGGGGTCCTACCAAATTCTTTTTACGACACAAACATGGTACTGATCCCAAAGCCAGACAGGTTTAAAACAGAGAAAGAAAACTATAAGCCAATCTCCCTAATGAATATAGATCCAAAAATCTTAAATAAAATACTAGCAAAAAGTCTCCAGAAAGTCATCACAAGGGTTATCCACTATGATCAGGTATAATTCATACCAGGAATGCAAGGATGGTTCAATATTAGGAAAACCATCCACATAATTGACCATATAAACAAGCAAACTGACAAAAATCACATGTTTATCTCAATAGATGCAGAAAAAGCCTTTGACAAAATACAACACCCATTCCTATTGAAAACACTAGAAAGTATAGGAATAGAAGGGCCTTTCCTAAAAATAATAAACAGTATATACCTAAAACCATTAGCAAACATTATCTGCAATGGGGAAAAACTCAAAGCCTTCCCAATAAGATCAGGAGTCAAACAAGGATGCCCTTATCACCTTTATTATTTAATATTGTACTAGAAACACTAGCAGGAGCAATTAGAGAAGAAAAAGAAATTGAAGGTATTAAAATTGGCAATGAGGAGACCAAGCTGTCACTCTTTGAAGATGATATGATGATTTACTTAAAGAATCCTAGGGAATCAACCGAAAAGCTAGTTGAAATAATCAACAACATTAGCAAAGTTGCAGGATACAAAATAAACCCACATAAGTCATCAGCATTTCTATATATCTCCAACCCAGTTCAGCAGCAAGAATTAAAAAGAGAAATTCCATTTAAAGTCACCTGAGACAATATAAAATACTTAGGAATCTATCTGCTGATACAAACACAGGAACTATATGAACACAACTACAAAACACTCTCTACACAATTAAAACTAGATCTAAACAATTGGAAAAACATTGATTGCTCATGGGTGGGACGAGCTAACATAAAAATGACAATTCTATCCAAATTACTTTACTTATTTAGTGCCATACCCATTGAGCTACCAGAAAATTTCTTTATGGAATTAGAAAAAAATTAACAAAGTTCATTTGGAAGAACAAAAAATCAAGGATATCCAGGGAAATCATTAAAAAAAATGGAAATGAAGTAGGACTTGCAGTCCCAGATCTCAAACTATACTATAAAGCAGTGGTTATCAAAACAATTCGGTATTGGCTAAGAGACAGAAAGGAGAATCAGTGGAATAGACGAGGTAAATTACTTCAACAGGACAGTCTATGATAAACCCAAAGATCCCAGTTTTGGGGACCAAAACCCATTTTTTGATAAAAACTGCTGGGAAAATTGGAAGACAGTATGGGAGAGATTAGGTTTTGATCAACATCTCACAGTCTACACCAAGAAAAACTCAGAATGGGTGAATGACCCGAATATAAAGAAGGAAAGTATAAAAAATTAGGCAAACCCCAAAACACTTGTCAGATCTTTGGAAAAGGAAAGACTTTAAAACCAAGAAAGAGCTAGAAAAAAAATCACAACATGTAAAATCAATCATTTTGATTACATCAAATTAAAAAATTTTTGTACAAACAAAACGAATGCATCCAAAATTAGAATGGAAGCAACAAATTGGAAAACAATCTTCATTACAAAAACATCTGACAAAGGTCTAATTATTCAAATTTATAAAGAACTAAACCTGTTGTATAAAAAAATTTAGCCATTCTCCAATTGATAAATGGTCAGGGGACATGAATATGCAATTTTTAGTTAAAGAAATTAAAACTATTAATAAGTACATGAAAAAGTGCTCAAAATCTCTTATAATCAGAGAGATGCAAATCAAAACCACTCTGAGCTCTGACCTCACACCTAGCAGATTGGCTAACATGACAACAATGGAAAGTAATGAATGCTGGAGGGGATGTGGCAAAGTTGGGATATTAATGCATTGTTGGTGGAGTTGTGAATTGTTCCAACCATTCTGGAGAGCAATTTGGAACTATGCCCAAAGGGCACTAAAAGACTGTCTGCCCTTTGGCCCAGCCGTAACACTGATGGGTTTGTACCCCAAAGAGATAATAAGGAAAAAGACATGTACAAAAATATTCATAGCTGCTCTCTTTGTGGTGGCAAAAAAAAAAATGGAAAAGGAGGGGATGCCCTTCAATTGGGGAATGGCTGAATAAATTGTGGTATATGTTGGTGATGGAATACTATTGTGCTCAAAGGAATAATAAAGTGGAGGAATTCCATGGGGACTGGAACAACCTCCAGGAATTGATGCAGAGGAAGAGGAGCAGAACCAGGAAAACATTGTATACAGAAACTGATACATTGTGGTGCAATCGAATGTAATGGACTTCTTCATTGGTGGCAATGCAATGACCCTGAATAACTCGGAGGAACCTATGGGAAAAACCACTATCCACATCCAGAGGAAACACTGTGGGAGTAAAAACACCAAAGAAAAACAACTGCTTGAATACATGGGTTGAAGGCATATTGTTGGGGATGTAGACTCTAAATGAACATCCTAGTGTAAACAACAACATGGAAATGGGTTCTGATCAAGGAACCATGTAATACCCAATGAAATTGCTTGTTGGCTGCAGGAAGAGTGGGTGGAGGGGAAGGAGGGAAATAATGTGATTATTGTAATGAAGGAATGATGTTCTAAATTGACTAAATAAACTTGTTCAAATGGAAAAATAAAATATAAAAGAATTTAAAAAAGAATTTTTCACATTAGATTTTGATAGTCTATATTTCATCTAGAAGTTATCTTTTCTCTTTTATTTAGATTTTTTGATATTTTTGATTTCTCTTGCCAATTGGTTCATATACCTCATAACTGAACCATGCATCCCTAAGTGATCCCTGTGTTTTTCAATACCCTCTCCAGGGGAGAATGTATAATTATTCTAAAATGCAAAGTTTAAGTTCTTTTGAGAGTAATTTTAGGTTAAGAAACATGCACCAGAAGATCCAGAATGAACTTTGGGATATGGTGATCTGAGCTGTGTGGGGTCGAATGCATTTATTTTGCATGTATACTCTTATGCCAAAGGGAACTGCCCCCTAACTGGCTTTTTGTCAATGCACCTAGCTATCATGGGTTTGTTCTTTTCCCTCTTATCCCCAAATTACTGTAATTGAAATGTTGATTATGTTAAATGATCAAATTGGGGAGACTAGCCCCCCCCAAATTGATCATCAGATGGGCATGTATAATTGAAAATCTGTTACTCTAAAGTTACTATATTTCCTGGAAACTCACTGACTTCCTGTCCTTATGTAATTCCTGTAGACAGGGAATAAATATTCAGTAGGTGGTCCTGCTCTCTCTCTTTGGCATGATGACAGCAAACATGATGGTGGTAAGCTCAGGGGTTTTAAATAGACTGATTAGCCATGGATACATGGTTTTATTTTGAATCCCTTTTATTCCTTTATTTCTAATGATCATGAATAAATCCCTTAAAATATAATATTCTTATTATTGACATTACTTTTAATTTTTACGCATGGGACCTCACCCCTAAGGAAGTCCCAGACTGACCTGTTTCAGACTGAACAATAAACCTTAATGTACTTCATGCTCCCCATTTAGTTGGGACTAGTAGAAGCAGTCAAATGTTAAGTACCCTTTTTATCCTAGAAGTTTCCCCACATTGTATCACAAATCCTTCCCAAGAAGACCAACACCTATGCAGGAACCTCTTTTTTACTATCCATTGTAGTAGATCACTCACTGATACCTCAGACTCTGGCCTCATCCTCTTTCCCAAGCCTACTTACAACTTGTCAGTGTATGTTTGGTGTCTATGTTCCCCCAAAGTTATATAAGATCTCTATGTTTTATTATTCATCAGAGAATCCTCTCCTACATTGATTCTTAGAGAGAAACTGTTCCCAGAGTTTCAGAACTCTTGGCTTTATGTGGTCTTCAGGTGCTTGACTCTGTGTGGCAGCTGAATTTTGAACACTATCTCTCCTGATTAAAGATTTGGTTTTGCTGATTATTTTAGTTCTTCTGTGTTTTTCCAGGTTGATGCTATGTTACTTTTAAAAATAAATCCTAGATTTTATTGCTTTCAATTTGTTAATCTCTTCTTTGATTTTTAAAATGTCTATTTTGATGGCTAATTGGGACTTTTAAATTTGTTAGTTTTCTTTGATATTTGTACTTGCTTGGGCAGTTCATTTATCTGTTCTTTCACTCCTTTAGTGATGAAAGTGTTAATAGATATAATTTTATTCTCTAAGAACTATTTTGGCTACTTCTAACAAGTTTTAATATGTTGTTTTATTAATGTTACTTTCTTTAATGAAATTTTCTATTTCATTGATCTCTGACCCACAAATTTTTTAGGATTAAGATATTTGTTCTTTAATTTATTTTAATCCTTTCTTTAGCAATTCTTTATTGAATATAATTTTATTGCATAGTTTTCATTAAAGGATCTGGTTAATCTTTCTTCTTTTCTGTGCCAAAATACTTTATTCATACACTTTATTTTATTTTTCTATGCAAACATTTTTTCCACTATGCATCCCTTTCTCCCTCTCAGAGAATTTTCAATAGAAAAAAGAAATTTTTTAATAAAAAGAAAGAGGAAGAAGAGTTAAAATCAGCAAAATGAATCAACATATTAAAAAATCTAAAAATAATTCTAATATTCCACATATGAGCTTGTCACCTCTTTTAAGGAGTGGGGTGGAGGTGTCATCTCATAGCTTTTCTTTGTGGCCAGGGTTATTCTGTAGAATATGTAGTATTCTGTAGAATCTGTAGTATAAAATGAATGAATATTTTATTATATATTATATAAAAATACAAAGTATCTAAATTAATAGAATAGTAGTTTTATAAATCAACTTCTGATTTTTTGTGGTTATTATTTTTCATTTACATTGTTATAGTCACAGGGGCTTTTGTTTTCTTGGCTCTACTTCATTCTACATCAGTTCATATGAGCTTTTATTGCTTCTCTGTTTTCATGATTCTTCCTTTTAAATAGCATAATAATCCATTACATTAATTTATAACAATTTATTTAGTCATACCCTAATCAAAGAGCATCAACTTTATTTTCTGTGTTTTCACTCAAACCATTTACCATGTCAAAAACTCATATTCACAATATTAACTTGTTTTTGTTGTCATTGTTATTATTTGATAGCCATTTCCACTTAATAAAAACCTTTATAATAATAAAATAAATATAGCATATTTACTTTATTATATGTTTTATATATATGTACATATATACATAAAATATAATAAAATAAAATAAAAATAAAAAAACTGTCTCAGAAGATAAGCTAACCCAGGTTGAAGGTAACTGACAGGACTCAAACTTGTCCATGAATTAGAGGTATTTCTACTCCAAACATGTGGAGAATTCTCCTTGACAGGCTAGATGGATCAGAATAATGTGTTCTGATGGCCATGAAATAGGTGGTATGGTGTGCTGAGAGCTTGGTACCAAGGTTGTCCACTGATTTCTGGGCCATTACCAGTCATCCTGACTTTTTTCTTGCCACTGAACCTTGATGACCCTGGAAAGAAAGTGAGGCTGATGGCTTTGTACAATTCTGTCTCACTTAAATCTAGTTAACATATGAGTTAAGACATCATCTGTGAGGTCATTTGTCTTCTTCAAAAATGAAGGACAAACAATAACTTGCTAACAACTTTCTTTCTTTAAAACCCAAGACAGATGCTATTCTCTATAAAACCTTAATATTCCCTTCTGAAAACAGATTCTCCCTTTCCAAAAATCTCAGAATTTTTTCAGACTTTCCTTTTCTACTTATAAGTAGGTCTGGGTTGCCAAGACCCAGGATCACTTTGGAGATTTTGTATTTGGATGCTGTACTTTCATTGAAACCAAAGAGATTTCTGAATGATTCTCATTTAAAGATAATCCTTGGACTAGACTCTGATAACTCAATTTGTTCTAGGTTCCAGAGATTTTTCTTCCAACTTTTGTAAACTCATAGGAGAAGGTGGAAAGGCTAGAAGATGCGATTGATGAGTCCATGGACAAGAACTGTGAAGATGCTATGAAACTGGTACCCCACGGCTGGAGAGAAACACATGGAATATAATCATTGAGACCATATACAGAAGATTAGTCTACATAACAGAGAAGCAGAGGTTTTGCTTTCCATCTCACAATGATGTGGGGAACCTCTGGTTAGGTGATCATTTATCTAACAAGGGTAGAGAGAAATCCCAGATTCATAAATCTATCAGGACTAATTGCCTAACCTTGAGCAAAAAGTTTTTTCTAACCTGGATCTCAGTTTCCTGGTCTGTCAAATGATCTCAGGGGAATAGGTATTTCCAAAATTGTACTCTATAGAATCTTTGAGTACTTAAAACCAGTTCAAGGAAAATTCAAATCAAATTAATCACAATTCAGTAGATTGATTAAACAATTGTGAGCATCATGCTTAGAGCATTCAGGGAGATTCAGAATTATCTATCTAATGCCAAATACCAATCCTCAAGGAGTTTATAGTCTAATTGGAAGGGTAAGATACATGCCCGTTGCATATGTAATATAAGTGTAATAGAGATGAAAACAGAGAGATGCAAAACACACATGCAAAAACTCTGTACAGCTGGGGAAGGAAAGACTTAATTGAGATGGAGGGTATTAAGGGTGGCTCTCCAGAGAAGTGTCCATTTTGATTAGGCTAGGTTCAACAGTGCAAATAAGGATATTCTAGAAAAAGACAACAGTGTGATCAAAAACACAGGGATGAAAATGTATAGGTCATTTTTGAGAAATAGAGAGTAGTCCAATTTAACTGGATCCAACATTCATGGTGAAATAGGAGATAAGACTAGAAAAATAAAATGGTACCAGATTGATGAGGTCTTGAATGCCCATTTGAACATGGGCAATAGGAATCAACTGAAAAACTTTCAACAATAAAATGAGTAAATATTATAATGGTAACAAAGTACACATAATAGAGTCATTCCTTTTATTGTCTGTACTGATCATACATAATATATGTTTGAAGGGTATTTTATCTTGTTAGGAGCATTGGATTAGGAATCAGAAATCCTGAGTTCAAATCCCAGGCCTCCCTGCACCTTAGTGACCCTCTCTTTTAATAAGGGCAATAATATTCATTTACTTTAACTGCTTCTCAGGGTTGTTGTGAGATTCCTATTAGGTATTACATATAAAGTTTTCTAGAAACAGAAAACAGATATAGAGGCTTTGTGATCCTACAGTACCTTCCATATAATTCATAGCTGCTATTATCATTTTGTTATGGTGATAATAATCACAAAATGAATAATAATCACAAAAATATTATTAACAAATTAATAACAGTTATAGTAATAGCATTTGTATAGGGCTTTAAGGTTTCCAAAGCGCTTGACTTATGTTAATTCGCAAAAACCCTATGAGGTTGATACTATCATTTCCATTTTATAATGAGGAAGATAAGTCACAGAAAAGTTAAGAAATTCGTTACACAGCAAGGGGGGAGATTTGAACTCAGGTTTTCCTAATTCCAAATCTTGTACCTTATTCACTGTGCCACCTTGCTGACAATATTGATTATTGAATATACCTAATAACATCACAGCACTATTAGGAGGAGAGCATTTTGTATACCATAAAGCATCAGATAGATGTGAGCTACTGACATCAACTAACCAAGTATATGTAAAATAGTTTTTCTATTTATATTCTAACTGGGGTCTTTTTATACACATCCAAGGTCAGCAGTATGACTTTAGTTTATAAAGAAAAGGCCTATAAGGGAAAGAAATAAGTATTTATGAAACACCTACTGTGTGCCAAGCCCTGTGCTAAGAGTTTTATGAATATCATCTCATTTGATCCTCAAAACAACCCTTTGAGGTTCATGTTGTTATTATCCCCATTTTACAGTTGAAGAAACTGAGGCATATTTAGGTTAAGTGTCCAAGGTCACACAGCAAAACCTATGTTTAAGTTCCCCTTTTGGAACATCATTTTGAGCAAGTTACCTAATCTTTCAGTGTCCCAGGAGATTCCCTGAGATGCTAAATTATAGAACTGTTGTAAATCTGCATTACAAGAATAGGTTTACTTATTGGTAGTGCCCTAAGTCAATGGAATCACAAATCTATTTTTAAAAATCCAATAATCCCCAAAGTCTTTTTTTGTTGGTCAGTCATCTTTCAGTCCTGTCTGTCTCTGTAACTCCCTTTGAAGTTTTTGTGGAAAAGATACTGGAGTGCTTTGCCATTTTCTTCTCCAGCTCATTTTATAGATGAGGAAACTAAGGCAAACAGGGTTAAGGGACTTGCCCAGATTCATACAACTAGAGTCTGAGGCCAGATTGAAATGAGTTTTCCTATATTCTAATTTTCTATTTCCTAATTCTAAGTCCAGTACTCTATCCACTATGTCACCCAGCTAAAAACAGCAACAACAACCTGTGTTAAACTCAATTATTTGCTGGCTACTGGAAAAATAAAAATAAAATATTTGCATCTTGCCTTCACAGGAGCTTGAAACCTAATGGGGAGATAAGACATACAAATAACTGTCATAGAGTATGAGAAATTTAGAATTTGTTGGAGTATGGATGAATGATGAGCAAAACTCAGGTACTCCTGGAATAAACACTCATCCTCTCCCACACACATAATTCCTTTATTTTGCTAGCTCCCTTCCTTATTAATATTCTCACTGGATTTAAAGATAAATCTAGTGTAAATGCTCTGGAACATTGCATTAATTACTCAAATTACAAAAACTCTAATTTGTTTGGACTTCACCCTAGAACAGGTCAAGGAAATCTTAAATCTCCAAGACATCTTCTCTCTCACTCTTGAATCACAAATGTATTTGATTAAACAACAATTACTGTCACCAATTCTAGAATTTATCAGCTATATCAATCAATAATGAGGCAGTGATGTGGCCCAGTGGAGGGATTGCTGAGCCTAGAATCAGGAAGACCTGAGTTCAAATCCTGCCTCAGATACTTCTTAGCTGTGTGATCTTAGGCAAGTCACTTAATCCTATTGGCCTCAACTTCCTTATCTGCATAATGAGCTGAAGGAAATGGCAAACTACTCCAGTATCCTTACCAGGAAAATTCCAATGATAGCTATGGTCCATGAGGTCATGAAGAGTCAGACATGATTGAATGACTGAACAACTTCAAGCAATAAAGGAATGTAAATAAATATTTAACCAAAAGTTAGAAAGACCATAGATTTAGATATGGAAGAAAACTTTAAAGTCATCTAGTCCAAACTCTTCATTTAATTGATGAGGATTAGAGACATTGAGTAATTTGGCCAAATTTGCACAGTTGGTAAATATCAAAGACAAGATTTAAATCTAGGTCTTGCCTATGAGCTCATTCTCTTGCATCTTTCTTCAGCCTCTCCATCTCCTCCCATGCTGTTCCAAAACTTGAAAGAAAAATCTCTTGAACATCAAAGAAAATGAAATTCTCTTAATTATATATTAAGAATCTAGCCCAAAGATTCCCTATTCCCATGTGAAGTCATACCAAACTGTCTTCAATCCAATTAAAGATATAGCATCATTGTTTAAAATCTCTGTGATACTGAGTCTTGACAACTGAGACTTACCCATAAATACAAAAGAAATGTCTGAAAACAATTCTATGAGATATTTGAGAATGAAGATTTTGTTTTCAAGGGAGGATCAAGGAAGGTTTTATGAGGGAGTAGTGGCATTTGAATTTTTTTTTAAACCCTTACCTTCTGTCTTGGAGTCAATACTGTGTATTGACTCCAAGGCAGAAGAGTGGTAAGGGCTAGGCAATGGGGGTCAAGTGACTTGCCCAGGGTCACATAGCTGGGAAGTGTCTGAGGTCATATTTGAACCTAGGACCTCCCATCTCTAGGTCTAGCTCTCAATCCACTGAGCTACCCAGCTGCCCCCTCAGGCATTTGAATTTTAAAGAAATGGAGAATTTTTAACAAGCAGAGATGATGAGAATGAATTTTTGACATGGGAGATGGTTTGAAGAAAAACATGGGGTCAGGCAGAGGTATTCTGGAGACATCTCATACCAGCTCACAAAAGCCAGTGGTTAAAATTTTTCTGGGAAGTTTGGGTACCTTTTTAAACTTCAGTCCTTCCTTGATGTTATTTTTTGGCTTATTTTCTGGGTTGCTACTAGTATACTAGATGGCCTGAGGGCTGAGAGTTCTGATATCCCCCTCCCCCTGATGATTCAATTGACCCTTGAGTTGCTAATAGCTTAAATACTTTCCTCAGGCTTGGGTGCAGACTTTTGATCTCTGTCTGAACTTGGTCAAGTAAAGTGCTGATCAGATTCTAGCCTCAGGCTTAGACTTGCATTTTTTGGTCTCAGGGTGTTCTTTATTCAATCAGGCATTATCTTTATTTCCCTATCCTGTAGCTCCACCATTAAGTTTTGGACAAAAAGATCCTGGGGAGGCTCTCCCTGAAAACTGTGTCCTTACCCCCAAACCATGAATTATGTCCTCACCCCAAGCCCAGACTGGCTTCACTTTGGGTCCATGTGGATCATCCCAGATTGCCTTGGACTGGAATTCAGGAATTCTTCACAGGTTTGCAATTTCAAGGGGGGTTAGTTGACTTGGACCTCTTTTTACTGGGTAGTATCTCAGGGTCTGACTTAGCTTACTCTTAAGTACAGAACCTGTGAGAGCAGATGTGTGGGGCAGTGGGGGTATGGTTTGTTCTTGGCTTGATCTTCACTCACTGCTTTGTCCCCTGCTATGCTCCCTTCTCACCTCAGTTCCCCAGATGATCTCTGCCTATCTTTTGGGTTTTTCTTCTTTTGAAGGTTGTTTCCCTCTCTCTCTGTTGGTTCTTTCACTCCTGTATTTGTTTTGTGATATTTTACTCTTGGTTGGAGAGGATTTTCATGGTAAGACAGTGAGCTACTACCTTAGTTCCTCCTCCATCTTGGCTCCTAAATTTTCAGTGTGAACATTTATACCTTGAAAATAGGCAAAGCAAATCAGGGATTGGTTTATTCTTTTGTTGACTATCTAGACTTTAGAAATTGATGGAGAAATTATTAATAATCCAGATTAAATTTAAATATTTGCCATGTGTACTTCTTTGGTGAGCTTTTTGTTAAATAAACATTTACCAACCAATTTCTTGGGGGGAAGAGAGGGCGTAATTAAAGCAGGACACTGAGAGTTAGAATTCATAATATTCCAATATTCTTCTATCTAAAATATATAACATGTAAAAAGGTGCAATGTTAGATAAAGTTGATGATACATTAGAAACAGATTGTCCCTACACCAGGTCTGGTGCTTTATCCACTATGCTATCTAACTGTCCCTATTTCTGCATTTTATTTGGTCTTTCTGCTCTAGTCTCTCTCCCCATCTTTGAAATTAATATTTCATACTTGTGTCCATGTAGGCTTCTTAAAGCCTCTGTTTAATTACATTACTATTTTACTCAAAAACTTTAATTCATCTCTTTCTCTCTCTCTCTCTCTCTCTCTCTCTCTCTCTCTCTCTCTCTCTCTCTTTCTCTGTGCATGAGGAGAAAGTCAAGTCTAATAAAGACTATTTTTTAAGATGGAGAGTAGATCCAAACATGTTTACAGGTAGATAAGAAGAAATTAGTAAAGAATGAGAGATTGATGTAATAGAAATATGAAGAAGTGGTATATATATATGATCAAAGAAGAAAAGGGAGAATAGTTAGCCTTGACAGGAAGGAAGATGATCACTCTGAGGCTGGAGAGAAGAAAAAGAAGATCTATGAGGATATATAATGGTTTTGAGTGGGAAGAAAGGGAATTGAAGGAGCTCATGAGATGGGGGGCATCAAGAAAGAAAAGAATTAAAATTAGCTGCTATGAGGGGGATTATATGGAATCAATAAGAAATAAAGAAAAGGATTGATTATATTGCAGTATTGCAGGAAATTAGAAAATTTACATTTGTAGTAGACTTGATGGTTTATTTTTTTATTATTTCCTCCAAAATGTTTTAGCCATTTAGGAATTGGGGTTTATCATGGAGGATAAAGTAAAAGTAGAAAGGCAATACTGGGTATGTACTATACTGGAATCAGCAGAGTGTTTTTGACCTGAAAAAAAGAGAAATTAAAAAATTGAAGAGCTTCACGTGGGTGAAAGATAGTTTTTGAGGGAATAATAAAGTATAAACATATATCTAATAAGGGAATTTATGAATCACAGGCTAGATAGATCAGGGTAAATGTAGTTAGAGAGGAGAATCTCTAATTTTGTAGCTTAGAAATGAAGCATTTCTGAGGGATGCTGAGGTTTAAGTTGCCACCTTCTCAATGAGTAGATGAAGTAGAGTGCTGATGAGGGTCAAAGGAATTGAGGAGATCCAGAAAGTATGCAGGGGTAAAAGAATCATTATTGTGTATATTGAAGGCTTCAGATGAGCAGAGATAGAATCTATGTCAAATGGCAAGTTCATTGCAGGATGGAATAGAAGCTGGAGTGGCTAGAAGCCTGGGTTTTCAGTTAGAAAGATTTGAATTCAAATTTGGCTTCAGACTATCATGGGAAAGTCACTTCACATCTTGGAATCAGTTTCATTATTCTTAAAATGAAATATCTGCATAATAAGTTGCCATAATAAAAGGGAGTTGCTAATTCTAAATCTATTGTGCCTTTATGCTAGGTAAGTGAAAGTATGTCCCAAACATTAATAGGCAGAGGCAAAACTATGGTGGTGTTTTGTCAATATATGTGAATATTTAGAAGGTTCAAAAATTAAAAATAATGATTTTTCAAGATTGTACAATTTAAAAATTCATCATATTTTTATTTTGTCAGAACTGATATTTCTTATACCACATAGAAATGACTATGTTTAGAGTCTAGTTAGCTAGAATAATTCATTAAAATATGAAGCTACTAGATGGTCCAATCTCTGCCCTTTTGTCTATACAAGTGAACTTCTCCCTGGCCTGATCCCTGTTATCACCTCCCACATCATATCCCTAAAGTGTCAGTGTTACTATCTCCCTCCCTTTATCCCTTGTCTTTCTCCTTATTTCTCAGATGAAATTATCTGAGTTATGCCTTGTATAATTGTCACATCATGTTTCATAAATTTGATTTGAGGGTGCTTATTGTGTTGTTGGACACAGGTGCCAAAATTTCCAATTACAATTCTATCTATGCAGGAACATCACAAGGATGATAAAAAAAACACTATAGTTGGACAGCATCAACTTCAAAGGAGGAAAAATTATTGAGTGATAGTGGTAAAGAAGGGTTTTGAAGTGGTAATATAAAGCAGGAAATCTGCCAACTTCTTCCCCATGTCCTGTGAAATGGAGGAAGTAAGAAGAAAGGCCAGCATTAGATGGGATTACATGACATGTAGAATCCTCAGAGGAAACTCAGATTCTAATTTAATATGAAAAGAGGAAGGGCAGTTAGGTAGCATGCTGGATAGAAAGCCAAGCCAGAAAACAGGAGGGCCTGGGTTCAAATCTCACTTCAACATTTCCTGGTTGTGTGACCCTGGGCAAGTCATTTACCTACCATTGCCTAGTCCTTACTGCTCTTCTGTTTTAGAACTGATACTTAGTGTCAATTCTAGGACATAAAGTAAGGTTTTAAAAAAAAAACATGAAATGGTGAGAGGAGTCGAAGAGGAAGTAGTAAAGAGAATTCTTTAACAGTGAAACAGTTATTCCAAAAAATATAAAAATTATATATATATATGTAGTAGTAGTAGTAGTAGTCTCTCAGTAACCGAGGATGACTATTGTTTTTGTGTGTTTTTGTGCACAAAGACACTTGTACATGAAGATTTAAGTGGAAAAGTCGATGCACAGAGACAGTCCCACTCTCTTGGCATTGGAAGCCTGGGTCCAGTGGCACGAAAAGTCGTTACACCTGGAGACTTCCTCACCTGCATTGGATGGCCGTGTTGTCTTTTGTGCTCCAACACGTCCTAAGCACTCCACAGTGCTTTGCTGCGTCGCCATCTCAGCCGTTGAACCTTCTTGTTGGTTTCTTCCGCCTGTTCTGCCGAAGCAGTCTTCACATGCTGGGTGAGCAAAGCCCTGGTTCACCAGGGGTCTATGACCCAATGGCTACCCTCACAAGGTTTAGCCGACCTGTCGAAGCCGTTGCCACGGGGTATGGCCACTGCCACATGCCAGCAGCTACTAGGAGCCACAAGTGAGAGCTGGGTGTCAGGTGAGGGTCAGAGGCTGGAGAGCTGCCCTAGGAGGGCACGACAAGCCCTCCAAACCAAAGATATTACTCCTCCCTGAGCATTCCATACACCCCTATATATATAAATTATATCACATATATAATGGAAAGCATCTTTGTAGTTCTTTAAGGTTTATATATTATCTCATTTGATCCTCATAACACTCTAAAGTAAGTGCTATCATTATCTCCATCTTATAGATGAAGAAACAGGCTGAGAAGGATTAATTGATATGCACAGGGTCATATAAATAATTTGTGACTCAGGTAAGATCTGAATTTAGGTCTTCTTAACTCAGAATCCAGTTGTTTTATCTAAAATGCCATGTGGCTGACATGAGGGCAGAGGTTAACAGAAGATAATTGGGAATTTTGAAGTTTAGGGTAGAAGCAAAATGAGGATGAGAATATTAGCAGAGAAGGGTGGAGAAAGGGCAGAGGTAGTAATATGAAAGTATATCTTGGATAGAGTATTTAGATCATAGGGATTAGGGAAGTAGGAAGGTTAACGATGAGTTAGAAGTCTATGCTAGTAATAAAAAAATCTCAAGGTTGGATAGTAGCTCAGGGATCTTCTAAAGAAACATGGATGAGAATTCTAAACAGATGGAGATGACTCCATTAATCCAATGTCTAGGAGCCTGGTTTAAGTCCTAATTCAAATACAGAAGAAACACAAATTTAACAATACTTATCTTCCTTTTGAATTTTCTTCTTAATGATCCTGGCATACTGACTTAATTTATGCAGGTGAACCACACAGTTTTGAGTTGTGCTCACCTTTCCCTGGGACCTCTTCCTCCAGTTCCAGCTGCACCACTATCCAACAAGCATTTAATTATAATTGTACATAGAGTCACCACAAGTGGAAGCACTATGCGTAGAACACTTAATCAATTGAGCAACATGATTAGTGGGACATAACTAAGTGTCCAAAGAGGAAAATAAATGAGTATATGTCTAAAAGAGAAAGTACTGTTCATTTTATTGGTTCCTTGAGACAGCTTATCATCTGACAAATAATGTGCATAGTTTCTGCAAGCCTTTTCTAAGTCTTGTTGTTTCCTTATTGTTTTTCCTCTCCCCATACCTGCCATATTCAATCAGTAAACAACTGTTTTCCATTCTATATTTATATCTCTTTTAACCATCTCCTACTCTAATCACATACACACTCCAACTTAGTTCCAACTTTCGTCTCCTTTCAACTGAACTATTGCAATAATGATGATAATGATGATGATGATAAACGTTTATACAGTGCTATTAAATTTTGCCAAGATCTTTCTAAATAGTATCTCATTTAACCCTCATAGCAACTTTGGGAGATAGATCCATTGTATCCATTTTACAGAGGAAGAAGTTGATATAGCAAGAAGTTAAATAAGTCTATGCAGGCTCCCACAGCTAGTAAGTATCTGAGGCTGGATTTGAACTATAGTCTTTTAATTTTTTTGGTTCCAGAATTCTATCCACTACCATCTCAATGTAATAGCTTTTTGACTGGGATTCCTACTACAAACCTAACCTTAACATTTAAGATCATCTATAGATTGGCTGCCATATACTTTTTTCCCTTTATTTCACATTACTCTTTTCTATATATTCTTTAGTCCAACCAAATTATACTACTAGATAGTTCCTGAATTCAACCTTCCACATTCTTCATTACTTGCATTTGCATAAGCCATTCACCCCTAAACTCTATCATACTCACTAGAAGTTCATTTTCTATTCCTTTGAGCATCTTAGAATGAATATCTTTTTTAAAGGATCTAGTGCCACCTTCTCCTTGAAACTTTCTCTGATCCTTTCTGCACTCTCACAAGTTGTTGGTATTGTACTTATCTGGGTAAATTTGTATCTCTCCATTAGAATATAAGTTCCTAAGGGTAAGAATTATCTCAGTCTTGGACATCCAAGAGTGTTTTACCTCATACTCAAAAACAATCTATAATCTCATTGATTCAGAAGTCCCTTCCATCCATTGGTGATCATAACCCATTCGTGCCTGCTCACCCCATACAAATCTTATCCATGCCTTCTGATAAGTTCAACACATGAGGCCCACCCAATGTACTGGAAACCCTCTTCACTTTGTACTGCTTACTAAATTGAATTTCTCATGTGATTTACCAATTTGAAAAAAAAAATATAGTGTTGGACCTGAATAGAGCCCTAGAAATCACCTAGCACAAAACCTTTAGTTTATAGAAAATTGAGACCTAAATAAATAACTTACCCAAAGCCATACAGGAAGTGTCATGAGGTTAAATTAAGACTATAATAATAATCATATTTATGTGACACTTTACAAAAGGCTTTTCTCAGCACGACCCTGTAGAGCCAGGTTTCCTATCTTATGCCCCAGTGCTTCCACTGTATGCACTCAAAAGGCAGCAAAGGAAGTCAGATGTGGAGAGAATGGACAATAGTCTATCCCCAGATTTTCCAATTTTATCAGCATTAAACGTGGCATCTGGAAAATGACAGAAGTGATTGTTATGTGACATGTGGCAATGCAAAGAGAAGAATGAGATTCATCTCCAAATGTAGACATTTTCCTAGTGCACTAAGAAACTTATAGCTATTCCCCAGCATGAGGTAGCTTGAGCCTTCTGGTCAGGGTTATAAGAATGGATTGCAGGAAATTGGTGAGTTTTGGTGAATGTATTTTGGAAGCTACAGTTTAATTAAAACCTTTCTTACATGATACATTATCTATAAAAGCAATTTGGTTAGAATATTGATTTTGTTGTGTGGTTGCAGCATTCCCCAAGGAAGTCTTATTTCATTGTCTGTGGTTTTCTGCCTCTGATTTCTGATGGTGTGTCTCTTTGAAGGCAACAGAATTTGGAGTGACCTAGCTCAGGTCACTCTTTCAATTGTAGCATCCTTCAGGGCTAAGATTAAAAATCCAGTTAGTATATAAAAGCACACACACACACACACACACACACACACACACACACACACAAACCATACAAATACACAGAGTCTCATCTAATGTTATGGCCTCTTTGTGAAAACTGGACCATTTGTAGAGAGGCATGCGCATCTGAAGAAGAACTAATGGGCTCTTCCTAAGTATGGAAAAAGCTATTCTATACCATTGTTTTTGGCTCATTGCAGATAACAGGATGGACTAACCCTAGATCAAAAATGACCTGATTTATTTTCTGGCCTTATCACAAGTGCTGCTAACTTCCCATTTGCATGGTTAGTAAATCTTTCAAGTAGTGTTGACATTTAATATAGTAGCTCTTAATATTGCTCCACATTTGTTCAAGACAGCATTTGCAAATAGTCAACCTTTTCATATTGTTCTCTCTCCTCTCTTCTCCTCTCTTTGCCTCTCTTCTCTCTTTTTCTTATCTTTCCCTCCCCTCCTTTCCCTCTTTCCTTTCTTTTCCTTCTCCCTCCCTCCCCACTCCTTCCACATATACATACATATATATTTATGGAATGGAATAAGTATTTACTTAGCAAGTACTATGTGCTAGACACTGTGCTAAGTGCTGTGCAATATTCATCTCACTTGATCCTCAGAACAAACCCTCTAAGGTAAGAGCTATTATTATCCTCATTTTTTTTTATATATTTGAAGAAATCGAGGCGAACAAAGGGTCACCCAGTTATAGGGAATCTAAGACTGAATTTAACTCAAGCCCAGTGCTCTAGCCTCCATAAACATATACATATATGAACAGATGTGTTTGGGGGAGATATTTTCATGCATTTTCACCTATGGGTATTCTGCTTCCCATGTCAGCTTGTAGCCTTCTCAAAGGAAAGGATTTTTCTTCTGATTATTCCCTCAGAACCTTGGACAGAGGTCTATCCTTTTCTCTATGGAAGCTAGATGAGTGAAGTAGCCCAGAAAAGCGTTAAGTTCTCTTTCTGTATCTTGGTTAAGGAATGGGTTCCTGCCAGCAAGGAAGAAGAAGAGAAGAAGAAGGAAAGTAAAAATGATTAATGTGATCTATAGGACAGGAAATAAAGGTAGAGGAGAATAACTCTTCAGACAAGCCTTTAGAAAAAGAGCCCTAATCCCTGAAGATTCATGTTGGGGAGCAACCAGCCAGAACATATGAACCTTCAAATTCCAGGTTATACTTTTTAATACACTGGTCCATTCGGGAAAAGTCTCAAAGGATGAAAAGAAGCATGACCTCTGACAGATGAAGCAGAAATCTTTGAAATTTGCTCAAATAACCTCTCTTGCTAGAACTTTTATTTTCTCTTTTTCAGAAATACATTTTATTGATGCCTTTTGTATTTTTATCAAAGTAATTTCCCACTCTATTCCCAGACTGAACCTTAGTTTTTCAACTAAGAAAACAATAAAGTAAAGCAACTCACTTAGTAAACATCTCTGACACCATCTGGGGCATGCTGTTTTAGAAGTACCCCATCTCTCTTATCTGGAAGGAGCTTTGCTTTCTTATTACTTTTCTAAGGCTTTCATTCAAATTTTTCTTCTTTGTTGTAAACTTAATTATAAAGATGATGATGATAGTAACATTTATGTAGTACTTACTATACTATAGTCAGGCACTATGCTAAGCACTTTATAATAATTATATCTCATTTAATATACAAAACAACACTGGGAGATGTATATTTTTATCATATCCATTTTACACATGTAGAAACTGAGGTAAAGATAGGTTAAGTGATTTACTCAGTCACATAGCTAGTAAATGTCTGAGTTTCAAACTCAGGTCTTCCTAACTTCAGGTCCAGCTTTCTATCCACTCTGCCACCCAACTTAAAAATCATCTACAAACATGAACATTTCAGTACACAAAGAAGATAGAATTGTATATGATACAAAGAACCTTTGTTCATTTTGGTTTTGTATATATACTTAAAACAGCAATAGCCAAATTGTTCCCTTTTGTATATTTTAAAATGTTAGGTTGATCCTCTTTATTTGCTTCTCTCTCACTATGCACTCATTCACACCTCACACCAAAGAAGGCATTTCTTATAACAAATAAGCATAGCAAAATAAATATTACAAAGCAACAATTAGGCCAAGTTCGAAAATGTTCTATACCTCTAGCCCATTGCCTCTCTGCTAAGAAATGGGAAGCATGTTTTATCATCAGTCCTCTGCATGTATAATTAGAACTTTGCTCTCCAGAACTCTAAATCCCAGCTTCCTATGTTCCTTCTCACATTACATGCTAACTAAGGGAAGATATAGTTTGAGTGTAGCTCCTCCTTTTCTCTTCTTTTCCCTGGGAATGTGGTTTGTGGAGGTTGGGTGAGTACCAGGCAGGAGAATGACTCATGTGGCTTTTCTTAGGCTTTCATACTTTTGTTCTTTTATTTCTTTTACTTCAAGTGATTATTAATAAATCTTATAAAATATAATACTTAGAGTTATTGATATTAATTTAAATCTAATGTAGTCATGATTGATTGGAATGTTAAGAGTTCTTTTGTCTTTCAATGTTGTTTTCCTTTACATCATTGTAATCATCAAGTAAATTGTTCTCTTCGTTCTGTCCATCTTATTCCTCATTCTAAGCAGCTAGATTGCACAGTGGTTAAACTTAGAATCTGGAAGAACTAAGTTCAAATACTGTCTCAGATACTAGCTGTGTGATGTTTGTCGAGTCATTTAATGTCTTTGGTTAATGGGTATTTTTTTTAATAACTTGGAATTCATTTTCCTTTTTGTGATCTTTTCATTTACTTGGTTGTACTCATTATGAGCATTGTTCCCTTGGTTCTATTATTTCACGATATCAATTCATATATATCTTCACAGATGTCCCTGAATTATTCATGTTTATTGTTTATTACTTAAGGTTATTTTGATTTCAGGGTTTGTTTTCTAGACAGTAAGAGGATACCTATCTTATTTCTTATTCTCTGTTAACACAAACTGTATAGCTATGAATATTTTGATCAATGTTGAAACTTTGTTCCTGTCTTCAACTTCCTTAAGGGAAAGGTGCCCAATAGTGGGGATTTCTGAGTCAAAAAGTATGGAGAGTTTCATCCCTTTTGTTGCATAATTCTAAATTAAAATCCTGGCCAATTCATTTCATTTCTCTACCAATAGTACATTAGTTTGCCTGTCTTTCCATGACTTCTGTAGCATTGACCACACCTATCTTTATTTTAATCTCTGGCAATTTCTATACTACAAGATAAAAATCTAAGGGTTGTTTTATTTTTATTTCTCAGCATTAGCACCTAATTATTTCATGAGGTGATATATAGTTTTCAGTTCTTTCAAATACTATTTATTTCCATATATCATTTATCTAAGAAGAATAGCTCTTGGCATATTTTATTTCTGTCAATTTCCCATAAATGTTGCATGTAAGACTTACCAACAGATTTAATATGATTATCATCCCTAATCTGGCTTCACTGTTAATTCTGTATTTATTGATTTTATTCACACACAAAAAAAAATTAATTTTATATGATCAAAATGATTTATTTAATCATTTATTTTCCTCTATACATTATTTAGATAAAATTCTACCTCTAACTATAGCCATAAAAAGTATTGTATCTCATTGTACTTTGTTTTTTTTAAATGAAATGATTGTTTACATTCAGGTTTTTTATCCATTTTAAGCTCATTATCATATATGGCATAAAATGTTGGCCTAATGTTGATTTTTATCAAATTTCTTTCCGTTTCCTCCAGCATTTCTTATTTCTTAAAATGTACTTCCTCCAGTAGTTTATGAATTTGGATTTACTGAACACTAAGTTTGCTATTTTCAATTTCTTCCACTTATTACTTACATGGTTTGTTCTGTTAATTTACTTTTCTATTTCTTTTTTTAAAATTCCTACCAAGTAATTCTTATCACTATTGTTTTATAATCTAGTCTAATTTATAGTCTAGTCAATCTACTCTGAAGTTTGTTAATGCTATCCCTTTTGTGTCTTTTCTTACTATGTCCCTTGAGATTCTAGAACTTATTTTTCTCTAAAAATATATTGTTATTCCTTCATCTAGTAGGTAAATGAAGTTTCTTGATAATTCAATTGTTATGGCACTAAATATATAAATTAATTTATATAATATTGTCATTTTATATTGTTGATATAACCCATCTGTGAACAATGCCTATAACTATGTTTAAATATGTTACTTTGATTAAGAATATTTTGAATATGCATATATTTTTAGTGGATTAACTTCAAGATATTTTATGCATTTGGTAGCTATTTTAAATGAAATTTCTCTTCATTTTTCCTTCTAATTTGCTCTTATTGTATAGAAATGCTCATGAATTCTGGGCATTTATTTTATATTATATTGTCCTGTTAAGGTTGCTAATCAATTATTAACTGATTCTCTGACATTTTCTAAGTACATTAATTACTATTTTGCTTTATTTGACCTCATAGCTCAGTTCAAGCAAAAACCTAGGTTTAAGGACTTACAAAAAAAGTGGTCATTGGGAAGCTGATAGAATTACTTTATTATTATATGCCTTGGCAAGAAGGCAAACCAAAATGTGTGTGCAGATCACACACATACAAACACACACACACACACACACATACATTATATGGCAATATAAACAAACAAGTTCATCCTCATAGATTCAAGAAACTCACTCAGTAGGATAAAGGGGGAGATATGTTTGTGAGGAAACACGCAAATTTGAAATTTGTTCCTTTGTTGTCAACATTATTAATTATGCTAATTGTTTTCAGTCCTGGTCATAGTGAATTATTTTCTGAATATATTCCCAGTCACCAATTCCAAATCATGTTGCCTCTACTGTGACCATCATCCCCCTTCTCTCCTTACAGGAACTTTGAGCTCTACCCTCTCTCTTGTGCCTTAAGAACATTTATCTATCACCATTGTTCCTTTCTACATGTTGTCTTCCCTGATTAAAAAATTTAAGCTACTGGGGAAAAGAACCATTTTGATTGTTACTTACTTGTGCCTCCATAACAGTGCAATTCCTAACTATTAAGTGCTAACACATTTTTGTTCAGTCATTTCAGTTATGTCCATCTCTTTGTGACCCCATCTGTGGTTTTCTTGGCAAAAATACTGAATTGGCTTGCCTCTTCCCTCTCCAGTTCATTGTAAAGATTAAGAAAACAAGGCAAACAGGACTTACCCAGAGTTACACAGCTAGTAAGCATCTAAGGCCATATTTGAACTCAGGTCTTTCTGACTCTGGACCTACCTGCCCAACTAACTCATAGCACTTAATAAGTGCTCGATCTTTCTTTCTATCTGTCTATATATTTATCTATCTACGTATTTGTCTGTCTGTCTATCATCTCTCACTCTAATCTCCTTGTGAAGATTTTTTTAATGTTCAATTAATATTAATTATCAAGATCATTCTATAGTTCTCTGTTTTGCTTTTCCTTTCTGATTGTCTGACCCATATGTGTCTCATGTGAGCAATTTAGTTGGGTTCTTTCTGTTTCTGAATCTGAAAAGAAATTTTTAGGAGAGGAATAAACTATTCTTTAAATGTTTTATAGTAATCATTCATAAAACCCTATGGACTACTTTTAAAAATTTCCTTTTGGCATATACCTATGGTATATTCAAATTATTTTTCAGAGATTAGTGTTGTTTAAGATATCTACTTCTTATTTCATTAGTTTGAGAATTTTATGTTTGCAGAAATTCGTCAGCCTCCTTTTAATACTTCGTTTTGCTTCCATATATAGTAGTAATCTTTGATTATTCTTTAAATTTCCTCTCTGATTGTTGTGAATTCATCTTGTTAGTTTTTTATTTTAGTAATTTGATTCTTCTTTTTCTTAATCAGAAGAGCTAATAGTCTATTTTCTTAATCTTTTTAATAAAATGGCTCTTATTTTTACTCATAAATTCTATAATGAATTTCCTAATTTTGAGTTTCTACATTTTCTTCTAATTATCAAGATTTCATCTTTTGTATTTATTTTGGGGTTACTAATTTGTTCAATTTATCATTTAAATAGCATCCTCATATTATTGATTATGTCTTTATCATACTTTGTAAATAAATGTTCCAGTATATAAGTGCTTAATATAGACTTATTCATTTATTCTTACAAGTCTTCCAAGATAATTTCTTCAGTGAAGATTGCTTTTAAAATATTCTAAAAAGTTTAGTATGTTGTTTCTTTATAACTTTCTTTAATATAATTATTTATCATTTTTACAATTTGTTCTTTGAAACCATCATTATTCACAAGGTCATTACTTAGAATTCATTTGGATCTGTATGCTTTTGCTTACATTTTCTTTACAGCATTTTGGTCTATAAAGGTTGTGTATTCTATCCCCTTTTTTTCTATTGAATTGTGATTCTTTTATACCTTGATGCATGATCTATTTGTATGTATTTACTATAGAATGTTTAGAAATATGTGCATCCTTTCATATCCATGGTGAGAGGTAAGCCATTGGTCATTGAAATCTAGTCCATCCAACAATTTATTAAGCTCTATATTTTCCTCTTTTTTTAATCTTAAAAATTTGCCATCTCTAAAAGAAGATTCATATCTCTTACTGCATTACTCTCAATATCTTTGGATACTTCACCTAGATTTTGTTCCATTCCCCATCCGCTTCACTCTTTATACATCCATATGTTTAAAATGTGCTTTACTTATAAAGCAAGTTGCCAGATGTAGTTTTCTTATTCCTTTCTCCATTCTTTTCCTTTTGTGAGAAAGTTCAATCAATTTACATTTGGAGTTATTAATTGCTAAATTTATGCTTTCTTCTACTAGTTATATATGCACATGATTATTTTTTATTCATGTGTATTTGTTTAGTACAGCCTTGTGATGACATAGGATCAGGAATCATCGACCTAGAGCAACAAGAGACTTCAGGGTATATCTAATCTAGTCTGTCTAATTTCACAAATGAGGAAAACAAAATCTTTGGAGGTTATCACATTCCCAAGTTCACAAGCTAGAAAGCATCATTTGAAACCAGAGACCCCTGGTACTATTAAGTACCATATTATGTCATTAGGGATCTCCCAGTGAGAAAACTTCTTTTTTCCCAGTGATCCCTCTTAATGTCAGTGCCTTATCTCTGCTTATTATCTCCAATTTATCCTCAATATAACTTGTTTTCCAAAATTACTTTCATATTACATCCCTCATTAAACTGTGAGCCCCTTGAGAGTAAGGCCTATCATTTGCCTTTCATAGTAGCTCCAAGGCATTCCTAGAACAGTTGACCAAATGCTTATTAACTTATTAATGTCAGCAAATTTTCTATATCCTTAGAGAGTTCCTGGGGCTCTGAGAACTTAAGTGAGTTGCCCAGGTGTGAATAATAAAAACAGGTAGGACTTGAATACAGCTCATTATGACTTTGGGGACAGTCCTCTGACCTCCAGGCTGCCTCTTCTTTAAGTTAGAACTTGGTCTCTTAGTCTTTTATTTGTTTTAATTGTACTATCTTAGCCTGATCTCCTTTTTCCATTCAAGTTACCATGCACAAAATTGTGCACTCCCAAACTCTTGTTATTCTTTCTCTGTCTTTCATATCTACCTCTTCCAGTCTCTGTGTCTGTCTCTGGTTCTTTCTATGTCTCTGAGTCTGTCTCTGTGTCTTCTCTGTGTATCTCAATGTCTATCTCTGTCTCTGTCTGTTTTTTTTTCCCCCTAGCCATTTCTCCCTCTCTTGTTTTAACTCTTTTCTTTCCCAGCACAAATAAGAGTGAGGTAGCTAGTTTATACTTTCCTCTCCCATCTCATCTGTTCTTCTTTTTAATTGATATTAATGTGTAATACTTCTTTCTAAATTGTTGTTTTTACTTTACCTGCTTTCCTACTCCTTAAACTCTCAAGAATCACATAAAATGTATTCCTGGGAATGTTAATTTTCAATGGAGACAACCAAATATAGTGGGAAGAGTTCCACATTCCTAGCTCATGAGTTCAGTTCAAGCCTTTCCTGTTTTCTTGTTGTATATCCCTTTTGATATCATACTAGGTCTTCTCTGTCCTTATGAACCCCATCCTACTTTCTCTTAGCTGTGCTTTCTCAAATTCCCAATCTTTTCTCCCCCTTAATGAAAATTAGTCCTACATGGTCATCTTCCTCCTCATAGAAGAAGCTTATTTAAGTGGTCTAATCCCCATTTCCCTGAGTAGAGATCATTGAAAGACCATTTTTCTTGCCCCAATGGGAGTAATTTTTCCACATATAATTTATTCATTCATCCACCTTTTCTCAAATATCTGTAATATACCTAGGGCACTTCTTTGGGAACTACAAAAAGGAATAACAAAGTCCCTGCCCTCAAAAAACTTAAACTCAGTTTGAAGAGACAGGGAAGGAAATTTTAATTTTCTTTGTGGTAGATTGGAAAGAATGTTAGCTTAAAAGTCAGTGAATATAGGTTCAAATCCTGTCTCTAGTGCTTATTGCCTGTGTGACTTCATGTAAAACATATAACCTTCCTGGCCCTTTCTTCAACTGTAAAATGAGGGATGGTACTACATGGCCTCTAAAGTCCTCTCCAGGTTTAGACCTATAAAACAGGAAAGAATATACAAATGGACAAAAATACAAATGGACTCAAACATAATCTTTCAGTATCCAGTTGTGCTCACAAATTTGTTCAGAAACTCACCTGGCTACACACAGACACATCTGTGTGTATACTACACAAACAAGGCAGGAAATGATCTGAATTTAATATCTATAGAGGAACCAGTTTATTTTTATCTTTGGCTCAAAGCAGTTTATTAATTTTAAGCCTGTCATGGGAAACCTTGAAAACATCCCAAAGGAGATCTCCATAGCAACAATGGTAACCACATGAAAAGGGAGGTATTAACCTTTTGAAGCCTGTGGACCCCCTCATATGTTCCCCTCTCATTAATTTTGCATATAGGAAATGCCAATATAATATGGGCAAGTGACCCTAAGCAGCAGATGTGTTGACATTGACAAATGACTTGAAAACATAATAGGTGGAAAGCTTCTGCATATCAATGCCAGGTGGCAGCCCTTCCCCTTGATGGTTGAATCATGACCAAGGAAATTTCCTGCTCCCTTTCATTTCTTAGACATAGAGGTGAAGACTGGTGCTTGATTGAAATGGGAATTAGTTTAAACCTTTTCCCTAGAAGGAGAATGAACACTGCAGTTGAAATCAGTTCTGACCATTGCTCTTATTTCCACCCTCTGCCTTTTTCACTACAAGGTTCTTCAAAAGGAAAGCAAAGCATAGGTGGACAGGGATCACATATTCCTATTCTCTGGAAGCCCCCTGCTTTTTCACGTTGTGTCCAACTAAGCCATTCATTTGTATTTTCTGTTTTCTCCTGTTAGTCATTTTCAGTTGTGTCAGATTCTTTGTTACCCCATTTGAAGTTTTCTTGACAAAGATCCTGGAATGGTTTGCCATTTCCTTGTCCAGCTCCATATATAGATGAGGAAACTGAAACAAATATGGTTAAGTGATTTGCCCAAGGTCATACAACTAGTGTCTGAGGCCAGAAGGAATACATTTAGATGAAGGTCAACATTCTGATCTGATAGTCTTAAAAGTGTATCCTACCTAGAGAGAAAGTTCCACATTATAACATCATGAAATTGGAATCTAGGTGAGATTAAATTGATTCTGTATCATTTTTATTGATCCTATTTTATAATGAACTGATATTGTCCTATGAGTGATTAAGTTATGGTTTTATGACTGAGCTTAGTTCAGAAATCACCTGGCCTATATTGGGTTAGATTTAGAAATCCAGTTCTCTTGCTAATCACTGTTCTAGGCTTGCTTCAGGTAATTCTTCTATACTTGGGAGATGGGATATGCTGTGGGGGTCCAGCCTCCCACATGGGATGGGGTCTTGGAGGTAGGATGTTGTTAGTGGAATGATGAATGGGATACAGCTTTCATATTCAACACAGCACAGGTTTCACAGGATAAACTGCTCTGTCTTGGCTGAGGTTTGGGTTTATTTTATATCCTCATGATCACATATCAACTTGGCACATAGTTTCATTTTCAACATACATGTTTTCATGGATCCTAACAACAGACATGAAGCCTAAGGAGATAGTCAACAAAAACACTATTGCTAAGTGCAGGGTAGGAGGGTAGGATCAAATGGCCCAGTTTTAGGTTGGGGAATTCTGAGCACAGATTTACCATAAGTTTCATGCCTGAAAAAGAGTGTCCTATCTAAGTGGGTACATAAGAATCCTTAGGTTTAATTTTGTAAGTGGGATCTCCTAGTGATATTCTGGGGGGACAGGGTGGGACATATTTATTACCCTGCATGCATGTTGCTCTCACCTATTTTTCCTGGGGCTAAGTAAGAAAAACAATCATAGAAATTCCAGTAATAAGGGGATATCAATAAGGAAAGTCACTCAGAGGGGTTGGATGGGTGTCTCATCTTTCCTGGAGGCTGCTTTGCAGTCCCCAGTTTCCACATGTGACCCTGTCAAACAGCGTGGTCTTTGATGACTTCTGGCAGGGATAGACAGAAGTGAGTTAGGTTTTGTATCTTTAAACCACCAAGCTATCCTTTGATGATGTCTGGTTTGCTATCAAAGGCTCTGACCTCAAACAATAAACATTTCTTAGTCACAGGAGGGAAAGAAGGGAGTTATTGCCAGTCCCTCATTCCCTATTTAATTACAATGATATATTCCAAAATGTATTTTCCACATCTCCAGCTATGTAACCAATCATTTTGCCCTCAACCCCATGATGTCACCTACTCTCTTCTGTTTTTTGTTCCATGTTCCCTGAAACCGATAAAAAGGAGAGCTGCACTTTTGCTTCAGTTCTTTGGTTAATCAAGGTAGAGCCTTCAATCCATTCTATTTGCAAGTAGTATCTCCATTAATAAAATGTTATGGTCAAAAAATCTTACCCTAGTTTACCTTTGTTGAATTTCAAACTCATGACAATAGAGATGGGAAGGAAACTTATGGCCATTTCATTCAATCTCCTAATTTCCCAAGTGAAACAACTGAAGCCTAGAGGGTGAAAGTGTTTTGGCCAAGAATAGGAGAGCTAGATTTGGAAACTTGGTCTTTTTACTCCAAGTCATCCCCCTCATTTTGAACTTACTCATATTTATGACTCAGGTGGCACTGAGGCTGATCCCTTCATGAGATGACTACTATAGAAGTATGGTTGAATCTAAAATGTGGCAGCAGGATCAGAAATAAGAAAGCCAACAATCAGAAAACCCAAGAATTCCTTGGGTCAGTTGGCACCTAGGCTTAAAGTCTCGGTCTGCTCTGTTTTCTGTAGCAGCATATTGTAGGATTCTAACTTTTAATCCACTCTGTTATCCTCTTCCATTTTATAGGCAAGTTCATCCTGTTCACATTTATAGTTCTGAATATTAACAATGTATTTCTGTCTTATTTTCCCCTGTTTATCCTTCTCCTTCTTTCTTTGGAGTGCAGGAACCAGAGAATTTGAGCAGATTGTGCTTATTCTGTGTTTTCTTATCAAATCCCCAAGTAAGATAAAATTATTTATGTCCCCAGGGACCTCTGGGGAAAGTTTATACTTTCCCAGGGAAGAAGGAAAAATGAGAGCACCAGTGATATTTCTCCTTAGAACTTCTTCCCAGTATTCTAGCATTGTAAGGGGGGGCTTAGATCACCTTCAAGAGGTTATATAATCATGACTTGGCCCTTCTTCTATCTTGGTCTGCTCCTGGTAGCAAAATGGAAAACTTTATGCTTTCCAAAGAAATTCAAATATACATTGCTATATCATAGGAAATACCTTTTTCCAAACCAGGACTGGAATCTGGAAGGATACAATATATAGAAAAGAACATCTAACAGCAAAAAAGAAAAGGAATGTATATGGCTCTAAAAATTTTATAGCAACTCTTTGTGGTGGCAAAGAACTGGAAATTGAAGGGATGACCATCAATTGGGGAATAGCTAAACAAGTTGTGGCATATGATTGTGATTAAATTCATGCACCCCTGTAAGAAATGAGAAACAGGTTAATTTTGGAAAGATATGTAAAGACTTACATAAAGAATGATGAGTGGAATGAGAAGAAACAAAATAACATTATCTATAGCAACAGAAATATTGTTTGAAGAATGACTGGTGTATATTCACCTCCAGAGGAAAAACTGATAAATAGAAATAGGTAAGACATAGTTTTATATGTACATTTTTGGGGGTCAAATGATGCTTTATCTAATGGGCAGAGGGAAAGAAGAGAGAGTTAAATGGGTATCTTAAATGTAACAAACAAATAATTAAAAATTTTAAATATATTTAATTATATTATGGAAAGAGCTTTGAACTCTGGAGTCAGAGGACATAGTTTTAAATTCTCTCTCAAATGCCAGGTAACTATATGACTTTAGGCAAACTCCTTGGTCCTCTTTTATTATCTATAACAATAATAATAGTTAGCATTTATATAGTACTTTAATGTTTACAAAGTGCTTTTACATATATTATCTAATTTTATCATCATAGTAGCCCTTAATGATAGATGCCATTATTATCCTCATTTTACAGATAAGGAAATTGAAACACAGAGAGGTTAAGTGACTGGCCCAAAGACATAGAGCTACTCAGTGTTTGAGGTCAGATTTGAACTTGGCTTTTCCTTACTCCAGATCCAAAGCTATGTCCATTGTACCACTTCTGCCAAATGAAAGACTTTGACTAAATGGCTTTTAAAGCTCCCTCCTGATGCTAGATCTATGACTCATTGAAGGAAAAATTCCATTTCATTTCAGATGAAAACTATGTACAGATGCTTTCTATAACTCGTTTTTTCCTTCTTTTGACTACTTCAAGGTCACTCTGTAGAGTTAAACAATGGAGAACTCCAAGAAAATCTACACTATGTAGCCTTTCTCTCAATCTAAAACACTTCAGTACAAGTAAAATCTGATTTGAATTTAGAACAGACAATTCTGAAGTAAGAAGATGTTATAAAAGGGTAACACCACTAAGCCTGAGGGACATGTTTGGAAACTGGAAGAGGAGTTGTGCCAAGAAGATGCTCCAAATTCAACCTGTGATGGGGCAATTTATGGGCTCAATATCAGATGTACATAAATCTCAGTTTTTGTTTTGTTTAATCAAACTATCTACCTGCTCTTTTATGGGCAGCTAGATGGCACTGTGGATAGGGCCTAGAGTCAAGAAGACCTGAGATCAAATCCTGCCTGAGACACATATACTGACTGTATAACATGGAGCAAGTCACTTAACTGTTTGCCTAATTTCATCATCTGTAAAGAGAGCTGGAGAAGAAAATGGCAAATATCTTCAATATGTGTCAAGAAATGCCTAAATGGGATCATCAGGAGTCACACATGACTGAAGTGACTGAACACCAACAACAAAACTCTTCTTGACTTCCTGAGTCAATCTCTGATCATTTCATCTTTGTGAAAATGGGGGGCCCCTGATGACTGTCTCAATTTTCCCTGATAGGGAAAACTTTGCTTTCTGCCTTTTTCCTTTATTGGTGATTTCATTCCCAGGAAGGAGGTGAGTAACTCAAGCAATGACAACCCTGAGACATGATACCTTTATGGGCAAGAAAATCAGAGAAGAAAGAAGAGATTATTTATTACTTTTCCTCATATTTTAAATCCTTATTCATGTTGGAGGAATGTAGATTAAGTTGATGAAATGTCTATTTTAAGTTCCATAAGATTAGAAAAAGGCAGTCTTTTATGGAGAATAGAGGAGATTATCACATCTCAAGTCACAAGAGACATTAAAACCTAGTTGGGGGACACAAGATTGATATATGTGAAATAAGAGAGAATATATGTTAAGGACATTCAAAACAACATTAGAAGTGGCACACTGGATAGAATGAGGATCTAGAGACAGAGAAACTTGGTTTTAAGTCCTATCTCTTACATTTACTGACTGTGAGCCTAGGCAAGTTACCCAAAGAGAAAGGGGGGAAAGTCCTATATGTCCTATATATTTAAGCTCTTTTTATTTTGGCAAAGAACTGGAAACTAACAAGGTTCTTGTCTATTGTACTGAACTAATTATAGTCTATAGTTGTAATGAAATACTACAGTGCCATAAAAAATGACAAAAAGTACAGATTTAAAGAAATTGGAGAGAACTTGTAAGAATCGATAAAGAGTTAGTTGAACATATATAAAATAAAAATTATACAGTAATAACATTGCCTCAGACAACTCTTTAAAACTATAAGTTAGAAAGCAATTGCTGATTTTCTCTGGAATAAGAAATTTCCATACTATGAATTCACTACATATGAAATCATAGGTCTTGACCAAAATAAATGATAAGAAACCATGATATAATGGACAGAATGCTGAGTTTACAAAGGCAGAAAACTAGAAGTTCAAATCACACCTCTGGTATTTACCATCTAAGTGACCTTGGGTATGTCAATAGACTTCTTTATATTTCCAACAACTTCCTAGGATTTATCTACTGTCCTTAGTCCTAAATTGGGCTTTAAAGATTTTCACCACTGTAGAATTCTCCACACCAATTACAACAGTGGTGTGTAGGATTCAGGGCATATTTTCTCATAAGATCAGGAAACAGGTTTCTTGTCTAGCAGCTCAGAACAGTGCCCTGCATGCTGGAAACATTCAAAACATTTTGGATGAATGTATGGAATTCAGGATGATCATGAGATGAAAGAAAGGATATTGCCACTTCCCTCAGCTTATGTGGTCATGTACTTTTTTTTAAAAAGAGAAAGACTGTGAGCTTGAGTGAAATATTCATGACCCTCATCTAATTTCAAATTCAATTAAAAGGTGCTAATTTAGTTAACTGTGACAATTATTTTTGTTAATGAATATGTTTAAATGCTTATCAACAAAGGTGATAGATAAAGGAACCTCTACCAAACCCTTCCATGGACTTAGAATCTAATAAGCTGAAAGGTCCCATTTACTGTACAAAAACTTTCATTTACAGAATAAATTAAAGAGTATCTGTGTAATGCCAGGAATTTGTCCAAGCTTCAATAAAACAATTGAGGCAAAGCTCTGAGCTAATAAGTATTTATTTAGGGACCTGGCCCCCTTTGACATATAGGATCCCACAGACCAAGACCCTTACTTTCTCCAGAATATTGCTTTTTTGTTACAATTTTAAAACATATAACATAATATAATATGCAACATAATAATATAATACATTTTTGTAAATATGTATTAAATTATAATAAATAATAAATAAATAAAACAAATCTGACATTAGCTATGTCCAAAAATCTGTCTCATTTCCCCCCTCTATTCCAACACTCTCTCCCCAAGAAGACATGTGATAAAAGTTGTACGTAAGTGATCATATAACATAACTCCCTGTTCATCATGTTGTGAAACAAGATATGTATTGCTTGCACTAGAGAAAAATTCGTAGAAGAAATAAAGTGATGTTTCTATCTGCATTTGGACTCCTTCAGTTCCCTCTATAGCAGTAGATAGCTTTTTTGTCTTGAGTCCTTTGGAGTCATCCTGTATCCTTTTCTTATTGTACAATTGCTTTTATACCCTTTAGGACCTAACCCAGTCTTCGTTTGTATTGATGGACTCCAAACTCTTGATATACCTTTAAATCATACTGCTACAAAACATTAGGGTGGGCACATGACAACTAAACTATCTATATTCCATCACTATGACAACTAGCCCATCTACATGCCATCCTCATGATATCACTCTAGTATTAGAGCCTTGGTACTCTAGTAACAGACCTAGGCTGATAAGATCAAGTGAGGTTGCTAGGTCTTGAGTCCAGACTCTTGTCCAGCTCCACCCAGTATGGATCACATAAATGGAATGATATAGGGTGGAGGAGATCTTAATATATCTCAGAGCTTTTTACTGAGACTTATGACATCTGGGTTGAGGTTCCTTTCAAGTCATGCTGACTATCATCATCATCACCACTACAACTACTACTATTATTGCTATGACTACTACTACCTAGTAAACTGATGATGATGATAATAATAGTAATAATATTTGTGTAGCACTTTAAGGTTTGTTAGGAAATAACATTTTTAGGAAATAAGAATATCATCCTTAAATGTTGTAGACAAGGGGAATAGAGAGCTGGACCTGGAATCAGGAAGACCTTATTTATTGAATTCAAATCTAGCCTCAGATACTTGGTAGCTGTGTGACCCTGGACAAATTACTTAACCCTGTTTGCCTCAGTTTTCTCATCTGTAAAATGAGCAGGAGAAGGAAATAACAATAAACAGTTATAGTAAGTGTCTCCTTCTTAGGAGTTACATGTGGCTTCTTGCAAGTTTTGATCTGAAAATGACTGTATTCTATGTCAAAGCAGGAATGTCTTCACCTCCTGGGGTCAGAGGATACTTAAAGGAGAACCCAGAACTATGTCAGAGTCCTTTACTAAGAGAGCAGTGGCTGCCATAGTCCAAAGGTAGGATGGTGCTCCTGTATTCACTGTATCTAGCTATACAAAATAGTGGGCTACAGGGCATTGTGAGGATCCCAAAGTTTGATCAAGACCCCAGAAGTTCCCCTACTCTGTTCATGTACATACAATTGAATGATTTTCTGTATTCTGGAATTCCTAGAGCAGAGGCAGACAAAATGGCCTGTTTTAATTCTGTTGGTATTGAGAATCTTTCTGTAAAGGTTCAAGGACTAAATTTTTTCATCAAAGCTACAGGAGTCAAAGCTATGTGACCCCATAACAAGGGATCCTTTGTCTATAAAAGTCAGTGGCTCCCAGGATAGTTCTCAACTATCTCATTGAATAAGGAACAGAGAATTGGTGACTAGCTTGAATGCACTTGGGAGAAACAGAACAGGTTCTAGCAGACAAAATAAAACCTAAATATTCTACCTGTGAGAAGCACCAGTGCATCTTTGGCTTATACACCTTATAGCTCCACCAGTGGAGCTCAAAATGGAGATATCTACTGTCTTCTTAGTATGTCTCTGCATCTGGTGCCTCTAAAAGTAAATCATCTATATATTGAACTATATATTGAAAATTAAAAATGATAATGCCCAAGTTCTGTTGTAAAATTTGAGAGGATAAAGTTGGGGCCTCCATATACCCCTGGGGGAGTAAAGTCCAAGTCTCTTAAAAGCTTCCAGATGAAAGCAAATATTTTCCTAGGATTTATATATGGATAGGAATATAAAAGAAAGTAGAGGGAGCAGATAGATGGATCAGTGGATTGAGAGATAAACCTAGAGACAGAAGGTACTGAGTTCAAATATGGCCTCAGATGATTCCTATTAAATGCATGGCCCTTACACAATATTGATTCTAAGACAGAAGGTAAAGATTTTTAAAAATGGATGGTAGTAGTGGTGAAGAAAGCAGAACAGATGATCTACTACTATAAAATGTGTAGCCTCATTAGGTATTGATGAGATGATAGCTGCACTGCCATACTTACTTAGGCAATATAGGTGAATCAATTGCCCTGAAATCCTATATAAAACTATAAAC
The DNA here is from genome assembly GCF_027887165.1 of Monodelphis domestica. Lineage (NCBI taxonomy): Eukaryota > Metazoa > Chordata > Mammalia > Didelphimorphia > Didelphidae > Monodelphis > Monodelphis domestica. The sequence goes on along the minus strand of NC_077233.1, from coordinate 234,989,879 downwards.
AAGCTTCCCATCTGGACCTGATTTAGGCTTTTTTAATTGAAGAATTGACAAGTTATATGGGGATTGCATGAAATTATTACTCTCTGTTTAATCATTGTATCTATTATCAAGGATATTCCTACAATAAAGGAATGGAAGGAAGTGGGATTGAGGCATAAGAGAATGGGCTACTCTGGTCCTGACAGTAATGGCAGACATAAGCACTCTTACTTTGGAAAAGGAAAAGGTACAGAGAGTTTCAGATATGTCTGCTGGAATTTCAAAAAAGATGGGCTGCTGTCACCTGATTGTCAGGAATAAGGACTGGGAATAGAGATGTTGAGATGAGGAGCTGTCAGGAGAAAAACATATTATGGCTCTGAGTTTACATAAAGAAATTTCTCCCTAAGAATTTCATAGAAAATTTATGCATTAGGGGAGATGAGTGTTTTACTGTCAAAGGCCCCATCAACACAAGAGGAGGAGAAAGTTTACAGACATTTTGAGGCTTCCCTGATATCCCAACCATATGTAAAGATCCGAAGGAGGTACATTCAGAATTGGGTTTGTTCACTAAAACAGATCTGGAAGCCCTAATATCCAACAAGCAGTTATAGTAAGTGTCTCCTTCTTAAGAATTACATGTGGTTCCTTGTTATGGAGAGAAGAACATATTTGCATTAGTGGGAGTAAAACATCATAATCTGGAAAAGAAAACTTACTATACTTAGACCCCAAAACCACTTCCCCTCCCTTGCACAGTCATAAATCATAGTTTTCTCTGACTTCTCCTGCAATGACTACAGTTCACCTCGGGAGCACTATAGTTGTTACTGTAAAAAATGCCAGCTCTGCTAGAGCCTCTATTATTTTTCCTACTCCTCCCAAATTCCATATTCTTTCTATTTCAATTTTGCTCTATATGAATTGAGTTTTAATAGGAAAAAACCTTATCTTGTGCACTCTTGAATTTTGGTGATTTTACCAGCTGCCTAATGACTTCTTGTAAGGGAGCTACAAGTTCCTTAACTGCAAATAAAAAAAAAATAGGGCCAGGAAAGACATTTCCTTTCCCTTATCTCATTTAATTTTTCCAGGTTTTTTTTTTCTTTTTCACCATCTTCTGTTTCCTTTTCTTAGCAATCTTCAAAAACATAAATAGCTATACATTTCAACTGCTATACATTCATAAGAAACCAATATGGGTAGTGCATATAAAAATGGTCTCATTTTTGTAGAAAATGAGATATGAAATGATTATGTATGATATAAGCATCAATAGGTTTAATGGGATCTACACCCCCATATCACTTACCTGCTCTGTCTACACAATCATAAAACTTGGTGGGATGTTCATTATTCTCTTGCCTAATATATTCAAATTTATCCCAATTTTCTGGGCTAGCAGAGCACTCCTACATTCCTTTAGCAAGATTGCCCTAACATTATAAGATAGCTTCAGATATTATTTAGGTCCCATTGTGGGTTCTCTAACATCCTCTCTTTCCAGTTCTCATCCTGAGGAAATGAAATATTGCTAGCATCAGTGATTGCTTCTCTTCCTCCTTCAGAGAATAAGGTATATATCAGATCCCTTAGACCACTTCAAACTGGATTCAAACTTCTAAAAATTACTTTTAATGAAGAACCAAACCATTAGAATCCTCATCAAATTTAGGGGTATGTCTTTCATATGTACTGAAATTAGTGGTCCACAAAGGAATGTTTTGTCTTTATATTACCATGCATGGTAATATAAGTCAAAATACAAATATATATATATATAAAGTCAAAATATAAATAGTCATGCATGGTAACTTTTGTCAGAGGAAACACACTTAATTGGAAGGAAACATTTAACTGAATCATGATCCACTACTGAATCCAAAGTCTGGGTGGAGACAGAGAAGCAGAAAGAAGGAGGTGGGAGAGGAGTGGCAGAAATGGTGTAAGGGATAAGTAGTGGGGATAAGACATAATTGAGGAGAAGAGAAGGGTGGGGGAGGAGATAGGATGGAAAGATTTGGGGGAGGGACTGAGAAAGGGAAACTTTCAGGGAGAGTGGGTGGGAAGGGGGAATATAAAGGGGAATTGAAATAATAGGGACTGAAGGGTGTAGAATGGGAGGGACTGAGATGGGAAGGGATGGGTTGGTGAAAGGAGATAGAGGAGGGGCTTGGATGTGAGAAAAGGACTGGAAGGGCATATGGAACAGAAGAAGCAGGAGGGTCTAGGAAAGGGGAAGAGAGGAATAGGAGAAACAGTGGAAGGTGGCTGGGAAGGAGGGAGGGGAAGGAAATGAAAATATAAAGGAAGTTTAGAGAATAATTATGCTATCTGGTTGATTCTTTATGAAGGATACCAATAAATACCAGTACTCCAGGTCTTTGGGATTTTTATCCCTTATAGCTAATATTGATCCTTTTCATGTCTGATAAGAGTTAAATTATGGGGTTTTAACTAAAAAATGAGAATTATAAAGAAATATTGTGTCCTGATTTAAAAATATTACAACTTAAGTCAAAATGGCTTTTAGTAGCTTTATTTACAAAGAGGTGGGAAAAGTGAAAGTGGAAAAATGTAGATAAAGAAGCAGATTCTAATAAGCCTACCCAGCCCTTCACCTTAGAAGCCAGGCTCAGCCCTAGCAGGTCCTCCCCAAGTCCCATCTCCATGTGGTTTTCCCTCAGCAAGAGTTCCACCAATGTAGCCTCCTCCACAAGCCAGGAAAGGTATCACAGCCACTCACCCAGCTAGGCAACAGGGAAAGAGTCTCCTCCTCCCATCTAGCTCACTAATGCAGAGCAAATGGCTGAATCTTCAAGATGACCTCTAAAACCATTTTTCTCGATGTCACTTCTGGTTTCTCCCGCACTTTACAGGAACCAATCGCAGTCTTTCAATTTGCCTAGCACTGTCCAATGGGGTTTGGGGGGAATTGACCTTTGGAAATGTGAGCTTACTCTAGTAAGTGACTCCTGGGGTACTTTAAGTTCTAAAAATATGCAAGGGAAGAGTTAATCCTATCTTCCCAGTCTTAAAGTCAAAAGAACCATATTGGGGCCAAAGGGGTTCCCTAGCTAGATTAATGATAGCTCTAAAACATTTAATTTCATTTTCATCATGCCTGGGATCTATGTGGAGCTGCTCTTGATCTCAAGAGAGGAATAGCCTTTTTTATAGGTGTCCATCATAGGCAGTGTTCTTACCAAGTGTTACTCCCATATTAATTGTTTTTCCTTTGGAATTATAGTTTTTAAGAATTCCAAGGGGTCTTTCCCAAAGGGTTATGTGGTTTGGCTATATAGCTGATCCACAGCTTTGTTTTTTATTAAGATTAAAATCTGAATTTATTACTATATTATTAAAACTAACTAAGACTTTTTCCTTACTAGTACCTTTCTGACTTAAAAAAAAAAAAAGAAGGAAAATTAAAAAAAAAAACTCTGAGGTTCAGGGCATGAATGGTCTTTCCAATTCTGGAGGGCCCTCGTTCCCCTCAAGAATTTTTCTTAAAAGAAATGCGTCGAGAGACTTCCGGTCAAGATGGCAGCTTAGAGAAAGCTAAAGTTCACAGCTCCAGAAACCCTTCCTTACCGATCTCAAACTGAATGTTCCTAGGGCACCGAAATTCAAAACAAACAACAGAATAGACCCGGGGAACACTCCTCCTGGACCAGGATCAAAAGGTATGGACCCCCAAGAGTCGGAGCCCGAGATCACTCGAATCTAAGGGGTAGGCAAAGGGAAGGTCCCAGGACCCACCCCCCCAACCCAGAGCACTGAGTCCGAGGCAGCAGCAGGAACCTCAGGGCAGGCGGGGGACCTCGAGAGCCAGCTGTTCTGAGGGCCAAGCCCTGAAAACAACTTGAGCCAGTCGCAGGGGCACCCAGACAGCAGGGAAACAGAGAGAGAGAGGAGGAGCCTGTAGGCCCCTGACCAGATCCTTACATCAGAGTCTCACCAAAGGTCCCTACCTCAGGGCATACTCAGTCCAAGGTTAATCCTATCACCAGCCCTCAGAGCTCCTGGAAGCCACGGCCCCTCCCCCCTCAGAGAACAGGGACGTCTGAAACAACAGTAACACTCAAGGCTGGCAAAAGGGCCTTGGGAGCCGGCTATTCTGAAGGCCACATCCTGAAAACAACCCGAGCCAGTCTCGGGGGCACCCAGACAGCAGGGAAACAGAGAGAGACAGGAGGAACCTGTGGCCCCCTGACCAGACCCTTCCATCTGAATCTCACCTAAGGTCCCTGCCTCAGGGCATAACTCAGTCTGAAGTTAATCCTATTACCAGCCCTTGGAGCCAAGGCCCCTCCCCCTCAGAGTGCAGGCTCCTCTGGCCAGCAAAGACATTGAAATACATCTGAGAGTGTCAAGCCAGGCACAGAGCATAGAAATAAGGCAACACAGAAGCATCGGGAGGGAACTGAGGAGGGTAGTAACACCAAAACACCAAAACACTGAAACATCAGCAATTCCGGGCTTCCTGGGGAAGACAGACAATTTGCCTGGGGCTAAAGCCACTGAACACCAGACAGATAACAGAAGAACCAGCTCCCCTCACTCAGATACAGATGGCAAACAGCACAGAAGCAAAAAATCCGCAAAACAACAAGAAAAACAAGAAGGGGGCAACTTTGGTCACATTTTATGGAGCAAAAATACAAAATACAGAGGAGATAGAAGAGAAAACACAAGCAAATGCACCGAAACCTTCCAAAGGAAATGGAAACTCTCCACAAACTTTTGAAGAATTTGAATCGAAAATGATCAAAAAGATGGAAGCCTTCTGGCAGGAAAAGTGGGAATTAATGCAAAAGAATTTCACGCAACTACAAAACCGTTTTGACCAAACTGAAAAGGAAAACCAGGCTTTAAAGGTCAGAATTAGGCAACTCGAAGACAACGAGCAGGTAAAAGAGCAAGAATCAATAAAGCAAAGCCAAAAGATCAAAAAATTAGGAGAGAACATAAAATATCTCACTGACAAGGTGACAGACTTGGAAAATAGAGGAAGAAGAGATAATTTAAGAATAATTGGACTACCAGAAAATCCAGAAATAAACAGTAAACTCGACATCATTATACAAGATATAATCAAAGAAAATTGCCCAGAGATTCTAGAACAAGGTTGCAATACAGCCACTGACAGAGCTCACAGAACACCCTCTACACTAAACCCCCAAAAGACAACTCCCAGGAATGTAATTGCCAAATTCCAAAGCTTTCAAGCAAAAGAAAAAATCCTACGAGAAGCTAGAAAAAGACAATTTAGATATAAAGGAATGCCAATCACGGTCACACAAGACCTTGCAAGTTCCACACTGAATGATCGTAAGGCATGGAATATGATTTTCAGAAAGGCAAGAGAGCTGGGTCTTCAACCAAGAATCAGCTATCCAGCAAAACTGACTATATACTTCCAAGGGAAAGTATGGGCATTAAACAAAATAGAAGATTTCCAACTTTTTGCAAAGAAAAGACCAGAGCTCTGTGGAAAGTTTGATATCAAAAAACAAAGAGCATGGAATACCTGAAAAGGTAAATATGATGGAAAGGGAAAAAGAGAAAATTGTTATCTTTTCATTTATTCAAACTCTCTTCTATAAGGACTACATTTATATCAATCTATATATTAATATATGGAAAATGTAATGTGTAAATAGGGGGAAAATAAAAATCAAATAGAATAATCTTTCTCACACAAAGATTCACATGGGAAGGGCAGGGGAAGAAAACTCCTATAAGAAGGAGAGGAAGAGAGTTTTTACTTAAACCTTACTCTCAGGGAAATCAGCTCTGAGAGGGAAAAACATCCAGATCCATTGGGATCTTGAATTCTATCTTACCCAACAAGGGTAGGGAGAAGGGAAAACCAAGGGGGGGGGAGGGGAGGAGGGAAAACAAAAGGGGAGGGAAGGAGAGGAGGGGAGAGCGAACAAAAAGGGAGGGGCTAGAAAGAGAAACATATCAAGGGAGGGGACTAGGGGGACTGATTTAAAGTAAATCACTGGATTAAAAGTTTAGAGCTAAAGAAGAAAGGTTAGAATTAGGGAAGGATATCAAAATGCCAGAGAATTCACAAGTCACAATCATAACTTTGAACGTGAATGGGATGAACTCACCCATAAAACGTAGACGAATCGCAGAATGGGTTAGAATCCAAAACCCTACCATATGTTGTCTTCAAGAAACACACATGAGGCAGGTAGAAACCCACAAGGTCATAATTAAAGGATGGAGTAAGACCTTCTGGGCCTCAACTGACAGAAAGAAGACAGGAGTGGCAATCATGATATCTGATAAAGCCAAAGCAAAAATAGACCTGATTAAAAGGGATAGGGAAGGTAATTATATTTTGTTAAAAGGGACTTTAGATAATGAGGAAATATCACTAATCAACATGTATGCACCAAATAATATAGCACCCAAATTTCTAATGGAGAAACTAGGAGAATTGAAGGAAGAAATAGACAGTAAAACAATATTAGTGGGAGATTTGAACCAACCATTATCAAATTTAGATAAATCAAATAAAAAAATAAGAAAGAGGTAAAAGAAGTGAATGAAATCTTAGAAAAATTAGAGTTAATAGACATATGGAGAAAAATAAATAGGGACAAAAAAGAATACACCTTCTTCTCAGCACCACATGGCACATTCACAAAGATTGACCATACACTAGGTCACAAAAACATGGCATACAAATGCAGAAAAGCAGAAATAATAAATGCAGCCTTTTCAGATCACAAGGCAATAAAAATAATGATCAGTAACAGTACGTGGAAAACCAAATCAAAAATTAATTGGAAATTAAACAATATGATACTCCAAAATCTTTTCGTTAGAGAAGAAATCACAGAAACAATTAATAATTTCATCAAGGAAAATGACAATGGCACGACATCCTTTCAAACCTTTTGGGATGCAGCCAAAGCAGTAATCAGAGGTAAATTCATGTCCCTGAGTGCATATATTAACAAACTAGGGAGAGCAGAGATCAATCAATTGGAAATGCAAATAAAAAAACTCAAAAGCGATCAAATTAAAACCCCCCAGCAGAAAACCAAACTAGAAATCCTAAAAATTAAGGGAGGAATCAATAAAATCAAAAGTGATAGAACTATTGATTTAATAAATAAGACTAGAAGCTGGTACTTTGAAAAAACAAACAAAATAGACAAAGGATTGGTCAATCTAATTAAAAAAAGGAAAGAAGAAAAGCAAATTAACAGCATCAAAGATGAAAAGGGGGACATCACCTCCAATGAAGAGGAAATCAAGGCAATCATTAAAAATTACTTTGCCCAATTATATGGCAATAAACACAGCAATCTAGGCAATATGGATCAATATATACAAAAATACAAACTGCCTAGACTAACAGAAGAAGAAATAGAATTCTTAAATAATCCCATATCAGAAAATGAAATCCAACAAGCCATCAAAGAACTCCCTAAGAAAAAATCCCCAGGTCCCGACGGATTCACAAGTGAATTCTATCAAACATTCAGAGAACAGTTAATCCCAATATTCTATAAACTATTTGACATAATAAGCAAAGAGGAAATTCTACCAAACTCCTTCTATGACACAAACATGGCACTGATTCCAAAACCAGGCAGATGAAAAACAGAGAAAGAAAATTATAGACCAATCACCCTAATGAATATAGAAGCAAAAAACTTAAATAGGATACTAGCAAAAAGACTCCAGCAAGTGATCAGAAGGGTCATCCACCATGATCAAGTAGGATTTATACCAGGGATGCAGGGCTGGTTAAATATTAGGAAAACCATCCCCATAATCGACCATATCAACAAGCAAACCAACAAAAATCACATGATTATTTCAATAGACGCAGAAAAAGCCTTTGATAACACACAACATCCATTCCTATTGAAAACACTAGAAAGCATAGGAATAGGAGGGTCGTTCCTAAAAATAATAAACAGTATATATCTAAAACCATCAGCCAATATCATCTGCAATGGGGATAAACTAAATGCATTCCCAAGAAGATCAGGAGTGAAACAAGGATGCCCATTATCACCTCTACTATTTGACATTGTACTAGAAACACTAGCAGTAGCAATTAGAGAAGAAAAAGAAATTGAAGGCATCAAAATAGGCAAGGAGGAGACTAAGCTATCGCTCTTTGTAGATGACATGATGGTCTACTTAAAGAATCCTAGAGATTCAACCAAAAAGCTAATTGAAATAATCAACAACTTTAGCAAAGTTGCAGGATACAAAATAAACCCGCATAAGTCATCAGCATTTCTATACATCTCCAACATAGTTCAATAGCAAAAACTAGAAAGAGAAATCCCATTCAAAATCACCTTAGACAAAATAAAATACTTAGGTATCTATCTCCTGAAACAAACACAGGAACTATATGAACACAACTACAAAACACTCTCCACACAACTAAAACTAGACTTGAGCAATTGAAAAAACATTAACTGCTCATGGGTAGAATGAGCCAATATAGTAAAAATGACCATCCTACCCAAACTTATCTATTTAGTGCCATACCCATGGAACTTCCAAAAAATTTCTTTACTGATTTAGAAAAAACCATAACAAAGTTCATTTGGAATAACAAAGGATGTTCCAATTTTTTCCAGCATATTTTATCAAATAGTGGATTTTTTCCCAAAAGCTGGGACTTTTGGGCTTATCATAGACTGCCTTGCTGAGGTCACTTTCCCCAAGTCCATTCCACTGATCATCCTTTCTGTCTCTTAGCCAGTACCATATTGTTTTGATGACCACTGCTTTATAGTATAGTTTGAGATTTGGGACTGCAATGCCACCTTCCTTCATATTTGTTTGTTTTTTTTTCCCATTATTTTCTTGATCTTTTGTTCTTCCAAATGAACTTTGTTAGGTGTTTTTCTAATTCAGTAAAAAAAAGTTTTTTGGTAGTTTTATGGGTATGGAACTAAATAAGTAAATAAGTTTGGATAGGATGGTCATTTTTATTATGTTAGCTTGTCCTACTCATGAGCAGTTAATGTTTTTTCCAATTGTTTAGATCTAGTTTTAACTTTATGGAGAGTGTTTTGTAGTTGATTTCATATAGTTCCTGTGTTTGTCTCAGCAGATAGATTCCTAAGTATTAGTTGATGGTTTTAGATATATACTGTTTATTATTTTTAGGAAAGGACCTTCTATTCCTATACTTTCTAGTGTTTTCAATAGGAATGAGTGTTGTATTTTGTCAAAGGCCATTTCTGTATCTATTGAGATAATCATGTGATTTTTTGTTGGTTTGCTTGTTAATATGGTTAATTATGTGGCTGGTTTTCCTAATATTGAACCATCCTTGCATTCCTGCTATAAATCCCACCTGATCATAATGAATAATCCTCATGATCACTTGCTGCAGTCTTTTTGCTAGTATTCTTTTTAAGATTTTTGCATCTATGTTCATTAAAGAGATTGGTCTATAGTTTTCTTTCTCTGTTTTTGACGTGCCTGGCTTTGGAATCAGTACCACATTTGTGTCATGAAAGGAATTTAATAGAACTCCCTCTTTGCTTATAATGTCAAATCGTTTGCATAGTATCCCTTCACTCTTTAGGGCTTCCTCTTCTCTTCTTTCCTTTTCTCTTCCCTCTTCTCTACCCTTCATTTTCTTCCATTCACAAAAAAATACAATCAGACAAAATAATACCATGAACATGAGTCTCACCCAGAATTGCTGCACAAGTCTCATCTCATCCAGAATCAGATACTTCCAAACTTTTTGATACCTAACAGAAAAATCACCCATTGTGGAAAAAAAATGTTCTACCTTTGGGCCCAATATTTGGAGGAAAATAAACACAGGAATTCAGAACTCCTTTGTGGCCACCATTTGTAATGCTAGAAATTCTTGAAAAGTCATTTCTTAATTTTAAGTCAATTTATTAATCAACCCCTCAACACATTCTAAACTGGCCAGTTGAATTCCTCCATAATCTGAACAGGGCACCCAAGAGACCAAGCAGGGCAAAACAAAAGGAGAAGCAATAAACAGAGGTCAAAAAACCTGAGAGCTCTTCTGCTGCTGCTAAAATTACTTTCGTTGGCTGACCTTCAAAACCCTAGGTTTAACAAAAGTTTTATATAATAATTTTTACAATTCAATATTAATTTTCCAAATTACCTACCTGCCCCAACATGGAATCTCAATTTAAAATATATTGACATCTTTTGCTTTTACATCCTTTTGATTTCCAAATATACCTTTTCCACCTCTCATACCCAGTTGCCTTTACCTTGAAGCAAAGAATAAAAAAAGAAAAAGGAATTAGATCAGCAAAATTATTTAACACATCAACAGTATGACTATATGTTTTGTAGGAAAAGGGAGACTGATCAGGACACTTCAGATTGATTCCCTATTCTCTCATTTTTGACTGATGAAATCACAGAAGCCAAATGCAATGTAAGAAAAACAGTTCTGTATTAATGTCTTAAATGAAGAACAAAAGTTTTCATTTGTTGCCTTCTTGATGGGATTAGAGGAATGGCTTGCCACCTGGTAATGAAAGAATGGCTATCTTACAGTAGCTTGAGAACAAAGTTAACAAATGAAGAGAATGAAAATGTAAGGCTCTTCATAGCAAAAACAATGATATGGAAAAAAATCAAGACCAATAATTTAATAATCTTCTGAAACCAATAAGTTAAAAAAAAAGCCTTGAGAACACATTTCAAGAAATCTTAAATGAACATTGTCCAGATCTCTTATAAAAAGAGGGTAAAATAGAACAAATTCTTTGGTAACTTAGTGAAAGAAATCCAAAATGAAAACTCCAAGAAACATTATAGCCAAAAGTCAATGCTTCTATGTAAAAGAAAACATACTGCAAAATATATTATAGAGCCACAGTCATGATCGCACATGACTTATAAGCTACCACTGTGAAGGAGTAGAGAACTAGTGATATAATCTTTCAATACTGGTAATAATCCTATAAGGGGGGGGGGAATGGATTTTTAATTAAATGAAGAACTTCTAAGCATTTGTGATGGAAAGACAGAAACTGAAATTCAAACATCAGAGTTAAGAGAAACTTGAAAAGGATAAACATGAATAAACAACCATAAGGAACTAAACAAAGAAAAACTACTTATATTCTAATATGGAAAGATCTTAAATGAATCCCTACTGAACTCTATCACCAGGGGTCATTAAGACCTGTTTATGCTGCAAAAGAGAATTATTTGTTCTCATTGAGTTTACAATCATGAAAGGGAATCCTTTATTCACTTTGTCTATTTTGAGTTATCACTTTGGCTACCAATAACTCAAGTACCCCCTCACTAGACTAAAGAAAGGATTAACTCTCCTTTGTTTACTTTTAAATTAATTCAACAAAAGATTGACCACCCTACTTAGTACTAGGTGAGATTTAAAACATTCACATCCTTTGCTGTGAATCCTTTTGATGAGAACTTAACCTTCAGAAAGTGAGAAGGTCCATTCCACAGACACTACCCCATGGGCAGTACTAGACAATTTGGAAACTATGATTGGCCCCTGTGAAAAGGGGAAGAGACAAGAAGTTACCATAAAACCAAGCCCTGAACTCCCTCAGAGGAGATTGTCTTTGAGAAGATAGTCTGAAGAGACTGTCTTCTGGAGATAGTTTTCTGACTTGGGAGAGTCTTCAAGGGAGCTTCGCTGGAGACTGTGGCTTGGATTGTGGGCTTGGAGCTTGGCTTCAATTTAGACTATTGACTCCTGGATTACCTTGTTGGGTGAGTGAAAGGCTGACTCCTTTCCTAGTTTCTTAAGAGACTAGTTTCCATCTTGGAGGAGGCCACAAAGTTATTCACCACCAGTCTTCCTGGTTGAGAGCTAATTAATCTCTGCCTCAATTAAGCAGACATTTCGGTTGATAGACCTCTCTAACCTCTTTGCATTTCTCTACTTTATTGTTTTCTCTTCATTTTGTAAATAAATTTCTGACTCAAGATATAATAAAGATTGGCAACCACATAATTTCACAAAATTATTATTCAACCATAATTTTAACCTTTACAATACAAAGATCCTAGGAGTGTATCTATTATATTTTGATTATCTTAAAAGAAGAATAGAAAGGGAAGGGAAGAACACATTTGGGTTGGGGGGACAGGAAAAGAATGAATGCAGAAAATTATTTCATGTAATCAGTAAAAACTTCCTAAGAGAGAAAGCAGGGGTACAGTAGGTGGCTCAGTAATTTGAGAGCAAGGCCCAGAGATGGAAAGTCCTGGGTTCAAATCTGACCTCAGTCACTTCTTAGCTGTGTGACCAAGGGCAAATCATTTAATCCCTATTGCCTAACCCTTACCATTCTTCTGCCTTAGAACCAATATACAGTATTGATTCTAATATGGAAGATAAAGGTTTAAATAGAATAAAGAAAAAGAAAAAAACAGAGGATAAATAGGCAGTGATCTAAAGAGGTAGTAGGGGGAGTGGTTGACATTTGAAATTCACTCTCACTTGAAAAAGTCAAAGGAGGAAAGAATATATACACATAATTGAGTAAAGAAATATATTTCACTTAATATATAAATGTGATCAAATACTATTGTTCTATAAGAAATGATGGAGATGGTTTCAGAAAAACCTGGGAAGACTTATACATACAGATGCAAAGTAAAGTTAATATAACCAGAAGAGCAACATATATAATAATAAGCAATAGAGTAAACACAAACAATTTTATAAAAGAATCAGGGACTTTGATCAGTTTAATGTCCAATTATAATTCTAAAGGACTAATAATGAAACATGATACATACTTTCTTATAGAATATAATTATAACTCTACGTAGGACAATAATGCGTATAACTGAACATTATCATTATTAGGACTATTAGAAGGAGTCTAGATAGGCACAGGACATGAATAGCAATTCATTATGTTGGGATCATGTTAAAAAATATATCAATGAGAAAGTGGAGTACATTTGTAATATTTCTCATTGTTACAGGAGAGAGATGCCTCCTGCCAAGAGGCTATAAATATGGGGTGTCCAAGAAATGAGCCTGTAGGGATGTCTTCTCCCTGGATTGCTGCCAAAGTTGCCCCAGAACAGGTAAACATGGACCCTCCTGAGGGATAAGCCTTTCCTTCAGCTTCCTCAATGCCCCAGAAAAGATAGTCCACTTATCTGACTGTGATATTCAAGTAAGATACATTTTAATAACTAGTTCAGATTGGAGAGTTATCAGGTAAAAGGGAAGAGGGATGTCCTTAAATAAGGTTGGAGTCTTTCTCAGCTTTGGAGCTGAGGCCAGGTATCACAGGCTGGTGAAGGGTTTCTCTTATTCCTGTCTACACTATATCTGTGCTAGTTTTCTTAATTTCAAAATCTTAGCAGTAGACAACAAGCAACAAGAAAAGTTCTGGCCTTAAGAGCTGGTTGGAACTGTCTCTTTGGACTGAAGAAATCGAGGCACACCTATCCAGACTGGGAAACCCAAGCTCCTCCCCCTACCCACACCAGGAAGGAAGTGCTAGTCACAAGACCCACTGCCACTCCTAGTTGCCCTTTCCCCCACCCAACTGTCAGTCTTGACAATTTCTTCTCTCTCTAATATTCCCCTTGTTACCTGTTCCAACACAGTGGCAGAAAGTCCAGAACTTGTTCTAGTTTCCTTTCCACACATTGAAGAAAGGGAGAAGAAAGAAGAAGTTTGAGAAAATTTTTCTCACATAAAAAAGACTTTCAAGGAAGAGCTTCTATAGTAGAAAGGGAAATAGAGGAATGATGGACAATGATTGAAACATCACTTAAGAATTATTTCACTCGCTCATCTAGGTATAGAATATATACACACTCAGCTAGATATAGGAATCTATTTTATCCATTAGAGGAAAAAAGAGAAATGGGATTAGGGATATAGGGAGGAGATGATAAAAGGGAGGGCATATTAAGGGAAATAGTTATCAGATGTAAAATAGACTTCTGAGGAGGAACAAGATAAAAAAGAGAAGAAACAAAAAAATAAGATGGAGAGAAATAAACACTTAGTAATTAGAGCTGTAAATAAGAATAGGATGAGTTTAACCATAAAACAGAAGATGTCAGAATGAATTAAGTCAGAATACAACAAAATGTTGTCTCCAAGAGATACACTTGAAACAAACAGACACGCACAGAGTTAAATTAAAGGGTGGGAGCAGAATCTATTTTTAAAAAGACAGGGCTAGCGATCATGCTCTCAGACAAAGCAAAATCAAAAACATACCTAAATAAAAGTTATGAGGGAAACTATTTTGCTAAAAGGTACCAAAATGGAATAATATCAGAAAGTCTTATAATAAGTTTCTCTGAGAAAGACCTCATTTCTCAAATACATAGAGAACTAATTAAAATTTATTTTTTTAAATAGCCATTCCTTAATTGATAAATAGTCAAAATATATGAACAGAAAGTTTCCAAAGAAGAAATCAAAGCTCTTTGTGGTAATGTTGTACTAGAGAGGGAAATTGTTTAGATGCAATTGAGGAAATCTAAAGAAGTTATACCAGAAAGTAAGCAAGGAAAGAGGCTGAATCTTGGGCCCCTCCCCTCTCCAGTTCCTGTTCTTCCTTCACCAATCAACTAATGGAAGGTTTCTTCACAGATGGTAAGTTAATTCTTCTCTCTAGTAAAAATAATCCTTCAAACTGATTTCTTTAGTTAAAAGATCTTTTATTTTTTGGGGGAATAAGGGAAATAGTAATGAGGTTCAGGAAAGGGGGAAAAGGGTTCCTATTCTTTTAAGTTATATTGACTGAAATCTTTGAAAGTAAATCCTTTCAAATGAAACAAAAATATCTTTCCCTGAGGGAAGAAATAACAGCAAACACTGCTATGAGTTGTTCTGGGCAAGACAGTCTTCTTCAGCTACAATTAGAGATAGGAAAGGGATGATTAGAGAGGATGAAATGGGGTCTTCAGACCCTTTTCCTTTGAAAGAGAAGTGAGAAGTGAAGGGGTCCCAATTGACTTTCTTTCCTCCAGTCTTCCATGGAACTCTCTCTATCTTTCCCCAATGCTCTGGTTTTTCTGTGTTCTGAGCTCTCCTTGCTTTGCAGATCCATTTTTGTCTTTGCCCAAATTTCTTCAATCACTATATGAAAAATATATTCTAAATCATAATTGATTAGAAAAATGCAAATTAAAGCAATTCTGAGGCACCACTTCACCCTTATCAGAAATTAAAAAAAAATGCTATACAGGATGAGGGAAAAAATAGGTAATAAACTCTTGGGGCTATTTTGAACTGGTTCAATAATTCTGGAAAATAAACTTGAAACTATGCCGAAAGGGCTAAAAAACTATGTATACCCTTTAATTCAATAATTCTACTATGTCTGTATTCCAAAGAAATCAAAGAGAAAGGAAAAGGATCTATATGTACAAATATATTATTATAGCTCTTTTTGTGGTAGGAAAGAATTGGACATTGAGGGGACACTCAGTTGAGGAATTGCTGAGCAAGTCTTGGTATAAAATTATAATTGAACACTAGTGCATTATTGTAATAACCTGGGTGTAATTTCAAAAAGAAACAAAAACATAACAAGATCTATTTGAACTGATGCAAAGTGAAATGAAAGAATCAGGAGATCATTGTGTAAAGAAACAACAATAAAAAACTTGGCAACTGATCAATATGATGATCTGAGATAATTCCAGGTGACTCATGATGATAAAAAGCTATCCAGTTTCAAAGAGAGAACTAATGAATTCTGAGTACAAAGTGAGGTATATTTTTCTCTTTTTTATTTTTATTTTGCAATATCCCTAATAGAGAAATGTTTAGCATAATTTACATAATTAATTGATTTTTTTAAATGATGGGAAAGAAGCAGTCTAGGTAGAGGAGATATGGGAAGCGATGAGATATGACTAAGGAAACATAAGTAGAAAATTGCAGTGACAAAAAGAAGTGGGGAAATTGCAAAGAGGACTTGCTCTTCCTCCACTTCCTTCTTTCCCTTGCCCACCCTTGCAGATTTTGCCTTCTACTAGAAAAATAAGTTCTAGAGAACAGGGCAATTTGGTAACTCAGTGAATGGAGAACTAGACTTGGAAATGGAAGATCCTGGGTTCAGGTCTGCTCTTAGACAGTTCCTAGATATGTGACCATCGGCAAGTCATTTAACTCCAATTGCCTAGCCTTTACTGTTCATCTGCCTTGGAAACAGACTCAGTATTGATTCTAAGACAAAAGGTAAGGCTTAAAAAATTAATACTAGAACAAGCTAAGAATAAGGAAAGGCATTAATTGGTTGGTAATGAATAACTACAGGCACTCTAGAGTCTTTCAGAGTGAGAGAGAAAGAAGAAAAAGGAAAGGTCATGAAAGTTTCTGTAGCTAATGACCATATCACTTTGAAATTCTTGTACTTCTGTGCTCCTCATCCAAAGCAACTGGGCATTTCCTGTAAATTGTTTTGTTTTACCTGTGTCAAATAAGGGTGGAGGTGGATTAAGTATGAATTCCATTAATTTTTAGAAATTTCATTGGATTGGAAATCAGGAGTTCTGACTCTACTGCTAATTAGCTTGTGTAGCTTTGTATAAAATAGTTCTCCATTAGCCCAGTCCCTGACACATACTAGCCACTTAATAAATGTTTATGCAATTCTCTAGGTCTCAATTTCTTCAGCTATAAAAAGACTTGATTCTACTAGTTAAGTTCCAACTTCCTTTCTAGCTATATCTTTTCATGATTCTACATTTTGGCAAGTCTTCCTTTCCCCCCTCATGTTTTTTTCTTTATCTGATTAATGTTCTATAGTCAACAATTGAAATATACTTCATACGGTCCAGTTTTATTTTAGGAATAAATTGTTGAAGTTGCATCTTGGAAACCAAAAGGTACTCACAATAATATAATTTTATTTTATTCCAAGTTTGATTTTTTAACTAGATTTTAGCTTTTGAAAGCTATATTTATCATCTCATATTCTGATTCAACTCCACTGATTCCTCTAGGATACAGTAACCATGTCTTTGGAGTAGGGTAGAGCTAATAACTGTATGAGTTATCAACATATCCAACACATTTCCCATGTGCCACACAGTATCTATGAATTGAGATTAGTTGAGTTGATTACTTCATACATTCTCTGTTTCACCTCTGCTAAATGTTTTATTTTTCTATTGCTCTGCTTTTCTTTCCCTTTGAGCCTAATGTCATTAAAAGAGAAAGAATTAACTCCTCCACTAGGCATCTGGCCAGCATCTGGGGCAAGACAGTCTCTGAGCATGGATTTCTGCCAAAGATACATTACTTCACATTAACAGCTCATTGACTACAATGAGGGACGTTCTCTTGGGCACAGTGTCTTTCCAAATGTCAAAAAGAATGTCAATGACAAAAACCAACACGGTGGAAACTAACAAGTATAAATGTAAAGTAATTACCTTTAGGTTCAAAAAATCAACTGCATAAAAATAGGAGGTGGAGGGTTGGTTTAGTAATATTCATGTGAAAAACATCTGTGTGCTTCAATTGGCTCAGTATATGAAACAACAAAAATTCTTTGTAGTGGAATGACTCTCTGGGTAAGGAGGAAGGAGAGATCTGGGTAATGTAAAAAGAAAATACATCAGCAAACTTTTTTTTTAACATATGAGTTAATACCATGTTGAGACTGGCTAAATGCCATGCCATCCTATGCCTCTTAATATAACTATGGTGTTCATATAAAAGGAGACAAGAGTATCTGTGTGTACCCTTGTTTTTTATAATCTTATTGGTAGACTATAACATATCTGAGATTAGGAATTATTTCAACTTTTTAGCTGCATCCTCAGTACCTGGTATATAGAAGGTGCTCTAAAAATGTTTGTTGATTAATTGTACCTTGGTTTCCAAGGTCACATCTAGATTATGCACTTTTGGTATTTCCTTTTAAAAGAGAATATGGGAAAGAAGAATGTGACCAAAGGAAGTCAGTCATTTTAATAAGCTTTTTTAGTCAAAGGAATGGGTTTTCATTGTATTTTTTTAAAACCTTACTCTTTCAGAATTTATACTAAGTATTGGTTCCAAGGCAGAACAATAAGGACTAGGAAATGAGGGTTAAGTGATTTGTCCAGGATCACACAATTAAGAAACACTCGATTTGAACCTAGGACCTCCTGTATCTAGGCCTTGTTCTCTATCCACTGAGCCACCTCCCTGGATTTGCACTGTTTTAGTCTTGAGCTATCCTTATGACCAAATGCCTAGTTCATGTGACTATGGGCCTGAAGTAGTCTGCACTCATGAAACAGTAACGGTAGCTGATACATATGAAGCAGGAACCCCTGCCTGATCCTAGCTTTGCTCTAATTACCTGGATTACTAGTCTCCTTTGAAAATAAATATGGTGGAGTTGTGAGCAGATGGATGGGGGATGTGAAAAAATGTTATCAGGCATGGTGGAGAGGGGGAGAGGAGCAGCTCCACTTGAGTCCCTCTGCTTTTCTAGTAATGAACTGGGGGGAGGGGAGGGTGGTTTGTGCCCACAGAGAGCACTCTGCATGCCATCTTTGGCACCTATTCCATAGGTTCCATGACTGATCTAGGAAAATTCCAAGAGACTCATAATGAAAAATAATATTCTCTGCCACAGAAGGAACAGAGTCCAAATACAGATAGAAATATACCATTCTTTGCTTTTCTACTTCCATGAATTTTTTCTAGTATAAGCAATATATATGTTTCCCAACATGATGAACAGAGAAATATGTATTATATGATAATACATGTGCAACCTACATAATATTACCTACCTTTTGGGGGAGAAGGGAGTGCTGGAAGGGAGGGCAGAAAAGAATGAGACAGATTTTTGGAAATAGCTAATGTAAGAATTTGCTTCTCTTAGATAAGCATGTGAAGTGCTATATAAATACTAGTAATTATTATTATCAAAGAATAATAATAGTAATAACCCTCATTAATGACTAGCAAGTGACTTGTACATACAAGTATATATTTGGCTTGGGGTTTGGCTAATTCTCAATATGGCTTTGAGTTTGAGCTGCTGAGCAAGTTGCAGTGAAAGGAGTCCCCTAAGGTAGTTTTGTTCTATGTCCCATGTCTAGAAAAAGGGGGGAAATCAGAAGGAACTGGTAAGAAGGTTTTGAAGGTGAGCAAAGGAGCCCTGCTCCACATAGAAAGCAATACAGATATGATTTACTTTACACAAAGTACATGGAAGCAACACAGAAGTATTCCCCATGTTCTCAGAAATGTCTAGTTTCTGTTTATCCCTGGAGAGATGGTCCATGCTCAAGAAGTAAGATTCTGTGAAAAGTAGCCCTTAGAAAAAGAAACCAAGGCTATTAGTGTTAGCCCCCAAGGATTTACTGTGGCTCTGTAAACTAGTGTAGAAGGTGCTTTTTAGTTTTGTTCCCAAAAGTTCTAAAGATACTACAGCAAATGATTGTCCAAAGTGATGCCACAAAATATTTTCAAAAGCCTTAGGTGGGTAGATGGCTCGCAGCAGAAATACAAAGTGCAGATTCTCATTTACAAAAAGAAGCACTATCTGCCATCTTTCTCTCTCCTCTCCAATCCAACCATCACATAACTGTCAAAGGATATCAGTTTCTAAAGGATAGACCTGACTGTGCCCTCACTTGCTCTTCCTCTAAAAATCTTCCACTGACTTCTGGCTTGAGCCCTTAAAACCAGCCTCAATCTATATCTTGCCAGTTTTTCTGACCTGATATCACCCTCCAGTCAAACTGGTCTTTGTACATGTCATTGCATCTTGTGATGATTAAAAACTCTGAGAGACTTCCGGGTAAACATGGTGGCAGTCTAAACGCAGGACACTTCCTCTCCTCAGCACCTACTGATATAGACCACCTCAAAAGACCAAAAAACCCAAATTCATATGAATGAAGAGACTCTACAGTAGGGTGCAGCATTGAAGGTACATGGTATTTGGGCATTTCCGTGCCATAAGGAGGTGAAAAAGCTCCCACCAAAACACAAGCTGATCTACCCTCCCCACCTCACCTACAGAGCCAGACTCAGAGCCAGCATGCACCAGAATCATTGAATGAGTGAGGGACACCTCTAGAATGCATGAAGGGAACCTCTAGGTCCTTAGCAGCTGACTAAGACCACCAAAGACATATCCCTCAGAGCAGCTAGACCTGAATCCCCAGCAGGTGAAGAGCGCAGACCATGGGTGCTCCCGGGAAGATAGCACAGAGAAGGGCAGGAAAAGGAGGATAGACCAAACCGAAAAGGAAAATCAAAAAGTTAAAGCAGAAAATCAGTCCTTAACGACCAAAATTAGGCAATTGGAAGCCAACAATATTGCAAAACAGCAAGAATTAACAAAGCAAAATCAAAAGACTGATAAAATAGAAGAAAACATAAAATATCTCACTGAATAGATGATGGATCAGGAAAACAGAGCATGAAGAGACAATCTGAGAATCATTGGTCTACCTGAAAACCCAGACATAAACAGAAATATTGACATCATAATATAAGAAATTATCCAAGAAAACTGCCCTGATGTTCTTGAACAAGAGGGCAAAAAAGACATTGAAAGAGTTCATAGAACACCCTCTACACTAAATCCTCAAAAGACAACTCCCAGGAGTGTAATTGCCAAATTCAATAGCTTTCAAGCTAAGGAGAAAATTCTACAAGAAGCCAAAAAGAGAAAATTCAGATACAAAGGAGCACCAATCAGGATTACATCAGACCTGGAAGCTTCTACACTAAAGGACCTCAAGGCTTGGAATATGATATTCAGAAAGGCAAAAGAATTGGGCCTTCAACTGAGGATCACCTACAATCGTTCACAGGAAGGGATTGGAGTAATACGTGCCATAATATGATATGCAAAAAAAGAAAAAGGGAGGGAGGAATTGAAGATGGCACCAAGAGATACTTGAAGAAATAAATAGGATAATCTTTATCACACAAAGATACACATGGGAGAGGGAGGGGAAGAATATGCTTATCAGAAAGACAGGAAGAGAGTGCTGATAGGTAATACATAAACCTTACACTCAGTGAAAACAATTATGAGAGGGAAAAACATCTAGATTCATTTGGGTCTTGAATTCTATCTTATCCTACAGAGGAAGTGAGAAAGGAAAACTAAGGAGGGTAGGGGGGAGGGAGTACGAAAAGGGAGGGAAAAGAGGGGGGAGGGAATTTAACAGACCCCCCAAAAATAAAAAGGGAACAAAAAGGGAGGGGACAGAAAGGGAAGCATATTAAGGGCAGGGATTTGGGGGACTTATTAAAAGCAATCCATTGGTTTAAAAGGATATAGCAAAAGAAGAATATACAGAACTAAGAGAGGATATCAAAATGCTGGGGACTACACTAGTGACAATCATAACTTTGAACATGAATGGGATGAACTCACCCATAAAATGAAAACAAATAGGAGAGTGGATTAGAATTCAAAATCCTACTATATGATGTCTACAAGAAATACAACTGAGGCAGGTAGATACTCACAAGGTTATAATTAAAGGTTGGAGTAAAACCAATTGTGCTTCAACTAATAGAAAGAAGGCAGGAGTTGCAATCATGATGTATGACAAAGCCAAAGTATAAATAGATCTGATTAAAAGGGGATAAGGAAGGTAAATACATCCGAATAAAAAGCAGTATAGACAATGAGGAAATATCAGTAATCAGCATGTATGAAACAAATGGTATAGCAGCTAAATTTCTAAAGGAGAAACTAGTGGAGTTGAAGGAGAAAATAGATAGTAAAACTATACTAGTGGGAGGCCTGAACCTACCACTATCACATTTAGATAAATCAAATCAAAAAATAAATAAGAAAGAGGTAAAAGATGTGAATGAAATCTTAGAAAAATTAGAGTTAATAAATATATGGAGAAAAATAAATAGGGACAAAAAGGAATACACTTTCTTTTCAGTAGCACATGGTACATTCACAAAGATTGACCATGTACTAGGTCATAAAATCATGGCAAAAAAATTCAGAAAAACAGAAATAATAAATGCAAACATTTCAGATCATAACTTAATAAAAATAATGATCAGTAAGGTACTTGGAGATCCAAATCAAAAATTAATTGGAAATTAAATAATATGATTCTCCAAAATCAGTTAGTTATAGAATAAATTATAGAAACAATTAATAATTTCATTGAAGAAAATGACAATGATGAGACATTCCTTAAAATGTATGGGATGCAGACAAAGCAATATTCAGGGGGAAATTTATATCCTTGAAATCATATATTAACAAATTAGGGAGGGCAGAGGTCAATGAACTGGACATACAAATCAAAAAACTTAAAAGCAAACAATTTAAAAATCCCCAGAAGAAAACTAAATTAGAGATCCTAAAAATTAAGGGAGAAATTAACAAAATTGAACGTGAAAGAACTATTGAACTATTAAATAAGATTAGAAGCTGGTATTTTGAAAAAAAAAGAAAGAAAATATACAAAGTGCTGGTCAATCTAATAAAAAAGTAAAGAAGAAAACCAAATTAATAGTATTACAGATGAAAAGGGAGACCTCACTTCCAATGAAGAAGAAATTAAGGCAATCATTAAAAACTATTTTGCCCAATTGTATGGCAATAAATATGTCAATCTAGGTGATATGGATGAACATTTACAAAAATATAAATTGTGGAGTAACCAAAGAATAAATAGAATTCTTAAATAATTCCATATCAGAAAAATAAATTGAACAAGCCATTAAAGAACTCCCTAATGAAAAATCAAGGATATCCAGGGAAATAATGGAAAAAAAAAACATGAAGGAAGATAGCATTGTAGTCCCAGATCTCAAACTATACTACAAAGCAATGGTCATCAAAACAATATGGTACTGGTTAAGAGACAGAAAGGAGGATCAGTGGAATAGACTTGGGGAAAGTGACCTCAGCAAGGCAGTCTATGATAAGCCCAAAGACCCCAGCTTTGGGGACAAAAAATTCACTATTTGATAAAAAAAAACTGCTGGGAAAATTGAAAGACAGTATGGGAGCGATTAGGTTTGGATCAACATCTCACACTCTATATCAAGATAAACTCAGAATAGGTGAATGACTTGAATATAAAGAAGGAAACTATAAGTAAACTATGTGAAGACAGAATAGTATACATTTCAGATCTTTGGGAAAGGAAAGATTTTAAAACCAAGCAAGTGTTAGAAAAAACCACAAAATATGAAACAAATAATTTTTATTACATCAAATTAAAAAGGTTTTGTATGAACAAAACCAATGCAATGAAAATTAGAAGAGAAGTAACAAATTGGGAAACAAATTTGATAATAAAAACCTCTGACAAAGGTCTAATTACTTAAATTTATAAAGAGCTAAATCGATTGTACAAAAAATCAAGCCATTCTCTAATTAATAAATGGGCAAGGACATGAATAGGCAATTTTCAGACAAAGAAATCAAATCCATTAATAAGCACATGAAAAAGTATTCTAAATCTCTTATAATCAGAGAGATGCAAATCAAAACATCTCTGAGGTATCACCTCACACCTAGCAGATTGGCTAACATGACAGCTATGGAAAGTAATGAATGCTGGAGGACATGTGGCAAAGTTGGGACATTAATGCATTGCTGGTGGATTTGTGAATTGATCCAACCATTCTGGAGGGCAATTTGGAACTATACCCAAAGGGCACTAAAAGATTGCCTACTCTTTGATTCAGCCATAGAACTGATGGGTTTGTACCCCAAAGAGATAATAAGGAAAAATACATGTGCAAAAATATTCATAGCTGTGCTCTTTGTGGTGGCAAAAAAAAATTGGAAAATGAAGGGATGCCCTTCCATTGGGGAATGGCTGAATAAATTGTGGTATATGTTGGTGATGGAATACTAGTTTGCTCAAAGGAATAATAAACTGGAGGAATTCCATATGAATTGATATGACCTCCAGGAATTGATTCAGAGTGAAAGGAGCAGAACCAAGAGAACATTGTACACAGAGACTGATACACTGTGGTACAATAAAATGTAATGGACTTCTCCATTAGTGGCATTGCAGTGATCCTGAACAATTTGGAGAGATCTATGAGAAAGAACACTATCCACATTCAAAGGAAGAATTATGGGACTAGAAACACTGAAGAAGGGCAACTGCTTGATTACATGTGTTGAGGGGAATATGATTGGTGATGTGGACATCCTGGTGCAAACATCAACAACATGGAGATAGGTTCTGGTCAAGGTCACATGTGATACCCAGTGGAATTGCATGTAGGCTATGGGAGGAGAGGGGGAAAGGGAAGGAAGAATGGAGTATGATTTTTGTAACCAAGGAATAGTGTTTGAAATTGACCAAATCAAACAATAAAAATTAAAAAAAAAACAACTCTGAGAGTCTGGGTTCCCAGTAATAAAGTAAATTTATTCACCAGGGTAGCAATAATCAGTAACTTAATTGATCCTGCCTGATGAACATAGACAAAGAAATTCATCTGTCTGGATCATTAAATACAATGCTGGAAGCTCATTATCCAGCCCTCCCCATGATATCCTAAGACATCTCTAAGTGGTGAATAGCTAATGAGGAGGTGGTTCATCTTTCCCTCATTCCCTCCCCAGTTCCTTGATTGATGGTGGAAAACCATCTGCTTGGTCCTAGGATCTAATATCTGAAAGAACAAATCTGTTCTTCCCAGTTAGGAGTAACTGTGCAATACTTTTCAATGTGAGATTCAAGAGCTCTGTCCTGCTACTTGCAAACACACTTGGCCTAAGCTGGTTTTTATTTGTGGAGTAAGATAGAACTCAGAAGTTCACTTTTCTTTCACCCTACAATGGGAGGTACTTTAGGGTGGGAAACATTCCTAGAATTTGCTAGGAACAAAAGTAAAAGTAAAGAAGTCTGAGAGACAATCCTGATTCTCAATCCAAATCTCCAAAATAGAAATAATTCAACTAATTAGATATTAGAAATAAATCTTCTCAGTCTCATGTCTCAGGACCTATCCCCATGCCTCAAATGCACTTCTGCTTTATTGATTTCTCTTTAAATTCTTTGTTTCCCTCAGTTCAGTTGAGACTTTCTACATGAGGCCTTTCCTACTCCTCCAAGTGCCTTTACCTCAAAATTTACTTATATTTAATTTGTAAATATTGAGTGTCTATTCAGTTGTTTCAGTCATATCCTACTCTTCCTGAGATCCTTTTGGGTTTTTCTTGACAAAGATAATGGAATGGTTTCCCATTTCCTTTTCCTGCTCATTTTACAGAAGAAAACTAAAAGGCCAACAGGGTAAAGTGATTAATCCCAGAACCACATAGCTAGTGTCTAAGGCTGGATTTGAACTCATGAAGATGAGTCTTCCTGATTCCAAGGTCAGTCTTCTATCCAGTGTACCATCTCACTGTTTGTAAATATCATGGACAAACGTTCATGTGTACATATTGTTTCCACAATGGAAATGTGAACTCCTCGAAGCTGAAAACTGTGTAGTTTTTGTTTTTATATCTCCAGCACTATGAACAATGTCAGAAACAAAGCAAGTGCTTAATGAAATGTCCATTAATGATTAATTGTAACAATCAGCTGTAAGATCATCTCTTGATAGATGGTGAAGTTAAACATTCACACATATAGATGCAAACTCTAATCACAAAGACCTTTCTTATGGGATTCTTTCCTTACTGGTAGATATTCATGTCCTGAACCTTCAAAGGACCATAACAGAGTGGACAAGAAAGAAAGGAGAATCTCTTCAGTTCTAGTACTTCTGGCTTCCAGCTTTAAGAGAGAACATGGATAAAGTCAACCCTGCTTCAGGCTGCTGAAGGAAAAAACTCTGGGAAGAGATGCCAGGAGTTGGAAGAATCTGAGTTCAAATTTGACCTTACACACTTACTAGCTGTGTGATCAGGGCGGGGGGGAAGGGAGGGAGGCAAATCGCTAATCCACTTAAAAGTCCTTTATCAGTGCACCTAAAAAATGTCTTCAGATCTCCAGACCAGTACAGTAGTACTTAATAAGTGAAACTTTGGGATCTGAAACAGAATTGGTGTGCATCTTCTCTCATAATTTAGCACTAAGAGAGTACCTATAATCCTGAAGGACTTAAGGTATATTCTCATTAGTTAGTCTGTTTGTTTTCAGGAAGTCTAGGGAGGGAACAAACATTTATTAAACTCCTACTATATGCCAGGCACTGTACCATGTGCCTTACAAATATCGTTTGTCTCCAGAAAAATCATTCCCCCCAGTGGCTAACATTTTTAGAGGCCATGACAAAGAGACCTAGAAAATGTTCACTCTTCTCTCGTGTACAATCGTGGATCTATTCCCCTTTTCATGTTTCTAATGGATGTATAAATGAAGTTTATGAACCATTAACCTTAAGGTCAGTTTTCTAAAATCGCAAATACCATTTAAAAACAATTAATTACTTTGCTTCACTGGCAACAGATTCAGATTGTAAATCCATGCAATTAAGCAGATGCTAAAGTTGCAGAACTACAACCAGGGATGAATGACAAGCTCAGACCCTTATCTCTCTATGTGTGTGTGTGTGGGGTGTGTGTGTGTGTGTTTGTGTGTGTGTGTGTGTGTGTGTGTGTGTGTGTGCACAAGTACTTGCTTTTTTATGAGAGGGCAGAGGGATGCAATTCACTATTCAGGGTGGCTGAAAGGAACATATCCAGCAATGATTTCAACAAGAAACCTTTTTTTTTCTTTTTAATCTAAGGATTTTTCTTTGGGCACTTCAAGGATAATTGTGTGTCTTTAACCAGAATACATGGAAAATTGGAGGTTCTGAGTAACTGATTTTTTAGGTTAACCAGAAAGCAATTTTACCTAGCACTATACTGTCATAAACCCCAGGAATTAGAAGACTTAAATAAGGTTCTTCTTGACTTAGGTAACTTGGATTCAATGACTCAGTTTAGCAAGTGCCCACCATGCATAAGACTCTATGCTAGATCCTGGGGATACAGAGATTTTTTTTAAAAGCCCCTTTTCTCAAGAAGCTGGTATTATTATGGGTGAGACAACATGAAAAGAAATCAAATATAATTTGAGGCAGAGAGTTACTTAAGGCCTAGAGACAACTCTAACTTTGCACCATGAGATCTAGAAAGGATTGTGGAATTCATCTAGTCCAAATCTTTGATTTTACAGATGAACTGGGGACCAGCAAAAATGAAGTGCTTTGACCAAGGTCATACATTGTAAAGGTAGGATTGGAACTTGGGATTCTAGCTCCAAATCCAATTAGGTGTCTGTTTATCTATCTATCTGTCTGTCTTTCTCTTCTCTCCCTCCCCACCTCTCCTTATCTTTCTTTTTCTCTCTTATTCGTGAAATAGTTGATAACCATTCTAAGTGGATAGCCATTTCTTGTAATTTTAGTAGGTTGAATCAAGTAAACTAGCCCTAATCATTCTTTCTTGACATCTCTCCAAACACTCAGGAGTATTTATTATGTCTCTAAGTGTTCTTATCTCCAAGCTAGAAAACTTTCATTCCTTTAATTCTCCTAGTCATCAACTCTCTCTAGCTGATGCTCTCCAACTTTTCACTGTATTCCCTAAAACATAACCCCCAGATTTGAACTCCAAACTCCAGATTTGGATTAAGAGGGGCAGTCAGAGTACAGTGGTACTATCACCTCTCTTGTTCTGATCCTGTGACATTTTTAGTGTGAAGGTTTTGTTAGTCTTTATAGTTAATGTTGACTAATTAAGCCTGAAGCCCACTGAACCTCTTAGATAGCTCCTCTCCTCCTCCCTCTTCTCCTCTTCTGTCCTTGTCTCTTACATTTTCTTTCTTTCAGAAAAAAAAATTATTTATTTCTCTTTTAAACCCTTACCTTCCACAATGTAAAAGGGATACCTTTTATTTTCTCATCAATCAGGTAACAATTTAATTTTAAGTGATATAGTTTTGTCCTATTTAAAAAAAAAGGAAGATGAACTCATTCATCCTTTTAAGGTGAATTTAGTTCCCTTCTAGTTGTAAGACAGTTAAAATAAATGTATTGTCCAAAAAAAAAAGTTGTAGAGTATCCATTCCTGGAAACTTGGAAGAAAAAAGCTAATAACTCACTGTCTGGGAGGTCTGATGATCTCTCAGTGGCCTTTGCTTCTAAGATCCTATAGAATTTCAAACATAGCTTCATGAAATAGGGCTGAGTAAAACTTGGGGATTTTCTGGAAGGCCTATAAAAGAGTAGGAGTTGAAAGATCATGATCGCAAAGTCATTGATCATTGTTTTCTCCTCATCTGTTGGAAATTCTAAAAGGTTAAGAAGTAGCTGTCTACAAGACAAAACCTTTTAAAAACAGGTGCCTTCCAGATTACCAGGCACTGACCTCTGTTCCCATCATTGATTGTAAAAATCAATGGAAAATACAGAATTTGAGTTAATAGTCTTAACTCCAAATATGTACAAATAGACCAGCCAATTTTTCAAGTCTTAGTAACTGTCATGGCTGGCTTGTCATGTATATCACATTTACTACTTCACGTGTTCTCCGAAGTTCAGTAGTAGGCCTTCTTCCCTTCTTTCTCTTCATTCTCTCTCAATTAATAACCTCATTAGCTCCCATGTGTTCAATCATTACTTCCATGCAGATGACTCTATCTCTTCCTTGAGCTTTAGTTCCACATCACCAGCTATCTATTAGATATCAAATCTCAGAGGCATCTCAAACTCAACATTCAAAAGCTATCTTATCTTATCTTATCCCTAAAAGCCATACTTCTAATTTGTCTTTTCTATTTTGTCAAAGGCACCACCATTTTTCTGTTCTCCCAGATTCATAACCTTGATATTATCCGCAACTCTTGAATTTCTTCTTATATAAAAGTAAGCTATTACTTTTTGGAAAAAAACACACCTTACTTCCCATCTTAGAATCAATATTGTATATTGGTTCCAAGGCAGGGTAATGGGAGTTAAGTGACATGCCCAGGGGCACACAGTGAGGAAGAGCCTGAGGTCATATTTGAACCCAGGACCTCCCATCTTTGAGCCTGCCTCTCAATTCGCTGAGCCACCTAACTGTCACCACATGCCATTATTCTTAGTAAATGGATATCCTAAAATTTCACTAATTCTAAATGGCTTTCTTCCTATCCAAGTTCATAAGATTTTAGCTTCTAACTATAGGAGTATTGTTTTGTTTTGTTTAATTAAAACCAGGGGCAAAAAGCGATCTATGCTCCTATGAAGTTTAGGGAGGAGAATTTAAAACAATCACTTATTAATTTCATAAAAACGTTTCAGGAAGAAAGATTGAAGACTTGAATGCTGAAATATTGTGAATACCAGAGATGGGGAAATGCAAGCCTGTCATGGTTTGGGGTAAGAGGGTTTCTAACATAGCCAGGAAATAATTGACTTGGAACTTGAATGACACAGTATTAGGGGCAGAGTGGAAACAGGCGTAGACTTGCCTGCCAGTAAGTGTGTCACCATGGAGTGACATCTGCAGCACCCCCTGAGGCTGTCACTGGGAGGTCTCATTTGCATATTAAACAAATATTTAAAATTAGCCAAGTAGAAAACAATCAGAAGTTGGCATATCAAACTTCATTCCTTCAATAGCAACAGCAGAGACTGAAGATAACTAGGTGTTGGCATCTGGATTTGTAGGGAGCAGTATGGGTAATCAGTGGTTTCTATTACTGATGAGCATTTGAAATATGATGTAGAAGAGCAAAGAGAATGCTGGAATTTGTACATTCATATTTAATCTAAATTCATTTTTTAAATGATCTTGATGGCTTTTCATAGTTTTTTATAGAGCTCCATCAATAGCATGGTAGAACTAGAAAGGTCTTCAGGAAACATTTATCAACACCAACAAGTCAAAGAATACAAACAGAATCAGGAAGAAAGCGAATCCCTGTCCTTAAAGAGCTCAAATACATAAAACAATGCTGAAAGAAAGAAGGGGAGAAAAAGTGAGGGATGATGGAGAAAATCCAGAGCAGTGTAACCTAGGGAAACATAAAGAGACAGTTGTTTGGGGTGCCCTATTTTTTTTTCGTATTACCATTTATTTTTTGATATACACAATATTGCATGTAACATAATAATATATTTGATTTGTTACGAATGTGTAATAAATATGCTTCTAAGAGAAACAAGTTCTCACATTTGCTAGGTCCAAAAATCCGTGTCTGACTGTTTTTCTCCTCTCTGCAACCCCTCTCCTCCCCAAGATGGAGGGTAATATGATATATATTGTACATGTATTATTACATAATACATATTTCCTTGTTCCTCATGTTGTTAAACATTGCTTACACTAGAGAAAAAATCACGGAGGAAAAAAAGTGGAGCATGGCATGCTTCAATGTGCTTTGATCTGCATTTGGTCTCCGTCTGTTCCTTGGGGTGCCCCCTTAAACAGAGGTTGTGAAAGGAGCCTTCTACCTCTGAATCAGAAGAAGGGGGCTCAGGGTCAAAGGGTACTGAGGAAGCATGAGTTCCAGGTCTCAAATGATCTTTCCAGGGCATGATGGAGGAGGCCAGAAGACTGTAGCTGGTCTGATCTCATCAATATTCATATGAAGCAGGGTGGGCCAGAAAGGTTTTCTATTTGCCAGAGGTCACATCCATGACTAGTTGATGACAACATTAAGACTAGTACCCAAATATCCAGACTCCCCAAACACATACCTTCCTAATGTGATATGTTTAATGGGGAGATGGTACTGGAGGCTGAAGGAGGAAAGAACTTGAGAATGCTGTTTCTATATTGAGAAGAAATTATGAAAAGGAGACATCATCCTTATCTTCGAATATTTAAAGAGTTGGCCTGCAAAAGACTTGTTCTGTGCAGTTTTGAAGGGTAGAACTC
The DNA here is from genome assembly GCF_027887165.1 of Monodelphis domestica. Taxonomy (NCBI): domain Eukaryota; kingdom Metazoa; phylum Chordata; class Mammalia; order Didelphimorphia; family Didelphidae; genus Monodelphis; species Monodelphis domestica. Next base: position 234,959,070 of record NC_077233.1, on the reverse strand, counting down.
TAGAATCAAGCAAATTTTGTCTCAGTATAAGAACAACTGCAGCTGTCCAACAATGGAATGGGCTAACTTTTGAATTAGTGAGACTCTCATTACTGGATGCATGCAAACAGAGACTAAATAGCCAGTCATTAAGAATATAGTTTCATGAACTTTCAAAACCTGAATGGGATTTTATACTGCAATCAATGACCTTAAAGGCAGTTAGATAGTATATTAGATAGAAAATTAGGTCTGTAGTCAAGAAAACACAAGTTCAAAACCAACCTCAAATATTTACAAGATGCGACCCTGGGCAAGCCACCTAATTTCATTTTCCTCGATTGTAAAAGGGGAAAAATAGAAGCATTTATCTCCCTGGGGTATTATGAGGATCCAATGAAATAATATTTGTCAAGTGCTTAGCACAGTATCTAGTATATAATTGTCATTGTTGTCATTTTTCAGTTGTATCCAACTTTTCATGACCCTATTAGGGGCTTTGTTGGCAAAGATTCTGGAATTGTTTGCCATTTCTTCCTTCAGCTCATTCTATGGATGAGGAAACTGAGGCAAACAGAGTTAAGTGACTTGTTCAGGATCACTCAACTATAAAGTGTCTGAGGCCAGATTTGAACTCAGGAAAATGAGTCTTTCTGACTCCAGACTGTGCCACTTAGCTACCCTATTATATAGTAAGTACTTAATAAGTACTTATTTTCTTTTAGTTCAAATTTTTTTTTTCAGTTCACTAAGGTCAAAGATTTCACCTTATTGTTGGACAATAGAATATTAAAGCTGGAGGGAATTCTTAGGCTGTCCAAGCCAACTCCCTGAATGTATAGACAAGGAAAGAAAAGCCCAGAGAAAGGATGTATTTTCCCATGATCACACAACTATCTAGTGACAGAGCCTGGATCTATACCTAGGGGTCTCAATTCCTGTTCATTGAATTTTTAGTCATTCTTGCTACTATTAGCTCTAGAAAGGCAGGTATATTGTAGGAACTAAGTGCATATTTGTAAAATGTTGATTGAATAAAGATCTCAGGAGCATAGATTTAGAGCTGGGAGAGACCTTCAAAATAGCCTAGTCCAGTCTCCTCATTTTACAGATGTTGAAATAGAGACCCAAAAAGGTCCTAAAGACATACAAATGGGAAGGGGCAGAAATGAGATTCTGAACTCAGGCCCTCTGGCTCTGAATCCAACCTCAACTACTAGAAATCATGCTGCAATGGATTACAATCTACTTTGTTATCCTTGTTTCCAAACAAACTAAAAATGAAAAGGATACCATGGAGGTAGAAATGTGTCCATTTCAATTCTGTTATACCAGCACCATGAGGAAAGGGCATTAAATTCCCGGAAAGGACCCATTAGACCCAATAAGCATCACTGTATCCAAACATTATTTGCTCACTGACTTCCACAGATAACTTTAGAGATGGTTATTTTCTTCGTTGAGAAATCATGGCCAGGTATTTTCATTGAAAATGAGTTTTGCAACCTCTAGCATGTTGGAGAAAAAGAAATATTTTGACACTCTGTTCCAATAATAGATAATTCGAAATAATCTCCAGGGTAGATAAGCAATGTGAAACAATTTGCTTCATCAAAGAGAGGCTGATTTTCTGGGATGGCTATATCATCTCCCATGTCTGCTCTTGGTGCTTCAGGAAGGTAATAAGAAATTTAAGATAATATACTGCAAATGTGTTAGTCACAGAAAGTCTCATTCCTGTGCCACCACCATTTCTGCTACTTTTTCAGATTTGATGACCAGTGTGAAATGGCAGAAGTATATCACAGCTAACTAATTAACCCTTGATTATAACAAAATGAAATTTATAATAGAAAAGAGAAGGGAAAACCAGGACTAGGCATGGGAGACAAAGTAAAGACATGAAAAACAGCAACTATAAACCAACCTGCTTAGGGCATCACAATCAAGATTATAACTAAAATAGACAGAGCCCCCAAACACAGAGATAAATAACCTCTGAAGCTGATGTACAAAATTTCCTTGTTAAAGAAATTTTAGGCCAACCTTGAAGATAAATACATCTAAAAATGGACTCTGATATTTTTAGCAGCTTCTTTTCCCCTAGGGGATTTTTCTGGTAGTAAAGTGATCGAAATCTGTATTTTAATTACCTGAACTTAATTTGAGGGATTTTTTGATATTAATAACAATTATTATTATAGCTGATAATCTCATAATATGGAGGTAGATAGCACTTTAGCTGGAAATGCATATATTTCCCAATTGATCCCTCAAACAACTGTATGTTAGATAGCTAAAATATTAAAGGCAATGTTTCAAGAAGTGACTCTCCTGCAAGCATTTTTAGAGGTGAAATTATAACATGTAGCTATTAGAACTAGCTCCTACAAGTGTGACATGCAATATGTTGCCTCTCAGAGACCAGGGTTGTTAGGGAAGTAAAATAGCTTAAAAAGTGAAGTCTGAATAGAACTGTAACTAGCAACTTTGGTGCTCAGGGCAAGACACTTGAAATGCATCCTCAAATCAGCTTTATAACTGGTCATATGAAAAATAATATAAGGAGTAATTAAGGCAATGCTAAAAATACAAAGAGTAATTCAAGCAGGAGGGGAGATCCTGGGACAAAACCCTAAGAAGAGTGAGAGAAGAGGGAACAACAAAGGCCTTGGGGCACAATGGCTGAAAAGGCTACCACCTTGATGAGGGGTGGGGATGCTTAGAACAAGGGCAAGGTCTCCTGAGAGTAGCTTACTAGGACATGGCTGCCTAGGGAAAGAAGTAGGTCATGTGGTAGCTTCTATTTTAATGAATTATACTTGCTATTTCAAAACTAAGCTCGGATATTTCTATGCTGCTGAAATATTGCAAATGCTGTCAAAATACAAATGTAAAACATTTTAAAATTATACAATCTTTAAAATCATTACTTAAATTTTTTGCCACTATCAGAGTTTTGCTATCCTAGAATAAAACTCTAGTAACCCAATCCCAGTAATGGCTCTGATTCTGAGCCAGTCCAACAAAACCATATCAGATCTATTAAATTATGAGGAATGATTAGTGTACTTAGCAGGAACAAGATAACCTCAGAAAAGGAAATAACAAGGAAATTGAAATTTATAGAGGTTAAGGCATATATTGAAGGTAATACAACCAATAAATGATAAGTACTAGTACTAAACATCAAATGGATTTGTTTTTGTTCCACGTTATTTGCCATATTTCACTTTTTCAGACCCAGAATAATTTCAGGTTAGGGCTCTACTAGGCACAAAGATGTCTTATTGACTTTGAAAGTTCTTCTCTTTTGTTTTATTACAAATCCAAAAGAATGGCTGAGAAATTTCAAGCAGCAATCTAGGCTTTCCCTAATAAAACAAAAGGTTAAGTATAGACAAATTACTGTTTGAAAGTCTTTTGAACAGTGTTTGATGGATCAAAGGATAGAAGAACAGATTAATACAGCTGTAGAATAAATATCGTTATGTTATAGAAAGAAATCTGAGAAAGATTACATAGAATAAGTTGCATAGATCACAGCAAACACAATCCTGCATTCTTCCTATCACTTCATTTCCAAAAGCTAGTAGATACTCTCTTGGTAATTTGGCCAATAAATAGGAACTTTGGTCTTTTCCCTTTGTTAAGTATGTCTTATGTACTGTTATTGATCAGTCATTTTTCAGTTGTGTCTGTTTGTGACTCCATTTTGTGTGTTTCCTTGGCAAAGATACTAAGAGTGGCATGTTTCTTTCTCTACTTTGCTTTACAAATTAGGAAACTGAAGCGAACAAAATTAAAGGACTTACCAAAGGTCACATAGCTGGTAAATATTGGAGGCCTGATTTGAACTCAGGAAAATAAGTCTTCATGACTTGAGCCTGGCACTCTATCCACTGGTCCACCTAGGTGCCCATATAATATGCTCTTCATGTAATAGGCACTTAAAAAAACAGATGATGAATTGATTTTGTTGAATCTTATTGATGTGATGGACCACAGAACACATTTGAGCTTCTCTGGGTCACAAGATAGTAGGATCATAGCTAGTGGTGGGCTAGTAAATGTTTAACAACTAGGTCTCTGGGGGAATGGGAGATAATCATACATATGGCCCACTTCCTAGTTTAATTTTAATTTATTGTCTTTTTCTCCATCACTTTCTTAAGTCTACTCAACCAACAATCAATCAAACCAGCATGTGTGAGATTTATCCATTTCTCAAGGTATAAATGTTCTTACTGTGAAGATTGGATTTAACTATCTCCTGATTGTAACAATGAAAGTATTTAGCTTTTCCTTTATTGTGAAGATTAAATTATATTCCACTGTCTATTTTTAGATCTTAATCCCTAAAATGTTAATTCAGTATTTAAAGTAGATCTACCTATTTTTAATTACGAAAAAGTGTTAACTAACTACAAAAGGTGAACTAACCAAAAAAAGGTATTAACTAACCACCAAAGGTATAACTAAAAAAAGATGTGAACACCCATTTCATACATTAAGTGGGCAGTCCTGGAGAGGAGCATCTTCTGTGATTGGTGTATGTAAAAATTTAGGGGATATGACACAAGAGAAAAAGGTCTTTAAATAGAGGAAACAGAGGCACACAAGGATCTATCCTTAGATTCAGTCACTCGGAGATGGATTGTGGAACTGGACCCCTGTAGGAGCTAGTGTAGGAGACCTCAGACTGTTTTCCTTTTAGACAGTCACCATGGTGAGTGAAAGGCTGACTTAATTTCCTTGCCCTTTCTGGAGGTGTGAACCTCTGAAAAAGACCCATTGTCTTGAGACTTTCCCCTGGCTGAGGCTTTCTTTCTGGCTCTGAGGAAGCCAGAGCACGCTCTCTCTATTTCTCTCTCTCTCTCTCTCTCTCTCTCTCTCTCTCTCTCTCTCTCTCTCTCTCTCTCTCTCTCTCTCTCCCTCTCCCTCTCTCTCTCTGTCTCTCCTTTTATCTCTTCCTTAATATCTTCCCTCTATCGTAAATAAACTACCATAAATTCCATTTACTTTAGTAATTCAATTTGGGATTTAGTAATTAAATCCCTGGTGACCACCAATTAATTATTAAGTCCAACCATAAAATTAACATTACTTAAAATTTAGCAGTTGGCTTTTGGGAGCCAGATTTGAGCTGCCTCAAACATACCTTGTCATCAATTTAGAGATAGAGGAGACTTCAAAGGGCATCCAATTTGACAGTGTCATGAAAAAATGAAGAGCAAGCAACCAAAATGTATTAAGTGACTTGTTTAGCATCATGCATAGCAGTAGAATTCACATCATGATCTTCTGAGTCAAAATCTACTCTCTTTCACTGCACCCCAACTCCTCTTATAGAAATAAATCTATGGCCTTGCTATACTTGCCCAAGGTCATATAAGCAGTAAATGGTAAAGCTGATATATGGATTTAGATTGTGTAGCCCCAAATCCAGAATGTTTTCCATACATCATACAGGTCAATTGTATTGCTTTGGGCCAAAGGCCATTGCAAAACTTAGAAAATCAAGATAATTCTCTCAAGTGCATAGCTTTATTGGCTTAAAAATAGGCATACTGTAATCTTCTGAATAAGTTATGAAGGATGTGATCAGTAAAGTAAGATGGTAGAATAGTTGTTTACTTCATAACTCTCCAACCTAACAACCTCAAAAGAAGGAAATGTGCACCACATCCAAAGCCATTAATGCTAAATTCACAAGAGAAGGCAGATATACCACACAATGTGAAAGTCTTGTGGAATTATATAGGAGAATTGAAATATTTAAAGATCTCATTCAACTTCCCCACCATCAGCCCACTAGGCATACCTAGCACAGCCAGGGCAAGCAAACTCACAAATTAACTTTTCAGGATTTAATTAGCATGGCTGATCCTTGTTTCCCCATATTAAGCACACACACACACACACACACATACTCCTCCTCCTACTACTACTACTACTAGACACATAAATTATTGATTCTCCCCAAACACTGAAAAGAAAGGAAGGTCACTTGTGTTGGTTAAGGGTAGGAGTCATTGGGAAGAAGAATGGTACAAAGCCAACTAAAATTATATGGGTCTCCATACTTAAGGGGAAAGGGACAGAAATAGAGCTAAAGTAAATTCTCACATCTAACCCTAATAGAATTCTCTTAGTAGGAAATCATCTGCAGTCCCATACACTCAACTCCAAAAGGCTAAGGAAGCCCAGTTTCAGAGTTCTGTGCAGGTAGTAAATTGTGTAGTAGGAGCAATGAAAGGGGAAGAGGTCAGTTTTAAAGCCACATTTTATTACATGGAACTGATATAATTTTGCACAAACAAAATCAATACAACTAAGAAGAAATACAACTAAGAAAAAACTGGATTGGGGAAATATTTTTACCAAATATCGCTAACAAAATTCTGATATACACAATATAAGGAGAATCATCACAAATGTAAAGGATGATGAGAAATGCCACCTAAAGGGGGTAAAAGAATATGATCAAATCATTCTCAAAAGAAAAAATTATTAATCATTCAGAACCACATGAGGGGCAGCGAAGTAGCACAATGGAAAAGCACTACTCCTTGGAATGAGAGGACCTGGATTCATATCTAGCCTCAGACATTTCCTAACTCCAATTGCCTAGCTCTTATCACTCTTCTGCTTAGAATCAATACTTCATATCAATTATTATTTTTAATTTTATTTCATCAATTTAAAACATTATTCCTTGGTTACAAGAATCATATTCTTTCCCTCCCTCCCCCCCCCCCACTACTTCTCATAGCCCCCACACAATTCCACTGGGTTTTACATATGTCCTTGATAAGAACCTATTTCCATGCTATTGATGTTTGCACTGGAGTGATCATTTGGAGTCTACATCCCCAGTCATATCCCCCTCAACCCATATAATCAAGTAGTTGTTTTTTTTCAGTGTCTCTACTTCCACAGTTTTTCCTTTGAATGTGGATAGTGTTCTTTCTTGTAAATCCCTCTGGGTTGTTCAGGCTCACTGCATTGCCACTAATGGAGAAGTCTATTACATTAAATGGTACCACAGTTTATCAGCCTCTGTTGTACTGATTAAAATAGTGGGAGAAATAAATTGTTACCGATAAAGAGTGGTTGGCTTAAATTGTGACTGCAGAAAATATGGTTTCAAGACAGTGTCTTGTTTTAAATCAAATATAAGGTGGTCACCAGGGAAAAATTCCCAAATATGAAATATACCCAAGTCAGTTGGGTTTTATAGAGATTTTAATTAGTACAAATGAGGAATTAAAGAAAGAGAGAGGGAGAGAGAAAGGGAATAATGAGAAAAAAGGCTATGCCAGCTTAGGTCAGCCTTAAGAGAGAGAGATCAGTCAGTCTTCAATCCACTTACCACAAGATTTGTCCCAAGCAAAATTCTAGTGTTCAGAGAGACCAGTTCAGCTTTGCCATCTCCAGAGAGAGATTCTTCTGACAGTCCCTGAGAGAGTCCCGAGAGAGAGTCGCCTCAGAGGGAGTTCCAGTGAGAGTCCCTTGCTCTCAGCTTCTGATCTCCTTTTAAAGGGAATTTTCTCCTATGTCTCCTCCCCTAAGTTCTCACATCTACCAATCACAGTAGGTGTTTTTCAAAGGACAGACCATTCTTAATTCACACCTAAGTAGGCTTAAACTTTTGATTAAGTTCACACCTGGAAAAAACTCTGAGTAAGTTCTCACCTCTTTGCTCCTTGTAAATTCACAAGTTGCCTGACCTTTATAGGTACTTAGCACCCTTTTGTATTAGATCTAAAAATAGGCACAGCTTAAGAACTTTTGCCTTACTATAAATATGGGTTTAAGTATTTTTCATTGTTCAGCAAGGAGTTTCTTCCCCTAAAGTATGCTTAAGTAGGGGTGGAGTAGAGGTCTCACATTCCTGATATAAATCCCTTCATTGTTTAAATGTGGAATGGTCTTTACCAAACCTTATGAAGTAGGGTCTGAGAATTTTTTTAAGGTTTACACTGAGTACATTGTTCTCCTGGTTCTGCTCCTCTCACTCTGCATCAATCCTGGAGGTCATTCCAGTTCACATGGAATTCCTCTAATTTATTATTCCTTTGAGCACAATATACCAACATATACCACAATTTGTTCAGCCATTCCCCAACTGAAGGGCAGCTCCTCATTTTCCAATTTTTTTTGCCACCACAAAGAGCATAGATACTTCATGTCAATTCTAAGGCAGAAGGTAAGATTTTTTAAAAAAAGAACCATATGAGTGTTCCAAATCACTACTAATGAGAAACAAATTAAAATGATTCTGAATTTGCCTCATGCCCAGAAAACTGTCAAAATGACCTAGTATAAAAATGTTGAATGGGGCTATAAAAATAAAGGCACATTGATGGAGTTATGAGTTGTTCCAATCATTCTCTAAAATAATTTTAAGTTGTAGGGGAAGAAGTGACTAAAATGCCCCTACCTTTTGACTCAAGGATCCTCCCAAAGAAGATGAGAAAAGGAAATTTCCGTATGAATAATAATAAGTCCCAGGAACACTTGTGTTAATAAAGAATGGGAAAGAAAATGGAAAGCTACGTACTGTAGAATAGCTCAATGCCAATTGTTACAAATTATACAAGAATGTAATGGATAAAATTTCTTTGTATGAAACAATGTTTGTCAAGAATTCAGAGAAACATGAGAAGATTTTGTATGAATTGAGCAAATGTGGATGATAACATAGCAGGAAAGCAACATATACAATAACAAGAAGAATGTAAATGAGAAGAAAAAATAAATGCAACTACTCATTATATAATTATAATTATAATGACCAAATAAGGTCCCAGGAAAGAGATAAGGAATTCTACTTCCTTTCATTGAAGTGGAAGGAGACTATGGTTTTGAATATTGCATATCCTATCATATTCAATTGATTAGTTTGTTTATTCTGATGTTTTCTTCTACAGTGGGTGAGCAGTTGAAGAAAAGAGCATATTCAGAAATGACTAAAATGATAATAACAAAAAGTTTCAATAAAATCTTTTAAGATTGGTTCAATATAAAACAGAGCCTAAATTTCCAAATATAGGCAAAAATGTCCCACTTAGAGTTAATTCCATAAAAGAAATCATGAAACCAATGCATCATCTTGCCAATTTAACTGCATGGGCTAAAAATAGCATTTGTTCTACCCTTTGAAATAGTATAGGATAGAGAGAAGCTTTAAAAACGGCACTTATGATGCACTGAATGATACTATTAATACAGCATGCTATGGGCCTCAGAGGTCGATCTTTCCAACCCATTTCTGAGCAATGATCCTTTCTGTATCAATAAGGAGTGGTCAATCAGCACCAAAGACTGAGGGGAAGTCATTCACTACCACCTGGAGTATACCAATCCAATTTTGCATAGCTCTAATTATATGGAATTTTCCCTTACACTGAATAAAAATCTGCTTCTGTAACTTTCCCACCATTTCTACAATTTCTTTTGTCTAGAACTGAGGAAGAATACTAATAATTTCACTTCCTAGGTCCCCACCTTCAGCTCCCTAAGACTTCTCTCTTGGCTAACCATCCTTCAGTCAAACCCTGTAAAACATGTTTGTGCTGAACAATAAGTAACTTATATACTTGCTGAAGAAAGGAATATATTCTACAATGGCAGACCACTTATTGGAGAAAGGGGTATATTTAAAAATGATTGTAATGTTTTGAAAAAGGCAACAATAAAGGATTTTAACATAAGCTCTGAAGTTCAAAGTAAAACAGCACATATTTCCAAATATGGGGGAAAATGTCATACTTGGAATGAATTCTATAAAAGAAATCATGAAATCAATACACTGTTCTGCCAGTTTAACTATGTTGCCTAAAAATAAGATTTGTTCTACCAGTTGAAACAAGAAGTACAGGGTATAAGTAGTAATTCTTGAAGTTTCACTTCTTAGAAAGTTTTCTGCTTCCAGAAATATAGAACTTAAATCTCTACATGAAAAAATAAAAATAATTTAAAAACAAAATTTGTCAGCATATTTGGGTATAGCACATTTTGGTACAAGAAAGTGGGCATGGTCTGAAAACAGAATGGCATAAATCCAAAAATGTATCACTCAAGGTCCTCTTTTAGGATCACTTTTGATTCCCTACCTCTTAGAAAAGTCAAACTTGTCCAAATGATGCCAAGCTACCGGAAAAATTATTTTAATCAAATGCCCAGTCACAAAGATTAGTACTTTATCTAGAGACGACCTATGAATCTATAGAAACAGAACTAAGTGGAAGCTATTTCTGCTCATTATCAATCCAATCTTTAATACTCTATAGTTAGACATAGCACTATTTTAATAAATTCTTCTTCAAGGATTATCTCAGTAATATCTTGGGGGAAATATCCCCTGATATGCCCGCCTCAGGCCATCAAATTGAAAAATGCAAGTGAATCCCATCTGGCCATGCTTTCATATGCCCCACCACTTACTTCTGTGAACCCTCTTTCTAAATAGGATGTAATGGAGGCCTTGAAGGGAAAGGCCTATCCTATTTTTCTTCTTTCTCTAAAGCCTGGGACTTTCTGTTATTTGCTTCTGCTACACAGTCTAGACAGTAAATACCTTTATTCAGTCAATCTTTAAAAGTATCTTATCATTATGTTCACCTGTTCCAGCTCGGTGAAACAGATGAAGTTGATCTGTAGAGTCTCATCATCCCCTCACTGAAACTTGTTTTCTCTTTTGCTCATTGCTTTTCCTTACTTTGTTCTATTGCTATCAACTCAGAATTTTCCCTTGTAGTGGCCCACCATGCCAGTACTCAAAACCCAGATTTTCTCTTTGTCCTTCAAGAAAAGTAGAATTTAACTAGTATGTCATAAAGGAGTAAGCCAGCCCAGAGGGGAGATGGAGGCACAAGTTAGATAGAAAGAAAGGGAGAATGTGAACTGGAATGACCTTCAGGAATTGATGCAAAGTTAAAGGAGCAGAACCAGGAGAACATTGTACACAGAGACTGATACACTGTGGCACAATCGAATGTAATGGACTTCTCTACTAGCGGCAATGCAATGATCCAGGACAATCCTGAGGGACTTATGATAAAGAACACTATTTACATCCAGAAGAAGAACTGTGGAAAGAAAAGCAACTCTTGATCACATGGGTTGATGAGGATAAGATTAGGGATATAGACTTTAAATGATCACCCTAGTACAAATATAAATAATAGGGAAATGGGTCTTGATCAATGACACATGTAAACCCCAGTGGAATTGCACATCAGCTATAGGAGTGGGGTGAAAAGGAGGGAAAGAACATGAATCTTGCAACTGTGGAAAATGATTCTAAATTAATTAATTAAATAAATAAATATTTCCAAATTTTAAAAAAGTAAGGTAGAGAAAAAGGGAGGAGGAGGGAAGAGAATAAGAGGGAAAGGAAGTAGGAATGGAGAAAAGAGAAAAGGGGAATGGAAGAGAGGGGAAAGTAAAAGAAGGGGGAAAGAAGTAGAAGGAGAGATAAAGAGAAATAGGGAAAAGGGGAAGGGAGAAGAAGGGGAAGAGTGAGAGAATTTTATTTTCTGGATACTTCTAAGCATATTCCAAAGATATGGGAAATTTCCCTAAAGTAGGAGGGCAAATTAAAAGGAGAAAAATCTTTGAGCTCCCTGATGAAACTAGTGAGAAGGGCAGGGGAGAAACTCTTTGCAGATGAGAAAACAACCAGCTTTGGGGATCCTACCTGAGATGGCAATTACAGCCATTCTTGCCCGGTGGTTAGTTATCATTAGTTAATTGGTGAATGAGAGTGAGGGGGGTAGGGGAGTGACTCCCAGTGTCTACACATCCACAATTGCTTCAAAAATAATTATGAAGTGATAATACATGTATAACCCAGATCAAATGGCCTGCCATCACCAGGAGGGAGAAGGAAAGGGAGGGAGGGAGATATGTTTGATCGTATAAGTTAGGAAAACTTGTTTGGAAATTTGTTATTTCATGTAATTGGTAAAAAAATAAAATGAAAAATAATCATGAATGTATCTGGGGCTAAGATGCATCCCCAATAGCATATATGTCTTAGTTTGGCACCTTTCCATTCTCCATGCCTTAACTCAGAAGAATGAGAAGTAAGGGAATTTCATGCATTGTTGAAGGAGATTGCTTTACCATTCAGGCCTGCCCTGTCTATTCCAGCAGGACTTCAGTGTGATCAAAGTCTGGGAAAAAACAACCCTTATCACTGTCATGTTTGGTCCAGTGGTCAATGAATGGAAATCAGTTAGAGGATCTGGACTCAAATTCCAATTTCTACAACTTATTTCCTTTCTGACTTTGGGCTATTCATTCAACTTTACAATGCTTCACTTTCATCTGTAAAAGGAGAGAGTTGGAGCAGAGGACTTGTAAAGATCTGATCCAGCTCTAAATCTATGATCCTATGGAGAGGAAGGACAACCTACTCAAAAGAATCTTGAACTCAGAATCAATGTATCAGAGGCTCTTTATTTTCATCCTCCTGAGAATGGGTATTCCCAAAGCAGAGTTACAATTGATAACAGCCAGCAAGCAAGTACATAAGATAGGAATAGGCAGCCACATTTTATACTAGTCTCTTATGCAAAGATGGATCCACCTCTCATTCACTCATTCTTGAGAGTTATAATCTTATCTTAAAGGCTAGCTGATAAAAGGGTGCAATTTACAAAATCCATTATCCTAATTATTCAAGAGGGTTTTGTTTTAAACCCTTACCTTCCATCTTGGAGTCAATACTGTGTATTGGCTCCAAGGCAGAAGAGTGGGAAGGGCTAGGCAATGGGGGTCAAGTGACTTGCCCAGGGTCACACAGCTGGGAAGTGTCTGAGGCCATATTTGAAGCTTGGACAAACCATCTTTAGGTCTGACTCTCAATCCACTGAGCTACCCAGCTGCCCCCTATTGGAGAGGGTTTTAACCAATCAAAACCAGGACTATTTCAGTCCTATCTATCTGAAATGAGGCTTATGCTGGGAACTAGAAACTTACCATGTTTTGATTGAAAAGCTTCCTGACTCCATGTTAGTGATTCATTGAGAGGAGTCCACCATCTTTCTAAACTTCATCTCTCACACTGTGAAAGACAAGTTCCTTGGTTTTGGTTTTTTGGTGGGAGTTAGGGAAATCTAATCAGTAAGAAAAATTTTGGCTCCCCTTATATCATTTGCCCAAAGCATTTAACTACAAGTAAGTCTTCATTACATGAAAAGATTGATTCAAACTTTTAAATTATTTTTTTATTATTATTATCATTAAATTCCCTTGTAAGACAAGCTATGCCTTGACTTGTGTTCTGGGACTAGGAAGGATTGCTCCCATTATAACTAATTTAACACCTGTAAATTCCCAGGAATGATTATACAATGACAAGGGGACATATTGGAAATTGTAAGAAAATGTTTAATAAAAAGAATGTAAATTGAAAGGCCATAAAATTCAAATGAGGTTCATTCCCCAGGTTATAACAAGCTCCTTGTTCAACCCTTATTCATAACTTTCTTTACAATTTTATTAAGCTTCTACTTTTTCTATTCACATAATTAGAGCTTAATTAATTCCCCCCTAAAGGGGAAAAAAAGAAAGCAATGATATTTGATCAGAACTATGTGGTGATTATGGCAACTGAAATCATCTTGTTGCCTCCTGCTACAGTTTTTCATGATCAGACCCTTCTAAGATGCTTCTGTCATGCCAGATGGCTTTTTGATCCCATTTTCTTATCCCTCCTGACCAGAAGAATTCATAAAAGACAGGTATATATACAAGGTAGACTGACTGTGCTGTCAAAATAGATCCCAGGTGTGGAAGTATAACAAAGACAAAGTATATCATTCAAAACTGAGATGCAAGGAAAAATAGACAAAACAATATTGAAAACCTACAATCCTAAGCAGGGTCACAATTTTACATGCAAATGGGAATAGGAACTGGCTCATCAGTAAGCCCAGTCTATATGTGCCTGAAGCACACAAGTAAGTTTGGATATCCACAAAATCTGTTATGATCTCAAGCTCCCCAACTTCTGCTGAATTGTTCTCCTCACCAATTTAAGTTAATAAGGTCATAGCCTATTCCTATACTCTTTCCTCTAATGAGAGGAAAGGGTAGAGGTAGCCAGGTAACACAGTGGATAAAGATCTAGCATGTGGGGTCAAATCTGGCCTCAGATACTTCCTAGCTATATGACCCTGAGCATGTCACTTTACCCAGGATTACCGAGCCCCTACTGCTCTTCTGTCTCAGAATTGATATTAAGACAGAAGGTAGAGGGTTAAAAAAAAGGAAAAGGAAAAGAAAAAAAGGAAACAGTAGACAATAGAGACCAAAACAATACCAAGATTTCATGCTCACAGGCTACATGGAGGCATCCCAGGTGGGGAGATAAAGGCTTCCTTCACTAGAGGGCTTACAGCATTTGCCACCTTCCCACTCCTGTGCAGTCAGGAGACTGAGAGGAGAAATTATCCTTTAAGCACCTTTTGTTAGCATTCTCAGTTCCAGCTCAGTAGTCAATTGAAAGGCTTCTTTTCTTCATGTAAGCAGACCACAAACAATAAATATATATGCTGTAAAGTCCACCTAGAGATTACATCAGCAGAGCATGCTATTGCATACTCAAACAGACCATTGATCAGTTCCTATGCCCCAGCTCCCATACAGTTTTCCATTCTTGCCTTCCACACAAAATTATCTATTTATAGTACTTCCAAGGGAGCTATCCACAGTTACACCAGGAGTTGATCATGAAGTATTTTAGCCTTATAAACAAAACAAAGAAATGAATCAAGGGAGCCTGTACATGCAGAGCTGAGACAGAAGGAAAGATTAAGTTCCTGGAATCATTTATAGGACCTTGTACTAGAGAACAGTGCCCAACATCCTAAATGGAGAGGGGGATGGAGACCTAGGGGAAGGGAAAAGGTCACAGGAAAACCATAGAAATGCTTCAAAAGACTAGACCGAGGACAAAAGGTTGAAGAATCTCTCTCTCCATTGTCTCTGCCCTCACCCCATTTTTCACTCCCTTTTAACTTTTGATTATCTATCACAATCAGCCTCATTCCACCATTTTTCCCATCCCTAACTAAACTGTCCTGTTCCCTCAGGGCTCTACTAACAATATTGTATTGGTATTTTCTGGCTCTCCTCTCTTTCCTTCTCCATCTTCCACCTTCTTTCTGTCCCTTTTCTCTCTTTTGGGTGTCTTCTCTCCTTCTTTCTGATCTCTTTTTTTATCTTTCCTCTTGCTTTGAGCTGAAGAAAAAAAGGTGACGTGGGGATGGAGCATTGATTATGGAAAGATATCTCCTACTTGTAGGGTGCACAAGAAAGGAAGATTTCCTTTTTAAGAGCTAACCCACCACTCCTTGAACAAGGGCTTGTGACATCCCCATCAGAGATGCAGTGGGATTTGGGCCATGAAGCTCCCTCTGCTGGATAACCTGGGTTTCTAGGATGTGAGCTTGGCAGTGCTTATTTGCAATGTGCTTTAAAAGGCTGCATCAGAGAAAAGATTCATTTTATTCTACTCCCTTCTCACTGTAACTGGACCCTGACATCACTGACCTGTGAGTCCTTGTGAGAACTTTCTGCAGTGTCTTCTCCAAACCCTTGAATTAAACTTAGAGAAGAATTGCAGTAGCTACATTTCTTCAGTTTGCAGAAAAATGAATCGAGAATTTTGTCTTTATCTTGCCTGCTGGGTTTCATATTTTTCCTCTTACCCAGGATGCAGAGACAGTTTTCTGAATGAGAAAATCTGGGTTTCTCTGAAACAGACATGTTAGAATTCCTAGAGAGTGACTGCCTCTTCTCTTTCATGCTTCTCTCATAGGGAAGAGAGCCTCTTCTTATCAGCACCAACTCTTTCACCTATAGCAGCATCACTCCATTCTCCCCTGCCTTCTCTGTACCTTTCTCTGTCAATCATCTCTCATATCTTGCAACTTTAGTCTCTCCTCTGTTGGCTCTTTCCTTTTTGTCTACCAATATATTCTCAGATCTCTCCTAGATTCATGGGTTCATAGAGTTGGAGGTCATCTAGGCATGTTGAGTTAAATCTCCTAAGATCACATAGCTAGAAAGTAACAGAGTTGGAATTTGAACCTCTGGTCCTCTGATTCTAAAATCAGTTAGTTGTCTTCTGCATAATGCTTCCTTTTCTCACAAAGTTTTCATCTAAAGCCCACTTCCCTTTTAAATCCACATCCATCCTTTCTCCATCCCTACATTTGGAAAAGCAGTTGATATTTCCTGACTTTAGTTCCTTTCTACCCATTCATTCACTCTACCTCTCCTTTGTTGGTAACCTGATCCCCTTCTCCCACCTAACATTACTACATCATTGAATAATAGATCTAAAACCATAATGGACCTCATTAGCCATTTAGTTCAACCTCTTGTTTTGCAGATGAGCAAACTAATCCCCAGGGAGACTGTTATTTACCTGAATACATAAAGTCAGGGGTAGAGTCTGAATTCATATTCTCTCCCTCTAGAACCACTATTCTCTCTCCCCTTGGATTTTACAACATTTCACTATTTTATTTCCTATCTCTCTGGCCATTACTCTTCTGTGTGCCATTGGAAGATATATTTTGTTATTCCCAGAAATACTCTCTATCCCTCTTAGCTCCCCTTAAATGTAAAACTATCTCTACCTTCCTCCAGTAGTCTTCTACTACTAAGTCAGATACCTGATTTCTACATTATTTAAGGCAAGTCACTAATCTTTGGGACTCAGTTCCCTCATCTATAAAATGAGGAGGTTGTGAATTACTTCATCCCTTGTGGCTCTAAAATGCTATTAAGCATCTGAATAGTGATTTGCCCAGTGTGCTCACTTTGTCACCTTCAAATATTTTCCAGAGCTTCCTTTCAAAAACACTTCTTTCTACTAAAAGATGAGCCATGCTAAACATTGAAGATTAAACATAACCCTGATTGAACTGGACATTGGCCTTTCATTCCTACACACACAGAGTACCCTAGTCCAGACCCAAGGGGGAAGGGTGACCCCAAACTGGTATTTATTAAGATAGGTGGGTGGTTGGCATTGAGAGAAGAGGTGTTGGGAATTTTTCCTCTTCCCTTTTAAGGCAGAAGGCTGTACTATACTATCTTGGGCAGTACCGTTTTATAAGAACAGTTTCTCACTTTTACTCATTTGAGAATTGAATTAGCTTTCGTGTGTGCTTCACTAGCTTTACAGAACATTTCCCTGCAATCATTTAAGATGCTATTAAATCCTAGAGCATGTTGTCTGTACATCTGATAATTTGATTCTGAGTGATGTTTGTGTCATTACTAAGCATTTTAGTCGGCAACAATAACGTTAGGAATATGTAGCTGGGTCCTTTAACTACCAACTCAAAGGAGATTTAGGAAACAGGATGTAGCACTAGTAATGAAGAGAATACATTACTCTCCAAGTTGTTATATTTCAATGGGAGGGGGGATAGCTGGATTTAATTTAAAGATACTCTCAGCACTCACCCAAGTAACTTCTTCAGTTTCTCCTGTGAAGACATACAAAATTTGATTCTGCCAAGTGATGTTTATGAAGTTGGAAATGTCCAAGATCTCCTCACATTAAATGGCTTAAAGATTGTCTTTGAAAAACCTTTCTATAAGGCAGCCTTGTAGATAAGACCAAGATTCCAAACAGTCTAAATCATTTTTATTGCTCTGGGCTCCTCTACAGAGGTAACAGTGGTAGTAGTAAAAAGGCCATGTTTTGTTTTTTTTTTCTACTAGCTCATCTGGATTAAATTCTTACTCATCCTGGGCACAGAGGTAAGTTTCTTCAAACGTGTTCTGAATTATGTTAAATTTTGACATCCTTTCCCAGTTCCACTATTTCACTCAAGTTCCCCAAACCACAAAATCTACTACTATTCCTCTTCTTCATACATTCCTTCCCTTAGGTCAGTGACTGGGAACCTTTTAGAGATGGAGTGCTAGGCTCCACCTCCCCACCCCCTAGACTGAGTGCTGCTTCCCACCCCACCCCTTACCCCAGACAGGGGAGGGAGGAAGCACTCCCATTGAACTGCTGGACAGAGGGGCAAGTGATGAGTGGCAAGTGTGGAGAAGGGAAAGGTAGCAGCTCTGCTGGAGTCCCTCTGCCTTTCTAGTAATGAACTCTGGAGGGGGGCGGGGTTCAAGGGGAAGGGAGACCGGTGTGCCCACAGAGAGTGCTCTGTAAGCTATATTTGGCACCCATGTCATAGGCTCACCATTACTGCCTTAGGTTGTTCACAGACTCATAGCCTATATCAGAGAGAGCAATCTTTGTAGATCATTTAATCATGGGAAAGAAAGTGGCCTTTGAGATCATCTAACCAAGATATACTACTTTCTCTCTTGTCTTTTTGAACTATACAATATATTTGGAAAACAAATTGGGTCCAGGACTATTGACCCTCCACTTTCTAGAAGAGAAAACTGAGTCCAAGTGACTTGCCCAAGTTCACATTGGTAATAAATATAGATGGAATCTGAACGCAGATTATCTGACTTCAAATTCAGTGCTCTATTATTTCATATGGAGTATCTAGGTCAGGGATCCCCAAACTACAGCCTGCAGGCCACATGCGGCCCCCTGAGGCCATTTATCCAGCCCCCACCACACTTCCAGAAGGGGCACCTCTTTCACTGGTGGTCAATGAGAGGAGCACTGTATGTGGTGGCCCCACAAAGCGTGGTGTTGCTTATATACAGTACTACTTCTGTTGACATAATCCTTTGCATGGTGGGTGCCTTGTTCTGAGGGTAACTGAACAAGAACGAGGCACCATGCAAAGGATTATGTGACTGCACAATGGAAGATGTCAGCATGGTGAGCGGCGATCTGGAGGAGGGGATTCCGCACTGTGTATACTGCTGCCCGGTATAGTAGTGGCAGTGATGGGCCTGTGCAAGGTGTGACAGGTCCATCACAGTCAGTGCTGTAGCCTCCACTATCCCAGACAGCGGTATACAGATTTGTTGATAGTTTTTTTTTTATAGTTCGGCCCTCCAATGGTCTGAGGGACAGTGAACAGTGATCGCCGCTCACCATGCTGACATCTTCCATTGTGCAGTCACATAATCCTTTGCATGGTGCCTCGTTCTTGTTCAGTTACCCTCAGAACAAGGCACCCACCATGCAAAGGATTATGTCAACAGAAGTAGTTGTAAGTAAGAAGTGTAAAAAGTTTGGAGACCCATAATCTAGGTGGTCCAATAAATAGAGTTCTGAACTTGGAGTCAGGAAGACTCATCTTCTTACTGGCTTTATAACCCATAGAAGCTGTATGATCCTGGACAAGTCACTTAACCCTATTTGCCTGAGTTTCCTCATCTATAAAATGACTCAGAGAAGGAAATGGCAATTTACTACAGTATCTTTGTAATGAAAACTTCAAACCTCAAAATCTTTTATTTCTTGCTACCTTGGTAAACAAAGAGAGGTTTAATGACTTCATCAAAATCATTAAGATCAAGACCACAGAAACTCTGATGACTCAAGTGCACAGTGTTTGCATCTTTGACATGTTGATGATTGAGCTGGTATGCTTAGATACTAGAAACATCATGAATCCTTGGTTCAGTTGATGTGTGGACAAGTTAGTTCATTCCTTCCCATAACTACCAAATAGAGAAGGAGGGAAAGAAATGAGAATTTTTATGGTACCTACTATGTGTCAAGAATTCCACAAATATTATTTCATTTGATCTTCATGATGACCTTGGGAGGGAGATTATATTATTATTCCCATTTTACAGTTTGTTTTTTTTTAATATATTTTATTTGATCATTTCCAAGCATTATTCGTTAAAGACATAGATCATTTTCTTTTCCTCCCCCCCCCACCCCCCATAGCCGACGCGTAAGTCCACTGGGCATTAGATGTTTTCTTGATTTGAACCCATTGCTTTGTTGATAGTATTTGCATTAGAGTGTTCATTTAGAGTCTCTCCTCTGTCATGTCATGTCCCCTCAACCTCTGTATTCAGGCAGTTGCTTTTTCTCGGTGTTTCCACTCCCATAGTTTATCCTTTGCTTATGAATGGTGTTTATTTCTCCTGGGTCCCTGCAAGTTGTTCAGGGACATTACACCGCCACTAATGGAGAAGTCCATTACGTTCGATTGTACCACAGTGTGTTTGTCTCTGTGTACAATGTTCTCCTGGTTCTGCTCCTCTCGCTCTGCATCACTTCCTGGAGGTTGTTCCAGTCTCCATGGAACTTCTCCACTTTATTATTCCTTTTAGCACAATAGTACTCCATCACCAACATATACCACAGTTTGTTCAGCCATTCCCCAATTGATGGGCATCCCCTCATTTTCCAGTTTTGGGCCACCACAAAGAGCGCAGCTATGAATATTTTTGTACAAGTCTTTGTGTCCATTATCTCTTTGGGGTACAGACCCAGCAGTGCTATGGCTGGGTCAAAGGGTAGATATTCTTTTAGCACCCTTTGGGCATAGTTCCAAATTGCCCTCCAGAATGGTTGGATCAGTTCACAGCTCCACCAGCAATGAATTAATGTCCCTATTTTGCCACATCCCCTCCAGCATTCATTACTTTCCTTTGCTGTTATGTTAGCCAATCTTCCCATTTTACAGTTGAAGAAGCTGAGACAAACAGAGGTTAAGTGGCTTGTCTAGCGTTACATAGTTATCAGGCATCTGAGGAAAGATTTGACATCAGACTCCCTCATTCCAGGTCTATTACCCTATCTACTAAACTACCAAAAATATTCCTAACATCAGCCAGTCATCTTGAATGTATCTGTCATTGATCACAGACAAGAACTGAAGAAACAATAAAGAGATATCTGTTCAAATTCATTACTATCTTTATAAAAAACAACTCTGGATCCATACTTTGCCTGACAGTAGGTCTTTGTCATTATCTCTGTGTATCCCAAAGGCAGTATACATTGTTTTATAGCATCATAGTCCAATGATGACCAAGAGAGGGTTCCCCTATCTCATAAATGTGCTGGTAAATATTTAACAACCAGTTGTCTGAGAAAAAAAAATTATCCATGACAAAAGTTTGTTTATTCTGAATGTCATATTTTTTCTATCTCTTTATTAAGTCTAGACAAAAAGTGAAACAATAAATCAAGGCCTGATTTATAGTACAGGTATCCCTTCCACATTTCAGGGGTTAGGGATGAGGTGTCCTGCAATCTTGACAATCTTCATAACAATTTTAGCCCTCTTTCTATACCAGGGGAGATATGAATTTTTACTTTTTTCTTTTATGGGGTGCTTACAATACCTTATTATAAATTTTGGGTAAAATATTTGGTCAAAAGCTATATAGTTTCTAAACCTTTTCTGTGTCATATATTGGCCTTCATGTGTCATCTACACCTTCCAAAAAAACTCCCTCAAAATTTCCATTTTATTTCTTATGCTGACCTGTGATATATTGAAATGAAGATGGAGAAAGTCACAGTGTGGAAGGGATAGCTATAATTTGCTTGTTTCTCTAATGTAAATGCACATTATGACCAATTGGTTCAAGTAAAAGGGATTCAAAATGGTTCAAGCAAATCAGGTTCAATCCTGAGGGAACTTTCCTTAAAAAATCCTAGCTCATTATGCCCCTATCCAGATTAATTTTAGGAAAATCTCCTTACACAAAACCAAGTTTTTCAGTTAAGATTAATAGAGTGCCTTCTCTAAAAGTTACTCAATGTACAAAATAATAGATATCAGGTATAGGGAATATATTTATTTATTTATTTCACAACCAAAGGAATATTTAAAACATAAAAGATTTGTAAGAGTATATTGACAAATCATTTAAAGAATACAACTCAATTCTCTTTAATTGTGAAGCAGTAACTCTTCATACAGGACTCACAAGATCCCTAAAACAGATACAGAAATAACATGAAATGCTAAAAGAGCTCATTGAAACTCATAAACTGCTACAAAAAGATATTTTATCCATCACTTCTCTTTTTTCTCTTTGGAGGTAAAGAGATCTGAAATATCTGTGAGATTTTTTAACAGATTTCATTTTTCACCACAATCTGCTTTGTCCAAGCAGCAACTCAAGCTCAAGTTCTTCTGGTCAACCAAGTCATGGCTTGGGATTTAGAGATCCAGAACAATCCATTAAAGGTAATTCCCTGCTCCAAGAAGCAGCAGAATTTCAGTAAGAACTCACTTCAAGAGTTCCAGGGAGGGAGCCAAGATGGTAGAGTAATCCAGAGCAGCTCTGTGCCACCACAGAAGAAATAGAAGAAATAGATTGTAAGACCATACTAGTGAGGGATCTCAAACTTCCTCTTTCAGAACTAGATAAATTGAACAAAAAATAAATAAGGAAGAAGAAAGGAAAGTAAATGAAATGCTAGAAAAATTAGAGTTAATAGATATCTGGAGAAAACTGAACAGGGATAAAAAAGGAATATTTCTTCTTCTAAGCAGTAGATGGTATATATACAATGATCAACCATGCACGGGGGCATAGAAATATTGCAAACAAATGCAAACAAGCAGAAATAATAAATTCAACTTTTTCAGATCATAATGTGATAAAAATTATAATTAAGAAGGGTCTATAGAAAGGCAAACTTAAAATTAATTAGAAACTAAACAATCTAATTCTTTAAAACTAGTGGGTCAATAAAGAAATCACAGAAACAATTACAGACTTCATTAAAAAGAATAATGAGGAGAAATCATATCAAGACCTATGGGATACAGCCAAAGCAGTACTCAGAGGTGTTATGATCAAACTAAAGCTGCTACTGATACAGCTAAAGCTGATATATTGAACTGTAACAAGTATACTAAAGCTGGTATGGACCAATCTGTGATTATTATTATTGATAATATTAATAATAATATGGTAATGGCCAGTTATTTATTATATTCATCTAATGCTGTCAGGGCCAAACTGGTTTCAGGTAATGGATTGAAGGCCAGATACATTCTAATACAACATGAATTTATTATGGAGGAGAGGTATAAAAAGGAAAACAGGAGGTAGGAATAAGATATGAACCTAGGAGTGTATATATTAATATCTCCAACATCTATATATCTATATATATCTATATAAAACATCTATATAAAATACTCCAACATCTATAAAGGTTGGAGAAAAGGACTCTTGGATTCATTGCTCACATGTGAAGAAAGCACCATCTGCTAAGACTGATTGACTGTATCCTATCACATGCATTGTAGATTATAATCCATTGACAAGTGGATACTTTTTTTTTTCAAAAAACACATTGAATTGCTGATTTTTCCTTATTTTTATTATTGCTTTTCTTTTATTTTTGATTAGAATATTTGATTTTTTCCTTTTTTCTCATTTCTTGTACTAAAGGTATACATAATTAATATTAATATTTTCTTTTGCAGTAATACAAGTTTAATATGCATATATTTGCTATAATGTCAATCCATACCCAAAAGCTCTAAACTATGGGAATCTGCCATTTACTGATAAAATATTATGGGACTGTGATTAATGTTAATGTTTGATTCCAGAAAATGGGATGAAAATAAGGGGCACAGACTTAACCTGAAAAGTGCCAAAAAGAGCACATAGGAAATACTAATGTGAGACTTGAGGTTGCAACACTTGACATACATTAAGTCGTAGGACTTCCTTATATCTACACTCTTTGTGAAGTACTCACACAAGTACAAAATTTGACTATCATGCTGGCTCCCTATATCCCTGAGAATGACAAAAAAAAATTAGACGAGGGAATGACATTTCCCAATCAAAATAGAATTCTAACTCTTTTCTTCTTATATTATGGCAACTCCCTGTAGTCTTGGCTACAAATGGCTAAGTGAAATATTACTGCATTCTGTCCTACAGACTTGTGGGATAGAAATTACTTTAAATTGGACCTATACAAGGGCCTAGTTTGAATTTTTTTTTCCTTATGTTTTTGATTATTTTTTCTCTTCTTCTGATAATTGACTCATACACCCCCATAACTCAACATTGCATTCTGAGTTGAACTGGATGTTCTTTATCACCTACTTCAGGGGGGATTGTATTTTAATTTAAAATCCAAGAATTTTGATTTTTTTTGTTTAAGATTGTATTTTTATAAAAATCCAAGATTTTGATTTTTGTTTGTGAAAAGATCTTCAAGAAAGAAGCTTGATAACCCCTGAATCCAAAGAAAGAACTATTGCAGAAAGATGCCAGAAAACCTACACTACATCAAGAAGATCAAGAATGAACTTTGGATATGGTTGATTGAACTGAACTTTGATTGAACATTTATTGTAAATGTACACATTTATGCCAAAGGGACTGCCCCTAATTTGAATTTCTGTCAATGTGCCCAGCAAAACATTGGTTTTGCTTTCTTTCTTTTCTATTCCTCCCTCACTACTCTAATTTCCTCTTAGAAAATTGAATATTGTGTATATCTATAGTTAGAAGTGCATTTAGGACTACAAGATGATTATCTTAAATGATCAATGGGGAGACTAGTCTCCCAATGATCATCAGGGGGGATTGTGAACCTTAAAAAAATTCCCAGACCCTACTTCATAAGGTTGGGTTAAGACCATTCCCCATTGGGACCATTCTCCATTTGGGCAGTGAAGGTACTTAGATCAGAATGAGAGAACTCTACTTAGATCAGGAATGTGAGACCTCTACTCCACTCCTACTTAAGTCTGCCCTACGGGAAGATAAAGTTGTAAACTCTTTGCTGAACAATGAAAAGTACTTAAACCCATACTTATAGTAAGACAAAAAGTTCTTTAAGCCATGCCTGTTTTAGGACTAATACAAAAGGGTGCTAAGTACCAAAGAGGTGAAAACTTACTCAGAGATTCTAGTCTAATCAGGTGTGAATTACTCAAAAATTAGTCTATGCAGGTGTGAACTAAGAATGGTCTGTCCTTTGAAAAATGTCTACTGTGATTTGGTAGATGTGAGAACTTGGGGGAGGAGACATAGGAGAAAATTCCCTTTAAATAGGAGCTCAGATAGAGCTGAAAAGTCATTCAGATTATCATTCAGATTCAGGCATTGAGCTGGTGGAGTCAGCTGAGATGAAGTTGCCCTGGTGTCACTAGAATCCTTGCTTGGACAGATCTTGTGGTGAGTGATTAAGGACTGACTGATCTTTCTTTTAGGGCTTAGGCCTGGGTTGGCCAGGGCTGCCCTGGGCCGGCCTATCCTTTTCTCATTATTTCCTTTTTCTCTCTTTCTCTCTTTCTTTAATTCCTCATTATATTATTAATTAAATTCTCTATAAAACCCAGTTGACTTGAGTATATTCATAATTGGGAATATTTCCCTGGAGACCACCTTATATTTGATTTGAAACAAGACACTGTAGTGAAAACATATTTTCTGCGGTCACAACTTACTCATCCACTCTTATATCTACTACAATTTGTGTCTTCCACTATTTTAATCACTACAGTTTATGACAACCAACTATTTTAACTCTCACAAGTCACTAAAATATTATTTTTCTATCAGAGGAAAGACCCAGCTACCTGTTCTTCAGAAGCCTAAGAGACAGGCCCAGAACTCTTCAACTGCCTCTCTTTTATCTAAGCCGCTTAAAGAGACCCCTTCAAATTTTTTGTTTCTTCTCTCTTAAAGGGGACTGTATCCAAATTACAACACTGTCTCTGCCCTAACACTTCTGCTCTTAATGAGACATAATACACTAGTTTAAAATTCTTAAAATCAGCAGGGGAAATGTATATTTCTGAGTGACTATAGCAACAAAATTGAGAGGGAAGAGATCAATAAATTTGGCTTACAACTTAAAAAATTAGAAAGGGAACAAATTAAAAATCTCCAAATAAAAACTAAATTATAAATCCTAAAAATTAAAGGAGAAATTAATAAAATTGAAAGTAAAGGAACTATTGAACTAATAAATAAGATTAGGAGCTGTACTTTGAAAAAACAAATAAAATAAAGTACTGGTTAATATAATTTAAAAAAGAAGAGAATCAAGTTAACAATATCAAAGATAAAAAGGTAACTTCACCTCTAATGAAGAGGATATTAAAGTAATTATTAAGAATTATTTTGCCCAATTAGATGACAATAAATATGACAATCTATGTGAAATGGGAGAGTATTTACAAAAATGTAAATTGCCTAGATTTACAAAAGATGAAATAGAATACTTAAATAATCCCATCTCAGAAAAAGAAATTGAACAAGGCATTTCCTAAGAAAAAATCTCCAGGGCCAGATGGATTCACAAGTGAATTCTATCAAACATTTAATGAGTGACTAATCCCAATACCATACAAATTATTTGACAAAATACAAAAAAGAGGAGTCTTATTAAAATCTTTTTAGGACACAAATATGGTACTGATTTCAAAGCCAGGCAGACCAAAAAAAGAAAAAAAAAACCTACAGACCAATCTCCTTAATGAACATAGATGCAAAAATCTTAAATTAAAAAAATAGCTAAAAGACTACAGCAAGTTATCAGAAGGATTATTCACTATGATCACATAGAATTTATACCAGGAATAAAAGGATGGTTTAATATTAGGAAAACATCCACATTATTGACAATATCAATAATCAAACTAACAGAAATCACATGACTATCTTAATAGATGCAGAAAATGTCTTTGCCAAAATACAATACCAATTCATATTGAAAGCAATAGAAACTATAGGAATAGAAGGCCATTCCTCAAAATAATAAACAATATATATATATATCTAAAACCATCAGCAAACATCATCTGCAATGGGGACATGTTAGAAGCCTTCCCAATAAGAAAGGGTGTCCATTATCACCTCTATTATTTAATAGTGTACTAGAAACACTAGCAGTAGCAATTGGAGAAGAAAAAGAAATTGAAGGGATTAAAGTAGGCAATGAAGAAATTAAATTATTACTCTTTGTAGATAATATGCTGGCATACTTAAAGAATCCTAGAAAGTCAACTAAAAGGCTAGTGGATATAATTAACAACTTTAGCAAAGTTACAGGCTACAAAATAAGCCCATATAAATCATGAGCATTTCTGTAGAATTCCAAAAAAATTAATGAGCAGGATTTATAAAGAAAATCTCCCTTTAAAATCACCCTAGACAATATAAAATATTTAGGAATCTATTTGCCAAGACAAACACAGGAATTATACGAACACAACTACAAAACACTTTTCACACAATTAAAACTAGATCTAAATAATTGGATAAACATTAATTGCTCATGTGTAGGATGAGCTAACATAATAAAAATTACAATCTTACCCAAAATAATCTACTTATTCAGTGTCATACCCATCAAACTACCAAAAATTGTTTTATTCAATTATAAAAAATTATAACAAAGTTCATCTGGAAGAACAAAAGATCAAGAATATTAAAGGAAATAATGGAAAAAAATGTGAAGGAGGGGGGACTAGCAGTACCAGATCTTAAACTGTAATATAAAGCAGTGGTCATCAAAACAATATGGTACTCGCTAAGAGATAGAAGAAGGGTGGATCAATGGAATAGACTTGGGGTATATGACCTCAGCAATCTAGTATTTGATAAACCCAAAGATCCCAGCTTTTGGGAGAAGAATTGACTATCAGACAAAAACTGCTGAGAAAATTGGGAAATAGAATGGGAAAAATTAGATTTAGATCAACATTGAATACACTATGAAAAGATAAATCCAAAATGAGGAAATGACTTAAATATAAAAAGTGAAATCATAAATAAATTAGGCGAACATAGAATAGTATATTTGTTGGATCTGTGGGAAATGAAATAATTTAAGACCAAGCAAGAGATACAGAACATTACAAAATGTAAAATGACTTACTTTAGTTATATCAAATTATAAAGGATTTATACAAACAAAACCAATGTAACCAACATTAGAAGGAAAGCAACAAACTGGGAAAACATTTTTATAACAAAACTCTCTTACAAACATTTAATTTCCCAAATATATAAGTAACTAAGTAAAATCTACAAAAATATCAAGCCATTCTCCAATTGACAGATGGTCAAGGAACATGCTGAATAGGCAGTTTTCACATGAAACAATCAAAACTATGGATAAGCACATGAAAAAGTGTTCTAAATCCTTTCTGATTAGAGAAATGCAAATAAAAACAACTCTGAGGTACCAACTTATACCTAGCAGATTTGCCAATTTGGCAGCAAAGGAAAAGGATAAATGTTGGAGAGAATGTGGCAAAATTAGGACACTAATGCATTGCTTGTGGAGTTGTGAATTGGTCCAACCATTTTGGAAGGCAACTTGGAACTATTCCCAAGGGGTTTTAAAAGATTTGATCCAGTCATACCACTGCTTGGTTTGTGCTCCAAAGAGATAATAAGGAAAAATACCTGTACAAAAATATTCATAGCCATGCTCTCTGTGGTGACAAAAAAAAATTGGAAAATGAGGTATCTATCAATTGGAGAATGGCTGAACAAATTATGGTGTATGGTGGTGATGGAATACTATTGTACTAAAAGGAATAATGAACTGGAGGAATTCCATGTGAACTGGAAAGACCTTCAGGAATTGATGCAGAGCAAAAGGAGCAGAACCAGGAAAATATTGTACACAGAGACTGATACACTGTGGCACAATCAAACATAATGAACTTCTTCTCTACTAGCAGCAATGCACTGATCAAGGATAATTCTGAGGGACTTATGAGAAAAAATGCAATTCACATCCAGGGAAAGAACTGTGGGAGCAGAAATGGTGAAGAAAAACATCTGATTGATCACATGGTTTTATGGGGATATGTTTGTGGATATTGACTTCAAACAATCACTCTATTGCAAATAGTAATAATATGGAAATAGGTTTTGAACAATGATACATATAAAACCCAGTGGAATTGCTTGTTGGCTCTAGGAGTGGGGAGGGGAGGGAAAGAACACGAATCATGTAATCATGGGAAAATATTCTAAACTAATTTTTAATTAAATAAATAAATTGAGAAAGAAAGAAAGAAAGAAAGAAAGAAAGAAAGAAAGAAAGAAAGAAAGAAAGAAAGAAAGAAAGAAAGAAAGAAAGAAAAAGAAGGAAAGAAGGAAAGAAAGGAGGAAAGAAACAAAGAAACAAAGAAAAAATTTTATAGCCATGCTTTTTGTGGTGGCAAAAATTTGGATAACAAGGCAGCGTCCATCAATTGGGGAATGGCTGAACAAATTGTGATATCTGATGGTGATGGAATACTATTGTGCTGAAAGAAATGATGAACCGGAAGAATTCCATGTGAACTGGAATGAACTTCAGAAACTGATGCATAGTAAAAGAAGCAGAACCAGGAGAACTGTGTACACAGAGACTGATACAAGTTGGCACAATCAAATGTAATAGACTTCTCTACTAACAGCAATGCAAAGACCCCAGGATGATCCAGAGGAACTTGGGAGAAAGAATGCTATCCACATCTAGAGAAAGAACTGTGGGAACAGAAATGCAGAAGAAAAGCACATGACCAATGACATAGTTTGATATGCATGTGACTAGGGTTTTGATACTAAAGGATCACTCTACTACAAATATGAATAACATGGAAATAGGTTTTGAACAAGAATACTTGTATATACCAGGGGAATTGCTTGTAAGTGCCAGGAGGGGGGAGGGAAGAGGGGTGGGAAAAATCATGAACCATGTAATCATGGAAAAATATTCCAAATAAATTTAAAAAGAAGAGAGATCACTTCAAGTCAGTGCTCAAAGACCCTGGACACCTCTAATGCATGAGGTAGATATCAAAGCTAGAAATACCCATATCTGGATCACTGATTGCTCCCTCATATTAGGGTGGTGGGAAGCAGAAAAGATAGCTAGAGAACTGAGATTTAATCTCTAATTCATCTAGGTTAGCACATGTATTCACTACTCAATTCCACATCCCATAGGTATTTCTGGGGAGGAGGAAAAGAAAGGAATCCATTCCCTCCAATAGAAAATTCCAATAGCTTTTTCCAAGTCTCTTTTACCCCTAAAAAGATACTACTATGAACATTTTTGTTCTAGGTTTTTATAGATGAGGAAACTGAGGCCTAAGGAAGTTATGTGACCTCAAGTTAATAAACACTTATTAAATGCCTGTTCTATGAAAGGCATCTATGCAAAAGAAGAGGAAACAGAGAGAACTAAAGACTCTGACCTTGTCTTCTCAGTCTGAGTCAATAGCTTCTTCCTGTCTCATTCAACAGGCATCTGTGGTGCAACACCCAGTCAACCACTGGAACTAACAAGGAACCTCTGGCTGAACATGTACTTTATAGAGGTCCAGATCACACACATAGCCATTTGGTAACCAAAAATTAGACCCAATAGAAGGGGTCAGGGCATGGTCCATTTGTATTGGAAGTACTTTATTGAAAAATATTGTGGGGGTTGGGGGGGCAAGACTTTTTTCTAAATATTCTCCCTCATTACAACAGGATCAAAGGATATTATATTTAGACCTAGAAGGGATCTTATAAGCTAGTTAGTCTAATCTCCTCATGTTTGTAGTTTGTTCTTTAGTTGTCTTCAGTCATGTCCAGCTCTTTATGACTCCATTTGGGATTTTTTGGCAAGGAGATTAGAGTGATTTGCACTTCCTTCTCCAGCTCATTTGAAAGATGAAGAAACTAAGGTAAACAGAGTTAAATGATTTGCCCAGGGTCACACAACTAGTGTCTGAGTCTGGATTTGAACTCAAGAAGATGAATCTTCCTGATTCTATGCCTGGCACTCTCTCTATTGCACTATCTACCTTTTCCTCATTTTACCACTAGGAAATTGAGACCCAGAGAAGTTAAATGTTTTGTCTATGATCACACAGCTACTGAATAGTAAAAGAAGTATTTTTGTTGTGAAGATTGGATTTAGCTATCTCTTGATTGTAGCAATGAAGATACTTAGCTCTTCCTTATTGTGAAGATTAAATTGTAATCCCCTGATTGTAACAATGAAGGTACTTAGCTCTTCCTTTATTGGGAAGATTGGATTGTAATACACCATCTATTTTGGATTTTAATCCCCAAAAGGTGATAACTCAGTATTTGAAGTAGATCTACCCATTTCAACTACAAAAAGGTGTTAAGTAACTACAAAAGGTGAACTAAGCAAAAAAGGTGTTAAGTAACCCAAAAAGATATAATCTAACCAAAGGATGTGAACTAAAGAGTGGGCAGTCCTGGAGAAAAGCATCTGCTGTGATTGGTAGATGTGAAATTTAGGGGAGGTGACACAAGAGAAAAAGATCTTTAAAAAGAGGATGAAAGGCCAGAAGTAGACATTAGAATACTTGATTCGAGGAGATCGAAGAGCTCTCTGACTTGGAGGAGAGACTGTGGAACTGGACCCCTAGAGGAGCTTGTTCGGGAGACCTCAGACTGCTTTTCCATTTTAGACAGTCACCATTGGTGATGAAAGACTTACTTAGAGACCCCACCTTTCTGGAGGCATGAAGCCTCCAGGGAAGGCTCCTCACCTTGAGACTCTCTTCCCCTGGCTGGGACTTAGAAATTCTAACCAGTGTCAGAGGAAGCCAGAGTGTTTCTCTCTCTCTCTCTTTCTCTCTGTCCCTCTCTCTGTCTCTCTCTCTCTCTCCCTCTCTCTCTCACTCTGTCTCTCTCTCCTCTCTCTCCCTCCCTCTCACTCTGTCTCTCTCTGTCTCTCTGTCTCTCCTTTTATCTCTTACTTAATATCTTCCCTCTATCATAAATAAACTACCATAAATTCCATTTACTTTAGTAATTCAATGTGGGATTTAGAAATTAAATCCCTGGAGACTGCCTATATAAATATTCAGAGTACAATCACAATTAAATTTAACACTGCACACCAATCAGCTTATATTAAGTTCTTGCATGGATAAGTCTATAGGTAAATTTTGGTCAAAATAAGACTAAGGGTTATTCTAGAAATGTACATAAGCAAAAGCATCAGTATCAGTATCAATAGAATATATGTTCATATATACTGGCTGTTCTTCAGGAAGGTCTGGAAATCACTACAGTATAACCTTGCATGTCTGGATTGACTCAGACAGTTGGAAAAACAGAATGCTAATAAAACTTATAATGTCTTTCATTTGTAGGAAATGTCTGTTTCCAAGTGGTTTTACATCCCTGATTCCATTTCATTTCACAACCACATATTTGACGAAAGTAAGACAGAGATTATGATCTCCATTTTGCAGAGGAGGAAAGAAAACAGAGAAGAGTGACACAAAAGTGACATAGAATCACAAACTTTTAGAACCAAAGGGGCCATCCTGTGGAAAGGAAATAAGCCTGACAATTTGTGGGGGAAGTGGCATCTGGGAGTGGCAGTTGGGTCTTGTGATGAGCACTTCCTTCCTTTGGGGAGTTGCTTCCTGGTGTTGGAGGAGGAAGGAGCTTGTTCAGCCCAGTCTGGAGTGGCATGCTCTTCTTGGTTCAGCCCGAAGACACAGGCTTCTGAAGGTTAGACATGTTCTTGTTTGCTTTCTATCTACTGCTAAGATTCTGAATTAGGCAAAGCAGGACTGATATAGAGTAGACAGGAGTGGAAGAATCCCTACGCCAGCCTCTGGGCCTGGCCTCAGGTCTGAAGCTGAGGAAAGAACTCCAATTCCAACTGTTTATTAAACTTTATATTATTTGAATTTGCAGTCAGATAAGTGGACTATCTTTTCTGGTCATAGAGGGAGCTGAACTTCAGTTCAGTCACCCCAGGACAAACAGTCCTTATTGGACCCCTGGTGTTTCCTCTCAGCAGGGGGCATCTCCCTCCCTTGCCTCACCAAGCAATATTCCCTCTCTCCCCTTAAATCCCCTGGGATTTGATCCCAGGTTTTCCAGACTAGAGGTTCAGCACTTTAGCCACTGCATCACATAGCTGCCCAATACTTATTCCATTTAACTCCTCAACTCTGTCTTCTTTTCTTCAGGTTAAATATCCTTGTTTCCATTACCACTTCTTATCTATCTAGAACATACCTTAGATCACACAACTTGTTAGTGATATGGGTACTTATAATGGAATTTACTTATGAAAGAGTTGTACTTAAGAAAGAAGTTGGATACATAAAGAATATATTGTAAGGGGGAGAGGGGGCTTATTTAAAGGTTGGACTGGATTATATTTAGAAATAGGGTTGCCAAGAAATTAATTTATTCCAAAAGAGATTTTATAATTTATTTACAAAATATAGAAAGAGTGAAGTAAGAAAATCAGAGACAGAATAGGGTAAGTTATTTAGCCTAAGCATTAAGTAATTTACTCCCAGCCCCTGGATCAACTCTGGCAGGGAGAGTTAGTCCTTAGGCCCCAGCAAAGCCAAGGACCTCGAGAAATCTCTCCTGAGGCTAGTCTCTTCGGAAAATCCAATCACTCACCACATCTTGGGCCCAGTTAGCAGATTCTCCACCAGCCTCCACTCCAAAGAAAGAAAGAACTGTCAGTAGAAACTGTACTCAGGAAGTTGTCACTCCCTTTTAAAGACACTTTCTTTTATGCCACTTCCTGTGTCTTCCCCTAATTCTACATCCACCAATCACAGTTGAAGTCCTGCTTAGAACTGCACAGGAGGCAGTTAGTCAATTTTGATTCATCACCCACTATCACACTTGTGGGTCACAGAACTCCCCTACTCAAGTGTGAATGGGGTGTTTATACCTTTGGTGATTAAATCTAAAAATGGGCAGATCTTCCCACTCAACTTTAAGTAGGATGTTTACACTTTTGGTGATTAAATCTAAAAAATAGGCAGGGGTTACAGTTTAATCTTCACAATTAGGGGAGAGTTAATTATTTTCATTTTCACAAGCAGGGGTATAAGCTGACATTCTAGAGCAGGAAGATAATTCTAAGTGACTGGTGCAGCTCTCTGTCTGGAGTATATGGGAAAATATTTTGTCTAAAACATCCATCTATTCCTTAATTTAGGTCTCAATTCATTTAATTAAATATGTTTTATTAATGCTTTCTGTTTCTTCATTATGGCCATTTCTGAATAGAAGACCTCCACATCCCCATTCCAGGAATAGAATCCTGTCTTGATACATAAAAAGTTAATTAAACACAACTAAATGAATACCTATAGATTGTAAAGTATATTTCATCCTTTGCCTCCCATGTTTCCCTATTTTTCTACTGAGAGAAGGGGAGGTATGTTTCTTGGTCCATTCTCCAGGACCAAGATTGGTTATTATAGTTCCTCTAAATTTGGCTTCCTTTCTTAGTGTATTTAATTTCACATAGCCTCAATTCATATTAATTTTCCTATATTTCTTCATATTCGTCATTACTTAATGAGTTTATTGTTCAGATATTTTAGTCATGTCTGACTCTTTGTGAACCCATTTGGAGTTTTCTTGGAAAAATGCTGGAGTGGCTTGACATTTCCTTCTCCAGTTCATTTTACAAATGAACAACTAAAGGAAACAGAGTTCAATTACTTGCCAGGGTCACATAGCTAAGAAGTATCTGAAGCCAGATTTGAATTCAGGGAGATGGGTCTTCCTGATTTCAGAACTGCTGCCCAAAATGGTGGTGTGGGATCTAGTTATTGTCTTAGCCCTTTTATACTCTCCCATAGCAACTGATAAAAACACCTGGCCAAATTCTGATTGGGAAATCCAAGAAAAAGTTACAGTGAGTTATGTTCTGAATTTATTGAACAATAACATTTCATCACAGTCATAGACTATTGTTTAGCCAAAGTATAAGAATCTATCTTTTTCCATTTATTTACTACAAACAGTATCATTATTACTTTTTGTACATATTGGACCCTGTGATTTTTTATAGATGAGGAAACTGAGGCTGAGAGGTCATGTCACTTCAAATCAATAGGCATATTAAGTGTCTACTAAGTACCAGGTCCTTTATTACACCTCAGAGATACAAAGAAAGACAAAACAAAAGAAAATGCAAAAAAAATAGTCCCTTCTCCCCAAAAACTCACATTCTATTGGAAGAACCAGCATGTAAACAACCATGTATGAATAAATGCATCCAGAATAAATTGGGTTTAATCTCAGAGGAGAGGCATCAAAATGAAAAAGGTCCAAGACAGGTTTCTTGAATAAAATGGGCTTTTCCTGAGACTGGAGGAAGCCAAGAGACAGTGATGAAGAGGAAAAGAATGCCAGTTAGTGAATGCATGAAATTGGGAGATAGAATAATTTGTTTGAAGATCAACAAAAAGGCTAGTGGAACTGGATTGCTAGAGTACATGGAGAAGAGTAAGGTGTAAAAAGACCAGAAAAATAGGAAATAGCCAACTTAGGAAGGGTTTTAAAAGTCAGGGGATGTGATATCTGACTCTGGAATTAATGTTTCATCCTTTTTTTAAAAAAGAGGACCAGGATAATGTCCTGACTGTCAGATGAACTAAATTTAAAAGAGACAGCAGAAATTCATCAGCCTATTCCAGAGACATCCAAGTTCAGAGGCAGGACAAAAGATAAGACAATTTGAGATGGACTATGATGCAGTGGATGACTTTGGCATCTTTAATGTCTGGCCAAGTTTAAGTACCCCACAGTGCCTGCTTTAGCCACCTTCCTAGCCATTGGAACAAATGGTTCTCAAGTGCCCAATTTACCTGAGGAAGTCTTCATATGCCAGAGGGAGGAGCAGACACCTCCCTAAATCACTAATAATTTTGAAACCTGTTAATTACCTTCAATCAGGTTTAGCCCATCTGCTTAGATGTTTTTACCAGGGTATAGCCACTATGCATGCTACAGCTTATATAATAGGGTAATAAGGAGAGGTAGTAGGAAGACATGTGATCAGACTCACACTTTAGACATCAATCTGACAGTTGAGCAGAAGATATAAAAGCCTAGAGGGAGAGTTGAGGCAGGGGGGCCAATATGTCAGACTATAGAAATAATCCAGATGTG
Source organism: Monodelphis domestica (assembly GCF_027887165.1). Classification (NCBI taxonomy): domain Eukaryota; kingdom Metazoa; phylum Chordata; class Mammalia; order Didelphimorphia; family Didelphidae; genus Monodelphis; species Monodelphis domestica. The sequence goes on along the minus strand of NC_077233.1, from coordinate 234,923,226 downwards.
AGGCAATGAGAGCCACACCATGGTGATAGCAATGTGAGAAGAGAGAAAGTGGTCAAAAGTTATACAACAAATTTTTGGCAGAGCTAAGATTAGAATTTGAGTCACACTTTCAAGTTAGATAGCTATCTAATTTGACCAGCAAAGTTTTCCAAATAAAACAAAGCAAAACAAGAGAAAACAAAAGGGGGTTGAAAATGTGTCTCTAGATTACCATAACCACATAATTGAATTAAAGCATGCTTTAGATTTAGATTTTCAACAAAAACTAACTCCTATTCCATTCCTCCCTACAGATCTGTGCAGTATAAGAAAATCCAATCAGATTTACTTCATTCAGATGAATTACAAATCAAATATTTGTAAATAGAGTTCCCTAGAACTAGAAGGGACCAGAACATAGGCTTAGAGTTCGAAAGAACCTGAGAGTTCATTTAAGCCAACTTTCTCATTGCACAGATAACGGAAGGTAAAGTCCAGAGAGATGAAGTAATAATGATATTTATATAGAGCCTCATATGTGCCTGATACTATGCTGATTTACAAATATTTTCTCATTTGATCCTCACAACAACTCTAGGTGCTAACATTATCCCCATTGTACAGGTGAAGAATCTGAGACAAATACTGTTCATGGCTTACCCATAATCCCACAATTAGCAAGGATCTGAGACCAGATCTGAATTCTAACTCTGAGTTCAGAACTCTATCCAGAGAGAATGATCTATCCTAAAGCATTCTGCTCAAAAGCCTGCTTTCCTGCTAGATTTGCCTGATCTGCTTTGGGCTCAGCTGTCCCACCCATCTGCTCAGGTCCCATTTTGGAGCCTTTCAAAGCCTAGCTCTTTCTTGGAATAAGAGAAATTCTACAATTCAGAGCTACAATAAGAAAGCAGTTCCAATATATCCCCATTAAGCTGAGACAGAAGAGGCCTCCCTGGGGTGGAGGGAGAGGTTGGAATAGCATAGCTGAAATCCTGATAGCATTTGTCACTCCTCTGGCAGAAACCTGCCAGGCACATTACCCCCAAAATGTGCATCATAAATACAAGGCTCTCTATCTGTAATAAGGCAACATTTTCTTTCCAATGCACTCAATACAGCTCCATAAGAGTAATAGAGCAAACGCAGCTTGATAACAAAGATGCCAATATTACCAAAAGGCAAGACAGAGAATTTACTGGGGAAAGAAGAGTTGTCTATTGACTTGTTACAAATGACCCAACTTTGCTGTTACTCAGAATGTTCCTTCCTCTTCCCAAGGCCTCATGTGGTAAGTCAAAATCTATCCACAGACATTTATCTGTCTGGGATGGGAAAGATTTTCTATCCACCTCTTCTCTCCCTGCACCATTTTGTGGGTCTTAAATTATGGCTACAAGTTGGGGAAAAGCAGATGCTCATAGTAGAGGAGTTCAGGGTAGTATGTTACCTAAACTGATGGCTCCATGCCCCTACCTGGCTGACACCATTTACTGCAACAAAGGCTTTCTATTGGGTGTTCCCTGCAAGAAGAAGAGAAACAACCTGATCTTCCAGGGCATGGGGGATCCTAGTTCACTTAATGGTGTCTATTCTGGGGAATAAAGGGGAGCAGAATTAGTAGATCTCAAGCTCAATATGAGTCTTCAGTATGATGAAACAATCAAGAAAAAAATCTACATTCAGAGGAACATAGCTTCCAAGAATAAGGAGAGTCCCAGTGCACCTTTTCCTCATTAGACTTCATCTAGAGTACCATATTCAATTCTAGACACCAGCTTAAGATAGACATTCATAAGCTGGAGAGGGTTCAGAGGAAGGCAGTGTTTTTTTTTAATTCATGTCATATGAAAATTAGTTGAAGGAACTGGAAGAGAGACTTGTGGGGGGAGGTGGAATAAATTGTTGCCTTTAAGTATTTGAACAGTTGTCATGTTATGTTTTGTTCCAGAGTACAGAACTAAGAGCAGTGGTTAGAAACTGAAGTCAGTTTAGGCTAGATTTCATGGAAAAATCTCCTAACAGAGTTGTCCAAAAGTAGAAAGGTTGTCTTGAGAGGCAGTGAGCTCCCAACTCCTTGGAAACCATCCAGCAAAGGCTAGATGACCACTTTTCAAGGATGGTGAAGATGGTTTAAGTCATTAGGTGACCACAGAGATACTTGACATCTTTTAAATTCTGTCCTTGTACAATACAGGTAAAACTTCCCCCAGACCCCATAGTCCTTATACACTCTCCTTCTAGTCTAGGGATACTGAATAGTCAAATGAAAACATATGAAGGGTTTAGCATAGCACATTTGGCTAGAATGCTAGATTTAGAGCTAGGAAAATCTGTATTTGATTCCTTCTTCAGATCTTGCTATATGGCTCTGGATAGGTCATTTTACCTCTCTGACCCTCAGTTTCTTCATCTATAAAATAAGAAGGTTGGAATCAATGATATAATTTCCCTTCCAGCTCTAAATTTATGATCTTGATTATAATATTTGCCATAGTGATTTGTTCTTTTTTGCATCACTTACCACATACTCCTTTAAAGGATATGTCTCATTTCTTTTGTTAGATCATAAGTTCCATGAGGGCAAATCATCCATTTTGAAATTCTCTTCAATATACAACTTGGTTCCATGATTATACTACATTTCTGGTCAATTATTATTATTTTTAAACCCTTACCTTCCATCTTAGAATCGATGCAGTGTATCCATTCCAAGGCAGAAAAATGGTAAAGGTTAAGCAATGGGAGTTAAGTGACTTGCCCAGAATCACACAGCTGAAAGTGTCCAAGGTCAGACTTGAATCCAGGATTTCCTGTTTCTAAGCCTGGCTCTCAATCCACTGAGTCACCTACCTGCTTCGCATTAAAAAAATTATTGAGTCAATGGCTGAACTTGATGATTCCAGTTCATATAAATTTACATGACCATTTGTCTACAGGTAAGGTAGAGATGAATGGTTTTCAGATATAGGCCATTATATGACCAATTCATATAAAGCCATATGGAAACCTAAGCAGCATGGTGTGGTTTAAATGAAGCCTAGATATGGAGGTTGATGGCTGGTTCTCCCCAGTTGTGTGGTGATGGACAAGTCACTTCCTCTTTTTTTAAACCAATTTCTTCCTTATAAAAGGGGGGTAATAATAGTTATGCTATTGTGCAGAGTAATTGTGAGAATCAAATGAGATGAGATCTATGAAGCAATATATAATATATTACAAGATGACAAATAATATTTTATGTATTATATTGTTATATTAATATAATAATTATATATTGATTATGCTTCATAATACACATAAGCAACAAATATGAGTAAAAATATAAGTAGTGTTCTTAAGTATTTTGAACTGAAAATGTGGCAGAAGAATTGATGAATACTTTTTCATTAGCCAATATTAACGTTTTTGAGTAGAGTGAAATATTTTTAAACTCTTGCCACATGGTTATTACAATCTTGTTGCAGAGATCCTAGTTACATATATGAGAAACAGACAGAGAGAAGAGGCAGTTACACACACACACATACCACCGCCACTTCCTTGCAGCTGAATAGGACTTAAATGTAATTGGGAAAGATTTAACAAAAAATAAATTAGAAAATAGAACACAGATAATGCTAACATGTGGTTTCCTAAGTCAATAAGCAGTCTTTTCAGTCCTGCCCAATTCTTTGTGACCCCATTTGAGGTTCTCTTGGCAAATTTATTGGAGGAATTGGCCAATTCCTCAAATTTTCTTGCTTATTTTTACAGATAAGGAAACTAAGGCTATTCAGGGTTAAGTGATTTATTTTCTCAGGGTCACATAGCAAATAAGTGTCTGAGCTCAGACTTGACTTAGATTCTCCTCATTCCAGACCCAGAACTCTATCTGCTGTACCACCTAACTATGTACAATAAAGTGGCTCCCATTTCTATTTGATTTTTGACACTCCTGATGTATAGCAGATAGAGTGCTGGTTTTCACATCTTGACATATACTAGCAATGTATTCCCGGAACATTGTTGAACCTTTTTGGTCAACTCTCTAAGACTCCAAATTGAATAAAAGATAATTTTGATTACATTTTGATTTAGTAGAGAGAATTCTTTTTTCTTGGAGTGCCCGAGACTAGTGAAATAATAGATCCAATTCTTAACCCTTAAAAACAGGGCAATATAGAATATCCTAAAAATCTTAGTGAGGTAAACTTTTCCCCCTTATCCATAGTTATCCCTCCCCTCCAACATAATATAGCTACCCTGTTTATTTCTTCCAAATATATCCATTTTAGCACCATCTGTCAGAAATCATAACTGCTACCCCTGCTTTCTCTATCAGTTGAGGCATGGTATCTTCTGCTCCAGGCAGGCCCTCACCTTCATTTTCAGTGTGTTCTTTGTAAACAACACATTGTCAGGTCCTGATTTTTGATCCTCTCTGTTATCCATTTTCTTCCTATGTGTGAATTTATCCCATTATACTCTAGCTTTGCATTTCCATCTGCTGTTCCTTCTCACTATTCATCCCCCTCTTCCTTTTTTCCTGCCTTCCTCAGATCTCCAATTTCTTTTGACTAATATCTCTCCAATTTATACACCTTCCCAAATATCCTCCCTTTTCCTCTCTTTCTGCCTTCCTGGTTCCAAATTGCTCCACCTTTTCAAAGGCTCCTCCCTTGTCCTTCCCCCTTATCTTTTTCTTTTTCTTCTTATTCTAGCCACTTTTCCAAAACTCTCTTGCTTATCCCCACAACTGGCTGTCCTACTTGTTGATATGAGTTTAATTCAAAAATTTCCTTCCCTATCTTGTTACTCCCTATCCTCCCACTTTATCAGTCTCCTCTATATATGAAGAGGAGACTGATATATATATATATATATATACATATATATATATATGTATATATATATATTGCCCTCCTCAGTCCCTGCTTATACCATCTCCCTTCCCTCCTGTTTCTCTGTACATCAAGACACTTCTAATTGTGTATGGTATTCTCTCTTTATGCCAGGTCTGATAAGAACAGTAGGCTACTAGTACTATAAGCCCTCAATCCCCTTCTCCCCTTCTCTGTGGAAGTTCCTCCATTCATTCTTTTTCCAAATGAGATAGCCATTCCACCCTACCTCCTCCTGGTCTATTTCACTACCATTTCAGCTCATTCCATTACATTCACCTTCACCTTACATTTTCCCCGATTCCGATTTAATTTGTTCAATTTTCCAAAGTCTGATGTAATCCTGGGTCCCCCAACTCTAGCCCCAGCCGGTTTGACCTCAGGTGTTTTCACTAGAGCCAGCAGGCAGTTCTTCCACTGCTACTGCAAGCAGCAGGTGTGACCTCCCACTATGGCGACAATCAGGGATTCCACTCATCTGAGAGTGGCCGTAGGGGATGGGGCCCCAGTCCCTCAGTAACCACACTTACCTTGCAAGCTCCTTCCTCACTCCTCCTCTCCTATTGCAGCAGCCAAGGGCAGAGCAAGTGTCCAGTCCACATTCCCTGGGCCTCCAAAGTCCATCCTTTGTTGGCAGTATGAAAGAGCTCCTACCTTCAGGACCCAGGTCCACTGACTCACAGGTGTGTCCATTCCCCTAATCCCTAGCTATGGGCCAGTGGGAGACTCTGGGGCCAAGGCAGGAGGAGACACAGCTGCTCCCAGGGCCATCTGCCTGACAATTCTAGTGATGTCCTGGAGGAATAACAAAAAAAAAAGGCAAAGTTGCTAATTCTGCTCCCAAGGGTCATCTTGTTAATCCCACTTTGTTCTGTCATGCCCCAGGGACTACAGGTGAGTACCTGAAACCAGGGGAATCAGAGCCCTTCCTCCCTGGCATTCCAGAGCTATGCAGCTTCACTCCTGACTTCTAACTGGCTTTATTTTCTGCTTTTAGTTTTGATTCTGTGAAATTATTTTTGGTTGTTTGTGAGGAGTATTAGGAGAGTGAAAAAGCTTCATGCCTTACTCTGCCATCTTCTCACAATGCATCTGCAGCAAGCTTTCATAGCTTAAAAATAGCCTTTAATGATTTAAGACTTTTCTAAGACTTTTATGACACCTTGTATAAATTCTACAGAATCTCACATGTGGAAGGCCATCTAGTTCAATGTTTTTCTAAATACTAAGCTCTTCTACAACAGAGTGGTACAGAATCATTGATCAGAAATATCTCACTCAACTTCACCCTCCCCCTATTATTTCACATAAGAAAGAAACTAATGGAAGCTGGAGTTGTCTGGGAAATCTTCATACAAAAAGGTAGAACTTGAAAGATGGATATGGTTTGAATGGACAAAGAGTATATGAGAGAATGTTGTAGGAAGAGGAACCAAGGAACCAACTGGGCAAAAGCATGGAGGTGGGAAGAACATGATGAATAGGAGGGACAGACAAGGAGACTGGCCCAGCTGGAGCAAAGCATTTGAACTTCATTAAGGTAAAATCGATATAAATTGCTCACCATTGTTGTAAGGATATAAGATTAGCTTTTTGCTGCAAAGGGGGAAGGAGAGGGAAGGAGGCAAATTGGATTTTCAAATTTCAGAAAACATAATGTTGAAAATTGTAAGTAAGAAAACAAAATATCTTTACAATTTTTAAATTCAAAAAAGGTAAAATAGATATATTGAAGGAATTTCCTGGGGGACCTTGAATTCTATAGCATGAACTTTCTTGGACTGCACCCTAAGCACTGTAGTTTCTTAAACAGAGGAATAGCCTTAAATTTTCTTTCTTATCTTGCAAGAGACAGAAATTTTTTGTAACCTCTACCTGCTTTTGGAGAACTTCTTAGCATGCTTCTGAGGCTACCCTGAGACTCTTTTGATGAAGGTACATTGAGCCTGGGATGAATAACCAGTCCCCAAAGTCAATACCTGTTCTAGGGCTGCGCTGAAATTGAATGATTGCTGGAGGGAATATCCTGCTGCAATGGGCTGATGAATTGGGGCACATACAGCCACAATAAAGATTGCAATGCTGTTAGGAGACAGGATTAGATTTTTCTGGCCTGCAATAGTCTGCAATCATCTTGTTATGTCATCTTGTTTATTGTTTTCTGTCCTGACTTATTTCCACTGTGAAAGGTGCATACAAAATAATTCTCCCAAGCACACTAAAATAATTTTGGGAGCAGACATTTAATCTAGCCTGTTTCCCCCCATTAATTAGCAATACATGGAGCTCTTGGAAGATAGTTACCCTGCATTGTTCATGAATGCTTCATCATGGAGGAAATTTCACACCCAGTAAATTGCTAATGAAAATGTCATTTTCCTGCTGAGTTTACCTGACATACTATTTATCTTGCCTTTGCCATTAGAAGGAGTATTACTGTCAGATTTACAACCCCCCAAAATGGAATTGATTTTTAATTAGGGCCTCTAGAACTAAGGGTTAAAGATTATTTTTTAATGGAGCTGCAGCTTAGTTTTCAAATACTCTAATCCACTTCAATGCCCAGTGAGAAAATCTTAGAGAGAGCTGGGATGTCCAGGATTGTGTCTCCCAGGATGTCAATACAGTAGGAGTCTTCTCTTTCTTCCAAGGAATTCTCCCTTCCTCCCAGCATGTTCTGGAGGCTGAAGTTCCCACACTTCATAGCTCTACCCTCAAAATAGTCAGGTGGCATGGAACAACTCTACCCCATCTCCTGACACCCATATCCACAATCCTGTTACTGTGGCATCTATCTGCAGGACTCATCTTCCTTTCTGACTCCCAACCTTGGAGAAAAACAAAAAGAACTCTATGTGGAAGTGTCTTTTAGTTCTTCTTATGCAAATGCACTCATGGATAGCCATCATGTCCTTTCACCCAAATGTTTTTACTCCATTTGAAAGGATCTAATAAAGATCTAGATCAGAGGCAGCTTTGGGTGGCTCAGTAGCTAGAATCCTGGACCTTAAGTCAAGGTGACCTGAATTCAAATCTGGTCTTAGTCACTTGCTAGCTATGGGACCCTGGTCAAGTCACGTATCCCTTTTCACCTTAATTTCATCATAGGTGAGGATAATAATAGCACCTACCTCCCAGAATATTTGTAAAGATTAAATGAGATCATTTTTGTAAGGGACTTTGAAAACCTTCAGAATATATCCATGTTAGCTATTATTATCTGATTCTGGACAAATGCCAGAAAAACAAATGCAAGTGAGAGTCCCTTACAATTAACTCTTCAAGGTTTTTCCTGAGGGAAAAGAGGAGTTTCAGTTTAATTTTGCCTCTCTCTTCTTTTCCAGAAGAAATGTCAGGAAACTGAAATAATAAAGATTGTCTCAGTTTTGTGGAGCAAGGTTTGCTAATATTGCCAATGGTCCCCTCCTCCTAAGTACCCAGGAACAATTGCACATGCAAACAGTTCACATACAGGTAATTACAAGGAGATAGATTATGGGGTCCTGAAGAATCATAACTGTCCTTTACCTAATTTATGATCTGTATCCTTATTTGTTCATAACATACCATAATCCAGACAGTTATCCATGGAAACAGAATTCTTTAAGGTTCATGATACTAGAGGAAGAAAGTGTGATCCTGTAGAAAAAATACAGTCTCTGGAGTCAAAGAAACTGGATTCAAACTCCATCTACCTGGACATATAATTTCCCTTCTTGGGGCTTCAATTTCCTCATCCATAAAATGAGGTGATATGGTTAGATTTTAACCCTTTACTTTCGGTCCTAGTGACAGCTCTTTGTCCAGGGTCACACAGGTAGTAAGCATTTGAGGTCAGCTATGAGCCCGAGTCCTCCTGACTCCAGGTCTAGCACTCAATCCACTGAACCACCTAGCTAATCCTTTGGTTAGATGACTTCTAGCTCTAGCTCATGTGGCTTGGAAATATACGAAGGATTAACACCCTGAGAAAAGAAAAGTAGAATGAATTAACAGAATAGAAAATATCTTAGGGCTCCTTATAATATTGGAGTCACCTCCCTTAATGCACTTAGCCAAAGGTCTAGCAGTCAATTAATCAACTGTCATTTGTTAAGCACCTACTTTGTACAAGACACTAAGATATTTAGTAGGGTCACAAAGACAAAAATGAAACCATCCCTGTTCTTCAGCTGTATTCACTAGCATTGATTGGAAGACTGGTACCCTCCAAAATTATAGTGTCGAACCTAGACTTTAAATTAATTATCCATAGCCAGGAAAAACGTGTTATCCTCTCTCTTCCCCTTCCCAGACCTTCTTCCCAATTTTATATCCTACTCTATGGCTAGAACAAAGCATCTGTCTATTTACCGCCTGCCTTTCTCCTGCTCCCCTCCCCCAGACTGGTCAGACCAATTTCCCATAAACAGCCTCTGCATCCCATCCCCTGCTTTCTCTAGCTTGTCCCCACCCCAGTAAAACTGAAAGCAGGTCACCAGGGGATAAGAGAGGGAAATATAGCCCTTTCAATGTTGCAGGTTGGAATGTATTTGATAACCCTAATCAGCAAAAACAATAAAAGCATCATCTCCGGGCCATTTTTTGGCTTACTTCCTATAGAAAGCTATAGCTAGTTTCTGGCAGATTGTACTTTATGCTTTAAACAAAGGATATTATTGGAAGGAAAGATGCTGGCGTCTGAATAGAGTATTTTGGTACCAGAGGATGTCTTAAAAGAAACCCCCACACCCACGTCCCTTATCTGCTGCGTGAGAGACCTGAAGATCATTAACACTTGTGAAGTGTCTACTCCAACTGAGATGACTGCCTGACACCATCATCTCCTGATGAGTAAGGGGAATCTCCAGGACAAGAAGGATTACACTTGGGTTGATGGTGCCCTGAGAGAAGAGCTAATTTTCACCACTAAATGAATGTAGGAAATTCTCTTAAAGACATCTTGGATAAAGACAGATGAGCAGGAGCCATTGAGAGAAGGGGGAAACTAGAAAACTAACCAAAATGCACTGTACATTCCATGGCTTCCAGAGCAGCTTTGGGATAGTGAGGAAAATATATGATGGAATCCAATGGACAGATTGGGACATTGGGCCATAGGGAAGAAATACTAAAATTCAAGGGCTCTTGCTCTATGGGCATCCATAAGTCAATAGAATGTGGCCATGTTTCACTGCTAAGTGGATATCCATTGGTTTATGCCGAGGGGAATGGCATAGTGATCTTTGAAGTGTTTGAAGCATAGCTAGGTTAGTTATTGCTATTCATATGGGTATTCTCAGAGCAAGAGTTATAAAATGGATAAAAAACCAGCTTAGGAATCAGGAAACCCTGGGTTTTAAGTAGAACTTTTAATAGATACCAAGTGTGAGACTCTGGGCAATTTACTTATACAGTGTCCCAATTGAATCTCTAAATACAGAAGTTTTATGAAAATATATGTACAATCCATTTCATATTGCCTTCCTTCTGGGATAGGGAGAGTTAGGAGTGAGAGAGAACATGGTGTGCAAAATATCAGAAAACAAATATTTTAAAAATTGTATTGACATTAGAATCTGGAAAAAAATTAAATTAAATTAAAATAATATAAGTTGATTTACATTGGTAGAGGAAATTTCCTAACTGGAAGCTCCTTACTCCAGAAAAATTACAGATCTTCACACACACACACAAATAAGTATAAATCCATTCAGCCTACAAGGTAGATAAATTCATTGGATGAAATATAGCTCCTTGCAATTGGACTTTTCGATCCAGATAAGACCAGACCTTTGAAGTTTATGGAGTTGCCATGTAATCTGTAAGAGTCTAGTAGTTCTCTAGATAAGAATTTCAGTTTATCCAGAATCTGAAAACACTAAAGACCTTGGCCAAACAGTAGATGAATGTGCGTAGCAGAAAGAAGACCTATGAGCCTTGTGGATATTGCAAGAAATACTGCAAGAATCTTGGTCTGGCAAGCCTGGTGGAGTTGCCCACCTTACGTGTTTCCCATGTAGGCCTCTTATAATCACTCTCTTACTTTATGGTATGTAAGTATTCAGGAAAGTGGTCCCAAGGTTTACGAGGGAAGGAAAATGGTTTCTTGTAAATCATTTTACTACATTATTCTCATAAATTTGAGCTCTTTATATCCTTTGGTTAACTCTTGAAAGACAAATGGAATAACAGTGTCCTGTAAACCCTGTATACTTAATGCTCTCATGCCTTGGAACCAATATACAGTATTGATTCTAAGACAGAAGGTAAGGGCTTAAAGAAACAAAAGGCATTAAAATAGCCCAGTTACCAAAACAAAGAGCAATTTCAGGTTTCTCTAAACATGCAGCTAATAAGCTTCCATGTATTGTCACCATTATGTTCATTGGTATTAGGAATACTTATCCTACCACTAACTGTAGTAATATAATAATGAAAGGAACAGTAATTGGAAAAATAATAAAAATTCATTTATGGAGTCCTTATTTTGTGACAGGTACTGTGTTAAGTCTCTGGGAATTTCCAATATAAACAGAAAGAAAGACAGTCCTTATTTTCAAGGAGTTTACGACACATAAAAGTAAGCTGAAAATGAGTGTTAAAAAGGAACCTGATCAGGAGTATGATAGAGAACCAGGATTGGAGCCCAGAGAGGAATGGAGCTATTGTTAGCTTTAAAAAGAGAGGTTCTGGAAGGAACTAACTAATGGGGGGGGGGAGCATCAATGTAGAATTCTACGCCTCTATGTGCCTATTCCATAACAAGGAGTTGTTATTTAGTCATTTTTCAGTCATGCTCCAACTCTTTGTGACACCTATTTGGATTTTTTTTTGGCAAAGATACTGTACTGGTTTGCCATTTTTCTTCACCTCATTTGATAGAAGAGAAAACTGAGGCAAACAGCATCAAGTGACTTGCCTAGGGTCCCATAGCAAGTAAGTGTCCAAGGCCGATTTTGAACTCAGAAAGATGAGTCTTCTTGACTAGAGGTCCAATATTCTATCCACTATATCACCTAGCTGCCCTATCCCATAAAGAATACTTTGTGTTAACTACAGAGAAGCCATTTTAGGCTAGATGCAAGGAAAAACATCCTAATAGCAAAGGTAATAAATTCTCCCTACCTTGGAAGTCTTCAAGATAAAGAATGTCAATTCACCATAGTGGAAATTTATTCACATTTGAATTAAACTAGGTGTCTGCTAAAGTCCTTTCCAATTCTCACCTTCTGTGATTCTGTGATTCCTGGCATCTCTCCCTCCATCAAATGAGTTTCTTTTGCAAAGTTGATTTGAGGACTTATTTCATGCTGCTTAACCTGGGTATGTCTGTGAAGCTTGTTCTGGGCACCAAATCTTCAAGTTACCATTTTGTTCCTGGGATGCAATGCTGAAGGCAAAGAAGACAACAGGAGAGCAGAATCCTTATGGCCTCAGGAAGATAATTGACATTATAACCACTTAGACATGGAAGAGTGTCAATGAATTAAATAATAAGGTTGTTGCACGAACGGTTTTCAACTGTTATTTTTATACGAGAGAAACCAATGAAATATGGCATCTCTGTCCTGTGGGTCACTGGCTTAGGTGAGGCTCAATTCCTTCCTTCATAAGCACATGGAACCTATAAACTTCAGCTGGGATCTTTTCATTGCTCTGACTTAATGTTGCTTAGTATCTTGAAACATGACTCTTCAGAAATCTATTATGTGACAAGTAGGGTGGTTTATGACACAAATATTGTATTTTGCACACTTCATTTGCAGTTAAATTATTGAGTAGCTGACAAGGCCAGCTATGTCCTGTTCCTTAGTGCAGATCCATTAGAACGTGTTTTTCTTTAAATTAGGGCTTTAATACTTCCCGACATGAAGAGTGAATTTATTTTACAATGATTAAAAATCATTTTGTAATTAGATTTGAACGAAGAAGGAGTTATTGGAAAAGGAAAGCCTGATGTTCCACTTTGGAGGGAAAAATTCTAATTTTTCCATTCCAGCAATATTTATCACTGTGTCAGCTGGTGATTGTGCAAGAAAGGAATTTAAGGCCAAAGTGGGAAAAGACAGATGTCAGTCAAGACCACTGAACTAACTCACAGAGTGTTCAAGCTGGAAGGCACTTCAGAAACCATCTCATCCTATCCCTTCATCTAAAAATTATATAGTGTTGATCATTTTTATATCATCTTCATTTCTCAATATATCACTCTCCATCCTCTACCTAGAAAAGTATCCTTTATAACAAAGAATTTTTAAGAGTGAAAAAAATGGTTTCAACAAAACTAGAAAACACATTAACTATATCCAATATCACATGCAGTAGTCTACACCCATTGTATCCAATTTCTGTTAAGATGGAAAGGAAATTCATTTCTCATATCTCATTTTGAGAATCAAGTTTGTCCTTCATAATTAGTCTTTGTTCTTTGTTATTGCTCCTTACATTGTTATGGTTATTATATCTATTATGTTTATGCTTCTGCTAACCTGGCATTAATTTATGATTCTTCCTCTGTTATTCTGATTTCTCCATATCACACTCTTCATTTTAAAGAAAAAACTTGAGACTCTTAAATGTCCATTTAAACCTAATTTCATGTAGAAACAACACTGTCAACAAGTAGGAGAGGCAGGATTAGAACCTAGTCTTCCAGCTCCAAGCCACTCTTCCAATATACCTTACTACCTTGCAAGAAAGACTTCCTTCCTCCCTCCCTCCCTCCCTCCCTCCCTCCCTCCCTTCCTCCCTTCCTCCCTTCCTTCCTCCCTCCCTTCCTTCCTTCCTTCCTTCCTTCCTTCCTCCCTCCCTCCCTCCCTTCCTCCCTTCCTTCCTCCCTCCCTTCCTCCCTCCCTTCCTTCCTTCCTTCCTTCCTTCCTCCCTCCCTCCCTCCCTCCCTTCCTCCCTTCCTTCCTCCATCCCTTCCTTCCTTCCTTCCTTCCTTCCTTCCTCCCTCCCTTCCTCCCTCCCTCCCTTCCTCCCTTCCTCCCTCCCTCCCTCCCTCCCCCCCTTCCTTCCTCCCTCCCTCCCTTCCTCCGTCCCTTCCTCCCTTCCTTCCTTCCTTCCTCCCTCCCTCCCTTCCTCCGTCCCTTCCGCCCTTCCTTCCTTCCTTCCTTCCTTCCTTCCTTCCTTCCTTCCTTCCTTCCTTTCTTCCTTCTTTCCTTCCTCCCTCCCTCCCTTCCTCCCTTCCTTCCTTCCTTCCTTCCTTTCTTCCTTCTTTCCTCCCTTCCTCCCTCCCTCCCTCCCTCCCTCCCTCCCTCCCTCCCTTCCTTCCTTCTTCCCTCCCTTCCTTCTATCCTCCCTCCCTTCCTTCCTTCCTTCCTTCCTTCCTTCCTTCCTTCCTTCCTTCCTTCCTTCCTTCCTTCCTTCCTTCCTCCCTCCCTTCCTTCCTTTCTTCCTTCTTTCCTTCCTCCCTCCCTCCCTCCCTTCCTCCCTTCCTCCCTTCCTTCCTTCCTTCCTTCCTTCCTTCCTTCCTTCCTTCCTTCCTTCCTTCCTTCCTTCCTTCCTTCCTTCCTTCCTTCCTTCCTCCTTCCCTCCCTCCCTCCCTTCCTTCCTTCCTTCCTCCCTCCCTCCCCCTTCCTTCCTTCCTTCCTTCCTTCATTCATTCCTTCATTTTCTCTCTTTCTTCTATTCTTATAAAATCTTTCACTTCTTTAGTAGAAACCAGTCCCTTAGCTATCTGAAATAAATGGAAATATCATTAGGTCTAGAGAAATAGAATTATAGAAATACAGATAATATAGGCTTAGAAGTATGAGAGACCTTAGAGACTGCAAAGTCCAAAACCTTCCTTTTATGAAGCAGGAATCTGTGGCTCAGACCTTTTTATAGCACTGTAATTATGGAGGTCCACTATAGCCTGGGAAGCTATAGAATCAAAGATTCTTACCAGGGTTCCTTGAACTTTTAAAAAATATATTTTGACAACTGTATTTCAATTTAATTTTTTTCCTTTGTAAACTGATTAATTTTATGTTATGCATTAAAAGACATTTTTCTGAGGTCATCTCTCAGAGATTTGACCAGATTGCCAAAAAAGATTTGTGACACAAAATTAGACTAAAAACATCTGAGCTAAATCACTCATTTAAAACTCAAATATACTTCTCTGCCACATAGATTTATTATTACTGTACAGCCATTTTGGTTATGTCTGATTCTTCATGACCAGATTTGGGATTTTCTTTCTTTGACTCTTTTTAAGAGTGAAAACAAACAAAAAATGGTTTGAGAAAACTAGCCAACGCATGCATCATATCCAGTGTTACATGCAGTAGTCCACACCCATTATATCCCATTTTGGCTAAGATGGAAAGGGGTGCATTTCTCATATCTCTTTTTGAGAACCCCAAGTTTGTTCTTTATAATTACACAGCATTTGTTTGTTTTTTATTATTGGTCTTTACATTTACATTGTTGTGGCAAAGCTATTGGAATTTCCTTTGCCAGCTCATTTTACAAATGGCAACTGAAGTAAACAGGATTAAGTGATTGCCCAGAGTCACACAGCTAATAAGTGTCTGAGGCCAGATTTGGACTTGGGTCTTCCTATTTTCAGGCCCGATGCTCTATCCACTGGTCCACATGCCCCAGTGTAATTTTTAATTCAGACATTTAATTCAATGTCCTCATCTCAACATCATCACAGTATATTTCTTCGGTGAAATGCCAAGATTCTCCTAGATTTTTTTCTTGCCAATTTTCATTCTAAGTTACTCCCTCAATCACTCTGACATGGTTACAAAGTGCTTTCATATACATTACTTCCATTTATCCATCAGAACAGAGAGTTCAGCCAGTGGTTGGCTTTGGCCTTCATGTTCTCTTCTCCTCTCCAGACACCCTCAGGGTGATAATGAACACTGAAATGGCCCAAAGGCAGGCAGAGGGAGAGATGGAAAAACCCAGGGCCTGAATGATTATGAACTGGATAAATCAGCCTCAAATTAATTGAGGTTTGGCCATAGATGAAAAACCAATTTCATGAAATCACAACATAAGGGGAGTTATTTATTTCAGGTCGAGGGGCTAAGACAATAAACCAGATTCCATATTACCTTCAAGACCCTTCTCCTCCTGCCATCATGGATGCATATTTAATGAAAAGCTTCAATATTTTTCATCCCCGGCCCCAATGCCCCACCTGTAAAAGAAATCAGCTTAAAGGGCATTGATTTGCACTTTCTGGCTTATTACCCAATCTCTTGGCTCACTTCTCTCCTTCTAGTTCTCGAGGGCATTTTGCTAAGCCACAGTCATCAGTAATGCAGTACATTAAAATAAGCTATTGGCATCCCTGCTTATTTACAGTTAGGGACATTTTATTCTTTTCCAACTTGCATAAACCTAGTCTTGGCTTCCATCCACAGCTAGAGCTAAAAATTATAACACATTACCAGGTAGGGTTGCATTTCCTTGTATTATTCTGAGCAACTTCTTAGGCTCAGGGGATCTGGAGTCATGTGCAAAAGGAAGAAACCCTGCAGGTTACCATAAAAGCACATGGGTAATATTTAAGAGATTTTTTAAAAGAAGTTCTTTAATATTTTCAGACGTTCAATTATTCACCATTCTAACTGCAGGTGGTGAGTAATTTGGATATCACTGTCGGAAAGAGACAGGTGGAGGAAAAGGCAGCAGTTTGGAAATTCACAGGGGTCCGCCTCAATGCTGACATGTGACCATGGGTTAGAATCATAGGATGTGCAACTGGAAAGGACTAGTGAGTGGAAGAATCAGAACTAAATCTCTGGTCTCTGGACTCCCAGTTTAGTGTTTTCCCCTAGATTATATTGTATAAGATGTTGCCTGTGCTTAACTATTATCAATAAGGCAAGGATCCAGGACAACTCCAAGGGAGTCGTGAGGAGAAAGGCCATCTACCACCACAGAAGGAACAGACGGGATCTGAAAGCAGATTGAATTATAGCATTCTTGACTTTATTTCCTCCATGAATTTTTCTCTAGTATAAGCACCATGAGCCTTGTGTCACAATATAACAAATGTGGAAATAGGTATCATATTATTATATTAATTATTTTCATTTAATTAATTGTCATTAAATAATTTACATATTAACCAGTGCCATCTGGTAGATCCTTTTTGTTTTGTTTTGTTATTGAAGCATTTTCATTTTTCAAATATAATCCTTACACAAGATGGCGTGAGTGCCTTTGAGTGTCTTCTGGTTAAAGCATTGGCCTTGGAATCAAGAAGACCTTAGTTCAAGCCCTGCCTCAGTTACTTACTGGCTCTATAACCCTAAGCAAATGGCTTAAGCTTTCTCAGACTCTGTTTCCTCACCTGTAAAATAGGAATGTTAATCATACCTACTTCACAGGTTTTGTTGTTATTGTTGTTCAGCCTTTTAGTCATGTCTGACTCTTCATGAACCCATGGACCATGATGATTAAATTCTAATCCATTCTGGTGCTCACTTTCTCCATGACCTTATTGTTGTTGTTGTTGTTCACTCATTTCAGTCATATCTGACTCTGTAACCCCATTTGGGGTTTTCTTGGTAAAGATATTGGAATGAATTGCCATTTCCTTCTCAAGCTCATTTGACAATTGAGGAAACTAAGGCAAACAGGGTTAAGTGAATTCCCCAGGGTCACACAGCTAGTGTCTGAGGCCAGATTTGAACTCTGGAAGATGTGTCTTGACACTAGATCCAGCACTCTATCCATTGTTCCACCTAGTTAACCAGTAATGATCTGCAACTGAAATAGTTTTGTTGTTCAGTCATTTTAGTCCTGTCCAACTCTTAATGAATCTTATTTGTAGGTTTTCTCGGCAAAGATACTGGAGTGGTTTGCCATTTCCTTCTCCAGCTCATTTTACAGATGAGGAAATTGAGGCAACAGACATTAAGTGACTTGCCTAGAGTCATACAGTTAGTAAGTATCTAAGGCCAGATTTGAACTTGGGTCTTCTTTACTTCTTTACTCCAGGTCTGGCCCTCTATCTACTGGATCACCTCACGGCTCTGTCCATGACCAAATTGGTTAGGCCTACTCAGATCTCAATCTTCTCACCTGTAAAGTGAGGGATTTTAACTAGTCTCTAATATCCATTTCAGCACTAAAGACCCCAGAGAAGACATCCATTCCACAATGACTGCCACACTGGATAAACGGATAGTGTTGTTGGGATTAGATCTGTTATCAATTTGTAGATATTAGTAGTCTCTTAATAGACTATGGAAGATTCAGTTGTTGGGAGTTGATGGTTGAGAGTTGGTTGGACCAGTTGTTGAAGAATTTGATGATATAATTTCCTATAAAACGTATTTATTTATATTAACTTCTATAGGAGCAATGATGGGATAAGGAAAATGGAGATGTTGAATTTAGAAAGGCTTATGAAATGTATCTTAACTAAAACCACCCCCAAATCTGTCTCACAAGAGACTTTCTTCTTCCTTGACCAAAGTCAAAGCTGACTTAACTACTCTATCTATCTGTCTGTCTGTCTGTCTGTCTTTCTGTCTGTCTGTCTGTCTGTCTATCTAATCCCCAAACTATCTTTCTATCCTAACACTAAAATGCAAACTTGTAAACAGTGAGAGATAAATTGGATTTCTTCCTTCTGCTCAGATGAAACTCAGCCTGTCAGAAGTCACTGCCACTGCCACTCGAAATTGCTCTCTCCTGCCACCACTGGCCAAACAGAGGAACTGCAACACCACCCTTCTGTCAACCACTTTCTCTCTCTTTGATGCTAGGATGTTTCCAAATAATAAATCACCAGATCTCAAACTCTCAGAGCAAGCTCCTTGGACAACCTTCCTTAATCAGGACTATCCAAAGTTGGTCCAACTGTCCTTCCCAAGAACCTCTGGGGAATACCTTTTTCCCATCATCCTCTTTGAGAATTCTACTCCAAATTAAAGAAATCCAGCTCAGTCAAACTTATCTCTCTATTGGCCTATTGCTTCTAACAAATAATTCATTACAATAGACTTGGAGTCAGGAAAATATACATTTGAATCCTGCTTCTAACTTCCTGTATGACCCTAGGCAAGTCACTCAGCCTCTCTCAAAATCAGTTTCTTCATTTTTAAAATGGAGGTCATTAAATCTTCATCATAGGACCTACTATGCTATCTGACACCATGTAAAGTGCTTTATAAATATTATCTTATTTGATCCTCACATAACCCCGGGATAAAGGTGATTTTTCTTTGAGGAAACTGAGGCAAAGAGAAATTAAGTGAATTGTCCAAGGTCACATAGCTAGCAAATGTATGAGGCACATTTGAACTTGAGTCTTCTAGATGGCAGGTCTTCTACTCCATCCACTGCACCACCTAGCTGGTTAACATAGACCTTAGGGAATTATTGTGAGAATCAAATGAATCCATATATCTAATGCCCTACATGTTGCTTATTATTATTATTGCTATTCAGGCAAAGCTCCACCTAAGTCATTACAGATCAGAATCTATTTTGTCTTTAGATGCTGGGCAATTTACTTATACAATCTTCAATCATCTCTTCCTACTCAGTATTTGCTCACCTATAGCACATAAAAAAACACACTCAACAATATCACCTTTTTTTTTTTTACAATGGACCTGCTTAACATTGTTACTGAGTCTGGGAAATGGGCCCAATATCTCCCCAGGAGACTGATTTAAAGAGTCAGTCACTTCCTGCTGGCATAAGGATGTAGTGCCAGCACTAGGACACATGCCACAGCCCATCTGGCTTTGTCTCTCTGCTTTGCAGGGAAATCTAACATGTTCACTGGGCATCTCACTCTCAAACTAGTTCTCAGCTTGCAGTTCTATAGAACTTTAGTAAGATGCTAAATTCATTTCCTCATTCTGGAAGTGAAAGGAAAGATGGTGCTTCCTTCCATCTTCTTCCTCTGCTTTTTTTCTGGTTTTGTTTCGTGATGATCTAGGTATTCCTGACTAATGTCCATCAGTAGAAAGATAAACTTAGTAGATTTGGGGGGAGGGGTGGTGATCGACATGAATGGAGTTAGCTTGAAAATATAACCTACTCTCATTTAAATAAGTATCGATCTCTCTAATGGGAAGCTGGGAACCAAAATAAATTATATAAATAGAGTTAATCAGGACAGAGTTAGTCTGCACAAGAAACTTGAGGCTGGTACGACTGATTTTGCTGATCAAAAAAGCTGCTGCAATAAAATATGTATGCTTTGGAGAGAATAAAATAAACAAAAACAAGTTTGTGCCAAGTCATCCTCAAAGATAAGTAAAGTAAAAAGCCTTCTGTATCTCGATGGCTCTGGGCCAGGCATGACATACAGATTTGAAAAACTTGGCCAATTTAGAGAACTCTCTCAAGCTATTCCTATTAAATGGGGGAAGAAATGGAGAAGTAAATAAAGAACATTATTAGCAGTCAGGAGACCTGAGTTCTAGGCCTCCTTCCAAGATTAACCTTGGCCAATTCACTTAAACTTTCTTATCCTTTCTATTAAATATTAATAATTCTTCACTTAACTGAAGTTAGAGAGCTGAACCAGATGATTTCTTGAGGTTACTTTCAGTCAGATTCTATTGCTCTAAAACTCCCATAAAGACAGTGAGAATTTATGTATTTTCTATACTTAGAAATAATATTCTAGTGGGGTGCTTAAATATGGTTCAGTACTAGGGTGATATGGGCACTTTTAGATCTTCCAGATCTAAAATTCAATTCAATTTAACTCAATTTAAGTCAATTCAATGATCACTTATTAAGTACCAACTGCAGGCTAAGCAATGAGACCCAAAGACAATAATAAAAGAATCCCTGGCCTCATGGAGTCCACATTCTATTGGGGGATACAATATTTACAGAGATTTGTAAATACAGAGTTTATACAAAGTCAATATGAGGTCATTTTAGTTGGAAGTTGGGGAAGAGAGCACTAACTATGAGATTGTGGCACCTGAATTTTAAAGGATCCAAGAAGTGAAAAAAGGGAAACATTCCATGTCCTGATTCTTAATATTGTCACTGGTCATCCCCCCATCCTGGAATGCTTTCCCTTTTCATGTCTCTCACTTGGCTTCCCTGACTTCCTTCAAGCCCCAGCTAAAGACCACTTTCTACAAAAAGTCTTTCTCAAGACTTCTTGATTCTTCCTTAATTCTAGGGTTTTCCATCTGTCAGTTATTTCTCATTTTTCTTGTACATAGTCTGTACATAGTTATGTACATGGTGCCTCCCTTTAGGCTGAGCTTTGCCTTTGTTTCTCCAGCTCTTAGCACAGTGTCTGGCACATAGTAATTGCTTAATAAATTTTTATTTAGTTGCTCAAATCCTATACAAAAGTTTAGAGGCAGGAAATTAAATGTCATGTGCAAGGAACAAAAAGGAGGTCAATTTAGATAGAATGCAGTTAAGCTCAGCTACCTTCTATGATGAAGATATCCTCCCAGCTCTCCCAAAAGGTCCATTTAAATTAGAGATTTTATTATATTGTATGCCCCAATAGAACTCCAACAGGACTGGGATTCTTTTATTATGCTCTTTGTATCTCAGTGCTTAGCATGCAATCCTTAGCATACAGACAGTACTTAATAAATGATCATTGAATTGAATTAAACTAAGTTGAGTTGAGTTGAAACGAATTTTAGACCTGGAAAAGACCTTAGAAATCATTAAGTCCAAACTTCTTATTTAGGAGATAAGGTACGCCAGCGCTGAGTCTCAGTGGAAAGATGAATGGATAAATTAGATTGTATGGTTCAGAAATGCATTTTTACCCAGCTATTCTCTCCAGCAAGGCCATATAGCCCATAGTGCCTAAGTCAAAAAAGAAATCAATATCCTGCGCAATTGCCAGTGTGTGGTTGCTAGCCTCCTGGCTCCTGGATGGCTCGCTCTTTTTCTTGGTAGCCTAAGAGTGATAAGACATAAACCCCACAAATAAAAACCGAAGGTGAACCTTATATAGCTTGGAATGGATTTGATGGTCAGTTCAGCTAAACAAGCTAGTTCAAACCACTAATTGAGTTAATGTTTCTCATTGAATTGACTTGTATCATTTAACTGAATTAACTGTATTGACTAATTATGTTGGTTAGCATGTGTATTCTGCCCAAGCTCTTAGAAAGTGGATAAATTTATCTCCTGTTCTTTTTCATATGTGAATTGAGAACCCAGAGAGAGAGAGCCCAAGAAGCTAATAGCTCCTCCATTGCTGTGATGGATGAAGACTGAATTGACTTTTATTCTTAAAATATGATCCAATATTTAGGTTCATAACTCTATCCAAGTTGCTAATAAGTCAATGTTCCTAACACCCATTATCAGCCTTGGAAGAAGCTGCATGACATAGTAAATATATATTTTGTTGAACTTGGGAGTTAGGAAGATCTGGGTTCAAATCTGAACTCTACCACCAAATAGCTATGTGGCCAAGTCATTTATCCTGTTTATTCCTAAATTCCCTCAACTGTAAAATGCAGAGATTGGATTTCACATTCTTTAAACGGTTCCTTTCAGCTCTAAATCTATGTTCCTGTGATCTTTGTGCAGCTATTCTGAGTTGATTTAATATACACAGGTAGAACTAATGTAGTATCCTCCACTACTGCCCAGCCTTTGGCCCCACATCCCTAAAGAATGGGTCCTCCCAGGCAATCTAATGAGTAAAAAGTGAAGCATCTCCAGCTGTTGTAGCCCCTCAAGTAGAAATTAAGGGTTAAATTCCCCAAGTTAGTAGTAAAAAAATAATGCATGCATCTAAATTGAACTTGAGGTCAGTTATAAATTTAGTGTCAGTCTGGAGTCAGGAAGATTCATCTTCCTGAATTCAAATCTGACTTCAGACACTTCTAGCTTTGTGACCCTGGACAAGTCCCTTAACCCCCATTGCCTAGCCCTTACTACTCTTCTGCCTTGGAACCAATACACAGCATTGATTCTAAAATGGAAGGTAAGGGCTTTAAAAAAAAAAAGGAATTATAGAATGTTAAAGCTGGATAAGACCATAGCGATCATCCAACTTAAACCAATCATTCTAGGAAATAAGAATAAGTCCTAGAGAAGGCAAGTGATTTTCCTCAAATCAGGTGTAGAAAAAGCACTAGAACCCGAGTCTCCTGATGACAAGCACAGTGTTCTATATTACACAGGATATAGTTTCCTTCATTAAGGGGATTGTCTGGGTCCTCATACTATCTCAGAGTTGTCCAAGTTTCTTCCTTCCCCTGTTATAGCCCATCTGGACTTCTGTCCTCAGGCGCATAGAGCCAAAGAATTTAGAGGTGGGAAAAGGAACCAAGCTTCCTTCTTATCCCTGCCCCCAAACAAAACTTTATTGCTTTATGTTCCATTCCTGCAAGGTCCTGTTTTCTGCTTCCCAAGGTAATGACTTGTTAGTCTGATAAATGGATACCAGTCCTGTTGTGATAAAACATTTCAACTTAAATTTGGCATATGAAGCCAAAGCCACCAACCACAAAGGACTAATTTTAATGATAGAATTGTAGGTATTGTGTCCAGATGTTGGTGAGGGGTGGAATAGTTAGGTTGTTTTAATCAGGGGATGGAATTGAAGGTCTCTTGTGTTCCTCACATCAGTATAGTGAGGGGACCGACTACTATGAATCGTATCCTTTGAGCATGCACAGTATTTGTCTACTAAAATTCCTCACCTAAAAGTAAGACAAGCCCATTTATGGGAAGGGATTAAATGAAAGATTTGGCTGTCCCCTTCATAACATTTGCACATATTCTATTACTATTTCCTGTTCTCTCACTGCATCATGAAGAAATAGCTTTTTAGTTATATGTTGAGCCAGAATTGAGTGTGAATACAAATGACTATGGTAACTGTACCTTACTCTTTTTTCCTGGTGGTGATTAAAGTAAGCATTGCCTTTGTATAGGAAGAAAGAGATAGGTAATATCAATGGCCTATTTTTAAAAATTTACATTGTTTTGTTTTTTATTGAATTTTTTAAAAATCACATATAGAAACAATTTTTGACAATGGTTTTCTGGCATTTTGCAATTCAGAATTCTCTCTCTCCCTTTCTCCCTCCCTCCTAACCCCCTCCATGAGGTGGTAAATAGTCTGATATAGATTATACCAGTATTTTCATGCAATACATATTTCCATATTCCCCATGTCATGAATAAAGACCCATATTACATATATAATAGAAAACTCCAGTGGGGAATAAAGTGAAGGATGGCATGCTTTGGTCTGCATTCACATTCCAATAGTTCCTTCTTTGGCTAGGGATAGCATTTTTCTCCCTGAGCCCCTTGAGGTTATCTTGGAACCTTGTTTTGATGATTATTGTTTGGTCCTTCACAGTTAATCATCATATAATATTACTGTTACTGTATGCAATGTTCTCCTGGTTCTTATCACTTCACTTTCCATCAATTCATATAAGTCTTTCCAGGTTTTTCTCAATTCATTCTGATCATTTCTTATGCAAACCCCACTTGGGTCAATATATGGCTGTATATTTACATCACTAGGTTGTTTTTTTTCTCCATGTTTCTGTTGTGTATATTATTTTACTATACTCTTAAATTAAGGAGAATCAGAGATGTCGGTGACCTCCTAAGCTTCAAAAAGGTCAGACCTGTTAGAGGTCCAGGAATCAGAGTCCATATCAGAGTTTGCTAGTGAACCAGCGAAGTCCTGAGGAGGGACCTACAGGACTTATCCCAATAGTGAATCAATTCTGCAACAATTTCCTGCAAACAAAGGAGCAATTTTGCATACCAATGATGCCTCATTCAGTGAATTTGGTGTGGGGGAATGCTTTACAGAAAATGCTTTAGGTTTGAACCCATTTCCTCCTGGGATTAAAAGAGTATAAGGAAGGGGATTTACCCTTGTTTTGGTGGGATGTTTTTGTATTTTTATTCTTTCTATGATTTCTTGGTAAATGTTCTTTTACAAAATTTACTTGATGTTAATTGCTTAAATGATATGTGGTAGGGTGGGTTGTTAGGGAATTGTAACCTCCAAAATTTTGGGCATTCCTCAAAGATGGGACTTCCATAGGTCAATTCCCTCCATTACATTAGTGCAAATGATGGAACAATATCTACTAGTGTTCCTCACCATGTTGTCTTGGCTAGTTTTCCAAAAAGATTAAGAAGCTATCCATAGCACAGTAGCAGAACCAATAGAGTATTGGACCAGGAGTTAGAAAGACCTGAGTTTAAATCCTGCCTCAGATGCTTACTAGCTGTGGGAACAAGTTCACTTGTGGGCAAGTCATTTAACCTCTGCCTCAGTTTCCTCAACTGTAAAATGAGGATCATCATAACACCATCCTCACAAGATTGTTGTAAGAATCAAAAGAGATAATGTTTGTAAAGCGCTTAGCCCAGTCCTTGATACACAGTAGGCACTTAATAAATGTTTATTCCCTTCCATGGACTTCATTCCCTTACAAGGCTAAAACAAATTTGATCCAGCTTTCTAATCTCCTAAAAGGAATTTTCATGAGGAGTAGGCATCATCCAGACTTGGAATATGTCCCACTGGCATGTCAATCATTATAGCCTGCTTTGCTGACTAGATGAGTTTCTATATGAGACAAAGGGAGCCATATTTACCTGAACCAATGCTATAAATTTAGTGAATATCCTTTTCAAGCTATAGCCAAGACCTTTTATTTACTATTAGGTGATCTTTAAGTATCTCATTTCATTACAATTTCAAAACTGAACTGAATTCAGCTTGATCTGCCACAAAATGGTGCAATGGATAAAACAATAGGATTGGAGTAAAGAAAACCTGACTTCAAATCTTTAGATAACATTAAGCCATGTAATTCTAAACAAATTTATCTACCTCAGTTTCCTCAACTATGAAATGGGAATAATAATATCTATTTCCCCAGGTCATTTTGAGTTAGCATTTAGCACCTTGTCACAGTAGGCATTTAAAAAATGCTTGTTTCCTTCTTTCCTCTTTTTCTCCTTGCTTCCCTCTCTCCCTTCTTTCCTTCATTCCCTTCCTCTTCCTTCTTTTCTTCTTTCCTTACTTCTTTTCTTCCTTGTTTCTTGTTCTTCTTTCCTTCCTTTTTTCCTGCTACTGATTGAATTATCAATGAGCCCAAAAGAATGTTTCATGTCTCCAGTTTGAATTTTCCCACCAGAATGTCAATCTAACATCAGTCCTAGGACCCTTATATCTTCCAGAAATGTTCCCTGGAGGGCTGAGTTAGTGGTAAGTTTCCAATGACGTATGTAAAAAAACAAAACAAAACACTAAGCACCATAGAAAACATTCAACTAACCTAGCCCTACGCTGCAAGGCAATGTTGTCTTGGGGATAGAAAGAAGATACGGTAAATTGCCCCAAATCCTTCATTCACTCAAGGTGGCATTGACTTCTCAGAGAGGCTGAGAAGAGTCTTTCTACAGCTTCTACTACACTGTGTCAGTCTCAAATACATCTTTTATTTCAATTATACTGAATACACCAAGCCTTTCCTTCTATCACTCATCTAGAACCCCTACTACTACATCCCTCCTCCACCTTAGTGCAATTTCCCAAAAGGAAAAGAACATTAAATCCTATCTTTGGTGCCTTTTAGTTTTGCACCCATCTGAAACACTTATGTGATGCATCAAAGTGAGAGTTTCCTGGGGATAAGTGCAGAACTGACATTAATTAACATATTAAATGTCATTTGCTCCCCCAGCTACTCTAGCTTAGTAGAGACTACCATTGGAAAACAGAAGAAAGAAGAAGGGAAAGGGTAGATCTAATGGAAAGAAGACAAGACTGAGAGTGAGGAGACCTAGGTCCTAGTCTCAGTTCTTCTGTAAGTCACTGCGGGGCGAATTTGGGCAAGGCATTATCTCAGTAGGTCATGGAACCCAGTATGGTGAAGCCTATGAATTAATTTTCTGATGAATATTTTTAATATATTAAATAAAATCAGGATTACAGAGACAATAAATTATATTGAAATATAGTTACAAAAAATAAATCTTAAAACAAGCCCACAAATCTCAGGTTCAGAAACCTTGCAGGTCTTTTCCTTCATTAGTAAAATAATAAAGTTGAATTAAATAATGCCTAAAAACCCTTCTAGCTATTTTTTTTTAAAAATTCTTGCTTTCTTCTCATCATCTCTGGTGGAAATCCTAGTCTCTTATCTCATCCTTTCAAAACCTGCTATGTTCTTTTAAGAGGCTGGGTAGACTAGTTTCATAGTAAGTACCAGAAGAAATCTTGAGGAATGCTCCTTAATAACATGTATTTTGACAATATCCTTCTGAAGACAATGCCACCTACATTTATTTCCTAGCCCATTTATGATTCCATTGATAGGAATTTCAGACTGGAAAGAAGAAGATATTTCAAGGTAGCAGGATATGAAAGAGGGTGGTTGTGGTAATAGAAACAAGTTCACTATGTCACCTACCCACATAATTAAATAATGTGATTTTTTTTTAAGTTAGAAAGGAACTTATAGGTTATTTGTTCCAACCCCAAACAGAAAGTACACAACAATTAAAAGATGAGGGGTTGAATCTTATTTCTGTTATCTATATGACCTTGGACAAGTCATGGGGCAAAGGAAAGTCCCAAGTTTCAGTTTCCGCTTATCTGTAAAAATGGCTAAATGGTTGAATAAGGGACAGCTAAGTAGACCAGTGGATAAAGAGCCAGATCTGGAGTCTGGAGGACCTGAGTTTAAATCTGGCATCAGATAACTTCCCAACTGTGGGACTACAAATGCCTACGCCCTCACAGCTCTTCTGCCTCTGAACCAATACTTAATATTGATTCTAAGACAGAAGGTAAGGGTTTTTATGTAAATAAATAAGCAAACACACAAATAGTTGGACAAGAATTTCCAAAGTCACATACTCCATCTGATAAATTCTAGTGGGGGGGGGGGTGGCTCTGTAACAATCTAAATTAATTACCCCCCCCCTTCAGCTATGAAAGAAAGGTCTGGAAGTCCTTCTGACTCTAGCCATTGGTAGAGTAAAGATGGCTAGTATACTAGCCCTTAGGGGTATGGAGAAAATGGTTACAGAAGAGTCATGTTAGACTTAGAGCCATAGTGATCTAGTCCAGTTTGAGAATAATATCACTTGGAGGAAGCTAAAAGAATCTGAGTCAGTGTTTTCAGGCATTTCTCTGGCCAGCTTTTGGTTTCTAAGGGCAGCCTGTATAGTTCCTCAAGTGGGTGGGAAACTCTAAATGCAGATCCCTGAAGGCTGAGTTTGGCCATAAGGTGAGTTTTGATTTACACGAATGTGGGGAAAATAAGGATTAAGGTAGCAGAAGCAGGTATGTCCATGCTAAGTGTATACTGGGTCCTAGTGCCATTCCCCAGGCACTTTCCCCAGGTGGCACACTGAGCTTGGTGTCAGGAAGATATCTTCATGGCTTAGAATCCAGATTCACACACTTACTAACGGTGTGACCCTGGGCAAGACTCTTAACCCTGTTTGCCTCAAGTCCTCACCTATAGGAAAATCTCTCCACTATCTTTGCAAAAAAAAAAAAACAAAAACCAGTGGGGTCATGAAGAGTGGAACACAACTGAAAAATGACTGAACATGATATGGTCATTCAGGACCATCCCTTTGATAGCTCTTCTTTGCTGGGTCTGACAAGGTCATTTAGGTTCAACATTAATAAATTAATTATTAATGTTTTAATTTATTAATTAAATTTATTTTTATCTCATTTATTTATTTATTTATTTAGTAATTTTTTATGATTTTATAATTTTTAAAATTTATATTATATAATATAAATAAATATAAAAATTATAATTTTATAATTAATAAATTAATAAATAAAATACTTTTAAAGCCAGTCAAGAATTAACAAAAAGATTTAGTTTACTATAACAGGAGAAGGATGTCCAATCAGGACAGGTGTAGAGGAATCTCCTGCTGATATATCCAGGCAAAGCCCCCTTGCCTAAGTGAGTGAGAGTAAGAGGACAACAATGACACCCAAGTTAAGACCTGAGAAACTGAATGCATTAATAGTGCCCTCAACAGTCATAGGATAATTGATAAAAAAGGATGCGTCTGGGTCCTCAGAAGTTTTTTTGAGTGACTCTGATATTGATCCCATGAGATTTGTATCCACCCCTAGGAAGAACATTGACTTAGAAAACACAGAAAATGTGAGCCTTTATGTAGCTGGTCGAGTCAAGCATCTATATCCTATTTAAATTATTGAACAGAGTTCAGGTGCCATCTGGTTCAGGGTTTCTTAATCATTTTTAACTGAATCTTTTCTTTTTACAATTACATGTAGAAATAATTTCTGACAGTTATTTTCCAACATTTTGCAATTCAGTTTGTCTCCATCCCTTCTTTCCCCAAGGTGGTAAATAGTCTGATTTAGATTATATTAGTGATTTCGTTCATTACATATTTCCATATTAGCCATGTCATGACTGAAGACACATATCACATGTACAATTAAAAAACTCATGAAGGAAATAAAGTGAAGGATGGTGTGCTTTAATCTGTAATCAGATGCCAACAGTTCCTTCTTTGGCTGGATATAGAATTTTTTTTAATCATGAGACTTTTGGGGTTATCTTGGAACCTTGTTTTGCTGATCATTGTTTAGTCTTTCACAATTGATCATTATCCAATATTTCTGTTACTATATACCTTGTTCTCTTAGTTTTGTTCACTTCACTTTGCATCAGTTCCTGTAAGTCTTTCTAGGTTTTTCTGAACTCATTCTGTTCATCATGTTTTCCATTACGACCACATACCACAGTTTGTTCAGCCATTCCCTAACTGATGTCTGTCCCCTCAGTTTCTAATTCTTTACTACTACTAAAAGAGCTGCTGAAAATATTGTTTTCAATTTCAAAATATTTTTTCAAAATACAAGTAGACCTTCCTTTTCCCTCACCTTAATATCTTCATTTTAGTTCTTCCAAGCCCTTTTCTTTTTCTTTTTCTTTCCCTGTTCACAAATGCTTTTGTTTCTGTTTACTTTCCTCCCCAAGTTGCTCTTTCCTTTTGTCTGTCCTCTTAACCTTTTTTGCATTCTGGACCCCTTTGGCCATCTGGTAAAATCTGCGAACCCTTTCCTAGAACAATATTTTAATGCATTAAGTAAAATGCATAGAATGACCAAAGGAAACTAAATATATTGAAATATAGTTATGAAAATATTTGTAAAACAAATTCTTAGACCCAGGTTAAAATCCCCATTCCCTCTTCACCCGATGAGAAAATGAATACAGAGAAGTTACATGACTTATCCAAGGTCATACAAGTGGCAAATGATAGAAACAGAAGGACATACTGTGAGTCCTTATGCCATCTCAGAAAAAAAACAAAACAACAATCCTGGAATTTGATAATGGTGATTACAGAACCCTGAAAGATACTATAACTGAATTGCAGAGTTCTTAGTAGCTCCTATTCATGAAAGCATCTTCTTAGGGGAGAGAAAGGACCCTAAAAGCAGATGTGAAGCCATAGGGTCAGAGTACAAATGGGTCAATGACAAATGAGGAAACTGAGGCCAAGAGCATTGCAAATGACCACTTTTCCCCCCATAAAACAGGACATTGACAATGTGAATGGATTTTTATTTTGATAGTTACTTGGTTATCTCCATTAAAACTAAATTGTACTTATATGGAAATTTGTTATTAAAATGAAAACATTTTAAAAAAACTAAATTGTAATCTCTTCAAAGGCAGAAGCCACTTTCTAGCCATTATCTTTAATGCATTAAATTAATCCCTGGGTTCTTCTTTGCACTTACTTTTGGCAAGAAATAAACTAGTGAAGTCCAGAACTACCCAAACTAATTCCTTTTCATGTATTGTGTAATCAGGAAAAGGAAAAGTATAAGAGAAGATTTAAGTTCTAGTTCCAGATCTGCCCCTAATTTTATGTGTGATTTTTGTGGAGTCACATCAATTGTGAACCTCACTTTCTGTCAGAGGGTCTTAAGCTTTTCTTTGTGTCATGAATGTCATCAGTCTGGCTGTGCCTATAGATCTTTTCTCAGAATAAAGTTTTTTAGTAGTTGGAGGAAATCCTAGTTTTAGTTAGAGATTAATGAAAATTAAAATGTGCTTTTCTCTTCATCAAAGTTCACAGACACTCCCTAAAACACCACCAGATTAAAAATCCCTGAAGTAGAAGATCCTTAAGTTTCCTTTTACCTCCAACATTCTATGATTCTGCTTGCAACCTACCACTCTCCACTAAAGCCTATGCCTCATCATGGCATGGAGGGGATTATTAGTTAGATATATTAGTGAAAATTAGATATATTAGTGAAGAATAAACTCTTCTGTTACTATGCTAGAAAGTCTTTATGCCACAGCCTAATAATGGATTTTGCCTGATATCCAAGATCCAAAATGTCTAAATTGGGAAATACTCATGACCAGAAGAAGGTGGTCTAGTGGGGGGATGAACTTTTCAACAATCATAAATCATGTGTGGAAGAGTAACTATCTGGGTCAGTGGAGGAACTTTCAAAGAATAAACAATCAGCATCTGCTGCTGGAGAATGAGAGAGAGGATTAGGGCTTAAGGGATGTCTCCCTCCCCTATCAAATTAGAGTCAACAAGATAGATCTTTGGAACTTCTAGTAGGAAATGTCAACCTCTAGAAGGGGAATGCAAGATGTATATCTGCCCGAGTGGAGAGAGCCTTTGGCAAAATATTGGAAGAACTTAAATTCTCTCAGCAGCAATTATACATAATACCCATGTTGCCCCCAAGAGCCTAGTCTGAGAATTAATGGGCCTACTAGGCTCATTCACTCTTTCAGGTTTCCAGGGTCCCATTTAGTAAACGACCATGCCTAGTATACTGAATGAGACCCTGGTGGCCTGGAAGAATGACTGCATAACGTAAAGGTGAACTAGAGGTGAGCTCTCTCCCCAGGAGGATCTGGCCCATTGCTTGTTGCCTACTCTGGTGCCATAGGCAGAAGGCATTATTAACTCATCAAAAATGATTCCAAGAGACTAAGGATTCTAGCAATGATTTCCTGGACCATTCTTTGCATGCAAAAGTTGGTAGTGAATAGGAATGTTGTTTATTTATTCATTAAGTGTAGAAAAACAAACCAACAAAAAATGTATTTGTCTGCTCTCCGTTTAATGAATCTGTCCCATTTCTGAATAAAACGTAGGCCATACAGATGAAATGCTGAGCATGGAAAATATATTATCCACTCAGGACATAATCCTTCCAGCCTTAATTAAAGAAAATCAACAACTTGAACTCACAATTGATGGAGGCAAAAACAGAGCAAGAATATTGAAAAACAAACTAGCTGAGTAGGGAAATGCTTGGGAACAGTGTGTTAGCTGACTGGCTGTTCTCTAGAAGATCTAGGACATATGGAACTCTAGAAGCAACAAAATGGCATGATGATGTTTTCCCTAACAATTTAGACAACTTGAAGAAGCTTGGAGGTTTCCAAGTTTCCATGTAGGGTTAGGGTTACTCAACTTATGCCAACATCCAGAATTATCTTCCATTTTGTAGATAGACATTTTTGTCACTTCTATGATCAATCTTACAATTATTTCTTTAAAAAACCACCAAATTAGTGGCATATACCTCTAATACTTCTTAATGAGGAGGATAAAGCTAGGGAGTCACTTGAACTTGGAAGTTCTGAGTAGTCTTAGGGCTAAAGCTGATCTGGATTCCACAGTGTATCCAATAATAATATAATAAGCCCCTGGAGGTAGGAAGCCACCAGTGTGCCCAATGAAGAAGACACTAGCATCAGTTTGAAACAGAATAGTTCAAAGCTTCTGCACTGATCAATAATGGAATCATGTCCATGAGTAGCTAGAAGAGGAAGAAGAAAAAAGAAGGAGGAAGAAGGAGGGAGGAAGAGGAGGAGGAGGAGGAGAAAGAGAAGAAAAAGAACAGGAGCAAGAAGAAGCAGCTTTGGAGTACTAGACTTGCTATAGAACACATAGCATTAACATTGTTGTTATTGTTATTATTTTTTATTTGGACTAGGCCTGTGATTTCATTGATATTGGGGCCTTCCAATGAGGAAACTCCCTCTTCCAATATAGATCAATTATTATTCTGTAATTTAGAATATCAGAGAATTTTAGACCTTAAATTAGAAGAAAATATACTAAACCAAAGGCTCTTAATCTGTAGTTAATGAACTTGCTTTAAAAAAAAAAAAAACCCTTACCTTTCATCTTAGAATCAATACTGTGTATTGGTTCCAAGGCAGAAGAGTGTTAAGGGCTAGGAAATAGGGGTTAAGTGACTTGCCCAGGGTCATACAGGTAGGAAGTGTCTAAGACCAGATTTGAACCCAGGACCTCCCAACTCTAGGCCTGATTCTCAATCCACTGAACTACCCAGCTACCCCCAGAATTTGCTTTTTTTAAAATACATATTTTGACTGTTGTATTTCAATATAACTGGTTTCCTTTGCAATCTGATATATTTTATTTTATACATTTATTTTTAAATGTTTTTATTACCAATACATGTCATAACAAATTTCTTTTTTGTTTGTTTTTTACAACTGTTTATTTTTTTTAATTTATTTATTTAGGATATTTTGCCATGACTATACAATTGATGTTCTTTCCCTCCTGCTCCTCTAACTGACAAGCAGTTCCACTGGGTTATTCATGTATCATTGTTCAAACCTTATTTCCATTTTATTCATATTTGATCTTTTAACATCAAAACCCTAATCCTATCCTCACTGAACCACATGATCGATCATATGTTTTTCTTCTGTATTTCTATTCCCACAGTTCTTTCTCTGGATGCGAATAACATTCTTTCTCATAAGTGCCTTGCTGTTGTCCTGTATCACTCCATTGCCACTAATGGAGAAGTCTATTACATTC
Organism: Monodelphis domestica; assembly: GCF_027887165.1. Taxonomy (NCBI): domain Eukaryota; kingdom Metazoa; phylum Chordata; class Mammalia; order Didelphimorphia; family Didelphidae; genus Monodelphis; species Monodelphis domestica. The sequence continues at coordinate 234,889,549 of NC_077233.1, read as the reverse complement.
TATTGTGCCACAGTGTATCCGTCTCTGTGTACAATGTTTTCCTGGTTCTGCCCCTCTCGCTTTGCATCACTTCCTGGAGGTCGTTCCAGTCTCCATGGAATTCCTCCACTTTATTATTCCTTTGATAGTATTCTATCACCAACATATACCACAATTTGTTCAGCCATTCCACAATTGAAGGGCATCCCCTCATTTTCCAATTTTTTGCCACCACAAAGAGCGCAGCTATGAATATTTTTGTACGTCTTTTTCCTTATTATCTCTTTGGGGTACAAACCCAGCAGAGGTATGGCTGGGTCAAAGGGTAGGCATTCTTTTATAGCCCTTTGGGCATAGTTCCAAATTGCCTTCCTATAACAAATTTCCACACAAATTTTCCTAAGTTATATGATCAAACTTATCTTCCTCCCTCCCTTCCCTTACCCCCTCCCAGTGCTGGAAGACAGTTCAAACTGAGTTATACATGTATTATTATGTAAAACATTTTATATTATCCATTTTTCTGAGTAATCTTATAAAACCAAAACCCTAAAACATTAACTCAAATAAATTACTGAAAAGGCATATGCTTTCATCTGCATTCTGACTTCAATAGTTCTTTCTCTGGAGGGAGATAGAATTCTTTGTCATAAGTCCCTCAGAATTGTATTGTTGAGACTGGTTAAGTCTATCACAGTTGATCTTTCCACAGTGATTCAGTTACTGAGTATGTTCTCCTGATTCTGTTTATTTCACTCTCCATCAATTCATGGAGGTCTTTCCAGTTTCTGAAATCTATTTTATACATTTAAAAATATTCTGAGAAATGTTCCACGGGTTTCATCAGATTGCCAAAGGGCATCATGATGCTAAAAACATTAAAGATCCCTGAACTAAACCAAGACAATTCATTCTTGCTTCTTGAATGTTGAATGGGAGTCCCTGTTTCTTTGATTTTTTTTTTTTACGGATGGGGAAAAGGTGAAAACTTGAGTGCTGATTGTGATACTGTTAGATAACTTTGATGGACATGCACTTCTTTTACACTTAAGAACATAAAGTCAGAAGTCTAGAGGTCATCTAGTCTAACCCCTTCATTTTACAGTTCAGGAAATTGAGACTCAGAGAAATAATGTGGGTATCTCAAATTTACAAAGGCAGTATAGAACAGACTTAGGAATACAATTCAGATCCTTTGACTTTGAATTAAGTCCAGAATTTTTTGAATTGAATCATCTATTACAAGATTATTGGTCTTAGCAGATTATGTCCAACAATTTATGTTCTCTTACCTCCTTCCTTGAAAACAGAAATATAAATTTATTAAAATGTGATCTCCTTGGGATCAGGAACTATTTTATTTTTATATTAATATCTTAATATTAATATAATTATAATTAATTATATAAGATATTATTAATATAATATAATGTTAATATCAGAATTTGGAACAGTGCATTGCACATGATAAATACTTAATTATTTGTTGATTGGCATAAATAGTTTTAAACTACATATTAATTACTTTGGGAGGATTTTTTTGGCTGAATTACAGTCTTCATCAATAACAGTAAGTTAATACAATCTAATAATCACTTTGCATGAGGAAATTAGTTTTAATCATTTCTGACAAGTTCAAGAAGCAACCTAGCATAGTAGCTATAGAGCCAGAGTCAGGGAGAGAAGGGTTCAGGTCCTATGTCTGATACATACTGGTGCTGTGACCCTAATGACTTTCTCTTTCTGCAGGCAACCCTCCAAAGCTACAAGTTGGAGTAGTTGTTGATCAGTATTTATAAGGGACAGCTTCCCCATTGAAAGTTTCTTATATCCAATAAATCCTACTTCTGGTAAAAAGAACAAACAAAACAAGTAAAAATAATAGCCCCAAACCCAGAAACATGCATCCTGTATAGTCAAGCAAAGGAGAGGTATCAATAGACCTTATTTTTGGTAGAAGGAAATTAATCTTGAATGCAAAATTTTAAAAGCAGAGATCAAAATGGAAGCTGTATCATTCAGGTAAAAGACCTGAGACCCTTACTTGCTGTTTGACCTTGTTCAAGATAAATAACTTCTGTTTGCTTTAGTTTCCTCAACTATGAAAAAGAGCATCTATCTCACAGGGTTGTTGTCAGGATCAAATCCAATAATATTTGTAAAAAGTTATCACCACAAGAGCAACTAGGTAGCCCAGTGGATAGAGTCAAGCCTGGAGACAGGAGGTCCTGCATTCAAATGTGGACTCAGATACTTCCTAGCTATTGGATCCTGGGCAAATCACTCATTCTCAATTGCCTACCTATTACCACTCTTCTGTCTTGAAATGGATAGTATTGATTCTAAGATAGAAGGTAAGAGTTAATTTTTTTAAGTGACTAGCACAGTGTCTCGCACATAGTAGGTGCATTATAATTGCTTAGTCCTTTTCCTTCCCTTCCCTCTTGAGGGAGACAGGAAAAGGCTGTCAAGAGACCTTTCCCAAGGATCTATTAGATCATTCTTAAGGGGGATGCTGAAACACCTGGTGAAACAGGGAGGGAAGAAAAGAAACCTAGCCCTCAGAAGCAAGCCTTTTCTGAGTCCACTTTCAAGCTAAACTTTGGGAAAAGAGGAGATAAACAAGTGGACTCTCTTAAGTCCACCAGCATTGTCTCCAAACTATAATCAACTCAGGTATTGACACCCTTATTTTTCCAAGATGGAAATTATAATTGGCTCCTGCTTCATTGACCCAGCCTCACAATCTAGTATTTCTGTTCGTTGTAAAGCCCTTTGTTCACAAAAGACTCTTGCATTTGGCTATTTGATAAATCCCAGAGGCTCAGCTAAGTAATTCCTTTTCATATATCTCCAGAAGGAAGTTATTGACTATTCTAGAAGGAAGCTGTAGAGAGATGAGGCAGACAGCTACAGTGTCCTCTGCCAGATCATTGTTTGTAAAGTATAGACTGACCTTGAATAGCTGTTCTGAGCCCAGTTTCTCTTAATCCTTGTTGATCCTAGATATAGTTTTGTCCCAGAATTCTCAATTCTGTGGCCTTAGACTCTGACATCTATATTATGTTATTCTTACTGCTAAAGCAAGGGTTTAACGGTGATAGGATCAGAGGCTTAGAACTGAAAGGGATATTTGAGGCTTTCTACCTCCAAACTCTTCATTGTGCAGATGAAGAAACTGAGGTTCAGAGAAAGTGAAACAACTTTCCCAAGGCTTTCACATCTTAAGTATAGTACATAAGATTTGAACTTAGGTCCTCTAATTTCAAAACTGTCACTCATTCCTTTGTGCTGAACATAGAAGTGGTAGATAGGTACTTCTCTCCCTGGAAGAAAATAGTGGAGTCTTCACAGAGGTCCTGCTACTGTATCCCCTTGGTCCTTCTTCGGACTTTCCCATTTTTCCTATATATCCTCCTGAGATCAAACCAATAGTCAGATGAACCTTTAAGGAATATTATTGTGATTTCAAAGTAGCCCTATAAAAATGCTCCAGGAAGCAGCCTGCTAAGAATACTGACTAAAAGGTATTTTGTTAGATTTTTGGTTGATTGATTGGAAGAATTGGCCCTAAGGAAGATCTCTCTCAGGGCCAGCTAGATGATGCAGTGGATAAAGCACAAGATCTGGAGTCAAGAGGACCTGGGTTCAAATTTGACCTCAGATACTTCCTAGCTTTGAGTATCTGGGCAAGTCACTTAGTTCCTTTTTGCCCAGCCCTTGCTGTCTTAGAGTTGTTATTTAGAAAGTAAGGGTTAAAAAAGAGGAAGACTTTCCTCTCCTCTTTTCAAAGGGTAGGTAGGATCATAAGGGATGGATGAAATATCATTAATTCTGTCAATCCATCAGTAAGCACTTATTAAGCATCTACTATGACTAGGCACTGTCATAGGTACTAGGATACAAAGAAGAGTCAATATGATTGAAGTATTCATTGGGTTTGCTGAAATGCTTCCTTTTTTCCTTTCTTTTCTTAGCTTCTATTTCAAAGGATTGCCTTTGGATAGAAGAGGGGAGAGGGATAGTTTTTTTTTTAAGTGAAGGTGATTCAGAAACAAACAATTTCAACCCAAATAAAGTTTTAAAAGGAGAAATCCCAGATATTGTATATAAATCAAATAAATAAAAACTTTTATTTTGAAAAAAGAAGCAAAGTTTACTGAGATATTCCCATTTAATATCCCTTCTATAGGCTCTAGTGTGCTGGGGAAAATGCTGACCTTGGAATCATAGGATCTGAGTTCAAAGGCCTCAGTTTCCTATTCTATAAAATGAGGGAATTGTACTATCTGATCTCGAAGGTCCTTTCCAATTCCAGATCTTTTTTTTAAAAGTCCATTTCCTCCCATAAAGCCTCAAAGTCCAACACGCTACACTGATTTCTTTGCATGTCCTTCTCAGACTCATTTTTTTTTTATTAAATGGGAAAGACAATTTAATGGCATATCTCTTAAAGAGTTGTTTTTGGGGGGTTGTTGGTTTTGTTTTGTTTTTGTTTTTTTTTAGGAAATCCACAACCTGCAGATTCCAAAATGAATATTTTCCGCAAAGAAATCTCCCAGGAGATGATGAAAATTTTTATTTCTTTTTATTTTCTACAGACCAGGGTGAATGGACCCTGAAGATGAACTGTCCTTAGTCACTTAAATAAGATACAGTTTATAGCTTTAAAAATCCGATTTTGAAGAAAACAATATTTCTTGCCTTTCTGTCCCATAATGATCCTGTAATTTACAAAACATAAGAGATTTTAAGGCGTGATGGCATTGCTTTCCTATGCTGAAAATAGGAAGAAGAACTGAGATCAGTAAACCCACTCCCACAGGAGAAATGGAAACACAGATGGGGAATGGTACAAGAATTGGCTCGCCTATTAGCCATGGGAACAGTTTATGACCCTATCTGAATATTAGCATCATTCCAAATGATACCCATTTCTAAGGGTAAATACCAGCTCCTGACATTAATCTCACAACTTTTAATAACACAACTTCAGCAATATCCAGAGCCCCGACAGTACAAACAATCCCCAAAATTTGGCAAGTTTGGGAAATTGATCAATTAATTCACAAACAGTTATTGAAGGCCAATTATGGGCCAACTAATAGGAGAGTGAGCTGTATGAATTATGTTCTCTGTCCTAAAGACTCATAATACACTTAGGCATTAGAATGATTAGAAGATCATGTCATTTTCCCCCACTCCCTTCATAGGGTTCAAGGAGGAACTAGGTTTGTATTGTTCCTATTTATTAAAAAAATGCTAAATTAAGCAGAAGAATTGATTAACTAGAAATTTGGGTATGTTCAAGGAAACAAATTTTATTAATCAAAAAAAGGAGCTGTCAAAATTTGTCCCAAAATTAGTATATATTCCAACCGATCTCTTATACTTTATACATTTTTACAGACAATGAAAATCCACATTCAGAAATTGATTCAATGTTATTTTAGTTAAGGTATAGGAAAAGAGAGACTCAATTCCGTTCTGATGCTATGCTTACTAAGGCAGGAAATTAAAAATTGCTAGCTTCTTCATTGATCCAATGCGTGTGTCATCTTCCACAGGAAACCTTTTCTGATCCCTCTAATCATTAGTGTCCTTTCCCTCTATTTTGGTTATATCTATGTGGTATGCTTCCACTAGAATGTTAGCTCCTTAAGAGGGTTTGGATTTTTATTGTTTTTGCTTGTTTTGTTTTTCTTTTTATCCCCATGGCTAAGACTAATGCCTTCCACAAAATAAGATGATTAAAAAAATACTTCCTGAATTTAAAAGGTTTCACACATTTTAGAAAACAATTTTCAACCAGTATCAAAAGTTTTCTGCTTAATTATCAATTAATAGAGAATTACATACTAACATCATCAAAAAAAATTTATCAATCCAAAAAAGAAGCATTCGATATTTATCCTGAAGTCAGTATGTTTGCCAATCATTTTCTCATACCTTGTGTATCTATACAGATGGGAACCAGGAACTTTGTAGACTCTAAGAAACTGGTGATACAAAGAGTCATAAAGGCATGGTTCCTATTCTCATTTTCAGGTTTCATTTTCCTTGACTTAAAAGGCTTTGACACTGTTGAACATGTCTTGTCATAAGTCATTCTCTTATTTCATGGTCCTGAGGACACCAGACTCTCCTGGTTCTCATGTCTCTTTAATCTCTTCCCTGTCTTGTTCATTTGATCTTCATCTTCTTCTGGACTTTTATAAGAGAGTGTTCCTCCTGTTTACTCTATTTTTTCTCTTTTGGCAGTCTCTTAGTCCCTCTGTATCACTCACCAGCTGACTTCCAAATTTTGATTTCTAGTCCTGACACCAATTAAGGGCTTCAAAATCAGATATTCACCTGCCTACTGAATGACTTTACTGAAGTGTAAGTATAATAAAACATGTCCAAAACCAAATTTATATTTTCCTATAATCCTGTCTGTGGCACAACTATTTGCCCTGTATCCCATTTCTCTTACATCTTATATCCAGTCAATTACCAAACACTATAGAATTCACCTTACAAACATCAACTCTTCTCCATTTCTGCTGCCACTCTATATTACAGTCAATGACTGTCCTCCTTACTTTTTCTCATACTCTACATTCCATCTCCAATCTCTGTGCTTTGGCATGGACCATCCCTCACATCTGAAATATTCTCCCTTCTCACCTCTTCCACAGAGAAAGCCTACCTTCCCTCAAACAAGTTCTACCTCACTTTCCTGATGCTCCTAGTTAATGGTGCTTTCCTCTTCAGCTATTACCTTATATTCATTTTGGATAAATTTACTTATCTGTGTTCAAGTTGTTTATCTTCAAGAGCAGGGAGAGTTTCATTTTTTGTCTTTATATCTCCAATTTCCCAGCACAGTGTCTGGCACGTTATAGGTGCTCAACATACAGTTGTTTAGTCAATGAATGCATGATATCACCCTAACACAGATCTTCAGTGTGAAATGTCTACACCACTATAATAGTCTCCTAATATGTCTCCCTACTGCCACTTTCTTCCCCATTCTAATCAATGAAATGGCTGCAACAAGTTTGGAGGCTATTCCATACTATTACCAGAACAATATTTCATTCCCCTTTCAGACTGTGGGGGAGGAGAAGTGAGGAGGAAGGGAAGCCAACCAGGTTGAAATGATCCTACAGAATTCAATTTGAAAGTTATTTGTTTTGGTGTTTGTTTGAGTTTCTATAAAAATTCATTAGGCCCTGCTTCCACCCCAAAGTATTTGGTAATACTGTACTGATGAAAGTTCAAGCTACCTTTCAGATACTCATTGTCTTCCAAAATGTCACACCACTCTAACTTTACTTTTTAAAACTGTCCCTTCATTTTACTATTTGGTCCCCTCACCTCTATGCCTATGTTCAAATCATTCCCTTTGTCTAGGTCACCCTCCTCATATTTGTCTACTGAATCCTTAAATATCATTTAATGCCCTAAATCAAATATTGAATGCTCCAAAAGACTTTTCTTGATTCTTCTATATCAGAATTTACTAAGCCAAGGTCCATGAATTTTTAAAATATTTTAAAAATTATATTACAACATAATTATTTTCCTTTGTAGTCCTATGCATTCTGCTTTTTAAATTTAAAAACATTATTCCAGGGTAAATGGGTTTATCAGACTGTCAACAGGATCATAATATGAAAAAAGTTTAAGAATGTTTTTTTCCTGGGGTCCATGTACTTTCTTTTGTAATTCTTTAAACCACTAATCAGCTAATATTGTGTACTATAATCATCAATATTTGTGCCTTTTTTCTGTAATCTATCTTTCTAAGATTGTCCAGAAGTGACTGAACTAAGCGATCAGAGCTGATCAAGTAAACTTTAACATGTATATGAGCTATTTTTCAGAGTCTTCAGATGTCCATTTCCTTTTACTCTTGGACACCATCAGTCAGAGTTCTTATAAGTGTAACCCAATTCCTATTTAGTCCTAGAGCAGTTTTCCAGTAGGACAGAGGACTGATAACATAGCATGCTATACAAGTGTAAGTGGAGACAGGGAGGGGTGTGCTGGAACTGGATGAAACCAGCAGCTAATGAAATTGAAACTCAAAAACCTTAAGTTACTTGTCCAAGATCACACGACTAGTGAATATCTTGGGTGTCTTGTCTACTATACTAAATTAAGGTGTTAGAAAAGACAAGGAAAACTGAATGGGAATGGTACAGGGAGGGCTTTACAGACCAGAGAAGATTTGTGACTCATAGGATAAAACAAGTGAGATGTAAAACAATCTCAACTCCATTGCGTTCATAGACTGCTTGCTCAGATATTGCTGAGGAAATCTGTTTGCAAGTTCTAAATTGTGCTCAGTCCTTTCCTTTTTATTCCTCCCTTAGATTAACTGTGAAGAGAAGTGAAGAGAAAGGAGAGGCAAACTAAGCTATGATAGAGATAGATAGATAGATAGATAGATAGATAGATAGATAGATAGATAGATAATAGATAGACAGATACATAGATACAGATAGATAGATAGATAGACAGACAGACAGACAGACAGACAGATAGATAGATAGATAGATAGACAGATACATAGACAGATAGATAGATAGATAGATAGATAGATAGATAGATAGATAGATAGATAGATAGACAGACAGACAGGTAGATAGATAGATAGATAGATAGATAGATAGATAGATAGATAGATAGATAGACAGATACATAGATACAGATACATAGATAGATACATAGATAGATACATAGATAGATACATAGATACAGATAGATAGATACATACATACATAGATACAGATAGATAGATAGATAGATAGATAGACAGGCAGATACATAGATACAGATAGATAGATAGATAGATAGATAGATAGATAGATAGATAGATAGATAGACTGATTGACTAATAGATGCTTGTTTTTTTTTGTTCATGGGTTTTTTAATGCTGACTGATAGTTTTCATAATCCACATGACCATTAAGGATGAATTGTCAAATCTTATGAATTGGGGAGATCATGACTGAGGGGGTACACAGGAAAGGAAAATGATAAGTAGAGATGAGAGAGATTTCACAGTTTGGGTCAATTTGGGACATATTCTAGTAGACTGTATTGTTAGACCTTTATAGCAGGGCATTGGAAAATGAGTTTCTGCAGGCAGAAATAAGGACATTAGTGCCTGTCTGTTCAAGTCTGTGTAAACAGTGAAGCTGTCACTGCCTTCAGCAAAAGACTCTCTGAACTTCCTTCATCCTAAAAGGAGGGCGAGAGAGTCACATGAAGAGGATAGAGAAGCAGGTAAACAAGTAAGAATTGAGTCATGTACCTTTATAATAGTTTGATCAATTTGGTTTTACTTTCTTTGAAAAGTCATGACATTGGGGAAAATGCTGGACAACTCAGATAATGACAGGTCAAGAGACACAAAAGAGTCTATTTTATTTTAGTTAAAATGAACATAAGGTTTAAAAAAAATCCTAACCCTCTGTCTTAGAATCAGTATTGGGTATTGGTTCTAAAAGAGAAGAGCAGGAGGCAATGGGGGTTAAGTGATTTGCCCAGGGTCACACAGGTAGGAAAGTGTCTAAGGCTAGATTTGAACTCAGGACTTCCCGTCTCTGGGCCTGGTTCTCAATCACCTAGCTGCCCCCTGAACATAAGCATTTTTAAGACTGTGGCCATGCAGTAGGGCTGAGCTGTGATGTTGGTCATGTTTCTTTTCTCATTTCCTCTCTTCATGGTCAGAAAGATTTCCTAGAGGGATGCAGCTGAGGGCAGTGGCCAGAGAATGGGTCATGCCCAGGAGGAGGAGAAAAAGAAGGGTTGGAAAATGTTGGCAGTGCCCACATTCCATAGGTAAGGGCCATCCAACGGGAGTAGCTAGCTTTCCTCTTCGTTTTATGCAATCAGCTCTCATAAAGACACCTTGCTCTACCTTTAATGAACCTGAGGGGCAGTACCTATAGAGATTCCCAGGACAGGATACAAGATGTGAGGAAGGGGGAAGTTGGCTGCTGACAGGTAGTCCGTCACCAGCTCTGTCTGATGGAACAGCTCAGGATTTTTTTCCTGGAAAAAATAAGAAGCTGATGATGATTTTTGGAGTCAAGGAGTGAAATGGCAATACCTATGCATCAGAAGGATTATTTTAGTGACTGTGTAGAAGACAGATCAGATTGGTGAGAAGGTGAGAAACAAGGAGACCAGATAGGAAGTTATCAAAACGGTTCAACATTCTATATTCTCCTGAATATATCCTTGTTGAATGAATGAATGAATGAATGAGGAAATTCAAAGAATGGTTAAGATCTCTGTTAGGAAAAAATTCATTGAGCAGGTAGATTTTCAGTAACCCTAAATGTCAGATCTTGTTTTACTTTATTAAAATAAGCATTATTTTTTATGATTGGTGACAAAATTATCAGAGGGAAATGTAAGGTAGGAAAATACCTCAGGCTGGTGGTTTCTAAGCCCTACCTATACAAAGTGGCAGTCTTTAACAGAGGTCTGATCCCTGCCAAATTTGATTCAACCACCTACCTACCAGGATTGAAGCTGATAAGACAGAAAGGAGAGCCTAGGTACATTGACACATTCCAAAGGAATTCTCTCCAGTGGACTTCAAGGACAATTTGCAACAAATACCCTTCATCAGAACATCCTGCCTTGTTCTGTCAGGGTTCATCTTACAGAATTTTCTTCTCCCTAGCTACACTAAGAATAGCTTTTCCACAGCATCCCTTTCCTTTCCAGACACTAATTTCCCTGAAATTTTAATTTATTGTATTTTCATTTCGGTTTCTTTTCCTTTAAGGCATTGTAATTAATGGACTGGTCTAATTTCCTTTGAGACAACATTCTTAATTGCTGTAATTCTCTCTTATGTCTTTTAGGCATCCCTGTTGGCATTGATTCATTTTCATTTTCATTCCTGAATTCTTCAATTATAAATACATAGTCAATACAGGGAGACAGTTTCTCTTCCATCCCTCACCATTCTGCATGGTGTGATACAGCTCTAGGGGCTCTGCCGACATTTTAACATCTCATTTAAAATGGTACATTATCTTGGGCCCACTGCATGTTGGAATTTTTATGAACTTCTGTGCAGAAGTTGGATTTTAACTTTTTTTTCCTTGAAGTAAATATGTATTCTAATCGCTTGCTAGAAAGCAGATTCAAATTTACTTTCAGAATCTCTTCAGAATGATTTATAAGAGGTCTATTATGTGCCCAGAGCTGTGCTAAACAGTGTCTAGGATATATAGAGTAAAGGACACCCTTCAGGACCTTATTATACTCAAGCTAAGCAGATAAGGGCCAACAAGGCAGAGTATTTAAGGGACTTATTAACTATATATTTCTGAATTCAGAGGACAGTTTCTGGACACACACTGCTTCAGGAAATCTAGTTTAAGTCTAGATGTCTCCTTAAGAAAGCCCTCATGGAGTACTATCAATAGGGAAAAGGGGGATTTCTAGCACCACATAGGCAAGTAGAGAAAATGTTTTTGAAGCAGTCTATTTTTGACCATCCTCAATTCATAGATGATTGCCTCACCACCTGTGCTTTTTAATTATGTTTCAGGGAAGACAGACTAGTCCTGGAGTAGGAAGTGGGACCATAATTCCCCAAGCCTTGTATCCATCTAAAGTTATTATATCTTTCTTTCTAGTGGCCCCAAGGTTTCCCAAAAATGCATTCCCCCCCTTCTTGTACAGTTGCTCTCCTTTTCCTAGTGTGATAGAAAGTACATGGGCCTGTTTGTCATGATAATTAGGTTCTAGGTCTAGCTCTGCTATTAGTCCTTTGTCTTTCTGGACCTCTGTTTCCTTATCTATAAAATATTTGTTTTGGGATTTGGAGAGTGATCAAATTAGCTTGATCACTAAAGTCCCTTCCAGATTGAACATCTTATGCTATTATGATTTCTTTGGCTCTTCTCCTGGATTTTCTACTTTCATTCAGTTGTAAGTATCTGGTGGGGAAGGGGAAAAAAGGGAAATATTTATTAGATAGAAGTTAATGTAAGGGTGTGAGTGAACAAAAGTTCAGAAAAGTTGCATTGTGTATGTGGTGAGACAGTGGGGGGAAAGGAGGGTTGATATGGTATAATACAAAGAAAAAGTTATCATGCTACCTATCTCCTGATAGAGAGGAAAAGGACTCAGAGTACAGAACGAGACATATTTTTTGGACATGGTTCATGTAGAAATGTAATTTGCTTGACTATACATGTTTGTAACAGATTGGGATTTTTTCCATTCTCAAATGAGGGAGGAGGGAGAAAGGACAGATTGTGAATTTTTGCTGACTGAAAAAACATATTTAAAAGAGGAACATCTTATTATAGTTCCTTTTGTTCTCCCTATTTGATGCACAGAGTAAAAAAATGTATAGCATAATATATATAACTTATCATTAAATATAGCCTTAGGAAATTATATTTCCATTAAAAATATTTTGAAGAAGTATTGAACAACAGAGGGTGTGGCATAGTAGAGAGAGAAAAGGTCTTAAAAGCAGGAAGAACTAAGCTCTTAGTGAAATAGACAGCTCTAAAACTTCAAGTTAGAGAGAAAATATCAGTCTACATTGTTAGAAGTTCCACACTAAAATCTCCTTCACCAATGAAAGCGCAAGTCCAATTCCCATCTCTAGAAAGTGAGTTGTAGGTGTTAGATATCTGGATATGAGAAAATTATGGGTCTAGATGAAGTTGCTAGTCTCATTGTCCAATGGATAGTTAACTTAAAATCATTGTAAATATGGTTATTTCATTAGAGTAAGAACTAATAAGTCAGTCAGTTAATATTTATTGAATGCTTATTTTTTCAGGAACTATTCTAAGAGATGGGAATGCAAAGGAAGGAAAAAGACAGTCCATTCTCTGAAAGAGCTCACATTCTGATGGGGGAGACAACATACTAACAGCTATGTAAAGGATAAATTTGAGATAATTAACAGAGGCAAGACACTAGAATTATGAGGTCAAGAATGGCTTCCACAGAAGATGGGAATTTAGATGGGATTTGGAAGAAGATGGGAAATCCAGAAAGGACTGGGCAGAAGTATAATTAGGATTTTTTGAATGTTGAGTATGGAGACATCTTGAAGACACAAATCATATAGAAGGGAAAGTCTCAGGACTCTGTCTCATTAGGCAAGAAACAGGGACCTCAGCCTGTCTTTTTGAGAGTAAGAAGAATGATGTGGGTATCATCCATTAAAGGAATGGCCAAATTCACCAGAACAGCCTGTCCTGAGAAGCTTCAATAAAATATCAAAAGAATCTCAACTAGAGAGGTTGGTCTACATTTCTGAGGAAGGAAATATAATCTTCCTAATATTGATGCCCTGGGGCAAACCCAACTCTCCATGACCCCATTTGGGGTTTTGTTGCAAAAGATACTTGAATGGTTTGTCATTTCCTTCTCCAGCTCATTTTATATATGAAGAAACTGAGGCAAACACGGTTAAATGACTTGCCCAGGCTCACAAAGCTAGAAAGGGTTTGAAGCCATTTTTGAACTCAGAAAAATGAGTCTTCCTAACTCCAAGCCCAGAACTCTTTTCACTGTGCCACCACGCTGCTCTCCAAAAAACTATATCTGGCCTCTCAAAAATGACAAGCATTAGTAAAGATTGATCCAGGGTGGAGGAAGTGTTAACTATCAGTTTGCATCTTCCACCCCAACTCATGCATATTCAAAGAAAAAATAGATTTTAAGTAGTGGCAACAACAAGGGAAAAGATGATTGCATGCTGTAGGGAGTTATAGTCTGTGGTAAGTACAGAGGAAATATTGCTGCCTCTACTTCCACTCAGGGAAGCCTAAATGAGGAGGTCCCGTAGTGGAACCCTAGACACATTGGGAGATAGGCAGCAATAGTGAAGCCCCCCAGAGGGAGATCATTTGAAACAAAATCTTTCAAAGACTAAGTGCAAATCATTCTTACTCAAGGTCTGTAGCCAAGTATTACTGGCTAACAAAACCCTGTAAGAAAATGCACAAGGTTAGCTGCAAAAAATTATTTAAGGACTTTTGGGTAAACATGGCAGCAGTCTAGATACAGGACTCTTCCTCTCCTCACCACCTACCAATATAGACTACCTCAAAAAGCCAAAAAAAAAAAAACAAACAAAAAAACAAAAAAACAAAAAAAATTCATATGAACGAAGGGACTCTACAGTAAGGCGCAGCATTGAAGGTACATGGGATTTAGGCATTTCCACACCATAAGGGGGTGAAAAAGCTTCCACCAAAACACAAGCTGATCCACCCTCCCCCACCCCACCTACAGAGCCAGTCAGAGCCAGCACACACTAGAATCAGTGAGTGAGTGAGGGGCACCTTTAGGTCCTTGGCAGCTGACTAAGACCTCCATTTACCTACCCCTGAGAGCAGCTAAACCTGAAACTCCAGGAGGCTGAAGAGTGCAGACCATGGGCACCCGTGGGGAGATAGCATAGAGAAATGCAGCAAACAGCAGAAGCTGCAGAGACTCCAGAGCTGGCCTCAGGCAAAATCCTTGCTCTTTAGCTCAATACACAGAGAGCCTGTCCTCCTCACTCAGATTTCTGACTGGAAAGGGAAGGAAAAACAACCATAGTGATGGCAAACAGTGCCCAGGACCAACTTCCCAACACCAAGAAAAACAAGAAGAAGGCATTAACCCTGGATAATTTTTACGGAGGAAAAATTCAGACTACAGAGGAAATAGCAGAAGAGGAAATCAAAATAAATGGGCCAAAACCTTCCCAAAAAATGGAAATTGGCCACAAGCTCTTGAAGAATTTAAATTGGAGCTTATCAAAAAGATGGAAGCCTTCTGGCAAGAAAAGTGGGAAATAGTTCAAAAAGAAAATAACAGTTTAAAGGGCAAGAACTCCCAATAGGAGAAACAGCTGAAAGCCACAAAAAGCAGGATAAACCAAACTGAAAAGGAAAATCAAAAGATTATAGCATAAAATCAAAAGATTACACCAGAAAACCAGGCCTTAGAGACCAGAATTGGACAATTGGAAATCAATGATCTTGCAAAACGGCAAGAATGAATAAAGCAAAATCAAAAGACTGACAAAATAGAAGAAAACATAAAATATCTCACTGACAAGATGATGAATTAAGAAAACAGAGTGCAAAGAGACAATTTGAGAATCATTGGTCTACCTGAAAACCCAGACATAAACAGAAATCTTGACATTATACAACAAGAAATTATCCAAGAAAACTGCCCTAATGGGCTTGAACAAGGGGGAAAAATAGACATTGAAAGAGTTCATAGAACACCCTCTATACTAAGTCCTCAAAAGACAGCTCCCAGAAATGTAATTGCCAAATTCAAGAGCTTCTAAGCTAAGGATAAAATTTTACAAGAAGCCAAAAAGAGAAAATTCAGATATCAAGGAGAACCAATCAGGATTACACAAGATCTGGCAGCTAATAATGATTTTTTTTTATATTCCAAATTTCTTCTTTAAGGGCTTCAATAAGATCAAATTGTTTATATCAATATATGGAAATTTTTATTTGTAACTCAAAAATTATATTCATTATTAGAGGAATCATTCACAGGAATAGATTGGGATAATAAGTGGTATAAGATGATATGCAAAAAAAAAAGGGAGGAGGGAATCGAAGATGGCACCAAGAGAAACTTGAAGAAATAAGATAAATGGGATAATCTATACCACACAAAGATGCACATGGGAAGGGGAGGGGAAGAATACTATTATAAGAAGGTGAGGAAGAGAGTGCTAATAGCTAATACCTGAACCTTACTCACAATGAAACCAGTTCTGAAAGGGAAGAGCATCTAGATCCACTGGGGTGTTAAATTTTATCTTACCCTACAGGGAAAGTGAAAAGGGAAAACTAAGGAGGGGAAGGGAAAGGGAGTAGAAAAAGGGAGGGAAAGAGAGGGGGGAGGGAACTTATCAGACCCTAAAAAATATAAGAAGGGAACACTGCTGGATTTGTACCCCAAAGAGATAATAAGGAAAAAGACTTGTATAAGAATATTCATTTGGAAGATCTTCCTGACTCGGGGACTTCCGGTTAAGATGGCGGCTTAGAGAAAGCTAAAGCTCAGATCTCCTGAAAACCCTTCCCAACCGATCTCAAACGATAAGCTCCTAAGGCGCCGAAATTCAAAACGATCAACAGCACAGACCCTGGGAACCCTCCTCCTGGACCTGGACCCGGATCAAAAGGTACGGCTCCCCTTAAAAGCCAGAACCCGAGATCCCTCGGACCTCAGGGGTAGGAGCGCAGAGTCCAAGGCTCCCGGACGCCGCAGCCCAGCCGGGCTCAGAGAGCAGAACCCTCAGGGCCTTCTACAGTCCCAGTGAAAGTTACTGCCTGGGGCTTCCCCTGCCGAGAGCTGGTCGAAACAACAGCAACCCTCAGGGCGGGCAAGACAGCCGGCTGGATCCTGCTATCCAAGTCTCAGTGAAAGTCCTCTCCCTTGGAGCTTGGGCTAGCTGCAGCCCATCCCCCCGCAGGCCGACGAAACAGCCTCATGGCCAGCGATTCTGAAGGCAACTTCCGGAAAGCGAGCCGGGGGAGAGTGTGGCCTCGTGGTCCGACCCTTCCATTCCAGTTCCAGTGAGGCATATTCAGTTTAACCCAGGGAAAGCTCATAGAACCATCTGCCCAGGACTAAAGCCTCTGAACACCAGACAGAGACAAGAAAAACTAATCCTCCACATTCAGAAATGGCAAACTCCACAGAACCACAGAAGCCCCAAAATACCAAGAAAAATAAGAAGAAAGGGGCGACTTTGGACACATTCTATGGAGCCAAAATACAAAATACAGAGCAGACAGAAGATAATATAAAAGAAAATGCTCCAAAACCTTCCAAAGGAAATGGAAACTCTCCACAAACCTATGAAGAATTTGAATCAGAAATGACCAAAAAGATGGAAGCCTTCTGGGAGGAAAAGTTGGAAATAATGCAAAAGAAATTCACGCATCTACAAAACCAGTTTGACCAAACTGTAAAAGAAAACCAGGCTTTAAAGGCCAGAATCAGGCAGCTGGAAGACAACGATCGTGTAAAAGAGCAAGAATTAATAAAGCAAAGCCAAAATACCAAGAAATTAGAAGAGAACATAAAATATCTCACCGACAAGGTGATAGATCTGGAAAATAGGGGGAGAAGGGATAATTTAAGAATAATTGGACTCCCAGAAAAGCCAGAAATAAACACCAAACTGGACATGGTGATACAAGATATAATCAAAGAAAATTGCCCAGAGATTCTAGAACAAGGGGGCAATACAGCCACTGACAGAGCTCACAGAACACCTTCTACACTAAACCCCCAAAAGACAACTCCCAGGAATGTAATTGCCAAATTCCAAAGCTATCAAACAAAAGAAAAAATCCTACAGGAAGCCAGAAAAAGACAATTTAGATATAAAGGAATGCCAATCAGGGTCACCCAAGACCTTGCAAGTTCTACTCTGAATGATCGTAAGGCATGGAACATGATCTTCAGAAAGGCAAGAGAGCTGGGTCTCCAACCAAGAATCAGCTACCCAGCAAAACTGACTATATACTTCCAAGGGAAAGTATGGGCATTCAACAAAATAGAAGACTTCCAACTTTTTGCAAAGAAAAGACCAGAGCTCTGTGGAAAGTTTGATACCGAAAATCAAAGAGCAAGGAATACCTGAAAAGGTAAATATTAAGGAAAGGGGAAAATGTTATCTTCTTCTTTTACTCAAACTCTCTTCTATAAGGACTACATTTATATCAACCTATGTATACTAACATGTGGGGAAAATGTAATGTATAAATAGGGGGTAAAGAAAGACCAAATAGAATAATCATTCTCACACAAAGATTCACATGGGAAGGGGAGGGGAAGAAAACTCCTATAAGAAGGAGAGGAAGAGAGGGGGGGGTTAATTAAACCTCAATCTCAGGGAAATCAGCTCTGAGAGGGAAAAACATCCAGATCCATTGGGATCTTGAATTCTATCTTACCCAACAAGGGTAAGGAGAAGGGAAAACCAAGGGGGGGAGGGGGAGAGGGAGAACAAAAAGGGAGGGAAAGAGAGGGGGGAGGGGGAGGGAAGAAAAAGGGAGGGACTAAAAAGGGAAACATCAAGGGAGGGGACAAGGGGGACTGTTTCAAAGTAAATCACTGGACTAAAAGGTAGAGCCGAAGAAGAAAAGGTTAGAATTAGGGAAGGCAATCAAAATGCCAGGGAGTCCACAAATGACAATCATAACTTTGAACGTGAATGGGATGAACTCACCCATAAAACGTAGACGGATAGCAGAATGGATTAGAATCCAAAACCCTACCATATGTTGTCTTCAAGAAACACACATGAGGCGGGTTGACACCCACAAGGTCAGAATTAAAGGATGGAGTAAGACCTTCTGGGCTTCAACTGATAGAAAGAAGGCAGGAGTGGTAATCATGATATCTGATAAAGCCAATGCAAAAATAGACCTGATCAAAAGGGATAGGGAAGGTAATTATATTTTGTTAAAAGGGACTATAGACAATGAGGAAATATCATTAATCAATATGTATGCACCAAATAATATAGCACCCAAATTTCTAATGGAGAAACTAGGAGAATTGAAGGAAGAAATAGACAATAAAACCATACTAGTGGGAGACTTAAACCAACCATTATCAAATTTAGATAAATCAAATCAAAAAATAAATAAGAAAGAGGTAAAAGAAGTGAATGAAATCTTAGAAAAATTAGAATTAATAGACATATGGAGAAAAATAAATAGGGATAAAAAGGAATACACCTTCTTCTCAGCACCACATGGCACATTCACAAAAATTGACCATACATTAGGTCACAGAAACATAGCACACAAATGCAGAAAAGCAGAAATAATGAATGCAGCCTTCTCAGATCACAAGGCAATAAAAATAATGATTAGTAATGGTACATGGAAAACCAAATCTAAAACCAATTGGAAATTAAACAATATGATACTCCAAAACCATTTAGTTAAAGAAGAAATCATAGAAACAATTAATAATTTCATCGAGGAAAATGACAATGGCGAAACATCCTTTCAAACCTTTTGGGATGCAGCCAAAGCGGTAATCAGAGGTAAATTCATATCCCTGAATGCTTATATTAACAAACAAGGGAGAGCAGAGATCAATCAATTGGAAATGCAAATGAAAAAACTGGAAAGCGATCAAATTAAAAACCCCCAGCAGAAAACCAAATTAGAAATCCTAAAAATTAAGGGAGAAATTAATAAAATCGAAAGTGATAGAACTATTGATTTAATAAATGAGACAAGAAGCTGGTACTTTGAAAAAACAAACAAAATAGACAAGGTACTGGTCAATCTAGTTAAAAAAAGGAAGGAAGAAAAGCAAATTCACAGCATTAAAGATGAAAAGGGGGACAGCACCTCCAATGAGGAGGAAATTAAGGCAATCATTAGAAAATACTTTGCCCAATTATATGGCAATAAATACACCAATTTAGGAGAAATGGATGAATATATACAAAAATACAAACTGCCTAGACTAACAGAAGAGGAAATAGAATTCCTAAATAATCCCATATCAGAAATTGAAATCCAACAAGCCATCAAAGAACTTCCTAAGAAAAAGTCCCCAGGGCCTGATGGATTCACCTGTGAATTCTATCAAACATTCAGAGAACAGTTAATCCCAATACTATACAAACTATTTGACATAATAAGCAAAGAGGGAGTTCTACCAAACTCCTTTTACGACACAAACATGGTACTGATTCCAAAACCAGGCAGGTCAAAAACAGAGAAAGAAAACTATAGGCCAATCTCCCTAATGAATATAGATGCAAAAATCTTAAATAGGATACTAGCAAAAAGACTCCAGCAAGTGATCAGAAGGATCATTCACCATGATCAAGTAGGATTCATACCAGGGATGCAGGGCTGGTTCAACATTAGGAAAACCATCCACATAATTGACCACATCAACAAGCAAACTAGCAAGAATCACATGATTATTTCAATAGATGCAGAAAAAGCCTTTGATAAAATACAACACCCATTCCTATTAAAAACACTAGAAAGCATAGGAATAGAAGGGTCATTCCTAAAAATGATAAACAGTATATATCTAAAACCAACAGCTAATATCATCTGCAATGGGGATAAACTAGATGCATTCCCAATAAGATCAGGAGTGAAACAAGGATGCCCATTATCACCTCTACTATTTGACATTGTACTAGAAACACTAGCAGTAGCAATTAGAGAAGATAAAGGAATTGAAGGCATCAAAATAGGCAAGGAGGAGACCAAGTTATCACTCTTTGCGGATGACATGATGGTCTACTTAAAGAATCCTAGAGATTCAACCAAAAAGCTAATTGAAATAATCAACAACTTTAGCAAAGTTGCAGGATACAAAATAAACCCACATAAATCATCAGCTTTTCTATATATCTCCAACACAGCTCAGCAGCAAGAACTAGAAAGAGAAATCCCATTCAAAATCACCTTAGACAAAATAAAATACCTAGGAATCTACCTCCCAAGACAAACACAGGAACTATATGAACACAACTACAAAACACTCGCCACACAACTAAAACTAGACTTGAACAAATGGAAAAACATTAACTGCTCATGGATAGGACGAGCCAATATAATAAAAATGACCATCCTACCCAAACTTATTTATCTATTTAGTGCCATACCCATTGAACTACCAAAATACTTCATCACTGATTTAGAAAAAACCATAACAAAGTTCATTTGGAAGAACAAAAGATCAAGGATATCCAGGGAAATAATGAAAAAAAACACATATGATGGGGGCCTTGCAGTCCCTGACCTAAAACTATATTACAAAGCAGCAGTCATCAAAACAATTTGGTACTGGCTAAGAAACAGAAAGGAAGATCAGTGGAATAGACTGGGGGAAAGCGACCTCAGCAAGACAGTATACGATAAACCCAAAGATCCCAGCTTTTGGGACAAAAATCCACTATTCGATAAAAACTGCTGGGAAAATTGGAAGACAGTGTGGGAGAGACTAGAAATAGATCAACACCTCACACCCTACACCAAGATAAATTCAAAATGGGTGAGTGACTTAAACATAAAGAAGGAAACCATAAGTAAATTGGGTAAGCACAGAATAGTATACATGTCAGACCTTTGGGAGGGGAAAGGCTTTAAAACCAAGCAAGATATAGAAAGAATCACAAAATGTAAAATAAATAATTTTGACTACATCAAACTAAAAAGCTTTTGTACAAACAAAACCAATATAAGTAAAATCAGAAGGGAAACAACAAATTGGGAAAAAATCTTCATAGAAACCTCTGACAAAGGTTTAATTACTCATATTTATAATGAGCTAAATCAATTGTACAAAAAATCAAGCCATTCTCCAATTGATAAATGGGCAAGGGAAATGGATAGGCAGTTCTCAGATAAAGAAATCAAAACTATTAACAAGCACATGAAGAAGTGTTCTACATCTCTTATAATCAGAGAGATGCAAATCAAAACAACTCTGAGGTATCACCTCACACCTAGCAGATTGGCTAACATAACAGCAAAGGAAAGTAATGAATGCTGGAGGGGATGTGGCAAAATAGGGACATTAATTCATTGCTGGTGGAGCTGTGAACTGATCCAACCATTCTGGAGGGCAATTTGGAACTATGCCCAAAGGGTGCTAAAAGAATATCTACCCTTTGACCCAGCCATAGCACTGCTGGGTCTGTACCCCAAAGAGATAATGGACACAAAGACTTGTACAAAAATATTCATAGCTGCGCTCTTTGTGGTGGCCCAAAACTGGAAAATGAGGGGATGCCCATCAATTGGGGAATGGCTGAACAAACTGTGGTATATGTTGGTGATGGAATACTATTGTGCTAAAAGGAATAATAAAGTGGAGGAGTTCCATGGAGACTGGAACAACCTCCAGGAAGTGATGCAGAGCGAGAGGAGCAGAACCAGGAGAACATTGTACACAGAGACTAATACACTGTGGTATAATCGAACGTAATGGACTTCTCCATTAGTGGCGGTGTAATGTCCCTGAACAACTTGCAGGGATCCAGGAGAAAAAAACACCATTCATAAGCAAAGGATAAACTATGGGAGTGGAAACACCGAGAAAAAGCAACTGCCTGAATACAGAGGTTGAGGGGACATGACAGAGGACAGACTTTAAATGAACACTCTAATGCAAATATTATCAACAAAGCAATGGGTTCAAATCAAGAAAACATCTAATGCCCAGTGGACTTACGCGTCGGCTATGGGGGGTGGGGGGGGGAGGAAAAGAAAATGATCTATGTCTTTAACGAATAATGCTTGGAAATGATCAAATAAAATATATTAAAAAAAAGAATTAAAAAAAAAAGAATATTCATTTGTGGTGGCAAAAAATTGGAAAATGAGTGGATGCTCCTCAATTGGGGAATGGCTGAACAAATTGTGATATATGTTGGTGATGGAATACTATTGTGCTGAAAGGAATAATAAACTGGAGAAATTCCATGAGAATTGGAATGACCTCCAGGAATTGATACAGTGTTAGAATCAAATATAATGAATTTCTCCATTAGTAGCAATGCAGTGATCCTGAATAACTCTGAGGGATCTATGTGACAGAACACTATCCACATGCAGAGGAAAAACTGTGAGAGTAGAAACACCAAAGAAAAACAACTGCTTGATTACATGGGTCGATGGGGATATGATTGGGGATATAGACTGTAAATGATCACCCTAGTGCAAATATTAATAATATGGAAATAGGTCTTTATCAATGACACATGTAAAAACCCAGTGGAATTATGCATTGACTACGGGAAGGGTGGGTGAAGGGGAGGGAGGGAAAGAATATGATTCTTGTAACCAAAGAATAATGTTATAAATTGGTGAAATAAAATTAAAATAAAAAAAATTATCTAAACTAAGCTATGTGTCTCTGAGCAAGTCATTTTTTTTTGCCTCATCTTCCTTATCTGTAAAATCAATTATAGAATTAAATGATAATCCACTCCAGTATTTGCCAAGAAAAAGCACAAAATAAGGTCAGAAAGAGTTGGACATGACTGAAAAGACTGAATAGCAACTACATCTATGGGTGTACATGTGTGTGTGTGCCTGTATGTGTGTGTTTGTAAAAGAGACTATGCGTTATAATAGACAGCCAGGTAGTCAGAAAAACCAGGATGTGTGTGTGTGTGTGTGTGTGTGTGTGTACCCAGTTGTGGGATTCTGGGAAACCTGCAGCTTTTCAGTGCCATTTGGGCAACTCTCTAAGGCTGTAAGTTATAAAGTAATTGAAAATATTCATTGGAAGAAAGAGTTTCCTCACTTGGAATTTACTACACCAATGAAATTCCAAGTCTAGTAAAAAACAAACAAACAAAAAAAACTACCTTTGCCCTTGTGCCAAAGGGCTGATCTTATAGCAGATTCTTCTCTTCTCTAGCTGGGAAGGACAACTTATCCTAAAGTTTTTGTGATCAGTTAATTCCTTGCCAGAGGTTGCTATATGCTGAGATAAAGTTATCAAAATACTTGTTTTTAAAAGTTTATCAACCTTGGTTTAATAACTCCTTCCCTAAAGTCTATGAATGGATGGGCCTTCTTGGGTCAGAGGCCAATATTCTTCTGGTATATACCTACTGCTGCCATCTTGAGAACCAAGGAAATATTGGACTGTCCTAGGAAAAGGTCTTTATTAGTGAGCCCTTAGGTTTCAAAAAGTAGCCAGAGGTTCTCAATGCATATCATTCCCCACAAATACTTCACCATGTAAATGCCAGTCCAATTTTACAAACACGTGCAAATACATGCACATATAGATGTACATACATATATAGAAATACGTTCACACATTTATTTGAAGGGGCCATCTTCCTTTTAAACACTGAAGTGATGGTTTCCATTCTAGCAATAACAGATGTATTGGATCATAAAAATAAAAACTTTAGATTATAATTCTAGCTTTTTTTCTAATAAGAAACAAAATATTTAACAGTTTCCTCCATCATCCTTCTTTTGTTTTGGATTGGGTTGCATTTTTGTTTCCTCTCCTCAGAGATGATGCATGGTCTTTAAATCACCACATTATTATTCACAAAGGAACTTAAAGAGTAACAAAATTGCACAGGGCTGAAATGAGCTCTTGCGCCATCTACGGAAAACACATTCTTCAAATTACCCAGTAAAAGGAATTTTTCCAATTTAATTTTCAGGTAGGTCTATAAAATTAATAAGTATTCTGACTGAAAAGCATAATTAAGCCAATGGTGAATGTAAATGAGTAGAGGAAGCATCGTGCTATGACCAGAATATCATTTTGCACCTGAATAGCCCATATGAGAAAAACAAATTATTAATGCAGAATTTTATCCTCTGGAACATTCTAACAGAGCCATAACTAACATGAGATGAATGGGGTGTTGTCCCAGTGTGCCAACACAGTGAGTATGGGGCATGCTTTCTCCCCTTGAGAGCACAGTTCCTTGCCAGGGAAACTTTGTTCTTTGCTTTACCTTATAATCTTTCACCAGTACCTACTATGTCTGCTTTCAATCTTTTCCATCAGGACTTCATTGCCACAGCACCTTGGGTGACAATTTTTTCAGACTTTCATAGGTGCAGGGACCTAACTCTCTGGTAAACTGGTTGCCACTGCCTAGACACAAATACAATTGCAGTTAGGACTGTCCTCTATGCCGCCCTCCCCATTCACCCAAGTATATTTGCCCTAGATATGGCTATAGCAAGTTATAATCTTTCATTCTAGTATATGTGAAATTTCTGATAACTGTGAGGGGTAGCAATTCCCCCCCCCCTCTCTCTGTCTCTCTCTCTCTCTCTCGGAAAATCTCAACGAGCCAACATGGAAGCAGCTCAGAGTGGGGATCATCCTGAGGGAGAGAGCAGCTATGAGTGAAAGTTCTTCACATGTGAACATCATCATCTTCTTAAAAAAGGATGAGGAGACTACTTTTTTTTAATCTTTACCTTCTGTCTTAGAATCAATACTGTGTATTGGTTCCAAGGCAGAAGAGTAGTAAGGACAGGCAATGGGAATTAAGTGCCTTGTGCAATCACACTCTTTTGGAAATGTCTCAGGACAAATCTGAACCCAGGACCTCCTGTCTCTAGACCTGGCTCCCAATTTACTGAGCCAGCTAGCTGTCTTCCAGAAGATTTCTTTGAAAGAGCAAAGATTTCTGCTAGGTTAAAGTCACAGATAAGGGGGCACAATAATACATATAAGAAGCAAGAAGTATCAGTACTATTAAAGCTGTCAGATCTTCCTGAGGTTGGCAATGAAGTAAATCCTGGGTTACTGGCTCTTGAACGTCTATAAATTAGAGGGGATTTCAAGTTCTGGCTTTGGAAGTCATCTGATCTGTACAGACAACCTGAGCAAACAAGAGTCAGAGAATCTTCCCCTAGATTCAGTGGAACATTTTGAGTACATTACTATAGAGTTCTGTTCCCAAAAGGACTTTGATTCCTCTATAACAGCGGTTCTCAACCTCTCAATTTGTAGCAATGAGAATACATGATGCATATCAGGTATTTACATTCTGAATCATAACTGTAGCAAAATTACAGTTTTGAAGTAGCCACCAAAATAATTTTTTGGTTTGGGTCACTGCAACATGAGGAACTGTATTGCGGGGTCACGGCATTAGAAAGGTTGAGAACCACTGGCCTATATAACAATCCATGCCACAATCTAGTCTGTTAAAGGGAGATCTAGGGCAAAAATTCTTATCTTGGAGGCTACAAACTTGGTTTTTCAAATATTTTTATAACTATTTCAATACAATCAGTTTCTTTGGTAATCTTACATTTTATTCGTTTAACAACATCTGAGAAGGGATCCATGGGCTTCACCTGACTTCTGAAATACTCCATAATACCAAAAAAAATTAAGGAAATTTTTATCCAAGCCTCTAATCCAAAAATCTCAGATCCAGATACTAACCCTCCTGCTGCCTAACAATGAGTAAATAGGGGAAGGGGGGTGTATGTACTTCTTATAAATATGGAGCATGTAGATTAGAGAGTCAGAAAACTACAGCCCACAGGCAGCCCTCCATCTTTTTTTGTATGCCCCACAATTTAAATTTGGGGAAGGCAATGGATCAGATTTGGCTCCCAGGACTTAGTTTGTAAACCTCTAGTATAGATGGAGTTCTAAAACTTATCTTGACAACTCAGAGTTATACTGTAGAAAGAGCTGCCTACATGAGGAGAAAAACAACTTCAAGGGCCATTTCATATTGGAAATTTTTTGCCCGTCCTTTTCATAAATGTTTATTTTTGTAGAAGTGTACCCTAAGGCATTTTTGAGGGGGAGGGGAAATATATTTTATAGCTACTATTCTTACTATGTATGCCATATGAACAATAAATGTCTTTCCTTGAGCTAGTTTTTTTCTACTGTTAATGAGAAATACACTTAAGACTATAATCTATATAATATTAAGAATGTGGTACCCTAGAATCCAATAGTAGTAGTCCCCAAAAGGGGGCTCAACTCATGAGCATGTGTATCCATGGGAAAGTAACCCAAAGTAGACACTATGTGTGGGATATGCAGAGTTCAGCAACACATTTGCCAAAGAATATCATAATCATTCTTCTGGACGTAGATGAAGAGATGTGAGGGAGGCTCTATAGCTATGTCCTTATTAGTAAAAAGAATGAATTCACGAAGTGGCCACATGATTTGAATTCACACTGCATATTTCCTTAGGGCTAGAATCAATTGCCATATTTTACATAATTACAACTTTAAATAGTGCAAAGCTGAATATATGTGACCACTTCAGGGAATTCATTATTTACAGTAACAGGGATCTAGCTGTAATACTCAGATAAATTCAGAAATGGTCAGCCAAAAGAGTGGCTATTAACAGGTTATGTCAAATTGAAAGGAAGTCTCTAATGGAATCTGTTCTTGGGACCAGGCTGGTTAATTCATGGTATCCCCAAAGACTGGGCAATTTTAAGCAATTAGAGGCTATTAAAACTCAAGACTGAACTAAGACTTTTGGGACACCCTATTTTTAAAGTAAATATGGAATTTGCAGATTTAGAGGGCATAACTAACATATTAGATGACAGAGACAAGACCCAAAAAGATATCAGTAGACTACAAGCATGATTTGAATCTAATTAGCTAATATTTAATGGGAGAAAAATCTAACCTTCTGTACTTGGTGCTCCATGAGCTGTTTTCCATCTTCACCGTCTGCACAACTTCCTTCCTAGCATTGCTTCTTTTTAAAATTTATTTTATTTTTTTATTTATTTTTCCCATCATTACTTCTTAAAGTGATTTAAAAAACCCCTTACTTTCTGTCTTAGGATCAATACTGTGTATTGCTTCCAAGACAGAAGAACAGTAAGGACTAGGCAATGGGGGTTAAGCGATTTGCCTAGCATCACACAGCTAGGAAATGTGTGAGACCAATTTGAACCCAGAACTTCCCATCTCTAGCCCTGAATTCCCAATCGTCTGAGTCACCTAGCTATCTCCTTAAAGTGAGTTTTAAAAATCAACATCACAAGCACAGGATGGGGAGGCATGGGTAGAGATTAGTTTCTGTGGAAAAGATCTGGTCATATTATTAGTAGGAGGAGGAGCAGCAGCAGTAAAATAGTAGTAGTGGTGGTGGTAGTAGTCATCAGAACTTTAAGGTATAAAAAGCTTTTGACAAATACTATGTCATTCAATCTTCACAAGCACGTTGGAAGGTAGGAGTATATTACAAAGACCTAGACTATGATTTAGGGGTCATACACAATGGAAGCTACAAGCTCTTTAGAAACCCTAATTTTTCATGCCTCCCACCTTTCTTTTCCCCATCCATTCCATATAGGCTAATCAAAGAGGGACTCGATGGTTCAGGGCCCAGGTTCTCCATCCTAACAGAAAGCGAATATGGCATTTAACAACCTCTGGCTCTCTGCCACTTCTCAGCCTTTGCTTCTTCCTGGCTGCCTCTCCTGTTCCATCAGGGGTTACCAGGCTCAGGGCCAGATGATATCTGAATTCCTGCCAGGTTCCTTGCCCTTTGCAAGCCCTCTATGGGAAAGAAGGTTAGTGACACAACTTTTCTCTTCTTACAAAAATCAATGAAACTCATAAACCCAAAAGAAATAATAATAATTTCATTGCCTTAGATTGCTTTTCCTGTACCTAGACCTGCAGCAAGGATTGTGTGTTCACTCAAAAAGATTCAATCTTCAATCACAGCTTTACACTTGGAATGGCCCTTAGAGGTCATTGAGTCCACTGCCTCTCAGTTTACAGATGAGGAAATTGAAGACTAGGTAGGTTAAATTATTTGTCCAAGGTTACCTAGGTCACAAACAGCAGAGCTAAGATACAAATCCAGGTTGCCTGGCTCTGGGGCCAGTATTCTTTCCATTACACTGCTCTGATTTCTTCTTAAGACTAGAAGGAATTGTAAATGGTCCCTTAAGCTCTCAATGTCTGTGTCTATTTGGAGATATGCCCCACCCCCTCATCTCCAAGATTTAGGGGGTTGCATGGCTTATGTTGTTTGTTTATGAGTATGGAGCATAAAGTTGTGAGAAACGTTACTTGCAGAGAAAATGATTTTCCATTTATTCTTAGTCTTTCAGTGGATATCCTGAGTTGTCTCTACAAGAAAGAATGTAGTGTTCAGACACTTCCTAGCTGTGTGACTCTGGGAAAGTCTTAACCTGGTTTGTCTTCTGTCAAATGAGTGGGAGAAGGAAATGGCAAGTCATTCTTTATCTTTGCCATGAAAACTCCAAATGGGGTCATGAAGAGCCAGACAAGACTGAATAATTACTGAACAACAATAATCAACTATTCATCAACTTTTTTTTGGTTTATTTTTCAACCCTTACCTTGCACCTTAGAATCAATGCCAAATAAGGACTAAGGAATGGAGATTAAGTGACTTGCCCAGGATCATGTAGCTAGAAGTGTCTGAGGTCAGATTTGACTCCAGGAACTCCATTTCTAGGCCAAAAGAAAGAGAGAGAGAGAGAGAGAGAGAGAGAGAGAGAGAGAGAGAGAGAGAGACAGACAGACAGACAGACAGACAGACAGACAGGCAGACAGACAGAGACACAGAGACAGAGACACAGAGAGACAGAGACAGGGACAGAGAGAAAGAAAGAAAGAAAAAGAAAAAGAGAAAGAAAGAAAGAAAGAAAGAAAGAAAGAAAGAAAGAAAGAAAGAAAGAAAGAAAGAAAGAAAGAAAGAAAGAAAGAAAGAAAGAAAGAAAGAAAGAAAGAAAGAAAGAAAGAAAGAAAGAAAGAAAGAAAGAAAGAAAGAAAGAAAGAAAGAAAGAAAGAAAGAAAGAAAGAAAGAAAGAAAGAAAGAAAGAAAGAAGAAGGAAGGAAGGAAGGAAGGAAGGAAGGAAGGAAGGAAGGAAGGAAGGAAGGAAGGAAGGAAGGAAGGAAGAAAGAAAGAAAGAAAGAAAGAAAGAAAGAAAGAAAGAAAGAAAGAAAGAAAGAAAGAAAGAAAGAAAGAAAGAAAGAAAGAAAGAAAGAAAGAAAGAAAGAAAGAAAGAAAGAAAGAAAGAAAGAAAGAAAGAAAGAGGAGGAAGGGAGGGAAGGAATATTTAATCTTGATTAGAGAACTGCAAATTAAAACAACTCTGAAGTACCACTTCACATCTATTATCATATTGGCTAATACTATAGTAATGGAAAGTGATAAAAGGAAGAAAGAAAAGAAAGAAGAAAGGAAGGATGTGGAAAAGATAATTTGAATATGCAGAAAAAGGAAATGAAATCCTGGCACTATAATCTGCTCCCACTATCTATTTCCATCCTTTCATACCACATAAAAGCATAAAATGATACATATATAAGAGATACAGAGAAAGGGAGACAGAGAGACAGAGAGTCAGAAAGACAGAGACAGAGACAGAGAGATACTGACCTGGATGAGAGCAGAAGAGAGTTGGGGAAAACAGTAGAGCTTCAGTCTTCTTGAAGTTCTCTTCAAGCTTTAAGTAGTGTCCGACACTCCTGGTTTCCATCTTTGAGAAAGAAGATGAAAGAGGCCAACTTCACTTTAAGTTGCTGAAGCAAAAGGCTCTAGGAAAGCATTAGAAGAGCTGGCAGTCTCCATCATGTCCCTATCCTCAGTTTGATACTCTCGAGACTTTGAGGAACTCACTTGGGTGAGATCTGGTACTCTTTCCCTTGGTTGAGCTGGCCTTAATGATGTTACTGAGATAAGCAGCATTAGGGGAAGACATATGTTTCCAGCTTTGGTGGTTGTCTCCTGAGTTTGAGATTTTATGAATGGGGGTCAAATTGGTCATGAGTGAAATATCTACAATAACTTCTTAGAAGAGAAGAGTACCACTACTGGAAATTCTGCCTATGAAAAAACTAATAAATCATATCTGACTATCTAGAAGAGCTGTACATTGAAGAGCGAATCTCTGAGATGAAAAGAGGATATTTTTCCAATAGGTTTGTCTTTACATCTTTGCTAAATATAAGAGGTGATGGAGCATTGTTTCATGTTTTAAAGATTTGTTGATATATAACTATGTGGTTTTTGTCTTTTAGGTATTTCCCTTGAGGTATTTGTTCTACTACTTAACAATCTTTTGGGAGAGCCTAGAAACAAGCCTATGAAGTAAAAAACAACCTGAATCCTTTCTTTGGGTGGGTCATTTATCCCCTAGTACTAAATCCAGTTCATATGGGTTCAGAGTCAGACCCTCTTTTGAGAGGGATTATTCCCTGGAATTCAGATGACATTTCATTAGTTCCTCATAACTGTGAGGTAGAGTCTATTAGTATATCCATTTTATAGAGGAGATAACCAACTCAAGAAAATTGTAATTAACTTGCCCATGGGCATTGAGCTAATATTAGAGGATTTTGTAGTCACAGTTTTTTGTTTTTTATTTTATATCTTTTATTACCTTCTACCTTAGAATCAAAAAGAACAGTAAGGTGTTAGGCAGTTGAAGTTAAGTGATTTGTCTAGGGTCAAGCAGGTAAGAAGTGTTTAAGTTCAGTTCTGAACTCAAGATCTCCTCTATCCAGGTCTGGCTCTCTATCCACTGAGCCAACTAGTTACCCTTACAATTTTCCTGAATCCAAGTTCAGTGTGCTTTCTACTATACCACACTAACATCTTCAACAACACTAATGAAGTACCTATATTGTTCAAGACATTTATACATTAAGTCATATGATCAAGTTTCATTTTTCAAATATATAAATAAATAAATCAAATTTATAAGAATACAAACCATTTCCCAACTGAAAAATAGTCAAAGGATATTAACAAGCAGTTTTCAGTCAAAGAAATCAAAGCTATCAATAATCATATGAAAAAATGTTCTAAATCACTCTTGATTAGAGAAATGCAAATTCAAACAACTCTGAGGTTCTACCTCACACACATATCAGACTGACCAATATGACAGCAAAATGATAAATGTTGGAGGGGATATGGAAAAATTAGGACACTACTACATTGTGGGTGAAATTGTGAACTGATCCAATCATTCTGGAGGGCAATTTGGAACTATGCCCAAAAGGCTATAAAACTGTGTATCACCTTTGATCCAGTGATACCACTGTATCCCAAAGAGATAAAAAAGGAAGAGGGAAGGACCTAGTTATTCAAAAATATTTATAGTAGCTCTTTTTTGTAGTGGCAAAGAATCAGAAATTGAGGGGATATCTAAGAATAGGAGAATGACTGAACAAATTATACTATATGATGGTGATGGAAAACTATTGTTCTATAAGAAATGATAAACAGGATGATTTCAGAAAGAGTTGGAAAAACCTACATGAACTGATGCATGTGAAATAGAGTGAAATAAGCAGAACCAGAAGAATATCATACACAGTAACAGTGATAATGTATGACAATCAACTATGATGAACCTACTTACTCTCAGTAATTCAATGATCCTGAACAATTCTGAAGGACTTATGATAAATAATGCTATCCACCTCCAGAAAAAGAACCATTGGAGTCAGAATGCAGATCAAAGCATATTATTTTTCAATTTGGTTTATTGGGGAGTTTTAATTTTATGAGTATTCTCTTACATTAATAAACAATATAGAAATGGGTTTTGCATGATTGAATTCATGCATGCCCCAGATCAAATTGCTTAACATCTCCAGGAAGTTGTAGGGAAGAGGAAGGAAACAATTTGGATCTTATATAAAACATGTGGAAAATTGTTACTATGTGTATTAGGTAAAATAAAATAACATTTTATAAGAGTCATATGATTAAAGATTTCTAGATGGAAGATGCCTTGGAAGCCAACTCATCCAACTTCCTCATATTATAATTGAGGATGCTCAAACCCAGAGACTATCTAAAGTCATGAATATATTGTGTCAGGTCTAGTGCAGATAACTGACTCAAAACAAAATGAATTTTCTGCTGAACCACAAAGCAGGATAGACTCCTCTTTAGAGTACTTTTAATGCTTTTTGTTGTCTTTTCAAATATCTATCCTATGAAGAATTTCTCTTTGAAGAGCTAGCTGGTCTCCCTTGTGCTGATTTCATGACAAAGGGATGGTGCTCTTCAAAGAAATTGTTAGGCTGACATTGTTGCCTACTGAGGATGAGCTCATCACTTCTTGGTCACTAATCTTCTTTGTTCTCACCCCTCTGTGTATTTTGGGAAAGAGAGTAAGAGAACTATGCCCCGACTGCATTTCTGCAGCAATTTCTGTCAGAAATCCTGTGGGTGCTCTCTATTTCATTGCAATACTTAAAATAGTCACCCAAGAGTGCTCAGATATGCATTTGGGTACCACAGCCTGAGGCCTTCTGGCTCACTGATGCCTTTTCAGATGTAATAAATAGTTAAAAATGTATTCTTGGGTCACACCTACTGTCTTGAAGCAACAGCCAGGTGCATAAAAGTATTTCTAAAAAACAGTCTTCAGGAGCAAAAGCTAAACTGAAAAGGTTTAAAAGTCTAACTGAAAATAGTTGTTAAAAAAAATTCTCAAACTTAGGAAGTGATTGGATATCCTAAAGCAAGGGAAATTATTATATCACTAGTTATTAAAATACTAATTATTATGTGTTATATCACATCACATCAATTCGTATCAGATATCAGATATATAAGATTGCCAGGCCTGAAGTCAGGAAGACCAGAGTTCAAATCTGGTGTCAGACCTCACTAGATGTGTGACCCTGGTCACCTCTGTTTGCCTAGGTTTCCTCATCTATAAAATGAGGATGATAATAATAGCAATCACCTTCCAGCATTGTTGTGAGGATGAAACAAGATAATAATTGTAAAGTACTTAGTACAGTGCCTGGCACATAACAAGTGCTATATAAATGTTAACCATTATTATGTTATCATTATTATTGACATGAATTCAAAATCAGTATTTTTTCTAGCCATTTGCCTTTGTAAACAAACTATTTTATCTGAAACAAAGCGATTAACTGCTTTATCATATAATTGGTCTCAGTGTAAATGACTCTTCCCCAATGTGATGATTAAATAATAATAATAATTTTTTTTAATCTTCTGGGAAAATATTTGCAAAGCCAAGATGCTGGTTTTTTTAATTATGTTCTTTGCTTTTCCACCTGTTGGAATTATGTCAATTTTTAAAGTGTCCTTTCAGGCTTTTGCAGATCCATATGACAGAAGTGATATTTATCTCCTCAGCTCTGCCCTCTTTATCCCTTTTGTATGCATGCTTCATATTCTGCTTTGTATTATAGATGTGTATTATAGGGCATTGTGGATGAGTTCTACCTCTAACCCAAACTATTTGAACAAATTACTTCACCTCTCTCTCAGTTCCCCCATCTAAAAGTAGGTATAATAATAGCACCTACTTTGCAGGATTGTAGTGAGGATGAAATGAGATGATATTTATAAAGCACTTTGTCAACTTTAAAGTGCTATATAAGGCTAGTTATTATTCATTTGTTATTATTACTTATTGTCGTAGTGAATTGGAAGCTGCATATTAACAAACAAGTGTGATATGACTGCCAAAAGTAAATTAATAATCTAAGTCTGAATTAAAAAAGGCAAAGAGAACCTAAAACAAGGGATGTGATCATCTGTTGTCTTCTACCCAGATAAGACAACATCTGGAATATTGGGCTTCTTTCTATGTATCACATTTTAAGAATGATATCGGTAGACAGTTTGTAATTAATCCAAAGGGTAACCAGAATGATGAAGGACCATCAATCTATACCATTTGAGGAATGGTTGAAAGAACAATAATCAAAAGTCATTAAGCTGTGTATACCCTTTGATCTAGCAATTCTACTAAAAAGCACTTATCACAAATAGATTGAGAGGGAAAAAATGGAATATACTCATACCTTCAAATATATTTAAAGCATTTTTTGTTATGACAAAGATTTAGAAACAAAGCAGATCCCTATAAAGTGGAGAATATCAGAGAAAATTACCATATATGAATCTAATATCACATGATAAGAAAATGCTAAAAGTTCAAATTCAAAGGAATTTGGGAAGAATTGAGTGAACTAATTGAGAGTGAAGGAAACAGAATCATGAGAGCTATTTATAGAGTGACCATGATACTGTAAAAAAAAAAAAAAATCATGAACAGCTTCAGGACCCTGACCAATTTGTCCACATTCAGGTTCCTTCTTCAAAGTCTCAACTTCTCCAAAAAAGCCTTTCCCAGTATTTTGTAATTTTTGTGCCTTTCCTCTGAGATTAACTTGATTTGCTCTACATATATTCTGTTTACACATAGCTGTTTGGATATTCTCTCCCTAATAAGGTTGTAAACTCCTTTAAAGTAAGGTCTATCTTTTAACTTTCTTTTTAGTCCCAATTCTTAGTCCAATGCATGGCACATAATAAGTGTTTAATAAAAGCTTGTTGGTTGACACTATAATAACCAATGTATAAGAGAATGTTCTAGATACTATAGAGGCCAGAAAGATAAAACAATTCAATTTGATAAGCAATTCAGCAAACATTTATTAAGAGTTAACCATAGATGAAGGCACTGTGCTATGGTTAAATACTAGGAATTTAAAGATTAATAGTTAATTAATAGTTAAAATTGTAGTTCCTCCCTAGAGGAGTTTTTCAATAAATAAGAGATAACTATAAAAATAATAATAATATAAATTAGTATGTAATAAATATAATACTATTCCTTCTCCAGATTACCTGCCCCAATTTGTACTCATATTACAATAATGACAAATCCCCATTGATGTGTTTTTCATCAACAAAAGCCAGTGGACTTGATTAGCTCCTAGCAAAGAAATTTACTAAGATGGCATAGTATAAGGAATTGGTACCAAAAATTCATTCCTTAACCTGTGCTACACTATGCACAATATTCTAAGGATAGTAGTATCATACTTAGAGGACATGGTAGTAAGACATATTTGTCAGATTCACATATAGCAAAGGAAACTCCACTCTTAGCACTTTATAACTTGGAAACCTAGCCTGTTTTTGTACAGTCTGCTCCCCTTGGGTGTAGCACCTCAAAAGAGCATGTTACTCCACTGGGCTCCAAGGACCTGCCTTTTGTTTTTGTTTTTGAAACAATAACCAGCTCTCTTCTTTCTCTTTGTATCTATATCTATCATTAGAATCTAACTGCTACCAGATTGATTCATTCTCTTTTAGTGGTACAGTAGTATCAATATCATGACAGATAAGAGTAGAGGAGAGAAAATCTCCCCTCTATACCCTATCCCTATTGCACTATGGTAGAGGGAAAGGCTACCTCCAAAAGACACAAATTTCATACCTCCTGAAATCTAACTGCTGAATTTTATCCAGTTAGTTAAAATCCAGAAATAAATCTAGCATGTTTTCTTAGCCAGTGACTATGTTCCCTTCTTGATTCCAAGAGCTTTGTCCCTTATAAAAAAAATCATAAGGTATAAAAGTATTTCTTTAAATAGTTAAATGTTTTCATTTGGACAACATTTTGATGAGGTGAATAGACACATTCTGCATTAGTTTGAGTTTTCCTAAATTTCTTTGAATCTGACCATATTTAAATTAATTATGTTGCAACAATCCTATATTAAATTCATATACCATAATTAATTCAGGCATTCTCCCCTTCCTGAGGATGCACTTTGTTTCTAAGTCTTTGTTACAACAACAAAAAAATGTGGCTATAAATATATTTTTATACCAGTCATTTCACTCTTTCCTTGACCTATTTGGGGAATATTTCTAGTAGTGTATTTGCTGGATCAAAGGGTATAAACAGTTTAGTGACTACTGTGGTATAGTTCCAGATTGCTTTATAAGATGGTTGTATCAGTTCACAACTCCAAGTACAGAAAATTAGATTGTCTGTTTTCCCATACTGCTGTCAATAATTGTCATTTTCCCTTTTTGTCACTTTTGTATAGCTATGTTAGTTATGAATTATAATTTGAATGTCTTATTACTAGTTACATGTAGATTTTTATAGGGATGTTGAGATTTTTTCATTTCTTCTTTAGAGAACAATGAAGTAATTTAAGTAGTGTTACTTTTATTCATATTAACTCCACCCAACCACAAGCAATAAATTATTTTGAATTTGTATTCTAATTATTTGTATTCCTTT
This sequence comes from Monodelphis domestica, assembly GCF_027887165.1. Lineage (NCBI taxonomy): Eukaryota > Metazoa > Chordata > Mammalia > Didelphimorphia > Didelphidae > Monodelphis > Monodelphis domestica. The sequence continues at coordinate 234,852,959 of NC_077233.1, read as the reverse complement.
TTTCTGAAGTGTTCTATAGTTGAATTAATATAATCATTGTATACATGTTTTTTAAAAGTTGGACTCTGAGATATTAATTATTTTTTACTTATTTTGAATGGAATTTGTCTTTTTCCATTTTTAATTTTTTTATTTAGTCAGTCATAGATAGCAAGACTAATGATTTTATGACTTTATTTTTTATTTTATTATTATTATGCTCTTTCCCTGTTTTTGCAAACAATTTATATAAAATTGAACTTAATGGTTCCCTGAATGTTTGATAAAATTCCTAGTAAATCCACTTGGTTCCATTTTTTCCTTTAGGAATTGATTTGTAGTCTTTTAAATTAAAACTAAATTTCCTATTAATTATTCTAATAATCTGGGAATGATATATTATGTACATACACACACACACACACATACACATACACACACATAAACACACCCTTTCTGCATTAGTAACAACTATAGGGAAATAAAGTTGTGACTTGCCCAGCTTAGAAATGTCAGAGGCCAGGCCTAGAACTTTATCCACTGAGCTACCTAGCTGCCCTGAATTTTAAATTTTTTAAAATATTTGTCAAGTTAATTTGTTTTCATTTTGTTGACTTGTGATTGGGCAACATAGTTTTTTATGAATATTCTCTATTTTCGCTTCTTTAGTTATATTTCCTTTCTCATTTTTGATACTAGCAACTTAGTTTTCCTTTCCTTTAAAAACAACTCATATTAGCTGCCTTTTTAAAATTGGTTTAAAGGTTTCTAGTTTATGTATCAATTCAATAGTTTTCTTTTATCAACTGAATTTATCTTTTTTAATTTAGAATTTTTTATTTGTTTTATGATTTGTAGTTTTTCTAGGTTTTTTATTACCAATTCATTGTTCTATTACTTCCTCTTTTGTTAATTTTAGTGTTTCATAAAATAAACTTTCTTTTTAAAAAAATATTGTGAGAAATGTATTATTTAAGCTAGAGAAAAGTGAAAATAAAGATGAATATTTTTTCCTCTTTCAGTTTCTTGACCTCTTAAAGTAAATCTTCCAGGTTAAATTAATGTTAATTTTCCCCAACACTAAAGTTTATGTTAGGGTGTCAAGATGGCGGCATAGAAGCAGTGAAAGTTCAGACCTCTGAAAATCCTTCTTTACTAATAAGCTAAATGCTCCTATGGGACTGAAAATCAAACCTAAAAACAAGACAGAGCCAAGGAACCCTCCTGCTGGATTCAACTTAAAAGGTATGCCCCCCAAAAGCATGGATTTGAGAAACTGGGGTTTAAGGGGAAGGAAGAAGGAAGGTCCCAGGACCCCTCCACCACCTAGAGCACTGGGCCTCCAGCTGTAGCTGGAACCTTTGGGCAGACAAGGGTGCTGGTCTGGAGGGAGTATCTTGCAGGCAAAATTGTGCCAGGCTCATAGCATCAACTCAGGCAGTGGGGAAGCAGTTGGATAAGAAGCACAGAGCAGGCAAACTAGTTACAGCAGCAGAGACACTCCATATTTCCCCCCCTTCCCAATGTTTTGGCCTCAGGGCACATCCAGTTCTGCAAGTTCAAACCAGCTGTACTTAATCTCATCAAAGCTTTCAGAGGGCAGGGAAGATCAAGCTCCAACAACCCTTCTCCACTGACTGCACTGAGAGATTTGCTGACTAAGCTCCAAGGGGAAAGGCTGACAGAAAAGGCCAAAACCACAGATCCAAAACATAGTGAGAGGAGCAAGAGTGCAGGCAAAAATAGGGGTAAAAGACGGGGCAAATATGAGCAAACAACATAAAAAGAAAAAAGAAATTACAATTGACAGCTTCTATCCAGGCAATGAACAAGGAGCAAATGGAAGAAAAAAGAGTGAAGAAACACCAAGAAAAAACACAGAAACTCCAGCAAATTGGACACAGGCTTTGGAAGAACTCAAAATACAATGCAAAACACAATTAAGAGAGGCTGAAGACAACCAGGAAAAGAACTTAAAAAGCAAGATAAATCATCTGGAAACAGAAGCACTTGAACTAAAACTATAAAATAGTGTCTTGAAAGCCAAAATTAATCAGCTTGAGACAAAGGAGATGAAATAGCAGAAGGAGAAAGATGACGAAAAAGCTAGGGATGAAATCCGGTCTTTAAAAACCAGAATACAACAATTAGAAGCAAGCGACTTCACAAGGCAGCAGGAAACTATAAAACAAAACCAAAAGAATGAAAAAATTGAGGACAGTATGAAGCACCTTATTCACAAAACAGAAGATTTAGAAAATTGTTCTAGGAGAGACAACTTAAGAATCATTGGTCTACTAGAAGACCATGACCAAAGAAGAAGCCTGGATATCATCCTACAGGAAATTATCCAAGAAAACTGTTCAAAATTCTAGAACAAGAGGGAAAAGTGGAGATTGAATGAATCCACAGATCACCTCCTATACTTAAACCCCAACTGACAACACCCAGGAATGTTATAGCCAAATTCAAGAACTAACAGACCAAGGAAAAAATATTGCAAGCTGCTAAGAAGTCATTCAGATACCAAGGAACTACAGTAAGAATAACACAGGATCTGGCTGCATCTACACTGAAGGACCAAAAGGCATGGAATATGATATTCTGGAAAGCAAGGGAACTAGGTCTACAAACAAGAATCAACTATCCAGCAAAACTAACTATATCCTTACAAGGGAAAGTATGGTCATTCAACAAAATAGAAGAATCCCAAGCATTTGTAAAGAAAAGACCACACCTGAACAGAAAATCTGATGCCCAAACATAGAACTCAAAAGAATCATCAAAAGGTAATTAAGAAAGAGGGGAAAAAAGAAAAACAAAACAAAACAACAAAAAATACTCTTTTAAGAGACCCAATAAGTTAAAATGATATGTATCCCTATAAGAAAAGAGGACATTTGTAATTCTTAAAAATTGTTATTATCACCTGGGTAGCTAGAAGAATTATACTTAGAGGGAACCATGACAAACTATATACAATGAAATGCCAAGACATAAATATGTATATACATATATGTATGAATACATATATATATATATATATATATACACAATTAGAGCTAAAAAAAGAGGTTAATACTAAGAGAAATGGGGAAAGAAACAAAAGGGGGTAAATTTATATGTCACAAAGAAGTGCATGGCAGGGAGAGGGGGGAACATCAATACACTAGAAGCTTAAAGAGGTTAGAGATAGGAAATACCCATTCTTACATGCATTGAAATTGATTCAAAGAGTGAAGAACAATCAAATGCATTTGGGAAGAGGATTGATTTGTACCCTATAGGGAAGTAGAAGGATAACAAATGGACTAGTGGGGATGGAAGCAATACAAGGGAGGGAGAGGGTGGGGGGAGACAATTTTAAAAGACTGTAAAGAAAATAAGAGGGGAATAAGAAGAGAGGGGTAGGAAGGGAAGTAAAATAAGGGTGGAAATTAGGAGGACTGATTCAAAGCAAAACATTGATGTAGAAGGAAATAGTGAAAGAAGAAAGTCCTAGCCCTGCCTAGGAATGGAAATCAAAATGCTGGGAAATACACAGCTGGTAATCATAACTCTGAATGTGAATGGAATGAACTCACCGATAAAATGCAAGCAAATAGCAAAGTGGATTAGAAACCAAAACCTTACCATATGCTGTCTACAAGAAACACAGATGAGGAAGGTAGACACACACAGGGTAAAGGTAAGCAGATGAAGCAAAATCTATTGGACATCTACTAATAAAAAGAAGGCATGAGTCGCAATCATGATATCTGACAAAGCCAAAGTAAAAATAGATCTAGTCAAAAGAGGTAGGGAAGGTAATTACACTCTGATAAAAGGCAGTATAGACAATGAGGAAATATCCATACTCAACATGCATGCACCAAATAGCATAGCATCCAAATTTCTAAAGTAGAAACTAGTGGAACTCAAGGATGAAATGGATAGAAAAACTATACTAGTGGGATATCTGAACCTTCCTCTATCAGAACTAGATAAATCAAACCAATAAATAAATAAGAAAGAGGTAAGAGAAGCGAATGAAATTTTAGAAAAATTCGTGTTAGTAGATATGTGGAGGAAAATAAATAGAGACAAAAAGGAATACACCTTTTCAGCAGCACTTGGTTCATTCACAAAGATTGACCATGAACTAGGGCATAAAAACCTGGCAAACAAGTGCAAAAGAGCTGAAATAATAAATGCAAACTTTTCAGACCACAATGCAATGAAAATAATAATTAGTAAGGGTAAATGAAGAGGCAAATAAAAAAGTAACTGGAAATTAAACAATACAATTCTCCAAAATCGGTTAAAAGACAAATCATACAAACAATTAATAATTTCATTGAATAAGATGACAATGATGAGACATCCTTTCAAAATGTATGGGATGAGCCAAAGCAGTCAGGGGGAAATTTATATCCTTGAGTTCATATATTAACAAATTAGGGAGGGCAGAGGTCAATGAAATGGGCAGACAAATTAAAAAAACAACAACTAGAAAGTGAACAAATTAAAAATCCTCAGATGAAAAGTAAATTAGAGAGCCTAAAAATCAAAGAAGAAATTAATAAAATCAAAAGTCAAAGAAATATTGATTTAATAAATAAGACTAGAAGGTGATACTTTGAAAAAAACAAATAAAAGACAAAGTACTGGTCAATCTAATTTAAAAAAGGAAAGAAGAAAACCAAATTGACAGTATCCAAAATGAAAAGGCAGATCTCAGCTCTAATGAAGAAGACTTTAAGGAAATCATTGAAAATTATTACACCCAATTATATGGCAATAAATATGGCAATCTAGGTGATATGGATGAATATTTATAAAAATATAAATTGCCTAGAATAACAGAGGAAGAAATAGACTACCTAAACATCCCCATATCAGAAAAAGAAATTTAACAAGCCATCAAAGAACTCCATAATAAAAAATCTCCAGGACCAGATGGATTCACAAATTAATTCTATCAAACATTTAAAGAACAACTAATACCAATATTATACAAACTATGTGACAGAATAAGCAAAGAAGGAGTTCTAACAAATTCCTTTTACAACACAAATATGGTACTGATTTCAAAGCCAAACGGATCAAAAACAAAAAGAAAACTATAGACCAATCTCCTTAATGAATATAGATACAAAATCTTAAATAGGATACTAGCAAAAAAGACTCCAGCAAGTGATCAGGAGGGTTATTAACTATGATCAGGTGGGATTTATACCAGGAATGCAAGTATGGTTCAAAATCAGGAAAACCATCCACATAATTGACCATATCAACAAGCAAACCAACAAATCACATGATTATCTCAATAGACGCAGAAAAAGCCTTTGACAAAATACAACACTCATTCCTATTGTAAACACTAGAAACCATAGAAATAGAAGTGTCTTTCCTAAAAATAATAAACAATACATATGTAAAACCATCAGCAAACATCATCTGCAATGGGGATAAACTAGAAGCCTTCCCTATAAGATCAGGAGTGAAACAAGGATGCCCATTATCATCTATATTATTTAACATTGTACTGGAAAAACTAGCAGTAGCAATTAGAGAAGAAAAAGAAATTAAGTTATTAAAATAGGCAATGAGGAGACCAAGCTATCACTCTTTGCAAATGATATGATGGTGTCCTTAAAGAATCCTAGAGAATCAACTAAAAAACTATTCAAAATAATCAACAACTTTAGCAAAGTTGCAGGATACAAAATAACCCACTTAAATCATCAGATTTTCTATATATTTCCAACACATCTTAGCAGAAAGAATAAGAAAGAGAAATTCCATTTAAAATCACCCTAGACAATATGAATTACTTAGGAATCTATCTGCCGCCAAGACAAACACAGGAACTATATGAACACAACTACAAAACACTTTCCACACAATTAAAACTAGATCTAAACAATTGTAAAACATCCACTGCTCATGGGTGGGATGAAATAGCATAATAAAAATAACAATCCTACAAAAATTAATTTACTTATTTAGTGCCATACCCATTGAACTACCAAAAAACTTTTTTACTGAATTAGAAAAAAAAAAAACAAAAAACAACACAACAAAGTTCATTTGGAAGAACAAAAGATCAAGGATATCCAAGGAAATCATGAAAAAAAAATGTGAAGTTAGGTGGCCTTGCAGTCCCAGATCTTAATCTATACGATAAAGCTGTGGTCATCAAAACAATATGTTACTGGCTAAGAAACAGAAAGGAGGATCAGTGGAATAGACTTGGGGTAAGTGACCACAGCAAGACAGTCTATGTTAAGCCCAAAGATCCCAGCTTCTGGGACCAAAATCCACTATTTGATAAAACTGCTGGGAAAATTGGAAGACAGTATGGGAGAGATTAGGCTTGGATTAACTTCTCACACCCTACACCAAGATAAACTCTGAATGGGTGAATGACCTGAATATAAAGAAGGAAACTATAAGGAAATTGGGTGAACACAGAATAGTATACATGTCAGATCTTTTGGGAAAGGAAAGATCTTAAAACCAAGCAAGAGCTAGAAACAATCACAAAATATAAAATAAATAATTTTGATTATATAAAATTAAAAAGGTTTTGTACAAACTGTGACAGAGGCTGGCACTAGAGTAAGTGCTAGGCTGAAGAGTATATGAAATTGATCACCTTGATGGGGAGGGGCCCCAGGAGTGAAATCAAGAGGAGGAAAAGACTCTGATGGGGAGAGCAGTAAGGCTCTCGGTCTTAAGAAGCCAAAGAGAGAAGTTAGCAAAAAGGCTTTCTCCTGAGGGTTACCCATTTTTCCTGTGGGTGTCTGGAAAGCTTTCCCCCCAACACTTCCCAATTGAAGGGACTTCTGAAGAGAGACCTGAGCAGACTTTACCTCAGCTCCTGTTGCCCAGGGGTGAGTCAACCTGACTTCCTCTCAGGGGGCATAGGCTGCCAAGGCCTGAGTTCCCTCAAACTCAAAGAGGGAGAGGAAAGGGTTTAGATAGAGACAGGGACCCCTTTCCCCACTTTCCTTTTCCCATTCTTCCCTGCACATTATTCCTTTTGTATTACCTGACTGAGTTAACATTAAAAGTTATCTGTTCCCCAAGCTGAGTGTGAGTGGACAGATCAAGGGGAGACCTTTTGGTCTCGAGTAGTGGAGGGGGGAGAAGAGAAACAAGAACGATCTGTGAAGGTAGCTTTAGCTGAGTAGGGAAGGTAGAAAGGTGAAAATCTTCAAACCCCCTCTCCTCTTTCTGAGCCAACCCGTTACATCTGCTGTCTCCCCTGAACCTCACTTTGAGAAGGGGGTTCTCCTCTCCTTCTCCCTCTTCATTCCAAAAGTCCAATCTTTCCTTGGGGTACAAAAACTTCCCTCTCTTTTATCTTTTTTAAAACAAAACAAAACCAATGCAGCCAAAATTAGAAGGGAAGCAACAAATTGGGAAACAATCTTCCTAACAAAAACCTCTGACAAAAGTCTAATTACTCAAATTTATAAAGAGCTAAACCAATTGTACAAAAAATCAAGCCATTCTCCAATTGAAAAATGGACAATGGACATGAATAGGCAATTTTCAGTTAAAGAAATCAAAACTATTAATAAGCACATGAAAAAGTGTTCTAAATCTCTTATAATCAGAGAGATGCAAATCAAAACAACTCTGAGGTATCACCTCACACCTAGCAGATTGGTCAACATGACAGCAAAGGAAAGTAATGAATGTTGGAGGGGATGTGGCAATGTTGGGACATTAATGCATTGCTGGTGGAGTTGTGAATTGATCCAAACATTCTGGAGGGCAATTTGGTACTATGCTCAAAGGGCGATAAAAGACTGTCTGCCCTTTGATCCAGCCATAGCACTGCTGGGTTTGTACCCAAAAGCGATAATAAGGAAAAAGACTTGTACAAGAATATTCATAGCTGCACTCTTTGTGGTGGCAAAAATTGGAAAATGAGGGGATGCCCTTCAATTGGGGAATGGATGAACAAATTATGGTATATGTTGGTGATGGAATACTATTGTGTTCAAAGGAATAATAAAGTAGAGGAATTCCATGGAAACTGGAATGACCTCCAGGAATTGATACGGAGTGAAAGGAGCAGAACCAGGAAACCATTGTACACAGAGACTGATACACTGTGGTACAATCAAATGTAATGGACTTCTCTATTAGTGGAAATGCAGTGATCTTAAACAACTTGGAGGGATCTACGAGAAAGAACATTATTCACATTCGGAGGGAAAACTGGGAGTAGAAACACAGAAGAAAAACAATTGCTTGAATACATGGGTCAAGAGGATATGATTGGGGATATAGAGTCTAAATGAACATCCTAGTGCAAACATCAACAACATGTAAATAGGCTTTGATCAAGGACACTTGTAATACCCAGTGAAAAATCACATCAGCTACGGGAAGGGTGGGGTGAGGGAAGAGAGGCAAGGAATATGATTCTTGTAGCCAAGGAATAGTATTCTAAATTGACTAAATTAATTAATTAATTTTAAAAACATGTCATGTTATCTCTGTTTTCTTTTTTCAATGAAATTATATTTTTCTCTGTTGGTCTCTCATCTACTAATTTATTAGGATTAAATTCTTTATTCTCCTTTCAGGTTTGATTTATTTCTTCAAATGGCTTCTGTTGATTAAAATTTTTATTGTGTTGTGTTTAATAGAAGAGAAATATGTATAATACTTTTGATTCCCATTTAGTAATTGCCAAAGATCCATCATTACTAATTTTTCTAAAATTCTTTTCAAATCCTCAATTTTTTAAATTATTCATCTTTTTGCTAGGTGTCACTAGTTCCGAAGAGGACCAGACATGATGAATTCCCCAAAAGTCATAATTTTGCAATGTACTTCACCTTATAATTTCTCTTACTTTTCCTCTAAGTACTTAGATCTTATTTCATTTGATGCATATTCATTAGTTTTTTATACATATATATATTCACACATTGAATATGGACATATACATGCGTGTATATTTATAAATACATGTAACATATAAACATAATGCAGTATCTCTATTTCTTCAAAGTGTGTCTATTTTTACTATTGTCTTATTTGAGATATTGTTATAATTTATTTTTTAAATTCTCCTGAGGCATAATAAATTCTGCTCGAACTATTTATTTTACTCCATGTGAATCTTTATATTTTGAGTTTGTTTCTTCTAAACAACATACTGATGAGTTCTATCTAATCTTTTCTGTTATCTTCCTCCATTTCATGGGCAAGCCCACCTCATTCATAAAGTAGTGGTTGTTAGTTATTTCCCCAAATGTAATTTTCTTATACCTTTTTCCATAGTTGTCACTTCCCTGTATCAAAAAAAAAAAGATGATGATATAAAAGAAAACTTATCAACTGTAGAAATCTGTAATTGAAATGGCCAATCTGATCCTTCACGTAACTCTCACCTCCTAGTTCACCTTCATCATGAAGGAGTTTGTGGTCTAAGAGAATAGAGAGCTGAAGCTGAGTCAAAATCCTGCCTCAGATGCTTACCAGATATATGATTCTGAGCAGATGATTTAACCTCTCTGAATTTAAGTTTCTTCATTTTTCAAATGAAAATAATAATAGCACCTACATCACAGGGTGCCTGTGAGAATCAAATAATAGTATATAAAAGTGTTTTGCAAACTTTAATATATTATTTATTTTTAAATCATTATTATCATCTGAATACCACTTTTACTTTTCCCTCTCCTTTTGATCTATCTGTGTTCTATCCTTTGTGGGTTTTAAAATTAATAATCAATAACTAAATATTATACTTTATAAAGTTTTATTAATAATAACTAAAACAGAAGAACTGCCTGACTCCAGTCCAGTCACAGGTCCAAAAGAGAGGAAAAGGGAGGAGTTACCACCACTTAAATACAATCACACAAAACTGCAGGAAAAGGGAATTTTGGGAAATTCTAAGGGACTTCTGGGGATGAAGTCCAAAGGCTCAAAACTCCATTTAAACACTTTCAAAGTTGAAGTGTGTTTTCCTTGTGGCCATTTTCCCTCAGACTTTACCCTCTCCCACTCCTTGTTTCCTGTTAAGTTTAGTTTATTTCTGTACCAAACTCTGTGTTTGTATGTTCAACTGTCTTTTGCCCAGTCACATAAGAGCACCTTTCATAGATTGCCTTCTCTGCTACCTCCTCTTTCAGGTTTAATCATTCTTCATGTTCACCCCATTTATATAAAACATTAAGTTCATGCTCCCTTCTTTCTCATTTTTTCTAGTTTATTCCTGTTTCTCTTGCCTTCCTTTCCTCTCTTAAATCTGATTAAATAATAACAAACTAGCTTAAGCAAGCAATGTATGATTTGTAAAATACTTTAAGAATATTAGCTTAAGCACTTCTTGCGGTGATAAAGAATTGGAATGAGGGGATGCCCATCAGTTGTACTATATGATGGTGATGGAATACTATTGAGCTGTAAGAAATGATAAACAGGATGATTTAAAAAAACTGAAAGATCTACATGAACTGATGCAGAATGAAATAAGCAGAAATGGGAGAACATTATGCACAATAACTTCAATATTGTGGGATGATAGCTGTTCTCAGGGACACAATGATCCAGGACAATTCTGAGAGACTTTTGACAAAGAATGCTATCAACCTCCAGAGATAGAACTGTTGGAGTCAGAGGCAAATCAAAGGATACTATCTTTCACATTAGTTTATTTGGGGGTTTGGGGAGATTTTTGGTTTTATATGAATATTCTCTTATAACAATGACCAATATAGAAGTATGTTTTGCATGATGATACATGTATAACCCAAATCAAATTGCTTACCATCTTTGAGAAGGGAGAGAGAAAACAGGATCAGAGACAATTTGAATCTTATAATGTCAGAAAATGTGTGTTGAAAATTGTTATTATATATAATTAGAAAAATAAAATATCTTTTAATTTTAAAATTAGCTTATTTTATCTTTACATCAGCTCTTGGAATTAAGTACTTTTATCCTCCCTTTTTACAGATTAGGAAACTGAGGCAATGACTTGAACACAGTGACACAGCTATGTAAGAGGAAAACATATGAGCCTTAAACATATGGCCATAAATTAATAATTTTATTAAATCAAAAGTAGTAGGGGGAAAAAGATGGGGAAATAGGAGAGTGATATAGAGGTACTTTCCTTTCTACTCCATTTAGCTTGCTATTCTATGGCCTCCATTTGGGTCCCCTAGCCATGCTCACAGGAAAGTCCAGCCAGCAACAAAGACAGAAGAGAAAAGAGCAAAATCCGCCCTTGCCTCAGTTTAACAAAACTTTTCTCTGCCCACTAACTCTCACAGGTCACATCTCTGCTTTCTATTTTGCCTGGCCTGACAGGGTGGGGTGGGGGGATGCAGTCCAGGGGACAGTTCAGGGTACATCACCCTGCCCCCTGTCTTGTGATATCTTAACTCTATTGCTGCCTTTTCCCAGCTGTCATTCTATCCTTGTGACCCAATTCACTTAATGATTTCCTTCACACAATCCTCATCTCTGGGTCAAGTTCAGGTATTCAGTTAGCTGTGCGACCCCAGAAAGGGGAGAGAGTATATTTCCTTCACAGAGCTACCAAGTGCCTGAGACCAGATTAGGAGACAGGTCTTTCTAAATCCACACCTAGCACTATATCCAGTGTGCTACCTCACTGCCTATATAATATAGACCAAGACCACCCTCAGATCACTTTGCATCTTCAGTGACCTCTAAAAACAATAGGATTCTGAAAGTCAGAAATTCTACCTACTAAAATATAAGTATTTCATCATCCTTTGCCTTATTTAAGTTCTCAAAAATATTTACTTTTCTATGCTTCTATGGTCCCTTTTCTTTGAATTTCACAGATTCTTTTAAGCTCTGATAACTTACTCAGGAATTCTGCAGTCTTCCATTTTCTTAAAGCTTCTTATTAGTACCAAGGAATATAATCAGTTTTTTACCAGAAGTTATTCTAGTGTGTGTCTTTTCTTTTAGGAATTTTTTTATTTTTTGAAATGTTGTATTCCAAAATATTCTTATTTTAACAATAGCTCCTGCAAAACCCTGTGAGATACAACTTGCATTCATACTTTCAGTTTGCTTATAGTATTTTTCTTTTACTCAGAAACCCCATATTTTTGCTAGACAACCCTGGATGTTTTCAATTTGGGATTTCTTTCAGTATGTGATTCATAAATTCTTTCTATTTTCATTTTGCCATCTTGTTCTAATAGTTCTGACTGGTTTTCTTATATGAATTCTTGAAATATGTAGTCTAGGTTTTCTGCTTGATCATAGTTTTTAGAAGCTTTAATGATTATCACATTATTTTTCAACAAGCTATTTTAGATCACTCCTTTTTACATTCTACTTTCTCTGATTTTTTTCCAATTTTCACTTTGTTATAATATTTCTCTTTCCACTTTTTCTTTCCATTTGCTTGTAGTATTTTTCTTTAACATAGAAATTCCATAATTTAGCTATGACAACCCTAGATGTTTTTAATTTGGGGTTTCTTTCAGAATGTAATCTGTAGATTCTTTCTATTTTCATTTTGCCATCTTGTTCTCATAGAACTAGACAGTTTTCATATGTGAGTTCTTGAAATATAATGTCTAGGGTTTTTGTTTGATCAGAAGTTCTAATAATCCTTAAATTATCCCTCTTCGAACTATGTTTAGCTCATTTGCAAACTTTGATATTATACTTTCTTTTATTTTTTTCCTAATCTTGCTTTTGTTCTAATGCTTCTTAATACTTCATGAAATCAATAAGTTCTGTCCCTTCTATTCTTTTTATCAAGGAATCTACTGCATGAGTATATTTTTCCACCTTCTCTTCTAAGCTATTTTTCTCTTACTAAATTTTCCTTAAGAGTTTTCATTTTACTTTTTATTCCTTGGTTAACTTTTTACTCACTCATATAGTTCTTGTGACCAAGCCATTGGTTTGTCCAAGGGTCCACTTATATTTGTTTTAGAATTGTGTAGCATTCCAACCATATTCACATCTAAGAAATATAAATGATTGTATGGTTGCCGTGTCCTCAGACACAAGGGCAGACACTCTTGACCTAGCCACACTGCCCTTGATCAAGGCAGACTCATTAACATTTGGTGCGGAGTCGAATTCCTTTGTAAAAGCACGGGTTGAAGTCAACACGCCTAACACGCCCAAAAGGTGCCATCATTAGCTTTCCATCCAATCTGAATTAGCTATGCTTTGTTTCATATTTGTTACATGCTTGGGAGTACCTCCCAAGCCACTCTGTAATAAAAACAGAAGGCAGCCCCGTGACTTCTCTCTTGGAACCTTTTCCCCTCTTGGACCTCTAAACTCTCACGGCTTTGCATTCTCTACCTTATTTTCTTTCACTCCCATGTGTTCCATTGGCTCTCATATTTTCCTTCCAAGGAGAATATCATAGGGGTTTATGCCTGCCCTATCTAAATACTGACTTGTCTGTGTCTCTCATTCTTCACCAGGATTCTCAGACTCCCTGCTCCTCCTCGGGTCCAACCCACAAAGGGAAAGTCCCTTCTTGTAGCCCCTGCTGGCCAGGAGATGCTACAAATTGCTTTCTTTATCTGGATTTACTTTATTGGCTTATCTTAACTCATGGTATTTATTCCATGTTTAGCATCTTTCCCCTTTTAACTCACCTCATGATTCAGTTTCTGGATTGAAGCTTTGTGCTAGAGCCAGGCTTTACTCTCTCCCATACTATTGGAGGGATAGGCACATCCTGCTTGGTCTATTTTCCTTGTGGTCTAGATAACTGTGGCCACTGAGGCCAGTTAGGAAATAAGATGCTGTGGATGAAGGCAGAGTTGGGCCCTACTCTAGCTTCAACATCTATCACTTCATTGTCTGAATTCATTGTTTTTTTTTATCTCAGCTCTTTTCTGTTTCCTTTTTCTAACACAAATCATACCTTAGAGTCAACTCCATCCTCTTCTGTGTCCCTGACAGCTCTCAGAGCTTTAAATTGCTGGGTCATAGGTTTCCTGCAAGACCCCTAGATCTGAGCCTCTCTGGACATTTAGCTGGACCTGTCTGGGTCTGACCAGAGAACCAAGCTTCTTTTGGGTCATCTTGGTTCTGTTTGGATGATGTATTGGCCCTTTGTCTTACTGTGGTTCTAGTCCAGTCAACCTGGATGTGTACTAACCCTGTTTTCTACTGGCCCTATCCCCTATTTTGGCTAGGTACAATTTGCCTAAGCATTGGGATACCTTTTTCTCCTAATGTAATTCTAGAGCCTGCATCCTTCAGTATCCCTATCTCTTGCTGTGATGACATTAAAAGATACCAGGTTATTGGCCCCAGGCCTCTGGGAAAGCCCAGGCTGAGTGAATACCTTTTGATACTTGGTAAGTCAGTCTTTCTCCTCCCATGCCTCATCTACTCTCAGAATGATTATAAACTTCTGACAGTGGTCTAAAGAGATCCAGGACTGGATGAAGGAGCTTATTACTATTTATTTGTAACTTTCTTTATCATTCTTTGTGCTACATTTTTAAAACTTTGCTGAAGGTTTTATGGAGCAGGTAATCTGTAAGATCTTTTCAACTGCCACCTCAGTTGAAAGCAGTGGAAAGAGTGTTAGATTTGAGATCAGAGCACCTGGGTTCAAAATGTTTCTCTGTCCCCTACTACCTATGTGATTTTGAAGAAGTAACTTAAATCCCCTGGGCCCAAGTTTCCTCAACTATAAAATAAAGATGCACTAAGTTGTCTTTAAGCTTCTTCCGAGATCTAAATGTATGGTTCCATGAGTCAATCAATCAATCAATATACCTTTATTAATTATCCCTCATCTTTTAACCCTAAGTATCTGAGACTACTTTACTATGGAATATCTAACCATTTTTACAGCCTCCTCAAATTAGAACATCCTCCTGAAGAACCTGACCCATTCTACCATTGCTGAGCTCCTCATAGACCCTTAATTTTGTGGATGGATCAGGTCCCCCACTCTTGACCCTATTATTGATTTCCCTACTTATAAATCATGATATCTCTTCTTGAAATTTTCATCAACACCTGAAGTCTGCTCACTCTTGAACATCCAATCATCCTTCTGCAACTTTGGTTACCTTTCCTCATCTCCCCCACTTCAGTTTCTTTTAATGTGTTGTTTTTCTCCCACTAGAATATAAGCTTCTTGATTACAGGAACTATCTTTTTGTTTAGATTTGTATTCTCAGTACTTAGTGCTTATTATATATAGTAAGAGCTTATCAGTGCTTGTTTCTTTCCTTCCTATTATGTGTCTATTGGGTGGGTAAGGAATAAATATTCATTTAGGGCCTACTAAGCACTTTACAAATATTATCTCATTTGATCTTAACAACAATCCCATGGGTAAGTGCTATTATTATTCCCATTTTACAGTTAAGGAAACTGAAGCAGAAATTAAGTGAATTTCCCAGGATCATATAGTTAGGGCAAAAGACTGAATTTGACCTTGGGTCTTCCTAATTTCAGGCCGAGAGTTCTATATGCAAAGTAAGAGTTAGGTGCTAGGAGACTTCCAATGGTGGAAACAAGATGGTGGAGTAAAAAAAGCACTCAGTTAATCTGTGCCAACTTTCTCCTCTAAAAAACTTATCTAAAAAAATAGATGAACCATTTTCATTTCGATTTTTAAGAAAGAAAGAAGAAAATCAAATTACTAGTGTCAAAAATGAAATGGGGAATGCATCTCCAAAGAAGATGAAATTTAAATAATTATTAAGTTATTTTGCCCAATGAAATCTCAGTAAAAGTTACATTCTAAGTAAACTAGATTAATATTTACAAAAATATAAATTGTCCAGATGAACGGGAGAGGAAATAGAATATTTGAAAAACCCTTAGGATCAGATGGATTCCCAAGTGAATTCTACCAAACATTTAAGGAACTGTCACAAGTAACTGCAATAAAGGAAAACTGAAGTACCTAATCCAAGAAAAATCAGTTTATTAACAATGATACCTACAGCTGATAATGAAGCAGGTCACAACTGGTCTCTTCATAAGGCCAGGAACCCCACTGAAAAGGGAGGATCCTCTACTGACACATAGGAAAGAATCTAAATAGTTGGAGAATATTATAATTGACTATATTGAGAAAACTGAGTTTGTATTTAAATGTGGCTAATCATGCCCCTCTCTGACCATTAAGAAATGTTAATTGCTTTATGGGACCCATCTGCCTCTTATAATCTTTGTGTGAACTTTAGATTACTCTACCCTACTTAGTCTAACAAAAATAGGAATGTCTACACTCATACTTAAGGATTAAGTATTTAGGAGGATAGTCTATGACAGACATGTGCTAGTAAATGACAAATCAGAAACAACTGACAGACCCCTGGGCTGTCCTAAGTCAAGATTAAGCTACCATTGGTACATGTGAGATGCAGGATAGTGATGTAAAAACTGTCTATATATTTCATGTCACTTCCTCTCTCTGGTCTCTTTCAGTGGAAAGGTGGCTCTGACAGCAGCTTGCTGAGCATTTCGGCATCTTGGCGTGGTGGCAGCTATTGTCCAGTTTTGGCTGTGAGTTTTCCTTGATACTATACTGGGAGAAACTGAGTAGTGTGAGTCTTAAAAATTCTCAGACCCTGCTTCAGAACACTTGGTTAAGACCATTCCCCATTTTAAACAATAAAGGGACTTAGTCAGGAATGTGAGAACTCTACTCCACCCATACTTAAGCATACTTTAGGGAAAGATAAAGTTGTAAACTCTTTATTGAACAATGAAAAGTACTTAACCCATACTTATAGTGAAGCAAAAGCTTTAAGCTAAGTCTATTTTTAGGAAGGTGCTAAGTACCTATGAAGGTCAGGCAACTTGCAAACTAGCAAGGGACAAACTTAACAAAAGAGGTGTGAGGTTTTAGTCTACTCAGGTGTGAATTACTCAAAAGTTTAGTCTACTCAGATGTGAATTAAGAATGGTCTGTCCTTTGAAAAACATCTACTGTGATTGGTAGATGTGAGAACTTAGGGGAGGTGACATAGGAGAAAATTCTTTTTAAAAGGAGGTCAGAAGCTGAGAGCAAGAAACTCTGAAAAACTCTCTCGGAGAGCGATCTCTGAAGAGACTCAGCTTGCCAAAGCTGAGGAGAGGGCTTGATGGCTGAACTTAGTTGAACTGAGGAGTTGAATTGGTGGGTCTCTCTGAACACTAGAATCTTGCTTGGGACAAATCTTGTGGTGAGTGGATAAAAGAATTTGCCACTGAGTGGTCAGCTTCACTGTCCTCTAATATTAGCACTCAAGGTGCAGAACTCATATCTCTGAAACACACCTGTAAAATTGCCAAGGAGAAAAAGGCAACAATTTATATGGATTCTAGATATGCTTTTGGCATTTTTCATTTAGTTGGGATGCTATGGCTCCAGAGAGGATTTTTAACCTCAGCTGGAAAATTTATACCTAATGCAAAAATTATTAATGAAGTACTTTCTACTCTCAAACTGCCTGAAGCCCTAGCTGTAGTTCATTGCTCTGCCCATACAGGTGGCACTGGCCTTGTCTCTAGGGGAAATGATCGAGCAGATGCCACTGCAAAGTTAGTAGTCATAGAAGTGCATGAATTAATTTTAACATTAACAGCCAGTGTTGACTTAAATTTATCACTTTCCTATAATGAAAAGGAAGTGGAAAAATGGAAGCAAAAAATCAAAGCAAAACAGATTAATGGAGTATGGGTGTCATCTGAAGGAAAATTCCTGCTCCCTAGAAGTTTCTATCACCAGATTTGCCAATCTATTCATAAAAATGGTCACTTTGGGACCCAGGGCATTGTGGACTCTTGGACTCTGTTAAGAGAGTATGGATAGCCCCTGGTATAACTACTATAGCCTCTAATGTGTGTACAGCCTGCTCTACCTGTCAAGCATATAACCAACATGCCTTTCATGGCAAAGCCTTTGGTTGGCATCCTCTGGCTTGTAACACTTTTTGAGCACCTACAGATAGATTTCATACCAATTCCAAAGGTGTGACATTATAAATTTTGTCTAGTCATAGTAGATCAACTGACCAGATGGCCAGAAGCATTTCCTGCAGCCCAAGCTACTGCAACTTTTGTTGCTAAGGGGCTTTTAAAAGATATTATTCCTTGTTTTGGCCTGCTAGTACATATTGATTCAGATAGAGGAAGTTATTTTACTGATTCTGTCCTAAATCAAATATATTCTTGCTTGGGGATAACTCCCAAATTTCATATCATATCAAATACCATATCATCCCCAGAGCTCAGACCAAGTTGAAAGAATGAACAGAGAATTTAAAACTATGATTGGAAAATTATGCACTGAGACCCATTTTAAGTGGCTTGAAATTCTCCCCCTGGCCCTATTTTATCTTAGAAGCAGGCCTAGAGGAGATCTACACATCTCACCATTTGAGATGCTTTTTGGACATCCTCCTATACAGGTTAAGCCTTTCTCCCCTGCATATACATCACTATTAGGGGGAGATACTACTATTGCTTCCTATATACAGGAATTAAAGCACAAACTGCATGAACTCCATGAATCCGGAGCTGCAGTGCAAGCCAGAGCACTAG
This sequence comes from Monodelphis domestica, assembly GCF_027887165.1. Classification (NCBI taxonomy): domain Eukaryota; kingdom Metazoa; phylum Chordata; class Mammalia; order Didelphimorphia; family Didelphidae; genus Monodelphis; species Monodelphis domestica. The sequence continues at coordinate 234,834,440 of NC_077233.1, read as the reverse complement.
ACTTTTCACTTCATGACTTGAACCCAGGAGACAAGGTGTATATTAAGAATTCCCAGCTTACTGAAGCAACTCAGCCTTCCTGAGAAGGGACATTCCAAATATTGTTAACTACTCCAACATCTATAAAGATTGGAGAGAAGGACTCTTGGGTTCATTGCTCACATGTAAAGAGAGCATCTTGTGTTGAGACTGATTGACTGTATCCTATCACATGCATTGGAGATAATAATCCATAGGCAAGTGGATACTGTATTCAGGAACACATTGAATTCCTGATTTTTACCCCTTATTTTCATAATTGCTTTTCTTTTATTTTGATTAGAATATTTGATTTCCCCCCTTTTTTCTCAAATCTTGTACTAAAGGTACATACAATTAATATGAATCTTTTCTTCAGTAATATAAGTTTAAAATATATATGTGTGTATGTATATATATTTATATATATATACACATATATATATATGCTTACTATAATATTAATGCATATCCAAAAAGCTTTAAACTGTGGGAACCTGCCATTTATTGATAAAATGTTATGGGACTGTGATTAATTGTCGGGGACCAGCCCCTTACGACCCCTGAGAGGGAAAGGGGGAGAGAGAGAAGGAACGGGGAAGAGAGACAAAGGTACGGACAGCTCTCACATAGTATGCAAAGAGAAGTCGTTTATTGAGGCAAAAGCATGGTATATAAAGGAAAGGGGGAGAGAGAAAGATTAAAGATGGAGCTTGGCCAGAGGCCAAGCTCCTGCAAGGACAGCCATCAGCTAGCCTGAAAGGGAGAGAGAGGAGAGAGCAGAGAGCAGAGGGCAGAGAGAGCGAAGGCGGAGCCTGCTGGGCTAGATATAGTTTTTGATATGCAAATATACACAGTACATAGGGATGATTCTCATTGGTCAATGACAAGGCATAGGTGTGGTTTCTCTTAACCAGGTGAGAACAAAGAAACCTGTTTTCCCGCCTAACCTGGGAGAAGCTGGGGTCAAGGGTCAGAGGCCTTCCCAGCCATGAGCACTACTGAGCATGCCCAAGACTGAGCAATCTGCACATACTGTTTTCCCCTTGCCCCTAGTTAGGAGTGGACTGCTACATCTCCCCCTTTTTGTTTTACACACAAATGAATAGTGTAATATAATCTTCCCTGCAGAAATAAATCAAATTATGCCAGTAATCTTTGAATTTGCATTATTATCATAGGTCTCTTTTCAATATCATGATCAGCTTCAATATCTGCAATTTCAATACATGATAGTATTGCCTCTTTCAAATCCTTAATAAATTACTGTACTGAGTAACAGAGTTCCTGATAACTTTAATAATTAACCACTGGTAAACAGATTGAATCCTTCCAACCATGCTTTTACTCTGCTGAGCATGTGTCTTAATTTTCCATAGTAAAAGCTATTCTAGTTATAAATCATTTGCTTTCTGGATACAGGTATAGTAATATGCCCAGTAAAAAATTTCTGAACTGCATACAGGCTGTTTGAATAAGCTCTGCTCAAGATTCATCCTGTTGCTTTATGTCCTGTTTAGAAAAGTGTTAATAATTCCTCCATAGTTAAAATTAGAAAGCTTTAGAAATTCCTTTAAATCATATTCCAATTCATGCTTATTATATCTTAGTATTAAATTTCTTCTTCTAGCCAATTACAGCCTTAGTGATAAAACTTGCAACCTCAGTTGCTCTGATGCTATCTTCCACGTGGCTCAAGCCACGTGGCCGGTAGAGAAAAAATCTCAAGCTGCTTCGGATCTAAGCCCAAACCTTAAAAGTTTTCTGTGTGCACTTTAGCTACCTTGAGATATATACCAAAATTTCTCTACAGATAAAACATTTCTAGTCCTGATATTCTGTGGCATATAACAAAAGTCAGAGAAAGATATTTAATTCTCCTTTTTTAACTTCCTTTATCAAAAAATATAAGCAGACATTCCTTTATAATTTTGCCTATCCAACCTAAATTAAAACTAAATTAAAATTCAAATTCCCAGCACCCAGGTAAAGCCTGCCTTTACCTGGCTGGACCTCAAACAAAAGAGTTCCTAGGACCTTTTTCAAATGCTAAATGAGTGTAGAGGCTTGCCCTTTTTAAAAAAAATCTTCTGCCTTTGGTTACAGAATGGCAATATCTTTTTACAACCTAGGCTGTTCTGAATTTAACCTAATTCAGAATTATTACCTTGGTTCATTAATTTTGCTGAGACCTGTGGTTTTATTAGATCCCTTTTTCCAAGTAATTCTGACCCTTTAAGTGCCCTGCTTGAGTCAAAGCAATTACTTCTTGATAAGCCTTTTAAAAGCATCCCAGGAATTTGCCTGTGAAGATTAGCTTGCTCCTTGCTTCTGGTCGGCTAGCCTTTCCCGCTTTTGTTTATGAATAGCAGCCTGGCTCTTGGAGCCTTTTGTCTCAGGAGCAGGTAAATTTGACTTTGCTTTCCTGATGAAATTTTAACTCCTGCTTTTTCTTTTCCCAGTTGCTCCTTTTGAAATTCACTAGGCTCTAGCAACTGTTTGTTTCAAAGTGAGATTTTTCGAGTTCTCAATCGCCCCTAGTGAGGGTTTCCCTGGGTCAAATTTTCTTTTTCCTTCCCCTCCCCCTCAGACCGCTCCTCAGGTGTTTCTTAACCTCCGGAGATCCAGGTCCGAGAGAGGAGGCCTCAGCATAGTATTGTACTAGCAGACCCAGGTGGGGGAGGGAAACTGCACTTCGTATATATAAGGGGACTGTTATTCCGTTGCCATCAAAACACACATACATTCGACCATTCACACAATGGGGTTTGAGAGGGAGATATGAATGGGACGACCTACCCTTCCTCAGGATCTGTCCAATCCCTACCCGTTACTGTAGTCTCGATTTCCTCAGGATCATCTATTCGATCCCTACCGGTTACTGTAGTCTCGATTTCGGCGCCGAATTTTTCCTCAGTCGTCCGGTGGTCGCTCGGGCCCCACGTTGGGCTGCCAGAATGTCGGGGACCAGCCCCTTACGACCCCTGAGAGGGGAGGGGGAGAGAGAGAAGGAAAGGGGAAGCGAGAAAGAAGGTACGGACAGCTCTCACATAGTATGCAAAGAGAAGTCGTTTATTGAGGCAAAAGCATGGTATATAAAGGAAAGGGGGAGAGAGAAAGATTAAAGATGGAGCTTGGCCAGAGGCCAAGCTCCTGCAAGGACAGCCATCAGCTAGCCTGAAAGGGAGAGAGAGGAGAGAGCAGAGAGCAGAGGGCAGAGAGAGCGAAGGCGGAGCCTGCTGGGCTAGATATAGTTTTTGATATGCAAATATACACAGTACATAGGGATGATTCTCATTGGTCAATGACAAGGCATAGGTGTGGTTTCTCTTAACCAGGTGAGAACAAAGAAACCTGTTTTCCCGCCTAACCTGGGAGAAGCTGGGGTCAAGGGTCAGAGGCCTTCCCAGCCATGAGCACTACTGAGCATGCCCAAGACTGAGCAATCTGCACATATTGTTTTCCCCTTGCCCCTAGTTAGGAGTGGACTGCTACAATTAATGTTTGCGTCTGATTCTAGGAAATGGGATAAAAACAAGGAGCACAGATTGATGCACTTCTAAGCCAATACAAAAGGACTTGAACCTAGTGTGAGACTCAAGGTTGCAATGCTTGACATATGTTAAGATACAAGGACTTCCTTGTATCTACATTCTTTATGAAAAACTCAGACAAGTACCAAAGTTTGACTATCATCCTGGCTGAAATTATGTATGCACTTGCAGTTAGAAAATTTGGAGGTGCAGGATGATTTTGTTTAGTGATCAAATGGGGAGACTAGTCTCGCAATCATCATCAGGGGGCATTGTGAACTTTAGATTACTCCACCCTAACACCCTTTTGTTAGTCTAACAAAAACAGGAATTTCTACACCAATACTTAAGGATTAAGTATTTAGGAGGATGGCCTATGACAGACATCTTGGCATGGTGGCAGCTATTGTCTGGTTTTGGCGATGAGTTTTTCTTGATACTATATTGGGAGAAGCTGAGTAGCCTAGTTCAGGTGAGGCATCTTCACTGAGTTCTCTCAGAATTTAGACTGATTCTTTTCTCCTTTACCTTCCAAACACTATCCTCTTAGGAAAGCCTCTAATCTTCTTCAAAGATCTCGTGGCAGAGGTCTTTGAACTCCCTCTGGCACAGGCCAGGTGGGAGAAATCCTATACCCTTTTCTCTCTCTTCTCCTTGATTCCTTCCCTCTATATTAATTAAAATCATCATAAATTTCCAAACTGACTTGGGTATTTTATTTGGAATTTTCTCTGGTGACCAAATTAATTTAGATTAGGTCACACCCTAAAATTATCCTTACATTTGTTAGGGAATCAGTACCATTGACCTCACTGTTCCTTAATTGGAGATCAGATCTCCTCTAATTGCACAAGAACAAACAAGGAGAGATGATGTATATTTTGGGGGTGGCACCAAATTAAGCAGACTGGGGATTACAAATAACTAGCATGTGTCCCAGGGGCTAATAGCACAAATGATACCTTTAACTTTCAACCACACTTCAAACTAACTGCAGTGGGAAGGGGAGGATGAAAGAGAATTGATTTCTGAATTTAATTCAAATATGAAAAAGTGAGTTGGCAAAATAAAGCAGTAATGCAGATTAGAGTGAATTACTGAATAGAATCAATTATTATGTGATGCATAATTATTATAAATTCCTCAGAAAAATTAATCCAAATACTCTGTAAACAACTGGGAAAATAGACAAAGAAGGAGGCCTACCAAATTCCTTTTATGACAAAAATATAGTTTTGAATCCTAAACCAGGGAGAGCAAAAACAGAGAAAAGAAAACTATCAGCCAATTTGCTTAATGAATACCAATGTTAAGCTGGATGTCTAGTAGGATGATAATGTCTTTGACAGGCATGAGAAAGTTTAAAAGAGGCAACCTCTCTTTTGGAGAAAAAAATAATAAATTCTGCTGTGGATATATTGAGTCTGAGGTGCTCTCAGGACATCCAATTCAAAACTGGCAGGTAGCAATTAGTGATATGTTATTAGAGTTCAGAAGAGAAATCAGGACTGGACATAGAATTTTGGGAATCATCTTCATTGAGATGATAATTGAACCCATTGAGATCACCAAATGAGAAAATAGACAGAAAAAAGGGAGCAGGGCAGAACTTTAGGGTATTTCCATAATTAGTGAGTAGATGCTGTTCATTCTTTGTTTACAAAGAAAATCAATATCTTAGTTTGCCCATGAAATGGATTTAAGTGAGACAAAGTTACACAAAGTCAACAGCCTCAGTTAGTGAGTATGACATAAAAATACTCATCTAGGGTGCCCTAGTGATTAAGGATATGCATTATTTAGATGATCAATGATCCAGTTAGGGTTACATACATGCTCATTGCCTTGCCATGTAACAGAAAAAATTTAACCAAATTATGCCACTTTAAAACTCACATCCTTGGTCTCAAGCACTGCGCTAATATGTCATTTGGCTTATATGTTTGTGACTTTACTTAAAACCAAAGACAATTCTTTGAGCATAATGTAGTAGATAGAGGCCAAACCTTGGGAGTCCAAAAGATCTGGTTTCAAGTGCTGCCTCTGATTCAAGCCAGTGGCTTGACTTTGATTAAGTTACTTAACCTCTCATTTCCACAGACAATAATCTAAGACTGTAAATTACAAAAGAACTGCCAATATGCATCTGTGAAGGAGTTTCTACCCTGAGAGTTTCTGACAGGGATATAATTAAAGTCCAGATTATAAATAAACAAGAGAGAGGAAACACATGATAGATAGATAGATAGATAGATAGATAGATAGATAGATAGAGATAGAGAGAGAGAGAGAGAGAGAGAGAGAGAGAGAGAGAGAGAGAGAGATAGATAGATAGATAGATAGATGTTTATATGTGCATTTGTAGGTAGGTAAAATGAGCAACTATGAATCAACAAAAATAAGCAAATGAGCTAACAATTAGAAAAATGAACAAGTGGATGAATAAATGAATTAATAAATTGGTTAATGATTTAATAAGTTAATCAACCTTTTTTCCATCAAAATTGTTCTGCCTCATATCTCCACAAAACAAAACTTCCCCTAAAAAACAAACAAACAAACAAACAAACAAAACCAAGAAGTACTCACTGATTGAGCAACCAGCTCTTCTTTCAATCTGCATTCCATGTCTCTGAGGGAAGCTTGGGGGCAGGGTTTGATTAGCCAGCAGACTCTTTCAGAATAGATGGTTTTTTGTTTTTTTTTTTGAAGAAGAAGAAAACTATTAAAGACTGAGAGTAGATATGATAATCATCCTGGGGAAGGGAAAGATCAATGCAAAATGCAGCTGTGGGTTTCTGATTTGCACTCAAAAGAATACCATATCTGAATAAAAACTCCCTGTGGAACTCTTCAGCACTGACTCCCCAGCTTCCTACTTAACCCCTAGATCCTAGTAATCTCTAGGGAACTCTAAACCTAAAGTTTCCAACTGAAATCTCCAGGGAACTCCAACCCAAAGTTTCAAATTGAAAAGCTTCTGTTGAAGTGAATGCCGCCTTTCACTCTGGAACCTGCTGAAGTGACTGACTGTTTTATATGTTAGAGGACTTTGAATAGGTTTATGAATTATGCTTGTGAGCTAGGTTGATGGAGTAAGGAATGAAGGATGGAGACTAACTGTTAAAAGTTTTAAAAACAGAAGATCTTTAGAGATGAAAAAAATTTTCTTCAAAGATAGAGATGGGAAGAGCATTGAGTTAATAAAAGCTTCAGAGTGGAATGGGCAAAAAAAAAAAGTACTAGATGCAGAATTTGAATTCTGATCATACTACTTAGTAAGGCCTTGGCAATGTTACTTATCTTCTCCATACCTCAATTTTCTCATCTGCAAAATGAAAGGATTAGCCTAGTTCCTTGATGACAAACCTGTGGCACACATGCCAAAAATGGCATACAGAGACTTCACTGTGGGCAGGCACACTATCCCCAGCAAAATTAGTTACTAGAAAGGCAGAGGGACTCTAGGAAAGCTGCTCCCTTTCCCCCTTTCCACCCCATCTCCCTGCTTCTGTGCTTACTGTGCTTACTCCCTCCCCTGAGTATAGCTCTAGGCCACTCCCTTCTCTTTCTTCTTCCCCTTTCTAAAGTAAGGTAGTAGGGGGTGGGGGGAGGGCACTGGGTCTCAGGGGTGAGGCATGGCACATGGTCTCTAAAAGGTTCTAAAAATTTCACCATCACTGTGCTAGATGAATTATAAATCTATGATATTCTGGGCTAAGAAACTACAGCTAAGCTTCCTGCTCCCAAAAGTGGAGCCGGGTAGAGTTTCAGTTTGCTTTTGAATTGAGACAATTGAATGGATTTTCAGCAATATTCCTTGAAGGCCTTTCACTTGGCCAAGTAACTCTATGGGTTGAATCTTGTCAGTTGAGCAACTGGGAAGGGATGGTTGCCAGGAGAATACAGAGAGAGAAAGAAAATGAGAAAGACAGAGACAGAGAACAAAATAGAGTTAGACTGAAAAGAAGAAAACAGCAGTGATATGCCATCAATTTGGAAACAACAATGCAAATACCCATTAAGACATAAGTGTAATAAAACACAGCACTAGGTATTAAGAAGACCCAGAGAGAGTAATACAATGACATCATCAGAAGACACTGGTGATCCAGCACCCTAGGAGGAATGCATTACTCCTATATGCACTTGCTCTGCCTGTAGATATTCATTATAGGTGTTTTCCTTCTGCATGTATGCCTGGATCACATGTTCCCTAATCTTGGGCCCTTTATGAATTATATCTGCATCCACTCTTTCTCTTGATTGTGTACATTTGTAGAATAGTGTGTCCTAGGATTTTGGGAGGAACATTCTAGCCTCATTTTTATTAATATACCATTTTATTAATGGCTTTGCTTTTAACTGATTCTGTTGTTTTGACTGACTAGTATATATGCATGATAATGTATAATATAAATAAATATGCATATAATCATCATACAATAATACATCGTTCTGTTTGCTTAACCCTGTTTCCTTCAGTTCCTCATCTCTCAAATGACTGGAGAAGGAACTAGCAAACCACTCCAGTATCTTTGCCAAGAAAACCTCAAAAGGAGTCATGAAGTGCTATATATGGATGAAACAACATATAAATATAAATTCTGAGGATGGTGATGATGATGAGTAGTAGTATATATTCCATAAACACAAACACTGTGTCTTGTTCATATTTCTATCTAGCTCATCTCACTTCTGTGAAACTGTACAGGAACTCTTTCTAATAATGCAGGATGCAACCCAAATATGTCCTCTTAATCTGTGTGACTCTTTTTACATCTTCTGGATAATCAACTCAGAATGAAATAACTATTTTTAACAAGGAAGGTTCCAGGACAATTCCAAGGGGCTCATGACTAAAAAGGATATTGACCACCATAGAAGGAATAAATGGAGTCCAAATGCAAACCGGTATTCCATGAACTTTTCTCTAGTGTATGCAATATATGACTCCCAATATGACAAACAGGGAAATATGTATTATGTGATAATATATGTATTACCTATGTCATATTACCTCCCTTCTTAGGAAGACAGAAGGGATATGAGGGAGGGGAGGAAAAGAATGAGTCAGATTTTGGGACATAGCTTATGTGAGAATTTGTTTCTTTCAGATAAACATATTTATGATAATTCATTGCATATTCATAACAAATGATACATGTTATATTGTTACATATAAAAAACAAAAATCAATTGTAACAAAAATTAAATATATTATTGGCAACTTTTATTGATGCTTTAGATTTTAGTGCATATGGACCCACAGGGTACCTTGATCCCAGGGTAAAAAGAAAGGGTACTCCAGGCACCACACATAGGAAGATGTAGAAAAGAATCATATATATTAAGAGGACATATATGAGTTGCATCCTGCATTATTCAAAAGAATTCCCATATAGATGAGTTGACAGATTCATAGAATCATTAAAATAAATTAGGTGAGATATATAGGAAATTGAGCAAAATACAAATGCATTCATTGAAAATCCTTCTCATCATCATCATTATCATATTTGGGTTAATATGTATATGTTGTTTCATCCATATTCAAATCTTCATGACCTCTTTGAGGTTTTCTTGGCAAAGATACTGGAGTGGTTTGCCAGTTCCTTCTCCAGTCATTTGACAGATGAAGAACTGAGGCAAACAGGATCATACAACTAGTAAGTGTCTGAGGCAAGATTTGAACTCGGGAAGATGAGTCTTCCTGACTCCAGGCCTAACACTCTATCTACTATGTCACCTCACTGCCCTAAATATAGATAGATAGACAGATAGATAGACAGATGGATGAATGATAGATGGATGGATGGATGGATAGATGGATAGATAGATGTATTGATGGATAGACAGATGATAGACAGACAGATGGATGGATGAATGATGGATGGATGAATGGATGGATTGATGGATAGATGAATAGATAGATGGATTGATGGATGGATAGACAGACAGACAGACAAACAGACAGACAGACAGACAGATAGATAGATAGATAGATAGATAGATAGATAGATAGATAGATAGAGTTATATATGTTACTCAATATGTGCCAGGAACCATGCTAGGTATTTTACAATTATATAATTTGGTTCTTACAATAGTCCTGGGAGGTAACTATTATTAATATTTTCATTTTATAGCATGAGGAATCTGAGGCAAATAGAAATTAAATGACTTTCCCTAGTTTACACAGTTAGTATCTAAAGCCAAATATGAACTCAAGCCTTCTTGAGTCCAGCCTATCCATCTCTATGCCCAATGAGACATGGAAATATTAGTATTAGTATTTATGAAGTATTAGTAATTAAAGTTAAATAGCTTTATAATATTGCAACATAAGAAATGCTTTAAAGCTGATTGACAAGAAGTTCAAAGAAGGGAGACACTGTTTTAGGACAGATTGGGTTAGGAAGACTTAATAGAGGAGAGAAGAACTGAAGTCAAGTCTTGAAGATAGACTAGATTTGGGTATTAGAGAGGGGGGAAAAGACTTTGTGATGATATTCATCATATTAGTAACAGCTTCATCATATTAGTATTATTATTAGATCATATTAGATATTCATCATATTAGTAACAGCTATTCCATCTACAGACAACAAACAGAATTAGCTTATGTGCCCACTCAGTTTACCAGAGTTGAAACAATCAATATTTATTTCTTATACTATTACTAAGCAGAATTCCATTGAGCCATTCTATAATACTTATGTTTACTCCCAGGAAATGTCACTTTCCCCAAATTGATTATATCCATATATTCCTTTAAAAATTACAAAGGATATTCTTTGTGATCTAGGAAGGGGAGCCTTATTAAAATTTGAATTTGTGGTCTGTAAAAAAGAAATAGCTTTGAAAGCTGTTATCATATTAACTGATGGGAAAAGGAACTAAGTGAAAAATCCAAGACTAGGCAGCACAGTAGATAGAGTGTTGGGCCTGAAGTCAGGAAGACTGATCTTCCTGAGTTCAAATCTGGCCTTGGGCATTTACTAGCTATATGACTCTGGGCAAGTCACTTAACTCTGCCCTTGTTTTCTCATCTGTAAAATGAGCTAGAGAAGGAAATGGCAAACTACTTCTGTATCCTTGCCCAAAAAATCCCAAATGGAATCAGAGTCAGACACAACTGAACAACCATCAGATTCATACAACTATTCATAGAAAGTCCATCCCCATCAATTGCCTTATGACTCTACTCACCATCCATGACCATGAAGGCAGAAACTATCTTGCCTTTTGAATTTGTATTCAAATATTTAGCACAGTATTTAAAATGGGTCTTAGGGAGAAGACCAGAAAAGAAATAACAATGCCCAAGAATTTCAGCACATTGTAGAACCCCAAAAGATCATTAGGTATGTCTGCCTCTGATAAAAGCCTAGGGCAATTAGTGCTAAAAATTATAATCCAGAACCCACCTCTCTTTCCTGGCAAAGTCCCTATCTAAAGAATTCCCATCATAATGTTTCTTCACAGGATAAGAAACTAAATTCTGCAAGGAATGTTCTCTTCAGACTCCAGCCTTGATATTTAATTTAATCACTCAGTAAAGAAGTTCTTTTAGTCCTTCTTTTCTGTATTTAACAGTATCTTTCCAGCCATGACAATTAGCAACCTCCAGAATTATAGCTAAATGGACTTCCTGACAAAATTCTGTTTCTTCTTAAAGATCCTGGAACAATATCGATAGTGTCCAAGGCTATTAGAATTGGGAATACAATTGTAATAGTGATGTATCAACCCTACTAGATCTCCCACAATACCTGAACCCAGGAAGTTAAATAGGAGAATTGATCACTTTCTTATCATGAGAACCTCATTTTTCAAGGGGACTGTGTGTTTGGATCCAGAGTGACAGCTAGAAGAGACCTTACTTTGATTCAGGGAAAGACTTTATGAAAGAGGAGAACCACATTGATAAAACATTCATGATGGTACCTAGAATAGGATGGGGAGGACAATCAAGCCCCTATACCCCAAATCTTCTTCCCAGCCACAAAATATAAAGAAACTGAGAGGCAGAGATAATTTACTGCTATATTTAGAAGATGGATTGCCAGTGGTCAGAGAATCAGAGATGCTGCATGGTTGAGTATTCATTTCAGTGTCTAAAAATACAAGAGATAACTTTTTCACTTAAAGCAAGGGTCTTCCCTGGCTTATATTCCTACCCTACTATTTGCTTGAGGAGATCTGAATCTACTTAGTATGTATAGATTGTTTACTTTATTACTTTTCTAATTATTTTAATTGTGATTAAATGCTTTGCTTTAAAATATGTGCTCTTGCTGTGGTATGCTAAATTGGTGTAGAATTCAAATAATTTTAATATTTCCAGCTATAAAATGGGGGCATTTAAATGTTACAGAGAATAGAGTGTCATCTAGCCTCACACACTTAAGAGCTGTGTGACCCTGGGCAAGTCACTTAACCCTGTTTGCCTCAATTCTCATCTATAAAGTAATCTGGAGAAGGAAATAGCAATCCATGATAGTATCTTTGCAAAAAAAAAAAATCCAAATGGGGTCATGAAGAGTTGGACATAACTGAAATGACTGTGAACAATGACAAGACCTAAACTAGGGGCCCAAACTGAATGAGATTACATGTATTTCCAAAACACCCCACAGTGAATATGGTCATCTGCAAACATTCCCAAATGTAGTAGAAATGGCTACTAATTGTAAACTGAATTTGTCATCCTTGCTTCTGTAACAGTTAAAATTTAGGGGAGACTGAGGCAGGTAGAAATTAGTTTCTCTCTGCAAGGAGTATTATATTTTTTAGAGGTTTATTAAGGATTAAGGATTAAAGAAAATACAGGATAAGGAAAAATGTGCCTAGGCCAGAGGCCTAAACAAGACCTCACCTACATTATGGAAAGAGGCACGTCTGCTCCAAAACGGAAGTCCAAAAAGAGAGCCCAAAAGCCTTTGCCATCAGCTTAAATCCTTCCTCGATCTCAGCCCACCTCAGAATTGCGTGAGATTACAAAGCATTCTGGGGAAGTGGAGCAAGGGCTTGTGGGTATTGAAGTCCAGAGTTCAAATCTCAATTTTACACTTCTCTAAATTCACGATTTCATGTAGCTAATAGAATATAGGTAAGTCATTTCCCTTCTCTTTGCCTCTGTTCCTTCCTCTGTGAAAAAAAGGATAGACTATATAGTCTTTAAATTCTCAGAATTATAGTTCTAATGTTGTGTGAAGAAGTTAATCTGAAGGTTTTTAAGGCTTCTTACTGCTGTGAAATCCCATGTTTTTCCAAACCATTTTTTTTGTTTGTTTTATTTGTAACAGCCCAAACTTCTCATTCAAGGAAAATTCCCAGCCAGGGAATGTTCAAATTCATCATGTGATTTAACCCACTTTATAAATTCGTTCAAATGCATTTCTGTGCTAATTAACAAAATGTTGCTTCCAAATTCCTATTGAGAATGATGGAGGAAAATATTCTGTATAGATTATGCAGCAGCATACCTTCTAGTTATCACTTGGATAAAGTAAGAGGGTAGACTTTTTGTTTGAGCCTCAAACAAAAGCTGTTGTTTTCTATTGGCTGGTTTTCAATTATCTGCAAAAAGAAAAATGTGAGAAATTGGAAAAAAAGATGCTTTCTAGCCCTCTATATTCACTTTTTGCAGTCTGTTTTGTTTTAAGCAACAACTTAGATGGAGTGGAAAGTAAGGCATGATGAAGGCAAGAAAGATGACTTTGAAGAGTGTGGATCTGGATTCAAATCCTACCTCTGGTGTTTATTACCTAAGAGTAATTAGACAAGTCCCAAACTCTCTGAAGCTTAGTTTTCTCTTCACTAAATTGAGGGAGTTGGATTAGATCATGGAGATACCTTCCAGCTCTTTATCTATAATTCTATAAATTGAGAGATTTGAATTTTAAACATGATGCTTTACGGTCTAGCTACGTGACTTGGATAAGTTACTTAAAAGAATCATAAAGGAAGTTAATAGGAAAGTAGATAGAATGCCAATTTGAGAGTCAGGAAGACTTGAATTCAAATCAGGCCTCAAACACTGACTAGCTATGTCACCCTGGGCAAGTCACTTATCCCTATTTGCCTTAGTTTCTTCATCTGTCAAACGAACTGGAAAAGAAAATGGCAAACCACTCCAGTATTTTTACCAAGAAAATCCCAAATGGGATCATGAAGAGGAGGATATGACTGAATAGCAACATAAAATTGTTTTTGTGTCACTTTTTTTCCCCTAACATGTCCTTCCCTTAGCCAGAGAACCATCTCTTATTACAAAGGAAAAAATGATTCAATGAAACTAATCAAAAGATCAACCAAGTCTGATATGGTATGTATAATTTAATTCTTTTTCTCTGGAATTATAAAAAAAGGGGGGAGCATTCTCATATCTCTTCTTTGGAGTCAATCTTTGGTTATTATAATTTCATAGCATTTGGTTTTTTATTTTTATTTGATTTTTATTGTTGTTCTTAACATTGTTATTATGTTAATTATGTATATTTTTCCCAGTGATGCTTACTTTACTTTGCCTTAGTTCATTGTTGCTATAAAAAGTGCCACAATAAATGTTTTGGTGTGTTTTGGAGACTTTCCTTCTCTCCTTGATGTATCTTGTTGCATATACCTGGAAGTATACTCTCTAGGAGGAAAGAAAAAGAGTATTTTAGCAATTTTGTCAGCATAATTCTGAATCACTTCTCCAAGTGGTTGGACCAATTTATAATTGTACCACTAATGAAAGTGTCCCACAAACCCTGAAATATAGACTATACACATCTTTTTTTTCGTCTTTGCCAATTTTCTGCCTATGAGCTAAAATTTTCAGTTGTTTTGAATTACATTTCTTTAATGATTCCAGGCATTCTCATACATGTTTTTTGATAGTTGGCAATTATTTTGAGAATAATTGAACAATTTGTTCATATTCACTGACCATTTCATGTAACCATGGATTTTGATCTTAAATATCTATGTTGTCTTTTCATTTATCTTGCCCATAAAATCATCAAAGATGTTTATGCAAAGATGATTTTTTCTACTTTATTACTTCCATTCTCCTCCTAGCTGTGGTGATTCTTTCTGTGTAGAAGTTTTTCAATTTCATATGATCAAAATTTATCTATTGTATCTTCTGTAATCACATCTCTCCCTTGTTTAATCAATAACTGTCCCTCTAGCCATAGCTGTCCAGTCCCCTAATTTTATAGATGAGGACATTTATCCTCTTGAGACTCGAGACTCTTTACCGACAAATGAAGGAAATGAACTACAAATGACCTTTAAGGTTCTAGAATTCTAACTAATATTATATGATCTGGGGGAAATTGATACTTTTATATAGCCTGTGGGTTCAAAGAGCTCTGAATTCTCACAGACTGAAGATCATATTGTGGGCATTTTTATTACATTTGTGTTGGTTCAGCAAGACCAGTATTCAATTTTGGCTTCTCTCATTCCCTCTCTAAGTGATTTCAGTCATGTTACTCTACCCCTTGGCTTCAATTTCCCATCATAATAAACAACTGGAACTCTTAAGACCAACATTTTATGAAGGAGATGAACAAATTGTTCAATATTTCTACATGGAAAGCAGATGCTGTTTCCCATTAATAGCAATGTTTTTTCAGTTAACACAATTGTCTGATGATTGCAGACAGGAAAAAACATGGGTAAATTAAGTTCCTGGATAACTGAAAACACCCAATTTGATCAGTAGCTCCAACTTCCTCCTTTGGCTTACCTTGGTCCAAATTATATATACTTTGAATCTGAGTTTCTTTTCTCTCTGCCTCTTCTTGCCCTCTAGTGGAGATGTCTTATGTTCAGGGTTAAGGACCTATGACTGTGGAAAGTCCAAGTGTGGGAACTCCCTCCATGAAGACAGATCATGGAATCAGAGGATCTTCACAAAATTGGAAATGGAGGGGATATTTGAAGTAACTAATTATAGGATCATAGATTTAGATGTGAAATGGACTTTAGAAGCCATATTGTCCAAAGTATCTTTGAAGAAAAAATGGGCTCCCAAAGAGCTAGACATTGAAACAACACAACAATAACAAGTTCAAATTTCTCATTTTAAAGGTAAGCAAATTGAGGCTCAAGAAGGTTAATAATGTCTCCATGATCAGATAACTAATAAGTCTCATGGAAAGACTAGACTTTCATCTAGTAACATCTAGACTCCAAATCCAACATTCTATCCACAATGCACAATAGATATGTTAATGAATCAGTCAACAAGCATATATTTGTCAGACCCTGTACTGTATTCTGAAGATTCAAAGACAAAAACTGAAAGAAAATCCATTTACTCAGGGAGCTTACCTCTATAAGGGAAGGAAATAAACATTTTTTTTTAATAATCCTTGCCTTTGTTCTTAGAATCAATGCTAAGTATCCATCAAGGCAAGAGAGTGGCAAGGACTAAGTGGTTGGAGTTCAATGATTTGTCCAGGGTTCCCCAGCTAGGAAAGGAGGTCATACTTGAACCTAGGACCTCTTACTTTTAGGTCCACCTCTCTATCCACTGAGTCACTAAGTTGACCCAGAAATAAACTAGCAACTAGTTGTGTGCCAGGCATTCTGATATGGTTTTGACACATATTATCTCTCTGATTTTCACAACAACCCTGTGAGGTTGGTGCTATTATTATCCCCTTTTTGCTATTGGGGAAACTAAGGCAAACAGAAAGTAAGTGACTTGCCTGGAGACACACAGAGTCTGAGGCCAAATATGAACTCAGATCTTCCTGGGTCCAGACTGCTCTCTATTCACTGTGCTACCAGCTGCCTCCTCCTTTTCCCCATCAGGGAAAATAGCATAATCATATATGAACAAGAAATGGCATAAGCTTCTATAGGAAATCTGAACAAAATAAAACAAAATAAATGAAAAGTCATTTCACGAGGGAGGCTCTAGAAGATGTGGAGAAGATGAAAGCCCTCATGTAGGAGGTGTCCCTTGGCTAAGCTTTGAAAAATGGTGAGATATTCTCAGGGGCATAAGCGAGGAGGGAGTATATTCCTGGATTGAAGCAGAGTCTCTGCAAAAGCAGAGAGCAAAGGGAACGTGGTGCATAAGTTGGCCTCATTAAGTTAGATTGCAGAATGTACGAAAGTGAGCCACATAATAACTATGAGAATATAGGCTGAAGCAAGATTGATTTGTGCCAAACAAAGGAATTTGTATTCGATCTTAGAGGCAAGATGAAAGCAGGAATCTTTGTGAGTAAAGAAGAAACATGGTCAAACCTGTGTTCTGTGAATATCACTTTGGTAGCTCTATGGAAGATAGATTTTAGACAAGTGAGATTCGAGTCAGGAGGACTAATTAGGAGATCATTAGAATAGTCGGGGAAGTTTTGTCATGGTGGACAGAGCTCTGAAACAGAGTCAAGAAGATCTGAGTTCAAATCCAGGATCAGAAATTTATAAGGTGTATGTTCTTTGGTAAGTCACCTTCTCTTTGGGTCTTCATCTACTTATTTGTAAAATGGGAATCATGATTATGTCTAACACACTAGATTGTTATGGGAATCAAATGAGACATGTGTAAAAGGCTTTGCAAAGCTTAAAGCACTATATACATGCTAGGTATTGGAATAGGTAAGAGGCCTGAATAGGGTAGTGGCCATGAGAGCAGAGAGGTGGTGGGGAAAAATCAACAAAACTTAATTTTTTAAATGGAAGAAGGAAAAGACTAATGAAAAATTAAGGACAATTTCTAGGTGGATGGAAGACTAGTTGTACCCTTAGTAGAAATATGAATAGGAAATAATCAGCAAATGAATAAAGAGGTTGAATAAATTAAGATAAGTAAATATCCTAAATATTTCACTTACTGATAAATTAGCCCCTGAATATTTGAAGATTAGGAATCCATTGGCTCTATATGGCTTTGAGTTTCATTATAACCGAAGTCAAGGCCTAGACTGCCTTTGAAATAAGTCTTACTGCCTTTACCTTTCTTCACTGAGAAATGGCTTTGCAACTCTGATATATATTTACACATACACCTCTGCAAAGCGAATAGTCAAATTTCTATATTCAACTAAATCAGGTCAAATCAAGGCAGAGGCAAAATATGACATGACCATTTTCCCCTGACCTCTGTGTTTGAACCCAACTCTTGGACCTCTATCTTAAAGCTCAGAGATCATCACCTAGATTACGAGCCATAATTCTTTTCACCTCCCCTTTGAGAGGTTTTGTATGACTCCCAGTTTTTCCCAGCTCCTATTTCTTATTACAAGGAATAATGTGACTTCTCAATGACATCTGGTTGGAAGTGTTGCTTCACAGCACTAAAGATGCCATCATTATCTTTGAAAGAATGGTAAGGTCTTCCCTGACATTCCTTGGGCCAATCAACACCTGACCACATTTTCTCTAAGTACTAGCCAGTGTTCTCCTTACATGAGAATATTCAGAAAGCTACTCTCATCCCAATGCATTTTGTAGGGCAGCATCAGATCAAAACAGTCCATTTAGGTGGGATCAGAGGACATATTAGTTCAAAGCAAAAGACATTTAACCAAGTAACATAATAAAATAAATGACAGCTATAGACACAAGTATATTTTTATTCAGGTTATCATATGCAGGGAGTGCATGTAAAAGGACACATGCCTAGAAACTATATTTGACCATGGAATACATATGAAGGATTTCATGTTTTGGGAACATAAGTGAATGAAATATTTTATACCCCTAATGTTACAAACTGCCAGTATTCTCCTGGAATATCATTTTGTTATTCTCTACTATGTGAAAAAATGAATAAACGAGCACCTATCAAATACCTACTATGTGTCAGATCTTGTGCTAGGTACCGCAGGGATATAAAAATAAAAGTGAGATAGCCCTTACCTTGAAGGAACTTATATTTTAATGGGCTATACAATATAGGCAGAGTGGGACCCAGGGCAGAGAATGTTGGCCTGGGAAGTCACAGAGATTGTGAATGATATCATGAGATTACATAGTCCCAGGCTCTTTCCAGTAAGCAAAGGGTGTCTTGTTTGACAACATGACATACAGGGAAATTTGTTTTATATGATAATATATGTATAACCTATGTACAAGCCTGCCTTCTTGGGGTATAAGGATGGAAGGAAAAAAATTTAATTCATTATTTCTTTGTTGAATAGGAAGGTTTTGAGAAGAAATGAGGTTAATGATATTCATATCAAAAAAAGAAAAAATTGATGAATCATTTAAAAATACAAGTAAGAGAGCAAAAAAAAAATGCAGAATGGGACCCAAAGAAGCAAAGCAGGATTGGCAATGTGAAATAAAGGTTTTAAAAGTTTTATATAATGGAGATGCACAATTTCACATGTCTTTGTTCCTCTTTTTTTCTGTTCTCCGAATGTAAAAATGTTCATGTTTATTAGTGATTACCAATTTCATAGTCACAAAAAAGGGAAAAATTATAATAAATAACTTACTATTAACAGAGCAATACCAAAAGGAAAAAAAGAAGTATTAGGGGAAGAGGGAAAGGGGAGTGAGCTACAAGGTGGTAGGTCCAGCAGCAAGATACCAATGGTGGATAGGCTCTGGATTCCTGGATAAGATGTAAAGCATGCCCTAAAGCTAACTAGACAACAGTAGGTTAGATGAGTTTCCCTTTGCTTATCCATCAATCAATTGGGTGAATCCACTCCCTACTGGATATCTCCAGTGATATTCTGTTCTCTTTTGCCCTCTGCTAGTTGTCAGCTATGGCGAGATTGCCTCCCCACAAAGGGTGTGGTCTGCCAGTTTTTTGGTTTATCGTGATGTGATGTGGGCTATTGTAGCTCCTTGTGTGTGTGGAACAAATTTCTATCCAGCTTACATTTTCAAATCCTTCTTTTGAAATCTCTTCCCCTTGCTACTACTCTCAGTTCAAATTCTCTTTGAATTAGGTTCCAACATTCCTCTTAAGTCTTATCATACATCTGTATCACTAGCCTGTTAGGTACCTTCAAATCATCTTAGGGTATCAGTTAGCAAATCTACACAGGTGGCTGATGAGATTTTTTTTTCAAATCCCTCAATGCCTGAAGTCAAGGTACACATCAATTTGGGAATCAAACTAAAAATGGAATGAATAGAACTGATAAAGCTGATAATCTTTGTTCTTTTTCCTTTCAGCAACAAAACTCCTTGTATTGGTCAGTCATGTCCGATTCCTCATAGTCCCTTTAGAGATTTTCTTGGCAAAGATACTAGGGTGTTTCACCATTTCCTTCTCCAGTTTATTTTACAGATGAGGAAATTGAGATGACTAAGATTAAGTGACTTGCTCAGGGTCACACAGCTAGCAAATATCCAAGCTTAGATTTGAACTCAGGAAGATGAGTCTTCCTGACTCCAAGTCCAGCACTCTATCCTCTGTGCCACCAAAACTGCTCCAAGTTCCTTATACTCCTCCCATATAATGCCTGCTAAGTAATCCCTAAACATATTTACTGATAATGAAAAATTTATTAAAGAAATAAGGGTTAGCCCACTTTCTAAATATCATTGTAAAATTGTAACTGAATTTGGAGACAGAGTAACTAAATTAGAATCACAAATCTATAATTTCCAGCCCAACTGGCCTTAAATTCCGCACTTCACTGCTAGCTGCCTCACTTTTCTCTTCTATTAAATGAAGGAATTAGACTAGATATCCTCAAAGATTACTTCTAGCTCTTTAGCTAGGTAATTCAATGATTTTTGCACTCTGTACCTACTGAAAGAATTTCAATCCTCTTTATAAACATTAATAGTTTGGGTTTATGTGATTAGTTATTGTGTACGTTTCCATCTTGCTGTGTCTGCTCCCCATATTAGAAGTTCAGTCTAGGGGCTCCTGGGTAAGGCTTGATCTAAGATTGGTGGGTTTCTCACTTAATAATATGGTAGTGGGTTGCTTAGCTGCCTTGACTGAAAATTAGCTGATTCTTTTCAAAGTCCTATTTGTGAAAGAGAGAATTTGGGAAAGCATGCAAAAAGACAGAAGCAGTGGAGGAGGATGACCTGTCAGTCAAATGAATGTTTTATTTGGAATATTATTGGGAAAGGCAGTGGGAAGCCAGAACAACTGGTGGCTGAACCTTGTTGCCTTGAAAGAAGGAAGATTTCCTCTCTCTGAATTGTGAAGACTGAAAAAAGGAGGACAAAAGTCCAGATATCTCTCTGACTTGCTCTGTTGATGATAGAGACTGAACCTCCAGACCTCTCAGGCATTTCTCCCAATTGAACTATATTCCATCATCCTCCAATCAAAGACTCATTGTAGTATTAGGGAAATCCCCAACCCTCTTACTTCCATTTCCTATCCCTTCCTGTCTTCCCCAATAAACCCCTACTTAAGATAAAGAAGAGAAAGAACATTTCATTGACATATCACAAACTCACCCTGAGTTGATTTAGAAGAAGAAGAAGGAAGAGGGAGGGGAGGCTGAAGGAAGGCTAGAAGAAGGAAGAAGGGAGGAAGAGGGAAGAGGGAAAGACTGAAGAAATAAGATAACTGCCTGATCTGTTAACTATCAATTGCTAATCAATATAGTCCCTTATTATTACTTATTACATGTGGTAAACAGAATCTATCTCCTACAGGGTTTCAAGAAATCTGGCTACCAGACACATCAGACCTATTCATGTCTCTTTTCTACTCCTTCTGCAAATTAGTCTTCAGTCACTATTCTCAGATGGCTGATCGCCTTTACTACAATTTTTTAAGGATTGTTATACTTCAACAACTTGAGAATCATTTTGAAAAGGAAATAATGATCACTTACAGGCAGCCTGGATTAATTAAGAATGTCATAACCCTTAAAGGCAATGCCAGTATAATAATAATTACTCTACTACCAAAAATAATTTATAGATTTTTTTTACTAAACTAATCATATTGAGGAAATGTTACTATATAAAACTGAACAAAATAACCACAAAGTTCAATTAGAGGAAGAAAAGGTCTAGAATTTCAATAAATTAATGAAAAAAGTGGGAAGTAAATGAGTAAAGCAATATCAGATCTCAAAATACATTAATAAAGCAGAACTCAAACATATTGGTGCTGGTTAAAAAATATGAAGAAAATAAGTGTAACAAAGTAAGTAAGCAAGAATTAGAAATAAGCAAATACAGAGTTTCAATGTTAGATGCACAGGAGAACACAAATTAGATGGCAGGTGATTATATGACAAGAGCAGGTAGAAAATGCAAAAAGTAATTTGGCAGAAATTAGGTATAGACTAAAGTGTAGAACTCAAAGGAAAATATAATCAACTTGTAGGCATGAACTGATACCAAATCTATAATAGTTGGGGATTTGATACCCATTTTGGATATCAGCAAATATTACAAAAATATTTTTAAAAGTAAGTAAGGACTTGAATAGAATTTTTAAGGGAAATAGCTAT
The DNA here is from genome assembly GCF_027887165.1 of Monodelphis domestica. Lineage (NCBI taxonomy): Eukaryota > Metazoa > Chordata > Mammalia > Didelphimorphia > Didelphidae > Monodelphis > Monodelphis domestica. The sequence continues at coordinate 234,812,479 of NC_077233.1, read as the reverse complement.
GATATATTTCTGGTATTTAATTATTGGAACTAGAACGTAATAATAATAATTTCCAGGTGTGCATCATAACCTTAGCAGAAACTAAACATGGACATAAAAATCTTCTGAACAAATACAAAAAAGAAACCCACAGAAATATTAAGCCCATGATTACTCACAATAACAGAATAAGAAAAATATCAATACAGGGCATTAATTTAAAAACTCATTAAAAATAATGATTAAGTCACTAAATGGAGAAAAATATTTTGACAAAATGTAATACATCTTTGTGTTTAAAATAAAGTATTTGATAAGAGGGCAATAAATGTATACTTCCTTTAATGTGGTCAATATTATCTATTCAAAATTAAGAACTCATGTTATCGCTAATAAGATAAGACTAAAGATCTTCCCACTGAGATAAGGAGTAACGCAAGGATGTTTAGTATCACCACTATTATTTCACAGTGATATTAATATGAAATATAGCATTAAGGTAAGAAAATGAAATTGAAAGAATAAGCACAGAAAAAGGATGTAAAAAAAACTCTTAAAGATATCATAGTGAATTACTTAGAAAATCCTAGAGATTCAATTAAAATTTTAAATGAAATTAAATTAAAAATTCAGTAGGTCAAAGTATAAGCTCTCAACAACCATATAAAAATACTCAAAATTATGAAAAGTAAGAGAAATGCGAATCCAAAACAATTCTGAGGTTCAATCTCATACCTACCAAATTGGCAAAGATGCCCCCCAAAAGAATATTATAAGTTGGGGAGAGGTTATATAAAGGGAAGAACACTAATATACTAATGATAGAGCTGCAAACTGGTCTAGTCATTCTGGAAAACAAGCTGGGGTTCTGCCTTAAAAGTCACTAAATAATGCAATCCTGTTAATTCAATGATTCTCCTACCAGGCTTTTATCCTAAATAGGTTAAAAAAAAAAAAGAAAACATAACAGCACTTTTTATATTAGATTTGGGGGATCAGGGAGAACGTATTTTTATTTTTTAGCTTGTACAAAGGAATATTTACTTCAATGTCATAGTGAAAACAAAAATACAAACTTTCCTCCCAAAACCAAATGTAGTATAACCACCCATATACCACCTTAGTCTCTGGGAGGGATAGAAGGATTAGATTAACTGCTTAGGGGACAGAGCCAAGATGGCAACTTAGTAGCAGTGAAAGCAGAAACTGCTCTAACAGTCCTTCCAAACAATCTTTAAAAAGCATCTTAAAATGGCAGGAGTCAAAAACCAACAGCAAGAATTGAGTGGACTCTCTCACTAAACACAACTTGAAAGGTAAGCAGAAAGAGTCTATTTCCACAGGATTAAAGTGAATCAGAAGCAAAACTGCCCACAAAGGTGTGCTGGCTGACCGTCCCTCTCCCCCACCTATTGTGCCAGGTTACAAGCCTAGGCATAGGCCATCTTCAGAATCCTGGGACTCTGGCTACAAGAACAATAGAGCACACCAAACACCAGACCCAACCCTTGAAGTCTCAGGCCCTGGCACCACCCCACAATAAGACCTACAATTTCATAGCACTTGGTTCTTTCAAGCCTGCACTGTCAAGAAGACCTAGCCACAGGGCAAAATACGTCATTGTGCTCACCAGAGGAGATAGAATCAGCAGCTTTCAGAATTCCCAGTCCATGGGCAAAAAAAAAATGGCTAGTAAAATGAGCAAATGGCAAAAGAAACACCTAACATTAGAAAATTTCTTCGGAGACATAGAGCAAAGCAGAGTCAATGGGAGACTCAGATATAAGCAATCACATACAAAACTTCAAAGAAAAAGGGAAATTGGTCTGAGGCTCTAGAAGAACTCAAAAAAGAATTCAAAAATCAAATAAAGCAGGTTAAATAAAAATGGGAAAAAGAAATGAAAGTAATACAAGAAGAAAATAACATATTTAAAAAATAAAATTGGTCAACTGGAAAAACAGGCACAAAAATCCAATGAAGAAAAAAGTTCCATGAAAAACTGAATGGGCCAAATGAAAGGAACAAAATAAATTCATTCTTTAACAATTAGAATGGGCAAATAGAAGCTAATGACTTCATGAGACATCAAGAAAAAATAAAACAAAATCAAAGGGATGAAAAAAATAGACGAGAATATGAAATATATCATTGAAAAAACAGCAGGCCTAGAAAATAGGTCCAGAAGAGAGAATTTAAAATTATTGGACTTCCTGAAAGTAATGACCCCCCCCCCCAAAAAAGCCTCCCAAGCCAAGGAGAAAATACTGAAAGCAGCCAGAAAGAAACATGGAGTCCCATTCAGGATTAAATAAGATCTAGATGCTTCCACACTGAAGGACCATAAAGCCTGGAATATGATATTCTGGAGGGCAAGGGAACTGGGTTTAACAGCCAAAACTCCCCTACCCACCAAAAATGACTATATTCTTTCAAGGAAAAGTATGATTAATTTAATAAAATAAAAGACTCCATGCATTCCTGGTGAAAAAAAAAAAACAGAAATAGACTCACTACTTAATGAGTTCCCATCAATTGAAGAATGACTCAACAAATTACTACAGATCAATTTATTGGAATAATATTGACCATAAGGAATGATGAAATGGAAAAATTCAGAAAAACTTTGGAGAACATATGAATTGACACATGATAGAGTGAATAGAGCACTCTCTACTGGGCAGTTAGGTGCCACAGTGGATGAAGTGCTAGTCCTGGAGTCTAGAATATCTGAGTTCAATTCTGGCCTCAGATACTTACTAGTTGTGCAACTTTGGGCAAGTCATTTAACCAGGTTTGCCTCAGTTTCCTCATCTGCAAAATGAGCTAGAGAAAGAAATGTTAAACTACTCTGTTATCTTTATCAAGAAAACTCCAGATGGAGTCAAGATGAGTCAGAAATGACTGAACCACAACAAAAGAGAGACTAGAGCCAAGAAAATAATTTTTACAACTAGAACTATTCAAAGAAAAACAAAAAATAACCCCTACTCTAAAGGAGCTTACATTCTAATTGGTGAACCACCCACATGATGGAATAGGATGTAGTATGAGACATATTTTTTAGTAATGATCCATGCTTATCCTTCTTACAAGAGAAGGTGTATTTTTTTAATGAGGAAAAAGAGAACTAGCAAAAGCAATATACAAAAATAAAAAGAAAATATTAATTAATCATTTTTATACAAAAGGAAGAAAAGAAGAAAGTCTAGATTTTTTAAAAGATCAGCAGGATAGATTTGAATGTATTACTCTATACTTCTTAAAAAATAAAAGTTTTATATAATATTAAATTTGGCATTTTACATATAGTTATCTTTTCTCCTTTCTTTCAATGTCAAATAGATATTTTCATGCTTGTTAGTATTTGTCAAGTTCAGAATAACAAACAATTTAAAAAAAATAAGTTTGATCATATCAGTAACAAATTAGGTCTCTAGAAAGGTAAAGATAAATCATGCTATTTTTTGCACAGAAGTTATAGATGAAAGGTATAATGAAACATACATTTTCTGAAATAGCCAATATTTTTATGTCCTTTAACCCAGAGAGCCCACTATTGTCATATTCACCAAGGATGTCTATAGCAAAAAAAAGGAACAAAAAAAACCTCTACACATTTAATGGAGCCTCTCGTTCCTACCTCCCATCGCAAATATGCTCAGTAGCATGCTCTAGGGGAGGAAGTAACCCATTACATCCATAACAAAATATTCACTGTGGCATTTCTCATAATAAGAATTGATAATTAAATGGATTTCTGTCATTTGAGGAATGCTGGACATACTGATGATATATGAATTTTAATGGAATATTTTTATTGTAAACCACAAATCATGAATATGCAAATCTCAGAAGAACCTGGGAAGTCAAATGAAAAGGTGCAGAGTGAAGAAAACAAAATAATGAGCACAATGTATATGATGATTACGAATGAAGAAAATTGTTTTCAAAAAATGCTAAAAAGCAGTTGAATCTGATGATTTATAATGAAAAATCTAGGTCCTAGAGAACTGATGAAATACATACATACACGTTTTTCTACTCTCAGTAGAGAAGTACTGACTTAATTTATGGAATGCATAATACACAGTTAGATATGGTCACTGAATTGGTTGAGGAGTTTCCTTAAATGTTCTTCAGTGTTTTAAATAAAGATTTTACTGGAGAACCAGAGAAGCAAAGAACAAGAACTGCATAATAAAAAAAGCAGCAATTGCTTTAATTATAAGAAGTGAATTTCACTTCTTCTTTGTATTTATATTAATTATTATATTATATTATATATAATGCAATTATATATAATATAATATATTATATTAATAGACTACTAGATGAAGAAAATCCATAAATTAGGAGTACTTTGAAGGAAAAATATATTTGATAAAATACGGGAAGAGAATAAAATAAACATTTAATAAGTGCCTACTCTGTGCCAGGCATTGTACTAAATTCTTTTTTACAAATATCTCATTTGATGCTCACAGCAACATCGTAAGGAAGATGCCATTATTATCCCCGTTTTACAGCAGAGGACACTGAGGTAGACAAAGGTTAAATGATCTGTCAAGATTCTCACAGCAAATATATTAAAAAACACACACATACACACACACACAACCCTAAAAAGCAGTTAAATCTAGGTCCTAGATCTTCCAGATTCTAGGCCCAGCACTCTATGGTCTGTAACACCTGTGTGCTAAAATCCTCACCAATATGGATACTCTCTCCAGTGATGTAGATTATGATATGTCTTCCAATTCTACAGAACTCTTGACAATATCTTCCCCTAAATATCCCACTGAGTATGGCCAACTTCTAGTTCTCTTGGCATTGCATATAGACCAGTATAACCACAAACTATTCATTTATTCATCCCTTGCTCTTTCCACACAACTGGTCCTCCTCTTCCAGTCAGTCATCTCTTAGGTAACATCTTTTATGATGCTTCTCTCAATTAATTTGTCATTGATAATGTGTTCTGAGATACTTATGCCCACCATTCATCTCTTCATATTTATGGATGAAGAGAAGCACTGAATTCACTCAATGGTAGCATGATGAATTTGTTACTTGAGTGACTCCAGCTGGATGAACCAAAACCAACACCCAAAAATACAAATTCCACTAAATTAGTTTGTATTTGACCTGTATTTTACACACATTCAAGATCAATGTTAAAGAAATCAAGCTTTGCTTAGCTACCATCACTGTTATAGGCCCTACCATTGGCTGTTGTTGATTTATTTTGGAGAGCTAGACCTGTAATTTCATTGGGATCGGGAACTCCCAGTAAAGAATTTCCTCCATCAGTGCATATTAGCACGTCTTTACATAATCAATATTAATTTTTCATACTGGCTATTAAACAAAATTGTATGACCTGAAACAAATTACATGGCCTCTACAGGTCTTAATGTCCTCATCTATAGAATAAGAGTTGGACTAGATGACATTCTGGCTCTAAATCTATGATGTAACCTTTTTCCACTATCAGGCAGACATAACCTTGGCCAGGAAGCCTATTAACTCCTTCATTACCTTATTGTAAGAATCAAATGCAATATTTTATATAAAGTGTTTTAAAAACCACAAAGCCTTATGTCAGTGTCAGCAAATACATACCACATACGTTCTCCATTCAACAAACTGAAGAATAGTATGGGAAACACCTCTTCCTCACACTACAATAAATCCTCAGTTTTCATTATGTCACTAGTTTGATCTTTCAAAGATTTGTTTTTGTCAATTTAATGAATTATTGGAATCACCAGAAAATTACTCAGAATTTACTTGCAGCTAACATTAATGGACCCATAACACAGGTGTGAGGATCTTTCTAAACAGTTCAATCTAGCCTATTGTGGGAAGAGCCATCTTGTAACTAAATGTCATTTCTTTATTTTGACATTGCACCGAAAGGAAGCTGCCAACAATATACACATATGCATGCATGCATACATGAGCACACACACACAAGCAAAGTAGAAAGGGATATGTTGTGAATAACATGGCAAATGTAATACCAGGAATGGTGGGGACTCTCAACTCCACCTGTGTGACACAAATGAGGACGCCAGCATGGATCACATTACAGACTCAAGTAAAGCTGGGGCTGGCAGCTTAATTTTCCTCGAAACCAAAGGAAATTATATCATTCCTAGGGCTTTTTGAAGTCTTCTCCCAGCCCCAGACAGCTTTCTTAGTTTGCCTCCCTTCAACCAAATGGAACCCTCAAAGTCTATTAATTATGGGGAGTGTTCTCATGCCACAAAGAATGAGGGATGCAAGTTTGGCAGCACATGCTCTAAGTTGCTCCTGTAAGGGGTTCTCAATAATATAGTATATAAAAAAATTCTCACATGGAGTATCCTCAGGAGAAAGAGAACCAATATCCTCTGGAAACTGCAAAACAATACCAACCATCTCATCTAATAACTCTGAAAAAAAGTAAGCAAATATACCTTCTAAAGACTGAAAAAAATGTCTCTTCCCATGCATATGCCAGTATTCAAATAACATATAGATATTACTATATTGTTAGATAAAATACATTCAGTTAAAAATGTTATGGGGGCGGGGAGAGCATCTAGATAGCTCCGAAGAATGAAAGCCCGACCAAGAGACAGGTGGTCCTGGATTCAAATCTGAACTCAGATATTTCCTAGCTCTGTGACCTTAGCCAAGTCAATTATGCCCCATTGCCTAGCCCTTCCAGCTCTTCTGTCTTGGAACCAATACACAGTATTGAATCCAAGGTGAAAAGTACGGGTTTCTTTAAAAGTGTCATTGAATTGAAAGTAGACATTTTGTCATAAAGGGTTTGTTTATATTAATTAATATTATCATGTGGGATTTTGAGGATTTTTTTATGTTAAAAGAAGTCATCATACTTGGGAGAGACTGGGAATCACTGGAATCATCAATCATCACTGATAAGAAATATTACATTTGGCAACATAAGTTCATTGCAAGCATGGATTCCTCGGCACATAAACAATCATAAAAAATTTTAGACTCTTACCTTCAGTCTTAGGATCATTACTAAATATCAGTCCCAAGACTGAAGCATAGTAAGGGCTAAGCAATTGCTATTAAGTGGCTTGCCCAAGGGTCGCAGAGCTAAAAAGTATATGAGGCCAGGATCTCCCATGCCCAAAGCTGGCTTTCGATCCTCTGAGCCCCCGTGCTGCCCAAAAGCAGAATTAATTTTGAAACTCAGGTCTTCTGACTCCAACTCCCAAACCTTTGCCAGTGTACACATCTTATAAGAAAGCTAGGTACTCCTCAGACTTGAAAGACTCTCCTGCTGTCTTCTACAGAAAGCTGTAATATTAGAATATTCATTGTTTCAAAGGTTCTAGAGCGATTCCTTTCCCTGAGTGTTTATTTACTAAATGCAGATGAATTATGCTCTTTGAATAGTATTACATTTATTTAGGATGAATAGCTCATCATCTTTTAGTAATTATGAGAGTCGAGGAGGGGGGATTGTGAGTCAGCTTTATGTTGAAGGAAGTTCTGCCTATTGTTGAATGGCATTAGAGGCTCAATTTTTCATAATGTAGTAATTCTGCATAGAGAAAATTGGTTTGGATGATTAATGGTAGACAATACCATTTCAGGGCTAAAGAAGAACCATTCTTCTCCTTAAAGAGCTTTTACTTCACAACACCATTAATATTTCTCTTCTTAGCAAGTTCGGAGCTCTTGCACTGTTCTTTAAAATAAAAATTCCCCCCTCCATATTCGACCCAAACATGAGAAGAATTTCATTTGCTATCACACATGTGTTTGTTCCCAGTTACAAGACAATGCTAAAATAATTTCATGTCTGGTGGAGAAATCTTTAGATTGTGTTCTGCAAAAGGCAGTTAGAAGCTGGAGGACATGATGAGGAGAAAGAACCTTCTCACCAACTTCTTTGAAATGAGTTTGTCTCCTTATTTATCTTCCTTTGTCACGTCTATGCTACTTACGTTACAAACAGGCAAACTGCCTTCAGAAACAATTATCCAAGTTTCAAGGATCAGGAAAATGAAAAAGTCTACAGTGTGACTTTCTTGATTTTTTCCCCACCCAATCCAAACCTGTTCACTGCTCTTCAGACTCAGAACTTTGAATAGACTCATATTCCACAAGGCTCCTAGATAATCTAATGAAAACAGTCCTCCTCTGAAATAAAAATAAAAGAAAAATGTATTCCTTTTAGCAGTATCAGGACAGTTTAATTCTATGATTTACTTCCCCCACTATAAAGTAAGCTCTCTGCGCACAAATGTCCTATTTTAGTTTTCTTTAAATACCTAATTCCCAGAACAATACAGTCCTCTTAGTAAATCTTCAATAAATTTTTGTTGAATGAGTGAATGAGACTAAGCTGACTTGGTAAATCTACAATGGGGGACAGGTACAATAGGACCAACTAGAGGCATTTCAAGTGATTAAAGATAGTTTCTTTGTGGAAAACAGCCATATTTCCACATGGAAATAATATGCTGATTGGAATATTAACTCTCTTTATCACAGACTCCTTTCAAGGTATCAAGACATAGTGAGTATAATGCTGGACTTGGATTCAGGAAAACCCAGGTTCATATCCCACCTTTGACACTTTCCTTAGTTCAATGGTTCAGGTAAGGGGAGTGGGACCACTTCTTGTTCCCCATTGCTACTTCCATGTTCTCCCTCTCCTTCATGACTCAGCAACCTCTCTTCATTTAAGGTTCATGCTATTCATATCTTCCATCTAATCAAAATTGTGGTAGCTGTTGTTTATAAAGCCCCAGGTCAATCCCTTCCTTCAATAATGAGTTCAATACTTGGTTTACAATTTTTCTCTCCTCAACTCCTTCCCTCAAACTAAGGGACTTAAATATACATATTGATTTTCCCTCACATATTTTAACCATTTTTTTTAATTTTCTGGAATTTTCCAAATTTTTCAGTTTTTTCTTTTTTTTCCCCATGATTAAAGTGCACCTACCAAATTAAATTTGGAAACTGAGGCACTGGAATCTGCTCCTGCACACATGTTTACTTTAAGGGAGATCCCACTCATCACCAGATATGGGGATTGTGCATGTGAAAGGCCATCAGAGATTCAACCAAGCTGATATTGAGGAGTTCAAATAGAATACCCCCAAATTTGAGTAAGATTCTCTTGCTGTGGTCAAACAATTGAAAAAATTGTTTAAATTGTTCAATCCATCATATCTTGACATTGAGATTTTATTGGATGAATTATTAACAAAAGAAAGAAGGCCAAAATTATTGATGAGAATAATAAGAACCCCAAACTACCTGATTGACCAGCTGAAGATCCTGACTGTGATTTAAATTCATTTGCAGGACATAAAGAACTAAGGGTAGCTAGAGAAGCACTACTGGAGACCATGAAAATGAACTCCAAATGTCCTGGGGATTGGGCTAAATTTGAAAGGATTAAGCAAGAGGTGGGAAGAGACCCCATCCACCTTCTTGGATAAAATGATCGTGATAGCAGAAACATGGCTGGGCTTTTATGCCTTGACTCCTGAGAATGTGGACCATGTCAGGAGGCAATTTGTAAAGAATTCCAATCTACCCATCAGGAATTTCTTCAGAAATAGTTGTCCTATATGATTTAGAATGTCTCTAGATGAGTTGAAACATGTAGCTAATTATGTGTATGAGAATGAAAGAGATAGGAAATCATAGGAGAAAGATACCATCATTGATAACTTAACTAGAGAGATAAGAGAGTTGAAAATGAATGGAGCTCTTGATGGACAGAAAGATAGAACTGTAGCTGTACTTAAAACTTACAAACCATCTACAAAAAATTACCAGAATTATAATCTCTCACATTGTTATCTTTGTGATAAGCTAGGTCACTTGGTCAGAGACTGTTGGTTCAGGGGACAGTTTGCAAATAGATACTACAGGAACCACCTCAATGGATACAACAGGAATAATGGGTACAGGTAAAATAGTTATGGATCCCCTAATAATAATAATAACAACAGGTTTACCCATAGTTGCTACTGTGTAACTGAATGTTACCTGCGTGCACAACAAACTCCTGACCTGAAAATAATGAGGCATATGTTAGATCTGGAGCCAGATCAAAATATTCCCAGACTGCTGATGGCAATGGAGGAAAATTAGATGCAGCTAAGGGTGCAAGTTCCTTCTGAAGGTGTGACCAGGAAAGTAAAGTTTATGAATCAGTTTATGGGTAATCAGAAAAGGAAATAGTGGAAAAGGAAATGGAAATAAGTGAAAGCAAAGATGTTGAAATAGAAAATAAAAATGGAACTTGTGTAAGGGAATCTTGAACCCTTTAGTGAAAGTAGTGTTGCAAAACAGTTTAATGGGGAATTGGACCTCTAGACTATGCACTTCATAATAAAACACCAGGTGACTCAGTTTACATAAAAAATTTTAACAAGACCAATACACAGGCTTCATGGGTAGGACCTTATTCAATAATTTGAGTAACACCTACAGCAGTAAAAGTTTTAGAGAAAGATTCATAGATTCACTGTTCCCCTGTGAAAAAAGTTCCAGTGGTAGAAGAAGTGATGACCAACAACACAGCTGCAGTCAAGTATGTTCCAGCAGACAAGACCATCCAAGAAGACGACAAGTGAGAGAAACACCAAGCTGAAGAGGACAAGGACAGACAACAAAGGAGTACCGGAGGAAGAATCAATCTACCAAGGACATAGTAACAGAGACTTTGCTATAATCTAGCACAGAGAAGAGGAAAGAAGAATGTAAAATCATGAACTGTAAGATTTTTGTGTCATGCTAACATTGTACATATTCATTTAAGCTGCATCTACTCATTACACTGTTACATCATTGGAATATGAACAAAGAAGATAGATAGGAGAAGATGATTTTTAAGATACCAGTAAGTATAAAATAACATGCAACATGCATATATAGGGTATATTACATATATATGTAATTACATATGTATGTATTACATATGCTGCAATTTTGTGTCCAAGTAATGGTATTCATGTAAATAAATGTATACAAAAAAAGTAAATCACTTTGGAAGAAAGCAATAATAGTTACACATTAGTTTCATGAGATCTTACTTCACTGGAATGTTGTATTCATGTTCCAAGGAAGTAACATCAGAATACATTAAAAAATCTTTGTAATATTAATAAGTGGGGCCAAAGTTTTCACCCTAATTAAACATGTATATAGTTCATACATAAATGTGAATAAATTGTAACATAATGTGTGTATATCAACATAGTTTAGACGAATATGTAAAAAGTGTATAAAATGTGTATAGTGTAAATGATTGTACAGGTATAGCTAATGTACATGGCTAATGTACAAATCTATATTATTGATGTGAATAGATAAAGTATTGCAGAAGTTTAGATTTCTTAGAAGAATAGTTTGTTTTGGTTAACTGGAGGGACAGTTTTTCATTTCCTGTATTAGAAAGGCTACCATGGAAAAAGTTTGTTATTAATTTGTTTTAAAAGAGTGTTTTTTAAGATGCACTTTGCATCAGTGTTTTTGCATAATACTATTTTTAGCTAGAGTTTTTTGTAAAAGCAAAGAAGAATTGGGTTCTACTGTGATAATTTTTTCTAAACAGTTTGCAATAATTTTTTGTATGATTTTTTGCCCTTAGACAGTTTTGTTTTTTGTTTTGGGATTAGCATGCATAATTATGTTCTTTGTACAATGTTTTTTGGAAAACTTTGCATTTTGTATTTTGTACTTTAGGATTTTATTGTTGTATTTTTGCAAATGTTTGCATTTTGGACTTTTTGTATTGGTGTTTGGAATTTGTTTTACCTATCCCTAGCATAGGTTAGCTTAGAGAGGAATAGCTTAGACAACGATAAGATAACCATAAGGTAAGAAAAGTTTGTTGTTTTCCTAGCAGTTAGAGTTTAGACATAAGATGGGGAATTTAATATTTAAGGTTGATCAATATGTCAGAAATGTTGTTGTTTTTTCAGAAACCATTTCAGACACGGTCAAAATGGGGGAATGTAGTAGTAGATTTAGAAGTAAGATCATTGAGATGAGTAAAGAAACAGGTTTGCAAAAGGGGTCCTCAAACAGATTGAAGGGTGCAAGCGAGGTTTGGAACATAAGGCAAGTGGGCATAGATCTATTTGATGACAGTTAGGAACACTGGTTGGATGGAAAAACAGTTTGGCTGTGGCACTAACAGTAACTGGACTGTTTTTTGGTTGTTCTGGCTGTGTGTTTCCCTAAGCTGAACTGACTGCAAACCTGCTTTATTTTCCATTGAGAAGAATTCAAGAAGAGAGAAGGAAAGCTGATTGCCAGGAAGATCCTCGTGGTGGCAAAATCTCAAGCTGGTTTTAGGATTTAGCTTGGACTCCTTTTGAACTCTCCTAAAGGTTTCCTGGTTCCTCGCTTCAGAAACCATCAAGAAGAAGGCAGTGAGTAAAGACAAACCTTTGCTTTGCTGGCAATTTGAGGTTTTTCTCATTGCCAAGTAACTGGGAGGCCCTATTTTTAGACCTACCAGAGCCAACCTGTTTGGAGGCAAGGTATAGACAAATAAGGGATCAGTTTCCCTTAGTGATAACTTAGCCAGATAACGGTTCTATTTGGGTTTTTATAGTTAGCTGGTAAGGAGAGAGTGTAATTTTGGAAGAACTGGCCTAGTCAAGAGAGTAGCTGAGGCTTAATCAACAAAAGCCTCAGTACTTACTAACCTCTCCAACTGACTTTTTATTTTCAGTCTGACCTTAGTTCTTCAGTGGATACCAAGGTCTTACTATGCCATTTCTGTAAGGATCATTCTCAGTCTAACTTTGTTGTTCCAATTTCACTGTGCACCTTCAGCCTTGCATTTTCAATTTCTTCCTTTAAGATCCAACTAATATGTAGCTTTCTACTGGATGCCTTCCCTAATCTCTCTTAATTCCAATGCTTTCCCTCTTTTAATTTTCTTATTTTTCTTTATGGTAGTTTTTTCTTTAGGTAGTTTTTCCTTTATACATCTGTTTGCATATTGTCTCCCCCATTAGACTGTAAATTCCTTGAGGGCAGGGACTGTCTTTTGCTTTCTTTTGTATTCCCAACACTGTCTAAATTGATAAATATTTGGTAAATTAATTGATAACTGATAAATATTGATTGATTGACTTAACCTCGATGAGACTTGGCTACTTCAGGTATAAAATAGGGATATGAATATCTGGTTTGTTATAAGGTCCAGATATATGAAAGTAGTCTGAAAACTTTTAGGTGCTATTGAAATTGGATCAAGCACTAGACTTAGAGTCAGCCCAGAATGCAAATCCTGACTCAGAGGCATTTTTCGGATATGTGACCATGGACAACTCATTTAATCCCTCTGATCCTCAGTTTTCTCATGGATAAAATGAGGGCCTAGAACTCAATGGTCTCTAAGATTCTTTCCAGTTCATTCTATTTTATGATCCTACTTTTTGTAAAAATTAAAATTAATGTAAAATAATTTCAAACATTATATTTTATACAATTTATTAATAATTACTAGGGGAACAAAATAAAACCACATGCCCATGGCTAATTTACCTACTCAAAACAGCCCACTCCACCAATGTCCCAACCCAGAAAAGAAAGAGAGCTAGCCATGGAAGACCACCTTATTTATCTCCTATCTACATCAGCACATAACAACAGGAAGTCAGTGGGCTCCTGGGAAATGTAGTTCAAAAGCACAAGGTTTCCAATTACACACTTTTTCCCCATTATCTTACTTATAGTTCTTTTTTGCTTTCTTTAAGGAGTGGCACAATGGATAGAGTGCTGGGTCTGTAGCCCAGGAGATATATCTTCCCGAGTTTAAATCTGACTTCAGATATTTACTAGCTGTGTGACCCTAGGCAAGTCACTTAACCTTGTTCACCTCAGTTTCCCCATATGTCAAATGAGCTGGAGAAGGAAAGAGCAAAGCATTCCAATATCTTTGCCAAGAAAATCCCTAAAAGGGGTCACAAAGAATCCAACACTACTGATATGACTGAATGAAAAATTAACTCCCTTTAACCCAGTTTGCATTATCAATTTGTCAACTTAGCGTGTGTAACTCAAAACAATGAGAGAATTTAACAAAAACAAAACAAAATTTATATATATAACTGAGACTTGTTGTCTGAAATGGAATTACATTTAGATATTGTTCATTTTTTCCCCCAACATTCCTGCTAGTACACTAAACAATTTTGAACTCCATTTAGAATCACCTTCAAATTTAGCAGCACATTCTTTGTAATTTCCCCAATAGTGACAAATCTTCCTTTGAGGATGGATTTGGTTTCAGGAAAGAGTTGAAAGTAATTCAGAGACAAAGGAAGAGGCCAGTGCCCCTGTAACACTTAGCAGAATATACAGGAGCTGAATGCTCCTGTTATGACTGGGAGCTGTTATGACTGTATGGAGAACTCCTTCCACCAACTCAGATGGCATCCAATCTATGGCTTACCAGATAAGCTTCAGGAAATTGTCCAAGATACCTAGAGGTTGGATTCTATAATTAAAGGTGTGAGATAAAATTTGAAGCCAATCCCAAGCATAGCACAGCATATGCTATACTATGCCATGTTATCTGTTGTAATTCATTAATAAATATTTAAGTACTTACTATGTGAAAGACATTGTAGTAAGTATTGGAATGTCAACCTTAAAATAAAGAGAGTTACATAAGTAGTGGCAAGGGTCTTTAACTAAGCAAGGGGATTTCAATAGAAGATATCACACATCACTGAAGTAGAAGAGTGAAATAGAAGGGTTTCAATGCACTTCCATAGGGAGGAGTGTTTGGGAGAAGTTACGTTGTTTTTGCAAAATAGCCAAAGGCTGGGGAGTGATTGCTATCTGGTCAACCAGAGAAATCCCAACACCTGTGCTACCCATGAGGTCATTGAGGTCAAGGTAGCCTTTTCTGATTCAATCAACATATTCCTGGGGAATTTCTCAATTTCCTTCTTTGGAGAATTTCAATGTCCAATGCCTCCCACTAGTTAATCCATAAACTAAAGGATTGACTGAGGAACTAGATTAAAGTAAAAGGCTTCATTAGCACACTAGGTAAGTTCCAGTCTGAAAACAGTTTTAGTTTCCTCTGGAAAAGATATTTGGTCATGTTGATGTTCAGCTGGGAAAGGTTTAGGTTATACAGCCAATGAAAAACATTCTGTGGCATTTAACTGGACCAATCAGATATTGTTCTGCCATACAAGGAAAGTTAAAGTGTAGAAAAAAATGTTGAATTGGGATATTTTCTACAAAATTATTTTCTGTCCTGAAAAACCTTTGATTTTAAACTGAAGCTATGAACTAGCTTCTCTCCCAGGCTATTATATCACTAGGCTGGAATGTCCATCCTTTTGTCTAAATCTTTTGTCTTTGGTAAGGACAGGTGACTCTTGCTCTCAACTAGCTAAATTAATTTCCTTTCTTTCTCTCTTCCTTTCTTCCTTTTGTGAGAGATAAAAAAAAAAGATGACAAGTTCCTCACTCAAATACACAAAACCTAGAATCAGAAGGTAGAAATAAAAAGAGGCAATTATTTATTCCCTTCATAAAAAAGAGCACTTAATTGATGGGCTAAAAAGTGCCTACTGACTAGGCAACAAACAGGCAATATATACAAGTTCCCAACACACGGTTCCTCCCCACTTCCTTTGTTAGATCCCTGCACCAGGCCCTGACCTACAGTCCAAAACACCTGTGACTGGTTGGAGCTTCTTCCAACCAATTCAAGTGAGGTAAGGGAAGTAACTGAGTTGTTTATTGCCCTTTCTGTCTTTCATTAGTCTCCCTCCCAGAATTATGCTGGAGAACTCAATCAACAAAGGGTAACAAATTAGCCCTTGTAAGGTAAATACTGATTCTGAGAATATCATACTCAATTATGTCCTACGCCTCCTTCCTTTCTTCCTTCCTTCCTTCCTTTCTTACTTTCCTCCTTCCTTCCCTCCTTCCTTCTCTCCTTCCCTCCTTCCTTCCCTTCTTCCCTCCCCCTCCTTCCTTCTTTCCCTCCTTCCCTTCTTCCTTGCCTCCCTCCTTCATTCATTCCTTGCTTCCTTCCCTCCTACCTTCCTTCCTCTCTTCCTTTCTTCCTTCTTTCCTTGCTTCCTTCCCTCCTTCCTTTCCTATTTCCTTCCTTCCCTCCTTCCTTCCCTCCTTCCCTCCTTCCTTTACTACTTCCTTCCTTCCCTCCTTCCTTCATTCCTTGCTTCCTTCCCTCCTTCCTTCCTTTCTTCCTTCCTCCTCCCTCTCTCTTTCTCTCCCTGCCTCTTTTTTGCTTTTTCATAAATAATAATCATAAAATGAAATAGTCTCCAGAGAATTTTAATTGTTACACTAGACTTGACTTGACTCAACATTTTATTGAGTCTCTAGCTTATTCAACATTACTCATGTTGTCCTAGTAGCCTGGCTCATAATTCTTGCAGATGTTTAGTCAGTTAGTCAATTAACATTTATTAAGTGTATATCATGTTACAGACACTATGCTCAACTTTGAAGATACAAAGAAAGGCAAAAAAGAGTCCTTGCTCCAAAGGAGCTCAAAACAGTATGCTTCTAAAAATAGCATATGTTTTCTTCCACAGTACCAAAGAAGGAGAAAAAACAGGCCTTTCTCATGAAAAGGGGTAGGGGGCATATTTACATACATATATAGTAAATAGAGTTATTAGGTGGTACAGTCAATAGAGTTCTGAGCCTGGAGTCAGGAAGGCTGGGCAAATCACTTCACCCTGTTTGCCTCAACTTCCTCATCTATAAAATGAGCTGGAGAAGGAAATGGCAAAACATTCCAGTATCTTTGCTAAGAAAACACCAATTGGGCCATACATGACCAAAACAAATGAACAACAAAAGAATAGAGCAAAGATAGGTGGATGGTGCAAGGGGTGCACCTGATATTAGAAGGCACAAGTTCCAAGACAGCTTCAGATATTCACTAGCTCTGTTACCTTGGGCAAGTCAACATAACCTCCATCTCATTTACTCATCTAAAATAGGAGTAAAAATAGTACCTACTTCCCTGAGTTGTTATGAGGATAAAATGAAATAATGTTTGTAAAGTGCTTAGAAATCCTTAAAGTGGATATAAATGCTAGCTCATATTATGTGTATGTTCATGTAGATATACATATATGATGGAGAGAGGGATACATTTGGATATGTGGAGATCATGCTATGCCATACAAGCAACTTGACTCTAAGGCGAACTACAGCTAGGATGTTAATCCAGTAGTCATTAATGGTTTATAAGGAGCTTTTATATTGTTTTCTCCCCAAAATCACAGTTAAATAGGATCAATGTTGGACCAAATTAAGGTCCCTTGTGAGTGAAAACCTTGTACTGTTCAGTTCACCCAATGCAATATGCTGACAGCCTGGAATTGGGGGGGAAATATAGTAAAAGGCAGGAGATAGATGTCCTAACCCCAACTCTGTCCCAGTCTAATCACTGCCCCATCCTAAAATTCATGTCCTTGTCTAAAAAATAAGATTGGAACTTTCTCATTAGATCTCCTTTAGGGTACCTCTCTAAAATTCTAGGGTCTAAATAAGAGTGCTGAATTTGATATTTAAAATATTTTCCCCCAATTACACAGAATAACAAATTTCCACACAAGTTTTCCTAAGTGATATGATTGAATTCATCTCCTTTCCTCCCTTCCATTCCCCCTCCCAGTGCTGACAGGCCATTCAATCTGGGTTATACATGTTTTATCCAGCAAAATATATTTCCATATTGTTCACTTTTGTGAGTAATCTTATAAAACCAAAACCTCAAAACATATACCCAAATAAATGACTGAAAAATCATATACTTGCAACTGCATTTATACTCCAACAGTTTATTCTCTGGAGTGGATAACATTCTTTGTCATAAGTCCCTCAGAATTGTCTTGGATCACATCCAATAATTCCATAATATTACTGTTACTGTGTATAATGATTTATTGGTTCTGCTTGTTTCAGTCTACATCAATACATATAGGCCTTTCCAGATCTTTCTGAAATCATTCTGGTCATCACTCCTTACAGCGAAATAGTATTTCATCACCATCACATACCACAATTTGTTCAGCCATTCCCCAATTGAGGGACATCCCTTCAATTTCTGATTCTTTATCACCACAAAAAGGGCTGCTATAAATATTTTTGTACAAGTAGGTCCTTTCCTTTTTTTTTTATCTAGCCCCAACTCTGACCCAGTCTAATCACTGCTCCATTCTAAAACTCAGGTGCCTTGTCTAAAAATATGTCCCTTGGGCACAATTCCAAACTTCCCTCCAGAATGATTGGAGTTCACAATTCCACTAATGTCCCAATTTTGCCATATTCCTTTGAACATGTATCACTTTCTTTTCCTGTCATATTGGCCAATCTGATAGATATGAGGTGGTACCTCAAAGATGTTTTAAATTGCATTTCTCTGATCAAAAGGGATTTAAAACATTTTTCATATAATTATTGGTAGCTTTGGTTTCTTCATTTGAGAACTGCTTGCTCATATTCTTTGACCATTTGTCAGTTGAGGAATGGTTTGTATTCTTATAAATTTGATTTAGTTCTATATATTTTTGAGAAATTTGATCTTTTATCAGAGAAATTTGTTATAAAATTTTTCCCAGTTTCTTGTTTCCTTTCTAATCATGATTGTGTTAGTTTTGTTTGTACAAAAACTTTTCAACTTTAATAAAATCAAAATTATTCATTTTACATATTGTAATATTCTCTTTCTCTTGTTTGTTCCTAAGTTCTTCCCTTCTTCATAAGTCTGACAGGTGAACTATTCTATGTTCCCCTAGTTTACTTGTAATATCACTTTTTATGTTTAAATCATTACCATTTTGACCTTATCTTAGTATAGGATGAGATAAGGAGATAATTGTCTATGCCTATTTTTTGCTATCTTGTTTTTCAGTTTTTCTTGCAGTTTTTATGAAATTGTTCTTATCTCAAAAGCTGGGATTTGGGGTTTTATCAAACACTTTATCAAACAAATTACTACAGTCATTTATGCCTAGTCTATTTCATTAATCCATCCCTCTATTTATTAGCCATTACCAGGTTGTTTTGATGATTACTGCTTTACAGTATAGTTTAAGATCTGGTACTGCTAGGCCACCATGCTTCTTTTTTTTTTCATTAGTTCCCTTGATATTCTTGACCTTTTGCTCTTCCAGATGGATTTTGTTGTAATTATTTTCTAGTTCTATAAAATGTTTTTTGGTAGTTTGGTTGGTATGGTTCTAAATAAATAAAATAATTTAGGTAGGATTATCATTTTTATTATCTTAGCTCATCCTACCCATGAGCAATTAATATTTTTCCCATTGTTTAGATCTAGTTTTAATTGTGTGAAACGTGTTTAGTAATTGTGTTCATATAATTCCTGTGTTTGCTTGGCAAGTAGATTCACAGGTATTTTATACTCTCTAGAGTGATTTTAAATGGAATTTTTCTTTCCAACTCTTGCTGCTGGGCATTTTTGGAAATACAAATGCTGACAATTTATGTGGGCTTATTTTGTGTCCTGCAACTCTGCTAATATTATTAATTATTTCAACTAGTTTTTAAGTTGGTTCTCTAGGATTTTCTAAGTAGACCATCATATCATCTGCAGAGAGTGATAGTTTTGTTTCCTCATTGCCTATTTTAATTCCTCTGATTTCTTTTTCTTCCCTAATTGCTAAAGCTACCATTTCTAGATCAACATTAAATAATAAAAGTGATAATGAACATTCTTGCTTCATACCTGATCTTATTGGGAAATCTTCTAACTCATCCCCATTGCTAAATATGTGAATGAATTTCTTCCCTCCAGATTCATGGAGTCATTTACTAAATATTCTAGATCATTATGCTAGTCATCTATGGGCCTGTGCTCCCCCCAGGTTGACTTTGGACCTGTTATTCTTAAAGTCCTCTGTGAAACTTTTGCTCAGACCTTGCAAACATTCACTTCTCCTGAACTCTTTTATTGATGTATGAATACTTCATGATTGGTTAACCCAGTAACTCAGTGCTTAGTACTTAAAGAAGCAACATGGAAACATGCAGTTTGGGGGGGGTCAGGAAGACCTGAATTTGAATTTTATTGGAGATATAAGTTGTGTGAGCAAACTTTTCTCAGTCTTAGTTTCCCCATATATAAAATGTAGATTATAATAGCATCTTTCTGACAGGGCTATTTAAGGATCAAATGAGATAAGATAGATAAAGCTTTTTATAAACATTCAATGCCATATAAATGTCATCATTAATTAGTAAAAACAGAGTCCTAACTAGTAATTCTTGAACCTGGAGACAATCAGCATGAAAAGTCCCCTAAAATCAACTTTTTCAGATAAATTTGATGGAGGGGAGGTGAGGGGGAGGCGGGGAGAGACCTTGGACTTTAGGACACAATGGCTCCTTCATGGTGAAAGGGTCTCCAGAATATTATCTCATGGGAGGGAGACAAAAACAGGGACACCATGAGGATACTTCCGGGGGGGGGGGGGGGGGAACAGGGCAGAGTCTGACCAAGAAGGCATCAGATGTAGCAGTTCACTTGGGATTCTGCCCCTACCAGTAGCAGAAAGTACACCAAATGGTAGATTGCCATTTTAACGAAATATTCTTTCTAACAAAGTGCTGGGCTTAGTAGAAATATAATATGCTGTCACTACACTCAGCAGCTAGGTGGCAAAGTGAAGAGAGTGGTAGGCCTGGAGCCAGGAAGACCAGAGCTAGAAGGCCATCACAGGTACTTACTGGCTGTGTGGCTTTGGGCAAGTCATTTAACCATGTTTGTCTCAGTTTCCTCATCTGTAAAATGAACTGGTAAAATAAATGGCAAACCACTCTTGTACCTTTGCTATGAAAACTCCAAATGGGGTCATGAAGAGTTAGATAAGACTGAACAAATAAGGGGCAGAAGAAAGACGGTGTTGAAATAGCAGGGAAATCCTTAAACTGCTCTGAATTTCCCTCCAAAATGATCATTACAAAGCATCTCCAAAGGACAGAAGTCAAAGCAGGATGAGTAAATGGGGCTCTTCCACTGGACATAACCTTAAAGCTAAGCAATGAGAGGGGATTTCCATATTATAAGGGGATAAAACTATATAAAGAAAAGCATAGCCTGACCACCCCTAATCCACCTACCTTACCAGAGGAAGAACCAGGACGAGGAAAATCTATGAATTCTAGGGGGATGGCTATAGAAAAAGCACCACAGACTTACCCCTGGAGACTCCAGACACTAACAGTGAGATTTGAGACTTAAAAGCACCAGACTCACTCCCAGCAGCTGAGGAAGTATGGCAACTGTGAAATAGCCATAGAAGCAAGGAAGATAGCTTCAGGGCAAAACACTTCAAAGCCTGCTACACCTACAAAATAAAACAAAGCAAAACAAAACAAAAAAGCACTTCAGACCTACCCCTGGAAATCCCAGACTCTGTAGGTGAGGATCAGAGGTCTATAGTACTGGGCTGGCTCTGACAGGGAAAGGAAAAAAAAAGAAGCAACAGGAAAGGGCAAGAAATAAGCAAACACATGCAAACTCCACACACACACCCCTGGCCAAAATGGAAACTGGTTGCAAGCTATGGACGAACTCAAAAAAGAGGTCAAGAACCAGTTAAGACAGAAGAAAAATAAGAAGGTGTGTGTGTGGTGGTGGGGGGGGTAGGGATGAAAGTAATACAAAAAAGAAAATAAATAGTCTAACAGGAAAAATTGTCCAAATGTAAAGAGAGATGAAGAAATCAAATGAATTAATAAGCAGATTAAAAACCAGAACTGATCTGCTGGAAGAATAGGCAAAGAAGTCCAATAATGAAAAGAGTGCCATGGAAGCAGAATATACCAATCAAAAAAAGAGACTCAAAAGATCATGAATGAAAATCAGACTTTAAAGACTAGAATTAGGCAAGTAGAAACTAATGATTTCATGAGACATTGTGAATTAATAAAACAAAATCAAAAGAATGAAAAAATAGAAGGAAATATGAAATTTCTCAATGAAAAAACAACAGACATAGAGAAAAGATCCAGGAGTGACAATTTGAGAATTATTGGACTACCTGAAAGCCATGACCAAAAAAAAAAAAAAGGTAAGACATACAAGAAATTATCCAAGAAAATTTCCCTGATATTCTTGAACAAGAGGGCAAAATAGATATTGAAAGAATCCACAGATCACCCCCTACATTAAATCCCCAAATGACAATTCCCAGGAATGTTATAGCCAAGTTCAAGAGCTTCCAGGTCAAGCAGAAAACACTGCAAACAGCCAGAAAGAAACAATTCAGATATCATGGAGCCCCAGTCAGGATTACACTGGATCTGGTAGCCTCCACAATGAAGGATCAAAAGGCTTGAAATGTAATTTTCCAGAAGGCAAGAGAACTGGATGTACAACTTTCAGGGGAAAGTATGGGTATTTAATAAGATAGAAGATTTCCAAACATTTCTGATGAAAACATCAATTAAACAGAAAATTTGATGTCCAAATACAAAATTCAAGAAAATCACAAAAAGGCAAATAAAAAAGTGAATTAAGTTTTAGAAAAAAATAGAATTAATAGATATCTGGAAAAAAGTGAATAGAAATAAAAAGTAATATACTAACCCAGTGGAATTGCTCATCAGCTCAGGGAGTGGGGAGGGAAGAAGGAAGGGAAAGAACATGAATCATGTAACCATGTAAAAATATTCTAAAAAATAAAGTAATTGCTTTTTTAAAAAAGGAATATACTTTCTTTGCAGCAGTACATGACACATATATAAAGATTGACTATATACAAGGACATAAAAATATCACAAACAAATACAGAAAGCAAAAATAATAAATGCATTTTTCAGGTCATAATGCAATAAAAATTATAATTAGCAAGGCTTCCTGGAGAGACAAATAAAAAAATTAATTGGAAATTAAATAATCTAATTCTCCAAACCTGGTAGGTTAAAGAACAAATCATAGAAACAACTATTAATTTCATTAAAGAGAATAGCAATGTGGAAACAACTTATCAAAATGTATGAGATGCAGCCAAAGCAGTACTCAGGGGAAAATTTATAGAGAGAGAGGAAGTCAATGAATTGGGCATGCAAATAAAAACCTTGAAGAACAATTTAAAACCATCAGATAAAGATAAAATAGGAAATCATAAAAATCAAAAGAGAAATGAATAAAATTAAAAGTAAAAGAACTATTGACCTAATAAATAAGACCAGCAGCTGGTATTTAAAAAAAATAAAATAGATAAAGAATTGGTTAATCTAATAAAAAATGAAGAAAGATAATCAAATTAACAGTATCAAAGATGAAAAGGGCAACTTCACCTCTAACAAAGAGGAAATTAAGGCAATTATTAACAGCTATTTCATCCAATTATATCCAATTATATGACAATAAATATGGCCATCCAAATGAAATGGACAAATATTTACAAAAATATAAATTGCCTAGTTTACCAAAAGAGAAATAGTATATTTAAATAATCCCTTATCAGAAAAAGAAATTGAACAAGCCATAAAGGAATTTCATAATAAAAAATCCCCAGGGCCAGATGGATTCACAAGTGAATTCTATCAAACATTTAATGAACAACTAATCCTAATACCATACAAATTATTTGGCAAAACAAGCAAAGAAAGAGTCGTACCAAATGTTTTTTATGACACAAATATGGTACTGATTCCTAAGCCAGGCAGACCAAAAACAGAGAAAGAAAACTAGAGACCAATTTCCTTAATGAACATAGATGAAAAATCTTAAATAGAATACTAGCAAAAAGTCTCCAGCAAGTGATCATGAGAATTATTCACTATGATCAGGTGAAATTTATACCAGGAATGCAAGGCTGACTTAATATTAGGAAAATCATCAGCATAATTGACCATATCAACAACTAAACTAATAGAAATCACATGATTATCTCAATAGATGCAGAAAACATCTTTGACAAAATGCAACACCATTCCTATTGAAAACACTAGAAAGTGGAAGAATAAAAGGGACTTTCCTCAAAATAATAAGCAGTATTTATTTAAAACCAGCAGCAAGTATCATCATCAATGGGTATAAATTTGAAGCCTTCCCAATTACATCAAGAGTGAAGCAGGGATGCCCATTATCATCACTACTAGCCATAGCAATTAGAGAAGAAAAAGAAATTGAAGGTATCAAAGCAGGCAATGAGGAAACTAAATTCTCACTCTTTGCAGATGATATGATGGTATTCTTAGAGAAAATCAGCTAAAAAGCCATTGGAAATAATAATAACTTCAGCAAAGCTGAAGGGCACAAAATAAACCCACATAAATCATCAACATTATATATTTATATATATATATCAACATTATATATATATATGTATATATATATATATATATATAAATCTCCAACAAAACTCAGCAAGCAAGAGTTAGAAAGAGAAGCTCCATTTAAAAACTCTCTAGAGTCTAGACAGTATAAAGTATTCCTGAATCTATTTGCCAAGACAAATTCAGAAATTATGTGAACACAACTGCAAAACACTTTTCACACAAATAAAACTAGATCTAAATAATTGGAAAAACACTAATTGCTTATGAGTAGGAAGAGCTAATATAATAACAATGACAATCCTACCTGAATTAATTTATTTATTCAGTGCCATACCTATTAAAACTATCAAAAAACTTTTATATAGAATTAGAAAAAACTATAGCAAAGTTAATCTGGAAGAACAAAAGATCAAAAATATCAAGAAAAAAAATGTGAAGAATGGAGACCTAGCACAACCAGATCTTAAACTGTACTAAAAAGCAGTAATCAATGGAATAGACTTGCGATAAATGACCTCAGCAAGCTAGTGTTCAATAAACCCAAAGATCCAAGCTTTTGGGACAAGAACCCATGAACAAAAACTGCTGGGAGAATTGGAAAACAGTATAGGATAAATTAGGTTTAGACCAATATCTTACATACACCCTTATAGCAAGATTAACTCATAGTGGATAAATGACAACTATAAAGAGGAAAATCATAAACAAATTAGGTAAACATAGAATAGTTTACTGGTCAGATCTATGGGAATGGAAGAAACTTAAGATCAAGTAGGAGATAGAGAACACTACAAAATGTAAAATGAATAATTTTGATTGTTAAATTAAAAAGTTTCTGTAAAACAGAACCAAAGCAACTGAAATTAGAAGGGAAGCAATGAATGGGGGGTAGAGGGGAATTTATGACAAAAATTCTGACAAAGGTCTCATTTCTCAAATTTATAAGGAGCTAAGTCAATTATACAAAAAATCAAGCCATTCCCCTATTGACAAATGGTTAAGTGACATGAATAGGCAGTTTTCAGATAAAGAAATCAAAACTATCAATAAGCACATGAAAATGTATTCTAAATCTCTTATAGAGAAATGCAAATCAAAACAATGCTGAGGTAGTACCTCACACCTAGTAGACTGGTCAATATGACATTAAAGGAAAATAATAAATATTGGAGGGATAATGGCAAAATTGGGACACTAATGCATTGCTGGTGGAGTTGTGAATTAATCCACCCATTCTGGAATGCAATATGGAATTATGCCCAAAAAGCTTTAAAAGAATGTATTTGATCCAGTAATACCACTACTAGGTTTGTACCCCAAAGAAATAATGAAAAATACTTGTATAAAAATATTCATAACTACACTCTTTGTGGTGGCAAAAAAATAGAATATGAAGGGTTGTCCCTTGATTGGGGAAGGGTTGAAGAAATTGTGCTATATGATGGTGATGGAATACTATTGTGCTGTAAGGAATGATGATCTGGGGGATTTCTGTTTGAACTGGAAGAACCTCAGTGAATTGATGCAGAGTGAAATGAGCAGAACCAAGAGAACGTTGTACACAGAAAGTAAAACATTGTGGAACAATCCAATGTAATGATCCTTAATACTAGTAGCAACACAACAAGCCAAGACACTCCTGGAGGACTTATGGGAAAGAATGCTAACCACATTGAGAAAAAGCTATGGGAATAGAAATGCAAAAGCAAAACATATGGCATCACTTATCACATGTATATATGGGTATGTGATTTGGGACTTAGGCTTTAAAAAAATCACTCTAGAGCAAAAATGCATACTATGGAAATAGGTATCAAAGGATAACATTTGTACAGTGGAATTGTTTTTCAGCTCTTGGACAGGTGAGGAAGAGGGGAGGGAAAGAAAATGAATCATTGAAACATGGAAAAATATTTTTAAATGAACTTTTTTAAATGCTTGGAAATTAGAAAACAGTATGGGAAAAAATAGGTTTAGAGCAATACCCCCTACCCTATACCAAGGGAAACTATAAGTCAGTTAGGTGAACATAGAATAGTATATCTTATCTATGGGAAAGGAAAGAATTTAAGATCAAGCAAGAGATGGAGAACACTACAAAATGTAAAATGAATAATTGTTATAATATTAAATTTAAAACTTTTTGTACAAACAAAATCAATGCAACCAAAATTAGAAGGGAAGCAATTAACTGGGGAAAATTTTTTGTAATAAAAACTTCTGACAAAGGTCTAATTTCTCAAATTTAGAAGGAACTAAATAAAATATACAAGAAATCAAGCCATTTCCCAGTTGACAAATGATCAAGGGACACGAATAGAGAGATTTCAGACAAAGAAATCAAAACTCTCAATAAGCACATGAAAAAGTGTTATAAATCTCTCCTGATTAGAGAAATGCAAATCAAAGCAATGCTGGGGTATCACCTCATACCTAGTATTGGCCAATATGACAGTAAAAGAAAATAATAAATATTGGAGGGATTGTGGCAAAATTGGAACACTAATACATTGTTGGTGGAGTTGTGAATTAATCCAGCCATTCTGGAAGGCAATATGGAATTATGCCCAAAGGGCCTTAAAAGAGTGTATGCCCTTTGATCCAATCATACCACTACTAGGTTTGTACCCCAAGAGATAATAAAAACGGTTGTGCAAAAATATTTATAACTGCATTCTTTATGGTGGCAAAAGCTTAGAAAATGGGGGTAGCTGGGTGGTTTAGTGGATTGAGAGTCAGACCCAGAGGCAGGATATCCTGGGTTTAAATCTGACCTCAGATACTTCCTAGCTGTGTGACCCTGGGCAATTCACTTTTAAACCTCATTGCCTAGCCCTTACCACTCATCTGCCTTTGGACCAATACCCAATATTGATTCTAAGACAGAAGGTAAGGGTTAAAAAAAATCTTGGAAAATGAGGCAGGGTCCCTCAATTGGGGAAAGGCTGAACAAATTGTGGTATATGATAGTGATGGAAGACTATTGTGCTATTATAAGGAATAATGAACTAGAGGATTTCTACATAAACTGGAAGAACCTCCATGAACTGATGCAGAGTGAAACAAGAAGAACCAAAGGAACATGTACACAGAAAGTGAAATATTGTGGAAGAATCCAATTTAATGGACTTTACTCCTAGGAGCAATGCAATGATCCAGGACAGTCTCGAGGGACTTATGAGAAAGAACACTATCTACATCAAGAAAAAGAACTGTGAGAGTAGCAATGGAGAAGAAAAACACATGGCTTATCATTTGATTATATGGGTATATGATTTGAGCTTTTGGTTTTAAAAGATTGCTCTATTGCAAAAATGAATAATATAGAAATAGGTATCAAGTGATAACATTTGTAGAACCCAATGGAATTTCTTGTCGGCTCTGGGAGGGGGTGAGGGGAAGAAAAATAAAATGAAGCATTTAAACATGGGGAAATATTTTAAAAGGAAAAAAAAAAGACTGAACAAATGACTGAATAGCAAAAACACCAAATTATAGACAAAATTTGGACAAAGCCTCCTAATTATAACTCTGCATTGTTTAAAATTCTCTGGAGACTATATATTGATTTATAATTTATTATAAAAGTGGATTGGAGAGAAAAAAGCCACATAATCACATAGCTGGTCTAGTCACCACTCATCCCAAATCTAGTTCACTCCTACTACTTCCTAGTCAAGAGAGAGTAAACTTTCTTGATCTATAATTTATAACTCTGGGGACATCACCCCTTCTGGATCTCCCTGGTTGGACAAACCTGACCCCAGTCCAGATCAGAGGCCAGTCTTTTGGATGCCAGGAGTCATGTGGGACAAGAGATAAGCATCTTCCAGCAAGTCAGGGAGCCAGAGGCTTCTCCTTTTACAGATAAGCCTCAGACCTAACCCAGAGAGTGGGATGTGAATCCAAAATGGTTTTTCAAAACTTTTCTTTTAGAAAGGAAAGAGGGGTACAATTTATATTAAATTCACAAGTTCAGTTCCCCTACAAAGCAGTTTCTTTCTTTTTTCTGATCCACACCCTGTTTCCCCAAAAATGGGGGGGGGAAGATAACCGTTCATACAACTCAATTGGAAAAACAAACAAATATTCATCTTTTGGATAGCAAGTTGTTATTATCTTCATGTATGACATCAATGCACTAGAAATGCAAGTGGAAATCAGCTATGTTCTAACACATAGGAGAGGTAAAGAGAAGGCAGTATAGATCAGGCTCCTCCATAGCCACTGTCAATAAAAGAAGAAGCAAAAATAAAGTTCTCCCTACCCGCCTTTATGAAAAATGGATCTGAACAGCTAGAAATATTAGTATGCTCTTTCCCAGATGGGAAAGTGTTTAGGGCATTAGTGGATTACATTGCATATTGAAGAGATTTCATTAGAAAGCAGCAGTAAAATGGGTTGTCTAATTTGTATGCACTCAACTTATGGCATCTTATGAGACAGAGATCAATTGATTAGAATTTCTTGTTTGTAATGAAGTGCTTTTTTGGTGAAGACTGGATTAGAAAAAGACATCACACAATCCTCTTCTTTAGAATGCTAAACCTCTAAGACCTTCTAAGGCTCTCTAATAGCATGGCAATGGGGGCCAAGACACTAAGGTTAATAAGAACAATAGCAACAACATATTCATATTAATCAATGGCACTTTCATAGAACATTAAGATTTGCAAAACAGTTTACAAAGCTTATTTCATTTGATCTTCACAATAAACCTACGAGATGAGTGATAAAAAAAATTTCCCCCATTTTAGAGATGAGGAAACCAAAGCTGAGGGCTACAAAGCTGTTAAGTATCTGAGGCAAGATTCATATTCAGGTCTTCCTAACTCCAAGTCCACAACTCTACCATTATGGTATCCTAGCTGCCTCTTGTTTTGGCTCTGCTAGGTGTATGAGCTTGTGAATGTCATTTAGGCTTTCTATTTCTAATTGAACAGAAATGCAAATATACAGATATGAAGGACAACCTAGAAAAAAAAAGAAGCCAAAAAAAATTCAAATAAACCATACTCATTATGTAAGCAAAACATGCTGATCTTGAAGACAGCAGTCATAGAAATATCCTAAGTATCATAGGTCTCACAAGAAGCACATGACAGGACAAAAAAAAACCCTTTACATCATAATGTAGAAAATAATAGAAGAGAACTATGCAGAATTTCTGAATATGGAAAATTAAATACCATCTAAAATAATCCAAAGTTCACCTCCAGAAAAAAATTCCAAGACTCTAAATCCCAAGATGCAAAATGGTTAAATCTAACAATTCAGTTCAGTAACAATAAGTTCTATAAACAATTAGGAGAAAGACCTTCAAATACAAAAGAAAGGAAATTTAAATAACATCAGACTTCTGCACTCACAAGAAAACATAAAATGAAATAGAATAATGTGTTCCAAAGAGCAATGAAACTCAGGATGCAACCCAAGATGACACTCTGTAAAGCTGAGCTTAAATGTAAATTTTAAATAGATGGGTATTCAATAATAAAGAGACATTTGAAATATTTTTAGAAAAAAACTCAGAACTTATTTGCCTCTCAAATACCCTAAACAATAGAAATACAGAAGGAAGAAATAAATGCAGCTGCTAAGGATGACAATAGCAAAAGACTGACAGCAGAAAAACCAGTAAAAGATTTCTTTCTAAATTTATACAAGAAGACATGATGAAGGTGGAAGTAAAAGTGAAACAGCAGACCCCTGGCATTATGGACCAAACCTGTCAACACCCTGTCAACGAGTGATTCAATATTTTGTAAGGTGAGTGCAACCTGTATTAGGCGGGTACATAAAAGGGGATTGGGGTAACAAAGTAGAGAGAAAGAGAGGAAGGTGTGATATGTAAGGAAAATAATTATTAGCAATGAGATGAAAGTAACCCCCACCATCCAAAAAAGAAAAGACTGGACAGGGTGGTTGAGGAAGAAGGAAGAAGGACTGAAAAGAGGCTAGGGAGGACAGAAGTCTTTCTTTGATGGTAGAAGGAGGCTTCACTGATCAGTGCTTCTATGAAGCAAGAGAGGTTGTCCATGAAGGGAGTTGGATATTTTGCACTAAGTGTGTCCTGGAGGATTTTTTGCTACAAAAGTTCATGGATCCAGAAAGGATATTTTAAAGTGAATGGGAAAGAAAAGGTAACCAGAATAGAGTATAGATCAGTGGTAGGTTACGTAATGAGGGATGACATTAGAAAAGAACTCTACCACTAAGCAGTATTCTTAGTGACACAACAACTGTCATTATCCTAGGAATGAGGTATAATAGAAAGGGGAATCCATGAGGCAAACTTTACCAGGTCATCAGTAAAAGAAACCAGCTAAAAGGAGAGCTTAGAATGTATACTTGGGAGTGTTGAGTGTGTGAGGAATTCAGAAAAAAGAGAGACCAGATAAATTATAGAGGTCATGAATCAGAGAATGAGAGTAGAGTAGAGAAAGGATGGATAAAGAAGACAGCAAGAGAAAGGGGAACAAAAAATGAAATTTAAAGAAACAAATGTATAAAACTAGCTAAAGGGGAAGAGAGAAATGAAAAGTCTACTTGACTAAGAGGTCAAAGGGAGAGGGAAAAGAATTCTATAAATAGATAAAAGTAGGAGATAAAAGGAACTAATAAGCAAAACTACAAAAGGAAAGGTGGAACAAATGAGAAGAGGGAATCAGAGATGAGGGGAAGCAAGCCAGTGAGAATAGAACCACTTCATAAAAGATTGTGTCATAGTACTATATTTACAGTAGAAGGAGAAATTTATGAAAAAATCAAATAATAGAGATGGAAGAAAATATTAACTGAACTCATAACTTAAAATCTGAATGGAATCTAATTAAAAAAGTGACAGATTGGAATATAAAACAAAATTCTGTTTGTTGCTTACAAGAAACACACTTAAAAAACAAAGACTTGCACAAAATAAAACCAAGGCGATAGAGAAAATTTTACTATGCATCAAGTGAATCCAAAAAAGCAAGAGTTGTTACCATGTTATCTGATGAAGCAAAATAAAACAAAAAATAAAGATGTCCATCAGGTTGTCATTTTTCAGTCATGTCTGACTCTTTGGGAACCCATTTGGGGTTTTGTTGACAAAGATACTAGAATGGCTTGCCATTTTCTCCTCCAGCTCATTTTATAGTTGAGGAAACTGAGTTGAACAGGGTTAGGTGACTTGCCCAAAGTCATATAACTAGTATCCTAGGCCAAATTTGAATGCAAGAAGATGAGTTTTCTTGTCTCCAGGCCCTGGACTCTATCCACTGTGCCACCTCACTGCCCAAAGGTGGCTGTAACTATTGCCAATCTGAGTTTTTCCCCCCAGGGTTGTAATTAGTTATTTTGCCCTAGGGTGGTAAAATTTAGAGTGTTAGCACCACTTGTATCACTTCAGCAGGTAGAAAGAACTGACTTCAGCAACTCATTACTCCTGTTCCATGATTCTGGAAAACATATAGCCATCTTCAACAGCCGAAACACAAAGAACTGGAGGAGAAATGTCCTGGAAATGGTTAAGAAAAATGAGAAAATTTGCAATAATTCAGGCAGTCTAAGCTTGCATGAGTAAAGAGAAAAAAAATGAAAATGACTGTGAAGCATACAAATGAGTTATCACATCCAATAATGTTCCAATTATAAAACACTTATTGATAGAAAACAACCACATCCTTTACACTGAGTAATTTGTTGGTAATATTAGATTCAGAATAAAATTGACTTGAAAACATAGGGTTTTTTTAAACCAGCTTCCTGTTACTTGGTACTATTACTAGTAGTCATTTTTTAAAATCATTTTAAAAATAATTATCTCAAGGTTGTCTTGAAAGCAAAATGTCTGAAATCTATTAAAATAGGTAATTTCTAAGTTCCCTTCTGCCTTGAAAATTTTCTGGATCCTCGTCTTACATAAGTAGAAGAGAGCAGGGGAACCCTAGAATAACACACTTTAAGCTCTATTTGAAATAGGGACAAAACTGTGATTTCCCTCTATACTAACTCTTGTTTTGTCCTTTTTTCAGATCCATCTGGATTTCAAAGGAAATTGAATCCACATGTTCCTGATTCCCTGGCACTGAACTCATCCTATTGAGTTCTGTCAATTATTTGATGTCACAGAGTTCTTTGGAACTTTTTCCTTTTCTTCTCTCTCTCTCTCTCTCTCTCTCTCTCTCTCTCTCTCTCTCTCTCTCTCTCTCTCTCTCTCTCTCTCTGTGTGTGTGTGCGTGTGTGTGAGTGTGTGTGTCTCTGTCTCTGTCTCTGTCTGGCTCTATCTCCCTATCTCTCTCTGTCTCTGTCTCTCTCTGTCTCTGTCTCTGTCTCTCTCTCTCTCTCTCTCTCTCTCTCTCTCTCTCTCTCTCTCTCTCTCTCTCTCTCTCTCTCTCTCTCTCTCTGTCTCTCTCATTTTTCTTTTTAATGACATGTTTGCTCAGAGACTGAAGTTTAATGTGTGCTGACCCAAAATGCAACCAACCTTCCACCAGGGGAGTCATCAGGCTCAGCCCTATGTCCCAAGCCCACACTGCTGCAAAGGGTTCTCAGCCTAGCCAGCTGGGGCCCATTGCCCCATCCCCTACTATTTCAAAGACAAAACACCAAAACTTGGTTTTCTTCCTACCCTGCAAAGTCTATCTATAGCAGCCCTTCAAAGTAGCAAAGGCACAATTAATAGGCTGCCATTGGGTGCCTTGCATTTTCATCTTAGTCTCCTAAGGAAATGCTGTGAACTTGGAGAAACACAACTTATTAATAAGGCACCAAGCTCTGGAGCAAGCTAATTCCATTTCCTGACTTGCCTGTCAAACTTAACTGTTTACTCTGAAAGAAACAGGTCGTGTTTTAGAGATGCAGGTTATCACATTGGCAGCTAGGTGGTGCAATGGATAGAATGTTGAACCTAGATAACAAGAGCTAACATTTATTTAGCACTTGATCCTGTGTCTGGTACTGTGCTAAGCAATTTACAATAATCATATTTTATTCTCACAACATCCTTACCAGGTAGTTGCTATTATTATCCCCATTTTAGAGATTTAAAAAAAAACGGGGGCAAGCAGAGTTTAACTGTTTTGCCCAGCTGGTAACTGGTCAAATTTGAACTCGGGTCATCTGGATCCAAAGACAGCTAAGT
This sequence comes from Monodelphis domestica, assembly GCF_027887165.1. Lineage (NCBI taxonomy): Eukaryota > Metazoa > Chordata > Mammalia > Didelphimorphia > Didelphidae > Monodelphis > Monodelphis domestica. The sequence continues at coordinate 234,779,034 of NC_077233.1, read as the reverse complement.
GGTACAGTGGGATAGAGTGCCAAGTTTGAATTCAGGAAGATTCATCTTCCTGAGTTCAAATCTGACCTCAGACACTAGCTGTGTGACCCTGGGCAAGTCACTTAATCCTGTTTGCCTCAGTGTCCTCATTTGTAATATGAACTGGAGAAAGAAATACAAACCATTCTAGTATCTTTGCCCAGAAAACCCCAGATGGGGTTACAAGAGTCAAATATCCCTGAAATGACTGAACCACAACATCTTGACTCCAGACCTGGCACTCTATCCACTCTGCCACCTAGCTGCCCAAGTCAGGCAAACCTGAGTATGAATCCTGATGGAGACACTTAAAAGGGGTATAATCCTGAGCAAGCTGCTTAGTCTTTCTTAGCCTCACTTTCTTTATCTGTAAAATTTGTTTAAAAAAAATCTTAGCTCACTGAGTTGGTGTTGAGGATCAAATGAGATAGTCCATCTAAGGTACTTTCCAAAAGTTAAAGCACTATCTAAATGCTAACTGTTATCATCAGCATCATTATTATGTTTTCAATTATTATTGTAATATTGTCTTTATTGTTATTATTAGTATAGAGCAACCATCTCAAAATCCTAGTTCAAACCATCTCAGGACTGATTGAGAGAAGTCTGAACTGGGTTAAGGCATAGGTGCAGAAAAATCAAGTACACACACAAACAGAGGTGAAATTTTGACCAGAAATGTCTCCTCTAACACACGTCCCTTACAAATTTTGGGAGAAGGACCATAAGGTGGCTCACTGGGTAGGATACCAGTCCTGGAATCAGAAGGACCTGGGCTCAGACACTGGTAGAATCTGGCCTCAGATGCTTCCTAGCTGGGGATGACCATCGACAGTCATTTAACACCAATTGTCTAACTTTTACCACTCTTTGGTCTTGGAAGTGTACTTTTGTCGATTCTAAGAATGTAAGGATTACAAAAATTGTGGGGAGGGAGAAAGCCACTTTGTAAACTGTAAAGTATGATCTGTAATGATAGAAGGGTGGAAGGAGTCAGAGAGCCAAGATTCAAAAACCTCTTCTAGCATTATCAGTGTGACTTTGGACAAGTCACTAAGCCACCTAAGGCAATCTCTAATAGATAACCTCTAATAAATGATGTACTTTCATTTCTAAATGTACCCCAGATCTCTTGTTTTCAATAGAACTTAAGTTCCTTCCCTCTCAGCTTCCTGGATAGGTTTCCTCTCTTGGCTGCTAGCATATCAATCTTCATCAATATAAGTATCATGGCATCTGGCCCACGTGCAGAGAACCTGAGATGGCATGTCTCCATGTGGAGACTCTAGGTAGCTTGTTTCCTGGAGAGCTTTTTTTTTTAAATTTATTTAATTGATTAATTAACAATCCTGGATAGCTTTGATCATATATAAGGAAGTGCAGCATGCATTTCATAGCTAGTTTTGGTTGATTAACCATGTGGTTGGAAAGAAACTTTTTTGAATTGTGTAGTCAAAACTTTCAGCATCTATCAAAAAGTACTAAGGCATCTTTGACCACCTACTTTGGCTTTATTCATTGACTTCCTCATCCACTGAATTTGGTGAGAGACCATACTGTACTAGAGGTCTATAAGGTATCCAGGGAGGACTAGCATCTCTAGTGTGAGAGCTTAAAGAGCCCTTTTCAGAGCTACTCATTCCCCTTTGATACCCACCTTTCGCCCAACTCTCACTTGTGGTTCTAAAAAGCCATAGCATGTGCACTGCCATTTAAATGGACTAGACCAGATTAAGGGTGACCAATAGCCCTTAAACCTGTTGGTGAGTTAGAGAAGTGTCTACCCCAAAAATGTGAAGACTTCTCCTTCAGAATGGGAGAATGAGAATAATTTGTTGCAGCAGCCATGAAGACAGCTGAAGCAGGTCCTGCAGAGTGCTTAGAGCTTGGTCAGACATTGAATATGCCAGGGTCATCCACTGAATCCCAAGCCATCACTAGTCATCCTGACTTTTGTCTTGCCATTAGACTTAGGTGACTCTGGAAGAGAGAGTGAGGGTGATGACTTTCTGCAACCCTGCTTCACTTAAATCCAATTCACAAGCAAGTCAAGACATCATCTCATGATGTCACTGGTCCTCTTCAAAAACAAAAGATGAGCAATGACCATAGTATAACAGGAGATGCCTTAGGACCTTCTCCTCTTTGAGGTCATGTGACTCTGAGAAGCAGATCTCCATCCTTGGCCTCTTCTTTTGTCCTTTTCAATTCAAGTTGAAGAGTCTCTGGTGAAGAGAGATAATGACCTCCTGAATTTTAAAGGTCAGAATCCAGGTTGAGTTTCACAAACAGCATAGTATGGAGGCCCTAAAGGTCCCCTCTGGAAATTACTTTCAAGACCCCAGCCCAGCTTGAGATGAGGACTCTTCCAAGCAAAGACTCCACCTTGGATATGAACTTTGTGGGAACCATGCTATGTAGGAAATGAGCTAAATTTTGAACCTATTCCATAATCAGAAAACAGGGTGATATAATGGGAAAGTATCCCTCCTGTAGGAGAATAGGGAAGGATGTTTGCATATTTATTATTGCTATATCTTTGAAATGATTTTTTTTTGTAGAAGTTAATTCAAGTTAAATGGTTAAGTGGAACTGGGGCCCTAGTCTATGACTCCTAACAGCATGGAGAAAGCTATTGGGATTCAAGTTGATAACAGTAGGTTAAGAGATACCCCAATACCTTAGGGTTACTAAACAAATTGTGGTACAGTCAAAATTTGTTGTATATATTGTGTAATTGGAAATCTGTTACCCTAAAAACTGCATTTCCGGGGAGTCCCCCGACTTCCTGTCCTTACGTACTTCCTGTAGACAGAGGGATAAAATTCAGTGGGGTTCCTGGTCTTGCCCTTTTGGCTTCCTGAGTTGCAATCATGGTGGTAAGTGAGGTTTTTTAACAGGTTGATTAGCCATGGAGGACACATGTTGTTTTTTTTGTTACCTTTTCCTTCCTTTATTTCTAATGATCATTAATAAATCTCTTAAAATAGATTATTATTTGAGATTAATTTTAATTTTTACAATATATGACATACAGAAAAATATGGAAAGACTTAAATGAACTGTTGCAGAGTGAAGGAAGCAGGAGCAAAGAAATATCACAAAGCACAGAGACCACAAATCAATTGAAAATTACAAAAAGCAAACTTGGATTCCAAAAAGAGATATGAATATATACCCTATCCACCCAATTTGTAGAGGGGACCCATGAGGAGGAGGAGGAGGAGGAGGAGTATCCAGCACCTACTATGTTCCAGGAACTGTGCTAAACACATTAAATTTTTTATCTCTTTTGATCCTCACAACAAGGAGGTAGGTGCTACTATTATCCCCAATTTACAGATGAAGAAACTGAGATTAAAAAGAAGATAAATGAATGACTTGCCCAGGGTCATGTAGCTAGTAACCATCTTTGACTGGATTGGAATTCATGTATTCCTGACTGGTGCTATATCCACTTGCACCTCCCAGCTATCTATGAAGAACATTACATATATTATCATGTTTTTATTTTTCTTGGATTGATCAATTTTGTTGAATTTGTCTACCTTTATTCCTTTTTTTCTTTAAAAATAATTCTTTGTGAGGTGTTGGGGTATGCAGAGGGTAATTTAGATTATCAAAATATATCAATTAAAATTATTTTACTTTTTAAAAAATGCATTTATTTGTTACATTAAAATACCCAGGTTAAAAAAAAAATAGGTAACTCCTTCCCTTTTTCATTTCCCCTTCCCCTTTCCATTTGCCACAATTCATTTAGCCATTCCCCAATTTATGAAAGGGATACTTCCCTTCAATTTCCAGTTCTTTGCTACCACAAATTGAGCTGCTAGAAATATTTTAGAACATGAAGGTTCTTTTCCTTTTTTCTTGATCACCTTAGGAAATAAACCTAATATTGGTATTTCTGGGCCAAAAGTTATACACAGTTTTATAATTCTTTGAACATACTTTCAGATTGTTTTCCAAAATGTTTGGAACAGTTCAAAATTCACCAACAGTCTATTATTGTCCCCATTTCCCCACATTCCCTCCAATATTTATCATTTTCCCCTTTTATCATTTTAGCCAATCTAAGAGGTATGTTATCTCAGAGTTATTTTGATTTTTATTTCTTTCATCAACAATAGCTTAGAGTATTTTTTCATAAACTTACACATAGCTTTGATTTTTTTCATCCCAAAACTGTCTGTTCATATATTTTGACCATTCATCAATTGTGGAATAGCTCATATTTTTATATACTTGACAAAGTTCTCTATATCTTTTAGGTATGAGACCTCCATCTAAGAAACTGTTTACAAAAAAAAAAAAATTTCCCCAACTTACCTCTTGGCTTCTAATATTGTCTACATTAATTTTATTTGAACAAAACATTTTCAATTTAATGTAGTCAAAATTTTCCATTTTAAATATCATAATGCTTTATATCTCTTCTTTATTTGTAAATTCTCTTTATTTCAAAAACAAACTAGAGTGTTAGCACCTTGAGAGTAGAGACTGTCTCACTTTTCTATGCTACAAAATGCCTTTTCATTATTTCATTCACTCATTTGTTCATTGACTCATTCATCTTACTCACAATGACATATAACATGCTGATTTTAGGGACTTCCCTGTGCCATTCCTCAGTTAGAATGTCTCACCAGGTACCTGGGAATTACTCTCCTATAATAGGTGCCCTAGAGAGGCTGCTCTTGGCATTAGGAAGGCAAGAAGAAGGAAGACTGTGTTCTCCTGAAGTTTCTCAGTGGTGTGTCACTGATGAAGGCATCTGGATCTTGTTGTATCCCCCAGGGGGGAAAGTAGAAGAGGGGGAGGGGGTGGAAGGGAGGAGCCCGGTAATATAGCTTAGTTTTCCATATGCTGTTGTGACATGCCAAGGGAAACAACATCTGTACACATCTTTTAGAGTACACTGTTTCCAATGCATGAGAAAACATAAAAAAATTCTCCACCCATCCTTGAACTAAAATTGACACTTCCTATCTCTAGGGATAATCCAGAGTCTGGAATCTTTGCAGGGTTCTAGGCAGGCATGAGTTTTTCATAAGTAACTCTTGGCACCTGCCCTTAAAATGGCATATTCCCCTTAAAAGGGAAAGGAATTAAATATTTATCTTCCCTTCTCCTTCCCTATGCCAATATACCTTAAATGGCCCAATTCCTGTAGAATCAGGGGCTAGAACAAGGAGTAACTACAGAATAATCTAGTTATGATGAAGGAGCCAAAAGACACCCCAGGGACAAACTATAAGCCAAGCTCGTCACTTGCATCACTCTAGAGGAGACAGCCTTCCTGCTGGGTGGATCTCACTTAGTGCTTTACAGCACACAGATAAAGATTCATCCATCTTTTGTGTTAAGGAACCCTAGCATGTGGAGACAGGCCTATCTATGGATAGCTGTCTTCATCAGATAGGCTCCTTTTCCTCTATATTTGTTTCTAAGTTACTGAAGAAATAATGAAATGATCATGGTACAGTATTTTTAAATAATATGTTATTTTTCCCCAATAACATGTAAAAAAAATTTAGCATTCTTTTTTAAATTTTGATTTCCAAATCCTCTCCCTCCCTCCCACTCTCTTTCCCCTTCCCCTCCCTTAGATATTATGCAATCTGATAGAGATTTTACATGTGCAATCTTGTAAAACATTTTTCCATATTAGTCATTTTTGTGGAAAGGATCTCTAACCAAAAAAAAAAAAAACCACATACAGAAAAGAAGAAAGTGAAATATGGTATGTTTTGGTCTGCTTTCAAACTCCATCAGTTTTTTCCTCTGGAGGCAGATGGTCTTTTTCATCCAGAGTCTTGGGGATTGTCTTAGGTCACTGTATTGCCGAGAAGAGTTAAATCATTCACAGTTGTTCATCATACAATATTATCGTTACTGTGTACAACATTTTCTTGGTTCTGCTCACTTCACTTTTCATCAGTTCACATAAGTCTTTCCATGTATTATTTTTTTTCTGAAATCATCCTATTTGTCATTTCTTATAGCACAATAGTATTCCATTATGATTGTATTCAACAACTTGTTCAACCATTTCTCAAATTATAGACAACCTCTCCATTTCCATTTCTTTGCTACCACAAAAAAAGAGCTGCTATAAATATTTTATTCAAATAGATCCTTTTCCCTTTTTTAGATCTCTTTGGGATACAGACCTAGTAGTAATATTGCTGGATCAAAGAGTATGAACAGTTTTAAAGCTCTTTGGATATAGTTGATAGCACAGTATTTAGAGCTGAAAAGGACCCTGGAAACATTTCTGCCTCCCTATGTTTCTTTGCAAATGAGAAACTTGAGTCCCAGGGATAGGAAGTGAAATATTCAAGATCACATAGCTAATTAATGGCAGATATGGGATTAAAACCATCCATTGCTGTGGGAAGGATGGGGGGAGGGGAGGGAGGGAAATAATGTAATTATTGTAACCAAAGAATAATGTTCTAAATTGACTAAATAAATTAATTCAAATTTTAAAAAAAGAACCATCCATTAATCAATTAAGTTTTTATTAAGTACCTACTGTGTCCAGGTACGGTGCTAAGCTCTAGGGATATAAGAGGCAAAAAAACAAAACCAAAAAACAGTCTCTATTCTCAAGGATCTTACAATTGAATGGGGGACACGACATGCAAAAAAAAAATACATACAAAGCAAACTCTACATAGAATAAGTAGGAAATACTTGAAAGTGGGGAAGCAGTGGAATTAAAAGGGATTGATTTCCTAGCTATCTGACTACAACTGTTCCAATAAATCCTATTGGCAATAACAAGTTAATGAAATGGTCACTCCCCAATACTGCTGACATGATTTTCAAGTAAGGGTTATTGTTGCATAATGAATTAGCCTGCCCCTGTTTGGAAGAATCCTTTATTTCCTTTACAGCCTTCTTACACTTTGACCCTGCCCACTTCCCTTTATATATTCTTCAATCCAGTAATACTGACTTTCTTATTGTTTCTTTTCACATAACACTCCATTTCTGGGCTCTGGATATATTCACTAACTATTCTCCATGCCTATAATATACTTCCTCCTCACCTTTACCTCCTGACTGTGTGGTTTCCTTCAAGTCTCAGCTAAATTCCCATCTTCTATATTAATGCTAGTGCTTTCCTTCCATCATCTCAAATTTATCCTAAATATAGGTTGTTCGTAGTCAATAAACATTTAACAAGCACCTACTATGTGCCAGGGACTGTGCTAAGCACTAGGGATAAAAAAAAGATAGTCTCAGCCCTCAAGATGCTTGCAATTAAATGACCATGTAGTTGTTTCCATGTTCTCTCCCGGATTAGATTCTCCTTTTAGGCATATCCAACTTCTTGTCTTGCATTATCACTTGGAGTCATCATATCCTGACATTCCTCAGGAGCGCCGAGGATGGAATTTATTCAAAAGACAATTTTGGATGGCAGTAGTTTTGGGGATCTCTTACCTGAACTGGATGCTTAGAATAGAGCTGGATATACCAGCAGCCAGAAGGAAAACATGCAAGGAAGTTGAGGCCACAGTTTGACTGGAATACCAAAAACTTTTCCCCCTCTCTATTTCACTTTAAACAAAATCTCTCCCCTGCCCCATCTCTCTTCTCACCTCTCTCTTCTTCCCTCTCTCTCTCTCCACTCTTTCTTCTTCTGCCCTCTCTCTTACTCTCTTCCTCCTTCTCTCTCCCCCTCACCCCCTTCTCTCTCTCTTCCTCCCTTCCTCTGCCTCATTTTCTTTCAGTCTCTGTCTCTGTCTCTGTCTTTCTCTGTCTCTCTGCCTGTTTCTCTTTCTCTGTGTGTCTCTCTCTCTGTCTCAGTCTCTCTTTCTCTTTCTCTCTCTCCTTTCTTTCCCTCCTCTCTCTCCCTCTCAGCAGCTCCAATGGAGGCACAAATATCATTTCTATGCATATGACTCCCAAATCTGCACATCTAGCCCTCATCTTTAAATCCTTACCTCCAGTCCTATACCTATATTTGCCTGATTTTTTAAAAATTTGTCCAGAACCATGATTTCATTAGTTTGATGGAATTCCTATTTTGGAATCTCCCTCTACCAATGAAAATCTGTTATTCCCCTACAACTTACAATCTTAGAGTTGCCTAGAGTACTGAGATATCAAGTAACTTGCCTTGAACCTCATTGCCATTTCATGTCAGAAGTATCACTTGAAACCAGGCCTCCCTAACTTTGAGGCAGACTTTTTATTCTTCACCCCATATTCATTACACCACACAGCCCCGTTAGTGCCTCATAGGCATCTGAAACTTGTGTCAAAAACTAAACTGATTATCTTTATACTTAAACTTTCTCTCACCTTTTCCAAAATTCTATGTCTGAAAAGGACACCACCATTCTTTTAGCCATCCAGGTTCATAACTTTAGAATTATGCCCTAACTCATTTACTTTCCCTTTTTCCAAATGGTTGCCAAACTGCCTGGTTCAATGCCTTCTCTTTTTATACCAAGACCTCCCTCTCTCAGACCCTCTTTCCTCCTATATTATTATAATAGTCTCTCATGTCTCCTTGCACCTAGCCTCTTCTTTCTCAAATCTATTCCTCATATCTGTGTCAAATGGATCTTTCTAAAGCACAGATTTTGACCATATCAATAAGACATGTGTGAACTTGGGTAAGTCACTTGACCTCTGATGGCATCAGTTTCCTGAATCATAAAATGTACACAATAATAAGGACCTCGCCTGGATCAAATGAGATAATATTTACAAAAAGTATATATACATGCCTGGCACATAGTAGTTGTTACATAAAAGCATTATTCATCTACTTTGTTCCTCCACCTACTCAATAAGTTTCAGCAATTCCTTATTTTTTTCTAGGATATAATATGAAATCCTCTATGGAACATATAAAATCCTTGGCAATCTGCCCCCAGCCTATTTTTTTTTCCTGCGCATTGAATGTTCTTTCCTTCCAAATACTTTATATACCAGCCAAACTGGTTTGCTTGCTCTTCCTCATACACATGATTTTATTGCCCATTTCAGCCTGGGACCTCTTACCCTACCCAAGCTTCCTTCAAGTACCAACTCAATTGACCCAAGCTATAAGAGGCTTTTCCTAAATCCTCTTGATTTCTCTAGTTGTTAGTATTCTTTCCCCAATTTACTTTGTATTTATTATATATATATATATATATATGCACATATATATATTTTATATTTTCCCTCATCATGTACATGAACTCCCCCTAAAGAATGTAAGCACTTAAGGGCAGGGACTGTTTCATTTCTGTCTTTGTAACCACACAATAAAGTATGAACAAACAAACAATTACAGGAAATACTTGTTGAACTGAATTAAATTGACTAAAAGCACATTATCTCTTGTCCTGGAGATTGCACAGCACATTTCAACAAGGCATATCCTTCCCTAGGGACAGTTAGTTGTACCAAAGCTTTGTTTGCTTTGGTCCTTGGGGAAGGAAACCAGTCAATCACTCCCTCAGAGTCTTGCTAAGAATTTCATAGGTCATAGGAATATAGGGCCAATATCTTGAGGTAGAAGGGGCCACAGATGCCATTTCACAAAAGCAGAGCCCTCCCAGAATTCATAGCAGCAGATGTTTAAGAGAGAATCTTCCAGAGGCCATGTCTCCCAAGACGGGGCTACAGGCAGAAAAAGTACAAAGTGATACAGAAATAGTGAAGCATTATCATTACTTTTTCTAATAATATTGCCACAAAGGAAAATAGCCAGAATGGGCCATTCATCTCACAGCTTGCTTCTCTGATCTGTGTTCACGGTAGAGCTGTAGACATCATAGATCCCCCTCTCCCCATGGTGGTATTCAAGGCTTGTTTCTCCTCATCCCACTTTTCTTTTAGAGGATGGTGACCCTGGAATTGCCCCGACTTGGTGGGAGGATTATATCAAGAAACCCTAGAAAAGGTAGAGCTCATTGCTGAGCCATTAGGGTCCCATAATATGCTGCTGTCAATCTGCTGAGCGATGAAGGCTGCCTAATGGTGTGTAATGTGTTTAAAATGCAATCGAGGTGCCAGGCTCCTATTCTACATGCATTACCATTAAGGAGGCTACATACTTGGCCGAACAGTACTATCATAACTGCAAGGGCACTACTTAAGGCAAGATGGAATGTAAATTAAGTTTCCAGAAAATCATCTTACCCTTACTCCTTATGTGCAGATGGAGAAATAGTCAACAACCAACAGGGAAATGTACTGGGCTTTTTTCTGCATCAGAATTTGACTAGGCCATGACTGCAGGATATGTCTCCTGGCAGAGGAGATCATGTCTTCCAGGTATAGTTAAACAATGGATGGATATCTAGGATGAAAACAAAATAAAACCTCACACCATGTCCTGGAAGATTTATAATATTCACATATGTAGACATTACAAATTTGCCTTTATGTATTCATCTAAAGAAAGAATTCTATCCATACCCAAAGAAAAAACTGTGGGAGTAGAAACACAGAAGAAAAACAATTGCTTGATCACATGGGTTGATGAGGATATGATTGGGAATATAGACTCTAAATGATCACCCTAGTGCAAATATCAATAATATGTAAATAGGTCTTGATCAATGACACATGCAAAACCCAGTGGAATTGCATGGCAGCTATAGGAGGGGGATGAAGAGAAGGGAGGGAAAGAGCATGAATCTTGTAACCACGGAAAAATATTCTAAATCAAATAATTAAATAAAATTTCCCAAATAAATACATAAATAAATAAAGATGCAGAATGTTAGTATTTATATAGAATTTTAAGGTTTACAAAGAACTTTACAAATATTTTAACTTCATAGTCACCTTAGAAGGTAGGTTATTGAAATATCATTAATTGAATTTTATAGGTGCTCAGTTGTTTTCAGTAATATCCAACTCTCTGTTTTATTATGATTTTCTAGGAAAGGGGGGAAAGAAGGTTACACAGAGTTAGAAGGCACATATAAATAAAATTTAATTTATTAAAAGGTAAGAGAAAGGTTTGGGGAATGGAATCCAGGCCTGTCAATCATCCTCTTGCTACTTTTTCTTCCCTTGCTACAGTCCCCACTTTGCATAAAGGCTAACTTGTATTGAAAACACTATTTTGGCATTTGTGCACTAACTAATTTACTTACATATTACCTAAACTAAAATATCTACCCAAAATTACAAACAACCTACACTCAACTATCTTAACCTATCTAATACTATCCTATTCTAGGGATTTTACCAAGGAAAGGAAAAAAGGGAATTGAATAATGAACAATTAAAAATTGCAAACACAAATCTAACATATACAAAAGAACAACAAGCAAATAACATCAAAAGCAAAAGACAAATACAACTACCATGCAAACATTAAACTCATAAATACTGGAGAAACTAGTGAAGCTCAAGGATGAAATACATAGAAAAACTATACTAGTGAGAGACCTGAAACTTCCTCTATCAGAACTAGATAAATCAAACCAAAAATAAGAAAGAAGTAAGAGAATTGAGTGAAATCTTAGAAAAATTACAGTTAGTAGATATATGGAGAAAAATAAATAGAGACAAAAAGGAATACACCTTCTTCTCAGTAGCACATAGTACATTCACAAAGATTGACCATGTACTAGGGCATAAAAATATTGCAAACAAGTGCAAAAGAGCAGAAATAATAAATTCAAACTTTTCAGATCACAATGCAATAAAAATAATAATTTGTATGGGTATATGGAGACGCAAATAAAAAATTAATTGGAAATTAAATAATACAATTCTACAAAATCAGTTAAATAATAAATCATATAAACAATAATTTCATTGAATAAAATGACAATGAAGAGACATCCTTTCAAAATCTATGGGATGCAGTTAATGTAGTACTTAGTAGGAAATTTATATCCTTTTTCATATATTAATAAATTAGAGAGGGCAGAGGTCAATGAATTGGGCATGCAAATTAAAAAACCAGAAAGTGAACAAATTAAAAATCCTCAGATGAAAAGTAAAATAGAGATCCTAAAATTTAAAGGAGAAATTAATAAAATTGAAAGTAAAAGAACTATTGAATTAATAAACAAGACTAGAAGCTGATACTTTGAAAAAAAAAATAAACAAAGTACTGGTCAATCTAATTTTTAAAAAAGGAAAGAAGAAAACCAAGTTGACAGTATCCAAGATGGAAAGGGAGAACTCATCTCAAATGAAGAGGAAATTAGGGCAATCAGTAAAAACTACTTTGCCCAATTATATGACAACAAATATAGCAATATAGGTGATATGGATGAATACTTAAAAAATATATATATATATATATAAACTGCCTTGACTAACAGAAGAAGAAATAAATTACCTAAACAACCCCATATCAGGAAAAGAAATTGAACAAGCCATCAAAGAACTCCCTAAGAAAAAATCCCCAGGGCCTGATGGATTCACAAGTGAATTCGATCAAACATTCAAAGAACAACTAATCCCAAAATCATACAAAGTATTTGACATAATAAGCAAAGAAGGAGCTCTACCAAACTCCTTTTATGACACAAATATAGTACCGATTCCAAAGCCAGGTAGATCAAAAGCAAAGAAAGAAAACTACAGACCAATTTCCTTAATGAATATAGATGCAAAAATCTTAAATAGAATACAGGCAAAAAGACTCCAGCAAATGATCATGAGGGTTATGATCAGGTAGGATGTATAGTAGGAATGCAAGGATGGTTCAATATTAGGAAAACCATTCACATAATTGACCATATCAACAAGCAAACCAACAAAAATAACATGATTATCTCAATAGATTCAGAAAAAGCCTTTGACAAAATACAACAAAATACAATCATTCCAATTGAAAACACTAGTAAGTATAGGAATAAATGGGCCTTTTCTAAAAACAATAAACAGTATATATTTAAAACCATCAGCAAGCATCATCTGCAAAGGGGATAAATTAGAAGCATTCCCAATAAAATCAGGAGTGAAACAAGGATACCCATTATCACCTGTATTATATAACATTGTACTAGTGTAAAAACGGAGATTTGAACCCCAGATGTCAATCCCCAGAAGTCCTTGGCACTTCCCAGAATGCCCTATAATCTCATCTGAGATCCCCACCTGGGCCAAGAACAAAATGGGTATTTTAACTGACTGTACCTACTTGGTCTCTCTCTCCCTCTCTGCTTCCACTTCTAAGCATACGGGTCTCTCTACCGGGCAGGCAAGCTGTAGGTTGCATGTGCTTTTCTTATTTTTTATTTCTTTATTTCTTAATTCTAATAATCTTTAATAGACCTCTAAAAATATATACTTTTAATAGAGAAACTAGTTTAATTTTTACACTAGAAACACTAGCAGTAGCAATTAGAAAAGAAAAAGAAATTGAAGGTATTAAAATAGGTAATGAAGAGACCAAGCTATTATTCTTTGCAGATGATATGATGGTCTACTTAAAGAATCCTAGAGAATCAACTAAAAAGCTAGTCAAAATAATCAAAAACTTTAGCAAAGTTGCAGGATACAAAATAACCCACATAAATCATCAGAATTTCTATATACTTCCAACTCATCACAGCAGCAAGAGTTAGAAAGAGAAATTCCCTTTACAATCACCATAGATGGTTTAAAATACTTAGGAATCTATCTGCCACAACAAACGCAAGAACTATATGAATAGAACTACAAAACAGTCTCCACACAATTAAAACTAGATCTAAATAATTGGAAAAACACTAATTTCTCATGGGTAGGATGAGCTAAGATAATAAAAATGACAATTTTACCCAAACTAATTTACTTATTTGGTGCCATACACATCAAACTATCAAAAAAAATTTTATAGAATTAGAAAAAAAAAACAATAACAAAGTTAGAACAAAAGATCAAGAATATCAGGGGAAATAATGAAAAAAATGAGAAGGAAGGTGGCCTAGTAGTACCAGATCTTAAACTATACTATAAAGCAATGATCATCAAAACCATATGGTACTGACTAAGAGACAGAAGGGAGGATCAGTGGAATATACTTAGGGTAAGTGACCTCAGTAAGACAGTCTATGATAAACCCAAAGATCCCAGCTTTGTGGACAAAAATCCACTATTTGACAAAAACTGCTGGGAAAATTAGAAAACAGTATAGGAGAGATTAGGTTTAGATCAACATCTCACATCCTATACCAAGATAAATTCAGAATGGATGAATGCATTGAACATAAAGAAGGAAACAAATAAGTAAATTAGGTGAACACAAAATAGTATACTTGTCAGATCATTGGGAAAGGAAAGATTTTAAGACTAAGCAAGAGTTAGAAAAAAATTGCAAAATGCAAAATAGGTAATTTTGATTACATTACATTAAATTAATTTTGATTGCATTAAATTAAAGGTTTTATACAAACAAAACCAATGGAATCAAAATTAGAAGGGAAGCAACAAACTGGGAAACAATCTTTATAACAAAAACCGCTGACAAAGGTCTAATCACTCAAATTTATAAGGAACTAAATCAATTGTACAAAAAAATCAAGCCATTCTCCAATTGATAAATGAGCAAGGGAAATGAATAGGCAATTTTCAGATAAAGAAATCAAAACTATTAATAAGCACATGAAAGAATATTCTAAATCTCTTATAATCAGAGAAATGCAAATCAAAACAACTCTGAGGCATTACCTCACACCTAGCAGATTGGCTAACATGACAGCAAAGGAAAGTAATGAATGCTGGAGGGGATGTGGCAAAGTTGGGACATTAATGAATTGCTGGTGGAGTTGTGAAATGATCCAACCATTCTGGAGGACAATTTGGAACTATGCCCAAAGGGCACTAAAAAACTGTTTGCCCTTTGATCCAGCCATAGAACTGCTGGGTTTGTACCCCAAAGAGATAATAAGGAAAAAGACTTGTATAAGAATATTCATAGCTGTGCAGTTTGTGGTGGCAAAAAAAAAAATGGAAAATGAGAGGGTGTCCATCGATTTGGGAATGGCTGAAGAAACTTGTATATGTTGGTGATGGAATACTATTGTGCTCAAAGGAATAATAAAGTGGAGGAATTCCATGTATACTGGAACAACCTCCAGGAATTGATGCAGAGGGAAAGGAACAGAACCAGGAGAACATTGTACACAGAGACTGATACATTGTGGTAAAAATCTAATGTAATGGACTTCTCTACTAAGAGCAATGCAATGATCCAGAACTATTCATAGGGACATATGAGAAAGAACACTCTCCACATCCAGGGGAAGAACTGTGGAAAAAGAAACACAGGAAAAAATACAACTGATTGATCACATGGGTCGGTGGGGCTATGACTGGGAAAGTAGACCCTAAATGATCACCCTAATGCAAATTTTAATAACAAGGAAATGTGTCTTGATCGATGGCACATGTTAAACCCAGTGGAATTGTGCATCAGATTCAGAAAGTGTGACAAGGAAATCACTTTAAAAGACTGATATATATTAATTTAAGGTTGCCAAGGAATTCAGCTATGTAATTCCTAAATGAAAACTCAAGTCAGCAGTCAACCTTTTATGGAGTTTAATTACAAACAGGAGGAAGAAAGGTATGAGAGAGAGAGAGAGAGAGAGAGAGAGAGAGAGAGAGAGAGAGAGGGGAGAGAAGGGAATAGGGCTTAAATACCCCCTCTGTTTAGGCTGGGCCACAAGGCCCAAGCCCTTAGATAGCTGAGACAAAGAAAAGAGATCAGTCCCTATCACTCACGTGACCAAAATGGAGAAACAGTCTCAGGGGCCTCTACCTCCAGCCTTCTTCAGAGCAAGCTTCTCAGAGCACAACCTCTCAGAGCAAAACCTCTCGACTCCTTCAGTTCTCAGACCCCGCTATCTTTATGGACACCATCTCAGTTCCCTCCCCTCAGTTCTCACATCTACCAATTACTGTCCATGTCTTCCCTGTGCCAATGGTGGCTCTAGCTTAACCCAGGACCACCCAGAGGTCTGTGGCTTTGCACATGTCTGTTGAAGGTCATATTCTCAAATAATTAAATTTTGATCTATGCTGCAGCCCTTCCTAAATCCTGTTAGGACTGAGTAGGGTGGAGATTGTAAGTTCCAAGACCTGGTTCTGTCATTCCAAGTATCTCTATTGTATCAATTCTAAAATCAATCATGACTCAAAGAACTTCCTGTTCTATGCTTAAGCATAGGTCAAAGCCCTTTCCATTGTTCAGCAAAAGGTTTCTGTCCTAAAGTAATCTTAAGTAGGGAGGAGAAGGACCCTCCCATGCCAAGGGGGTTCACATTCCAATAGACTATCAGTAGGAAATTTTTCAAGTATGAAATTTCCCAATGGTGAAATTTCCAACATTTATAAGTCTAAGAAATTTTAAGGTTTACAATCCCCCCTGATGATCATTGGGAGACTAGTCTCCCCATTGATCATTTAACATAATCATTTTGTAGTTCTAAATGCACTTCTAACTATAGATATACACAATATTCAATTTTCTAAGAGAAATTAGAATAGTGAGAGAGGAAATAGAAAAGAAAAGAAAGCAAAACCAATGTTTTGCTAGGCACATTGAAAGAAAGCCAAATTAGGGGCAATCCCTTTTGGCATAAATGTGTACAATTACAATAAATGTTCAATCAAAAGTTCAGTCCAATCAATCATATCCAAAGTTCATTCTTGATCTTCTTGATGAAGTGTAGGTTTTCTGCATCTTTCTGCAACAGTTCATTCTCTGGATATAAAAGTTTGAAGCTTCTTTCTTGAAGATCTTTTCTCGAACAAAATCAAAATCTTTGATTTTTTATAACAGTAAAATCTTAAACAAAATTCAAAATTCTTGGATTTTTTATAAAAATACAATCTCAAACAAAAAAAATCAAAAATTCTTAGATTTTAAATTAAAATACAATCCCCCCTGAAGTAAGTATTAAAAAAAATATCAAGTTTAGCTCAGAATGCAATGTTCAGTTATGGGGGTATATGTGTCAATTATCAAAAGAATAGAAAAATAATCAAAAACATAAGAAAAATTCAAAATAGGCCTTGTATAGGTCCAGTTTAAAGTCATTTCTATCCCACAAGTATGTAGGACAGAATGCAGTAATATTTCACTTAGCCATTTGTAGCCAAGACTGAATTCTCCTCTTGATCTGCATTATCCTCTTCCAAATGTCCTCTTCCACTGGAATGGTCCTTTCCTTACTGATCTTTCTGAGAGCAGACTCAATTTGCCTGATGATTCTCATCTTCCATAATTTCTTCTTCTTCAGTTTCTTCTTGTTCAATGATTTGTACATTTTCATTATTAATACCATGTCCTAATTTTATATGTGAACAATGATACCATGAATCTCTATCCAAAACTTATACAGAAGATGGAGAAACTAACACATTTGTGTATGGATGTACACAATTCTCTTATGTTGCTGATGTTTTAGCAAATATTTTAACATATACCATACCTCCTAGTTTGAAATTATGGAGAGAATAATCCAATGGACCAGCTTGAATCAATAATACCATATCATGTAATTCTTTAAGTCATTGTAAAGCACTTAAGTATGAAGCAAGTTGGCATTTTCCTCATAAGAGAGATGCATAGACTATCATACAAGTCTTTGCATGTAGTGGAGCAAGTCCAAAGAGCATTTCACAGGATGATATATGTAAATCTGCTCTTCATCTCATATGCTATGGGAAGAATATCTGGCCATTTTAGATGAGTTTCAGCACAGATTTTCCCCACCATAGTCTTGAGTTCCCTATTTATACATTCCACTTAACCTGAACTTTGTGGGTGATAAGGAACATGATATTTGGGTGTTATTCCTAGCTTCTCATAGGCTCTTTTCAGGATACATTGGGTGAAATGAGATCCCTTTTCAGAGTAAGTAGTACTCTAAATCTAGGAATAATTTCCTTAATCAACACTTTTACCACAAAGCTAGTTGTATTTGTATTTGATGGAAATGCTTCAGGATACTTAGCTAATCTGTCCAAAATTAACAAACAAAATTTGTATCTTCTAGCTTTTGGCATGCTGATGTAATTGATTTGCAGACTCACAAATGGACAATATGCTAAAGGTATACCACCTAAACCTTTCTGTCTGAATGCCCCTTGGTTGAATCTTTGGCAAACAGAACAGCTTGTACAGATCTTATTTGCTACAGTACTTATTCCAGGAGCTACCGATTGCCTCTTTACAGTGTCAACAACAGCTCAAGTACCAAAATGACCTTTTATGTGGATGGCTAGACACAAATAGACATACAAATATACAAATCTTTTGGTAACAGTGGTTTTCCAGTGTCTGCAACCCATATTCTATGTTATTTCCTTTCTCCAAATTTCTCCTTCCAATTTTGAATTTCTGAGTCTACATAAGCTTTTTCTAGATCATCAGATTCAGTAGTTGACAAATTCATTACATACACTGGAGCATTCCTGGCAGCAAAATTTGCAATGATATCAGCTCCGTGATTTCCTTTAGAGACTGAATCTCTGCCATAAGTATGACTTCTACAGTGGATCACCACTAGCTATTTAGGTTTTTGGATAGCATCCAACAACTCAGTTATTATTTCTTCATGAGCAATGGGTTTTCCCAATGCAGTAATAAAACCTCACTATTTCCAGATCTGTCCTGTAGCATGACAAACAGAAAATGCATAACAAGTGTCTGTATAAATCTTTGCACGTTTACCATCAGCTAGAAGACATGCTTGCTTCAAAGCAACCAACTCTGCTCCTTGAGCACTAAGGTTACTAGGTAATGATCCATACCACAGTGTCTCAAATTCTGTGACAACTGCAGCACCTGTACATCTAATTCCATTACACAAATATGAAGAACCATCAGTGAATATCACCAAGTCTGAATCTTCTATAGGAATGTCTTTTAAATCCATCCTAGGCATATCCACTAGATCCACTACTTCTACACACTCATGTAATGGCTTACCATTCTTTGGCAAATCAGGAAGGAGTGTAGCTAGATTTAATACACTATACCTTCTCAACTGGATGTTCTCACTACCTAGGAGTATAATTTCATACTTAGATATTCATTGGTCTGAATATGCTTGAGTATGAAATTTCCTCGTTAATGCTTCTATTTGATGTGAACAATATACAATCAATGGACATCCTAAAACTAAATCTGCTGGAACTTCTGGGTTAACAAAGCTGTAGCTGTTACACCTTAAACAAGGAACTGTACCAGCAGCTATTGGATCAAGCTGACAACTATAATATCCAATTGGACAATAACATTGTCCTATAGTCTGTGTCAGTACACCAGAAGCAATAACTTTGTTTCATTTATAAACAGTTGAAATGGCTTTGTATAGTCTGGGATACCCAAAGCTGGGGCAGATAAAAATGGCTTCTTTAAGCTTACTTAAGGCTTGCAGATGTTCAGGTTTTAGTTTCAGAGGTTCTGGTTCTGTATTCCTGGTTAAATCTGTTAAACACTTTTTTAATTCACTATACCCAGGTATCCATTGCCTACAGAAACCAGTTATTCCAAGAATAGCTCTGAGTTGCTTTATGGTCTTAGATGCACTCAGTTTCTGTATGTCTGCTATTCTTTTCTGTATGATATTTCTGGAACCCTCTGATAATACAAATCCAAGACATTGCACTTGAGGCAAAACCCATTGTAATTTTGCCTTGGAGATTTTATGCCCACATTTATGTAATTCTACCAAAAGAATATTGTTATCTCTGAGACATCTGGGGATGCAAGGGGGATATCATGAACAAAATGCACTATTTTACTTTCCTTGAATGTTTTTGGTTTTAGATCTTTATTTAAATTTTTTAAGAATTGGCTCAGCAAATTGGTGAACCCTTGTGGAAGAAAAGTCCAAGTCCCCTGTGTTTTTTCCCATGTAAAAGCCAAGATCTTTTGAGAATCCTTGTGAATTGGTATCAAGAAAAATGCTGAGCATAAATCTACCACAGTGAAATATATTGCCTGATTTGGAATGGAAGAAATTATAGCAGCTGGACTTGGTACAATAGGATGTGTTTTGATTACATAATCCTGTGCTGCTCTTAAATCTTATATGAATCTATATACCACTTTGCAATTTTGATCTATTTTTGGCTTCTTGATTGAAAGTATAGGTATATTATATTCTGAGAAGCAAGGTATTATGATCCCTTATTGGATTAGGGATTCAATGATTGGTCTGATACCCTCAATAGCTTCTTTACTTAAGGGATATTGAAGTACACAAGGAACTGGTCCTTCCTTAGTCCTCACCCTTAGTGGAGTAGCTGATTTTAATAGACCTACATCTGTGGAAGACTTTGACCGTGAATCTTCAGGGATATCCTCAGGTATAGGATAGGATAGATTGAATCTAAGTCATTCTCTGTACTGACTGAATCTAAGATCAGCAATGGAAAAGCTTTCAGAGATTCTTCTGGTAGATGTAATGAAATATCACCAGTATCAGTACATTGGATTGTTGCTAGTAAGTTACATAATAAATCCCTGCATAGAAGATTCATGGGACAGTCTGGCATACAAAGAAATGCATGCTCCATAGATAAAGGACCTAAAGTAATCATTTCAGGTTGTAATTTTACTAGTCTCTCTAGTTTTCCAGTAACTCCTATTACTTCCATTGTACTCACAGCTCTACAATTCTTAGGAAGACTTTGTAAAACTGATTTACTGGCTCCAGTATCAACAAAAAGATCATAAATCTGATCATCTATAGTGACAGATATATATGGTTCTGTACTGTTTGGAGGCTAAAATGTTTCTAATACAGGTGCTAGCACAGTAATATTAGAACAAAGATCAGTTTTTTCCTGTCCATTCAAGTTTACATCTGCTTGAACTATATGATATTCCCAGGATTTTGCATCTTTAACTTCATCATCAGCTTTTTCATTACTCCCTTTAGTCCTAATACTCTCTACCTTGGTATCATTGTTCTCATTTACAATTTCATTATTATTATCCAGTTTACATTCTTCACTATTTTCCCTTATTTTACATTCATTAGAATTTTCTACTAATTTTATATTAAAATTGTCTTTTCCCCTACAATTATTACTACTAATTATATTATCCTTTGATTCAATCAACTCATCTATATCTTCATTAATCTTATTATCAATACTCTCATTTTCATTTACTCTCAATTCATTATCCCTTGATTTGATTATGGAAGAATACTGGGAAAACTTTCCTAAGGAACATGCTCCCTTGCTCTGATCACCTTTAATCACTTGACTATATTTAGGCCTTGCTCCAGACTTAACCCAGTCCTGCATTGTGCTCAGATCTGGTGCTTGAGGTCCTTGACAACAAGCATTTTGACACATATTTACATTGTTTCTTCTTACTCCAGCCATTATTGTTATTATTATAGTTATTATTGTTGTTATAATTATTTTGCCTATTAAATCCTCCATACCTGTTCATTTGCCTTGCAAACTGGCCTCTATACCTACATTCCTTTACAAAATTACCGCACCTATTGCACAGGAAACAACATTGAGGACCTGATCTTCTATCCCTAGACTTATAATAATTGTTATTAGGCTTCATTGATCTTAATGTAACCAATGCCTTAACCCCTTTAATCTCATTTTCTTTAACTTTAATTTATGCTTCCCTAAGTTTTCTTTTAAGATCTTCCACTACAGTGTCTCTATCCTCATATTTATCTTCATTATCTGTGTTCAAGTATGTCGCCTTCATTCTAATATCAAGTTCCATTTCCTCCCAATCCAGATAATTGTTTTTAAAGAATGATTTTATTTTGGGAATAGTATTTTTTACAAAGATCCTCTTTATATGTGCTATTGTTCCCTTTTTAATAACATCCATGTTCAGGTATATCTCTGAAGCTTCAATGATTCATTCAAGGAACAATGTAGTTGTTTCAGTGGACTTTTGTTTTATCCCTTCAAATTTGGACCATGCATTTAGTATTTTAGTAAGTCTGCCAATGACCTCTAATATTGACTGTCTGCATTCCTTCATTGTGTTATATTGGACTTTGCTGTTCATGTCAATGTCAGAACAATCTTCCAGCCATGATGTTAACAAGGGGTCCTGCCTAGTTTCCACTATGAACTTATTTTTCTCCCTTAAAAGCTCCTTCATTAACAGGGCAAAATTATTATAATCAGGGTCAAATAAATAAATAGCCCTCCTCATCTCTTTAATGACCCTATTAGATTCATCATGAAAGACAGATGTTCTTTTCCTTATTGATTCCAAGTCCTCTGGTATGAATCTTTTGTGTATTAACTTGAAAGATCTCATCCCTTGAAACTACTGAGAGATCTCTTAGAGGAAATAGAGTATCCATCCCTTCAGCCTCATCCAGTTGTAATCTATTTAAATTTCCAGTTTCACCAGTAATTTCTTTTGCCTCAAAATCATATCCAGTATTCCTAAACCTTTGATATTTTTTATACACTTCCATCTGGTCCAATTGTTTTTTCATGAGTGTAACCATTTTTTTTGAGCTCAGAATCTTTAGTTAGTCAAACCATTACTGATTTAAACCATTTGCCAATAAGAAAGAACATCAGTCTACACTTATACAGAACACAAAGACAGATACATAATATAGGGATATGAGACAAGACAGTTTGTATAGCTATTGACATGAGGGGTTTCATCCATTTGTAATCCAATCCTATATAACATACCTTGGGGAATAGGGTGAACAATATGTATGGGATGTGCAGAACATACTCTCATAATACTACCAAAAGATCCATTAATATTTCCCCAGACATGTTTACATTCATAGTCAACAGTGTATATAAACAAGTGAATTTGTGTTAAACTCCACTGTATTCCCCTTATTAATAAACAATTAAGGAAATGAAAAAAAATTTAATTAAAAAATCCAATATGGTCACTTATATCATGTGGCAGAAAGTTATATAAACTTTAAATTTCTTTCCCAGCTCAGTTAGAGTCTCAGAGTTCCACTGGGCCCCACTGTAGAATGTTCCACTTGCTAACTGCTAAATGGAATTTTCCAGTCTAACTGACTCTTGGCTCTCTATTTTTCTATATAAAATCTATATTTCTAAGTCCTAAACATACCTGGCTTAGCCAAACTGTTATTATGATTTTTAGGAAAGGGGGAAAGGAAGGTTACACAGAGGGAGAAGGTACATATAAATAAAATTGAATTCATTAACAGGTAATAGAAAGGTTTGGGGAATAGAATAAAGGGGAAAAGGTACCATCTGACTCTTAATCCAGTGATTAAACCCACTATCTAACTACTCTAAACTAAATACCTAAGTTTCCTAAGGGTAAATCCAACAGGGAACCATATTTCTCACATACAAAGAGTCCTTGGTGGGTCAGGTACAAGAATTCAGATGAGTTCTCAATTGTCCCAGGAAAAGAGGTTTCTCCAAGTTTCTACTCTGTCCACCAGAGTGTATGGAGATGTCCTCTCACTCTCGTCTGGTGGTATTCAAAGAGACTGCTTTCTAGCTGTCCAGGAGAGTTCAGGAGAGATTAGATGTTCACCTTATAGGCTTCACTTCCAGCTCCAAACTGACTGTTGGAAACCTCCTCCTTTCAACAGCTTAGAATCCTGACCCAGTGGCTCTCAGAATCAAGGCCTGTCAATCATCCTCTTTCTTCTTTCCCTTCCCTTGCTACACTGTGACCCCATCTGGAATTTTCTTTGCAAAGATATTGGAGTGGATTACCATTTCCTTCTCTGGTTCATTGATGAGGATGGGGAAACCGAGGCAAACAGGGTTAAGTGACTTGCTCAGGATCATACAGCTAGTAAGTATCTGAAGCCAGATTTTAATTCAGGAAGACGAGTCTTCCTGATTCCAGACCTGGCAATCCATCCACTGTGCCACTTAACTGCATCTAATAGATGAAGAACCTGAGATAAACAGAGGTGACTTGCCCAGGGTCACAGTTAATAGGTGACTGAGGCAGGATTTGAACTCAGATGGTTTATGACTCTAGGTCTAATGCCATCCAATGTGCCATCTTGCTGTGGCATGTAGTGGGATGCTTGCCTTTCTTGGGATTACCCAGGCACAACAATTCAGTCATGACTCTGATGATAAACACTTGTTGTATATTTTGTAGAAAGTATTCTTGCTCAGATATAATTTGGACTAGTTGACCTATACAGTCCTTTACAAATTAGAGATTTTATAATTCTCTGCATTCTTAGGTCTCTTCCTGGCAGCACTGATTTATACCAGGTTCTAAGAACATATGTCCAATGTCAGAAGCATCAAGTAACAGGGAATTTCTGAATTGGCAGCTCTCTCAGCTTTCCAGGATGCTTCCTAGTGGTTATATGGCTGTATTCCTGGATCAACTTTCTACAGACTCTATGCTTGAGATGTGATATTATGCCATGTAATTCCTTCTAACATAACAGTTTGGGAGGATCTAATAGTTTACAGAAGTGATGGCTGGGAATGTGTCTTGCAGAGCTTGTTGTTCTGGTTAAAGGAGTTTTTTTTCCTTACAATCTAGAGAGGTAAAGCAACCCAGATTGGAAAGATAAGGGTTTGACTTAAATGCTTACATTTAGAAACATTTTGCTCTAAGCCTTATATTAAGCAGAATTTTATTTCTAATGCTTCAACTAAAATGTCTAGTCCCAAGCATTTATTAAGTACCTACTATGTGCCAGGCACTATGATAAGCACTGAGTGTACCAAGAAAGGCAAAAACTGTCCTCCCCCTTAGGAAGATCATGGTCTAACAAGCCAATGACTGGAAACGACGTCCTTCATTGGGAAGACCTTATCCTCCATTCTGGAAAGTTTGAAAGTCATTTCCAATGAAAATGTCCTTCTGGGATTTGTTCCAGAAAACTGAAGTGCTTAGGCATAAATCAGAGGAAGGGACTCAAACATTAAATAGAATTTAAGCTTCTTACACTTACACAGGCACCTATATGGTATACTAGATAGCGTATCACAAAAAATCATAGATCTGGGAAAACTCATCCTCCTTAATTCAAATCTGGCATCAGACATTTACTAGCTATGTGACCCTGAGCAAGTTACTTAACTCTTTGTGTCTCAGTTTCTTCATCTATAAAATGAGCTGGAGAAGGGAATAGCAAAGTTCCCTAGTATCTTTGCCAAGAAAACCCCAAATGGGATCATGAAGAGTCAGACATGACTAAAATGGTTGACCAGCAAGTTTCTTGGGAGTAGGAATTGTTTTATTCTTTGTAATTGTATCCTCAGTGTTGTGTCTAACAAATAGTAGGCACTTAATAAATATTTGCTGTGATTGAATAAGGACTCATTCAATGGGATTTCAAGGAAGGATACTAAGCCACAAGCCATACCTGCCTGCTCTTTGGGGCAAGATCAGTTATCCTAAGAATGAGGAAGAGGGCATTGGTTATACTTATTAATGTATTTTTAAAATTTAAATTTGTTACATTAAAATATCTAGATAATTCTCTCCCTTCCTCTTCTTCCCCCATTAGAAAAGGCATCATTTGTCAAAAATATATGTATATATGAAATTATGTCTTACTTATTTCTATTTATCAGTTCTTTCTCTGGAGTCAGGCATATACAAATCATTCTTCAAACAATATTTCTGTAACTATGTATAATGTTGTCTTGATTTTGCTTGTTTCACTCTCCATAATTTTATATAGGTCTTTTCCAAAATTAACCTTCTTGACATTTCTTATGGTACAATAATATTCTATCACATTCATATGCCACAACTTGTTCATCCATTCCCCAATTGATAATGGACATTTCTCAGTTTCCAGTTTTTTGCCACCACAAAGAGAGCTGCTCTAACTATTTTAGAACATAAGGGTTCATTTTCTTTTTCTCTGATCACCTTACTAGACTTCACACTTATTTTACTAGCTTTAGTTTATTGACTAAACACAGTAGCAATTTTCCCCTTTGTCAAAAAATCAGAATTCAACTAAAAGACTAGTCTGAGGCATAAATGGAAGAGATAAATTTGTATGGGGCAATAACTTGGGGAGCAGAGAAAATGTCCCAAACCACATAAAATATCTCATTGGTCTACAACAGTGGTAGGTATAACTCAAGTTTTGAACCTAGGCCTTTACATAAGACTCCCCTAATGTAGTGGAGAATTATACTAAAAGTCACCTAAAATGGTAGAGCCTAAAGGTTCTGAGGCATCAATTCTAATCCAATCCTCTCATTTTACAGGTTGGAAAAATGAGGATCGGAGACTTGACCAAAATAAGGGGCAAACCCAGGACTAACCCAGGGTTCTGGCCTCTAAATATAGCATGTATTCTCTTCTATACTTGGGCTTCTTCTTACCATTCCACGTGTATTCCAGGAGTCCCCAGGGCCCCTTGAAGTCAGGGACTGTCTTTTGCTTCTTGATGTATTTGCAGGATTTAGCACATAGTAGGTGCTTAATGAATGTTTATTGGTTGATCAATACCCTTTAAGGAATAATGGATTTTTAAATGGAAAAGACCTTAGAAATGATCAAGCCTTCTCCTCCATTTTACAGAAAGATTAAGAAATTGATGTTCGGAGAAATTAAGTGACTTGCTAGGAACACATTGTTAGTAATCATGTAAGGCAAGATTCAAACCTAAGTTTTCAGTCTAAGTCCAGCATTCTATCTACTACACAATGAAGTCATCACAGTCCAGAATATCTAAGCTTTATTCTGACAACAAAATCACCAGAGATGAAGGGGAGAGTGAAGGAATCAGTCTGAAACATGGAGAAGGACTTAGGAGAAGTTCACATCAAAAAAGGAGATTTAGTGTCCTCTTTAAGGGTCAAATAAATACACCAAAAACCTGTGAAGGTGAGGAATTCTGAAAGACAAAATGTGAGGACACTACAGATGAACTTCGCCTGCTTCCCATTCTTGTGAAGGGCTTGCCTTCTCTGGCTGAGTAATTTTTCATATACCTGACTATTTGTTCTTACTTATTTTTAATAAAACCATATATTTAGAAACAAATAGCCTTCTGGTCCAGTCCATTCATTTTAAAGGTAAGGAATCTGAGGCCACAGAAAAGTTAATGATTCATTAAAAGTCATCTAGAAGATAAGCATCAAAGATCGAATTGGAATCCAAGCTTTCTAACTCCAAACCCAAAATAACATCCACTGGACTTCATCATTGGAAATAGGGATGTGTTTGAGTCTGCTCAAACTTGCCCCCTTGAATCTATTGTTAAATTTTCAATGTGAGCATTTGCTCTTGGAAATCATCAAATGCTATGAATTATGCCATAGTTTATTATTTTGTTGATTGTCTAGACTTAAGAAAGTGATAGAGAAAATGTTAACAATGCAAATTCAACTCAAAAGAATGTTATGTATAATTTCCTTTTTCCCAAAAAACCTACTGTTAAAAATTCACAACCATACTACTTATTGGAAACCAAATGAATTCATTTATGAAAATAAACTCCCTCTTTCATCTTTCATCTACAATCTGCAGAGTTAACTCATAAAGAATACCATAGTTATCAGACTACCCTTAAAGCTCAATTGATTTCTCTAGGAAGAGAGAGAGAGAGAGAGAGAGAGAGAGAGAGAGAGAGAGAGAGAGAGAGAGAGAGAGAGAGAGAGAGAGAGAGAGAGAGAGAGAGAGAGAGAGAGAGATCTGGTTTCTTTTGATATGAGTTAGAATATCTAAGCGCCAGCCAGGGGAAAAAAGTCACAAGACAATGGGCCTTTCTTGGAGGTTTATACCTTTGAGAAAAGGCAGAGTCACTAAGTGAGCCTTTCACTTGTTAGATTCAAATTTAGGGTTAAAGACTGATTATATTAACTATAGGTCACCAAGGATTTCACTTATAAAAATCCTAAATGAAACACTCAAGTCAGAATGGAGTTTTATAGTAATTTAATTACAACAGGAGAAAGAAATTATTTTAGAGGGAGAAAGAGAGAGGGAGAGAAGAAAAGAGGGAGAGAAGAAAAGAGGTTAGCTCAACCTCCCTGGCTCAGGCTGAACCAAGCAGGAGTTTAAGGCCTTGGAGAGCCAAGACAGAGAAGTCCTTATCACTCACGTGACCAATCTGAAGGAAAGCTGTCTGCGGGCCTCCTCCCAGCTCGAGCTCCAGTATCGAACTGGCATCTAGCCCTCTTCATAGGAAGTGACAAGAACTCCAGAGGCTGTTCTATACCTCACTTCCTGCGTCTCACATGTGCCAATGGTAGCTCAAGCTTGGCTTAGGACAGCCCAAGGGGGAAGTTAGATGTTTCTGATTTGTCACTAGCTAGCACATGCCCGTGTACCATGGATGTGCATATTCTTGGGTGCTTTGGCTTCTTGGAGCCACAGATGAGAATTGGGTGAAAGGTGAACACCAACAGGGAATGAGCAGCTGTGAAAATGGCTCAGGAGGATCTAATGAGATGCTGTAAGGAAGATCACCAATGGAAGAAGATGTAATGGATGCTTTATAAACCTTAATACACTGAATAAATGATAGTTGTTGTTATCATTACATTGTTGTTGTTATTGGTATTATGATTGAGTGAATGTTGAAAGGCCCCACCTACCCAAATTCATTTCCCAATAAATTAACTTAGACCTCAAGAAGAGTTTTCTGGGGTCACACTCCTGAGCTTGCATATGGATGGAAATCTTCCACAGAGCATGCTGAGACTTCTGAAACCAGGAAGCAGGAGAAAGTCACTCATTAAAAGTGCCTTTTTATGCAATGATCCAAGACAATTCTGATGGACTTATGAGAAGGTATGCTATCCACATTCAGAGAAAGAACTGTGGGAATAGAAACACAGAAGAAAAACAACTGCTTGATCCCATGGGTTGAGGGGGATATGATTGGGGATGTAGACTCTAAATGATCACCCTGGTGCAAATATCAATAATATGGAAATGTCTTGATCAATGACACATTTAAAACCCAATAGAATTGTGCGTCAGCTATGGGAGGGAGGTTGGAAGGGGGGGGGGAGGAACATGATTCATGTAACCATGGGGAAATATTCTAAATTAATTAATTAAATAAACATTCCCCCCAAATAAAGAAATAAATAAAAGTGCCTTTTCAGGGAAGGGCCAGATGCCTGCACAGATCACTCATTTAAAGGTAGGGTTAGCCAAAGAGATAATAAGGAAAAATACTTGTACAAGAATATTCATAGCTGTGCTCTTTGTGGTGGCAAAAAATTGAAAAATGAGGGGATGCCCTTCAATTGGGGAATGGCTGAACAAATTGTGGTATATGTTAGTGATGGAATACTATTGTACTAAAAGGAATAATGAACTGGAGGGATTCCATGTGACCTGGAACAACCTCCAGGAATTGATGCAGAGTGAAAGGAGAAGAACCAGGAGAACATTGTATATAGAGACTGATATACTGTAGTAAAATCGAATGTAACAGACTTCTCTATTAGTAGCAATGCAGTGATCCAAGACAATTCAGAGGAATTTACAAGAAAGAACACTATCCACATTCAGAGGAAGAAATTTGGGAGCAGAAACAGAATAAAAACAACTGCTTGATCACATGGGCTGACAGGGATATGATTGGGGATGTACACTCTGGGTGAACATCCTAGTGCAAACATCAACAACATGGAAACAGTTTTTGATCGAGGGCACATGTAATACCCAGTGGAATTGCATATTGGCTATGGGAGGGGGTCAGGGGAGGGGAGGGAAGGAACATGGTTCTTGTAACCAGAGGAAAATGTTCTAAATTGACTAATTAAATAAAACTAAAATGAATAATAAATGAATAAAAATTAAAGTACCATGCAAATAGAAAAAAAAATTTTTAAATAAAGGTAGGGGTAGGTTACTTCAAATATTGCTTGTGCTGATCAGGAAGGCTAAGAGCAGGGGGTGGAGTCTGGGCTAAAGGTATTAGTTAGAACCAGACATGAACAGAGTTCCAGGAACAGGTGTGTCCTAAGAACTGGCAGATGATATGGATGATAATAACAGTAATAGTTAACACATATAGTCCTTTTGAAGAAAGAAATGGCAAACCACTCCAGGATCTTTGCCAAGAAAAAACCCCATGAACAAAGTCCATTGGAGCACATAGAGTCGCCCACAAATAAATGATTAAACAACAACATGTAGTTCTTTACAGTTTGCAAAATACTTCACATACTTTAATCTTCACAGATAATAGAAGAATGAGGATTATCTTAGAAACCTCTGGGTGTTTTAAGACTCTGGCAACTGAGGCAGTGCTGACTTCTGTCTCCTTTTGGACCAGTTTTAGCTGGATGACTCTCTACTATTGCTGGCATTATCTTAGGTGGGGGTGTAAGATTAAAATTTGGGGAAACTTAAGCAGGTAGAAATTAGTTTCTCTCTGCAAGGAATATTATATTTTTAGAGGTTTATTGAAGATTAAAATATAAAGAAAATACAAGTAAGAGAGGCGCGTGTCTAGGCCCAAAGAGCCTATTCATGACCACTCACATCTTGCCTGCTAGGTGGAGAGCCGCGTCTGCTCCCAAGTGGAAGTAGGAAAAAGCGGGAGCCTTTTTACAGCCAGGTTAAATACCCCACCTCCCTCTTGGCCCAGGTGAGAATTCAGTGATATTACAAAGCATTCTGGGGAAGTGGAGCAAGGACTTCTGGGGATTGAAGTCCTGCATTCAAGTCTCCATTTTTACAGGATAAGAATAAGAGAATACCCTAAGAAGACAATATTGTTAACCTCGTGTTAAATTTAATCTAAACTTTCTTAAAGAAACCAGACCTATGTGATAGACATTCATGATTTTGTAAATAATCATCATTTTCTATATTTATTAGACCTTTTTAATAAGTTTAAGATAAAAAGGAAAGGGGAAAGGAAGGAAGAGAAGAGAAGAGAAGAGAAGAGAAGAGAAGAGAAGAGAAGAGAAGAGAAGAGAAGAGAAGAGAAGAGAAGAGAAGAGAAGAGAAGAGAAGAGAAGAGAAGAGAAGAGAAGAGAAGAGAAGAGAAGAGAAGAGAAGAGAAGAGAAGAGAAGAGAAGAGAAGAGAAGAGAAGAGAAGAGAAGGAAAGGGAAAGGAAAGGGAAAGGAAAGGGAAGGAAAGGAAGAGAAGGGAAGGGAAGGGAAAGGAAAGGAAGAAAAGGAAGGAAGGGGTGGGAGGAGAAGAAAGGGGAGGAAAAGAAAGAAGAAAAAAAATTGTGATTACCTTAAGCCCTTTCTGGTATCAAGCATTTTAAGTGAGTTAAGCATTATATTATTTAGGAGGAATAATTGCTTAGCTGATTAACCCAATAGAAAGAATAAAGAGAAAAAAATATATTAATTGCTTATCTGTCCACACTGATAGAAGAAAAAGAAGCCAAATGCTTCCTACTCACAAGGAAATTATTCTCTTACCTGACACCTCCTCTATATCGAATGTGAGACTTCCCTACTTCCCAACCACATGGACTACATTCTAAAAGCCTCTTAAAGTCCCTTCCTATCATCAGTCTTTCTCCCAGAAATCCATTCTTCCCATTAATGCTAGATTAATTTTGTTCAACAATCTTCAATGATTCTCTGCAACTTAAAGTTCAAAAGAGTTAGCCTAGTATTCAAGGCCCTCCACAATTTGGTGCTTAGCAATCTTTAAAAGCTCATCCCAGACTTATACTTTCCATATACTCTACACTGCAGCCAAATTATACTGTTACTTCTATACATAACTTACACCATCTGGCATCTGTGCCTTTGCTCAGGGAATGCCCTGCACCTAGAATGTCATCACTAATTGCTGAAATTTCCTTTAAGACTCAATCTGAATGCCATTGTTGTGGTTTCTTCCCTGATCCTCTTCTTATGTGGAAATGATCCTCTTTTTTTTTTGCCTTATATAATACTTTATACCTCCTTTATGCACAAGACTTTGTATTTAAATATGTACAATAATTGCCTACTAGACTAAATACCACAAAGCCACGACCATGTATCCCAGGTTAAGGGACTCATTTCAGGAGTTAGAAATGCTTAGTCTCTCAACAAGGATCATCGATCCAGAGCTACAAGGGACCTGAGAATATAGCTAATCTAACTCTCATTTCAAAAATTAGAAAAACGAGACGCAAGGAAGTTGAGACTTGAGACTTGCTCAAGATGACAAAGGTTGATGTTGAGTCATTTCACTTGTGTCCAATATTTTGTGACTCCCTTTGAGGTTCTCTTGGCAGAGGTCCTGGGGTGGTCTGCCATTTCTTTCTCCAGCTCATTCTACAGATAAGGAAATTGAGGCAAACAGGGTTAAGTGACTTGCCCAGAGTCAAACAACTAATAAGTATCTGAAGTCACATTTGAACTCAGGTCTTCCTTACTCCTGGTCTGGTACTCTATACACTCTGGCACTTAGCTACCTGTGACAAAGGTAATATGTTTCATATATGAGTTTTGAACATTTGAAAGAGTGCTCTTTCCCTTGCATTTTGTAAATCCTACTTTTGTAACCCTAAAAGATGAAAATGGAAAAAAAAAAACCCTACACAAAATTTAGATGTATTCCAGTAGAGTTCCTTGAAGGAGATGAGTTACAGATGGCCATGCTGTGGATGAATAGCAAATACAGGATGTCAGGATACCTTGGATGCATCTAGATGAAGGGTGTGCTCCTCCAGATCTGGAGAGTTCCCAATTCTCTTCTCCATTTTGGTAGGAGAGTCAATATGCATAAATCACAGGATTAATCTTTAGCTGCAAAATGATTTCAGGCTTGATTTCATTTGCTTGCCTCCTTCTAATAAACCTTGTTCTCAATAAAGTGTCTTTTTTCCAGAATTCTTGAAGATTTAAAAGAGTTAGCTTGTCAGGATACATGTGCCTGAGTCTTTTCTGCAATTTCAATTGGCCTTTGGAACATCTTGGCCTTGATATGCATTCACAACCCATGATAGAGAGTTCCCTGATGAAAAACCTCAGAAGTCTCTTCCAAATCTTAAGATTTTCTTCAAGGATCAAAGTCAAATCATATAAGACATGCTTGAAATATATTTTGAATGTATCTTGAAATACATTTTTATTCATTTTTGAATTGTTTCTGTAGAAATTTGTTTTGCCAGATTCTTCATCTATGTATTGAAGACTTCCCCCCTCCCTTCGTCCCTCCCTTCATCCCTCCCTTCCTTCCTTTCTTCCTTCCTTCCTTCCAAAGTGCTGGAATATGAAGAAAAGTAAAAGATAGTCCCTGCTCCCTAATTAGGGAGACAAAATGCAAAAAATTATGTACAAACATATCCATATTCAGGATAAATTGGAAACAATCAACAAAGCACTAGCATCAAACTTGTTGACCACTACCTATTTCTTGTTATTCCTGTAGCAGAAAAGATAATACTGCCAGAAGGAAAGCAGAAAACATTATGAAAAGTCATAAATATCTGGCTCATAGGATCATAAATCAGAGCTGAAAAAGAACTTAGAGTTTATTTAGTTCAACTTACTCTTTAACTTTTTAAAGACTGATATACTGTTTTTTTAATTTTAAATTTATTAGTTTGTTACACTAAAATATCCCTTCCCTCCCCCATTAGAGAAGATATAATTTGACATATTTACATATATGTCAAATTATATATATATATATGTATAGATATAAGACTATGTATTACTTATTTCTATTTATCAGTTCTTTCTCTGGAGATAGACATGCACAAATCATTCTTCAAACAATCTTGCTGTATATAGTGTGCTCTTAGTTCTTCTCACTTAACTCTTCATAATTTTATATATATATTTCCATATTTTTCAAAAAGGAACCTATTTGTCATTTCTTATGATGCGACAGTACTATATCATAATCCTATACCATAGCTTATTTAGCCATTTCCCAAATGATAGGCATCTCTTCAATTTCTAGGTCTTTACCACCACTACTATACTATATATACACCGCTACTATAAATATATTCTAAGATATAGGTTCTTTTCCTTTTTTTCCTTGATCACCTTAGGAAATAAACCTAATAGTGGTATTTCTGGGTCAAATGTTATACATAGTTTTGTAATTCTTTGAACATAATTCCAGATTGCTCTCCAAAGTGACAGGATGAGGTCACAGTTCCACTGACAGTATATTAGTATCTTCATTTTTCCTCCTCCCTTTCAATGTTTATCTTTTTTGCCTTTTTATCATTTGAACCAACCTGATAGGTATGAGATGATATCTCAAAGTT
Organism: Monodelphis domestica; assembly: GCF_027887165.1. Taxonomy (NCBI): domain Eukaryota; kingdom Metazoa; phylum Chordata; class Mammalia; order Didelphimorphia; family Didelphidae; genus Monodelphis; species Monodelphis domestica. Next base: position 234,744,915 of record NC_077233.1, on the reverse strand, counting down.
GTTTTCAATTGTATTTTCTAACAAATTAATTAGAGAATTTTTCTTTAGAAAATTTTAGAATTTCCTTTGGAGAATTACTTATACATAGCTTTAATTTCTTTGCCCAAAATCTATCTGTTCATATCTTTTTGAGCATTTATCAGTTGGGGAATGGCTCTTATTCGTATGTATTTGACAGAGTTCTCAATATTGTTTATAAATACTCCATCCAAGACTCATTATAGAGACTCATTTATCGACCTCTATCTGAAAAACTGTCTATAAAGTTTTTTTTTCCCCAACTTATTGCTTTCTTTCTAACCTTGACTACATTCATGTTATATGTACAAAATCTTTTCAACTCTATGTATTTTAAATAATCCATTTTATACCTCACAATGCTTTCTATCTCTTGTTTATTCATAAGTTTTTCTCTTAAACTCCTAGAGGTAATATATTCCTTATTGCCCTAATTTGCTTATGATATCTCCCCTTATGCCTAGATCATATATCTATTTTGATCTTCTCTTGGTAAACAGTGTAAGATATTGATGTATAACTAGTTTCTGCCAGACTGATTTCCAGTTTTCCCAATACTTTTTATCAAATAGTGAAATCTTATTCCAAAAACTTGGTTAGATCTTTACTTTTGTCAAAAATGAGGTGACTATAATCTTATAACTGTTGTAAGTCTATTCTGTTCTACCATTATACTTTTCTGTTCCTTATCTAGTACCATATAATTTTGATAATTACTGCTTCATAATATAATCCAAAATCTTTCTGCTATCAAGTCAAATAAAATTACTTTAAATCCCTATTGTTTAGAGAAATGCAAATTAAAACAATTCTGAAGTACCACCTCAAACCTATCAGATTGACTAATGAGATTGAAAAGAAAAATAATAAATGCTAGAGGAATTGTGGTGTAAAAAAATCGGGGGTACACTAATGTACCATTCATGGAATTGTGAACTGGCCCAACTATTCTGGAAAACAATTTGCAACCATACTTAGAGAGTTATAAAACTATATATGTTTCACCCAGCAATAATACTTTTAGATCGGTTTCCAAAAAAGATCAAAGAAAAGGGGCAAGGATATGCATGTAAAAATATTTCTACTTATAGTAGCTTCTTTGGTGATGTCAAAGAATTGGAAATTGAAGGGATGTCTATCAATTGGAAATGGCTGAAGAGGTTGTGGTAAATGATTGCAATGGAATACAATTGTGCAACAAGAAAGGATGAGCAGGATGATCTCAGAAAAAACTAGGAACTTGTCTGAACCAATGCAAAGTTAAGTGAGCAGAACCAGGGGAACATTCTACACAGAAATAGCAATATTGTAAGAATGACCAACTGTGAAGAACTTAGCTAACTCTGATCAATACAATAATCCAAGATAATTCCAAAGGACTCATGATGAAAAATGCCATTTGCCTCCAGAGAAAGCACTGATGAACTCTGAATAAAGATTGAAGCATACTTTTATTTTTCATTTTCTTTATGTTTCCTGTTCTTTTTTTGTTAGTTGTTGCAATGTGGCTAATATGGAAATATGTTTTGCCTGACTTTCCATGTATATTTGATAAATTATTTATCTTCTTAAAGGGTAGGGGAAGTGAGAGTGAGAGAGTGAATTTGGAAGTCAAATGTTTAAGAAATTATTGTTAAAGTATATAAATAAAAGAAGAAAAAATCATATTGCTCTTTCCAAGGCAAAATGCCTGAAGGTGGTAGAGACCAAATGTTTGTTTTTCATCTCTTGTCCTACTTGACCATTGAGACTTTAGAAGATAAAGGTGGAATTAGAAAGAGAACAGCTGGCTAAGTAAGATGTTATCAATGAGTGATTTTTTTTCCCAGGTGATTTTGGGCATATCACTTAATCTCTTAGAGCCTCAGATTCCTCACATATTAAAGGAAGATAACAATATTTATGCTACTTCTTCTTGTTCATCCTTTGGTTTCTAAAAAGACCAGTGACATCAGGGAGTAAGTAATGTTTTGATTTGCACCGGTGAATTGCATTTAAGGGAAGCAGAATTGCACAGTAATCAACCTCACTCTCTCTTCCAGAGCCTTCAAAAGTCCAGTAGCTAGACAAAAGTCAGAATGACAAGTGATGGCCCAGGTTGCAGTAAATGACCTTGTTGTCTTTGACATCTGACCAAGCTCTGAGTTTCACAGTGCCTGCTTCAGCTGCTTTCATGACCATTAGAACAAATTGTTCTACATCTGCCCATTCCACCTGGGAAAGTGTTCATATGCTTCAGGCAAATATTGCTCTAACTTCAAAAAGTTTTATTTTGGTTTGTTTGGGGGGTTTTTTTGAGGCCTGTCAGTTATCTTCAACCTAGTTTAACCACCCTAAAGAGTCACTTTTATCGAGAAGCAGCCATTGCTCATGCTACAGCTTCTTAGATCCAGAGGAGAGAACTGGGTGAAAAGTAGACATGAAAGGTGAATGAATGAGCAGCCCTGGAAAGGGCTCAGCAAGCCTTCACACCAGAGGTGTGTTAGTCCTTCTTAAACTTCCCATATACCCCACTTCCAGTGAAATGGAGGTTTCACCAGGTCTCATCTTACCCTTTATCTGCATCTCAAAATCTCCCAAGACTTAACCCATCTTACTTAATTTTAAGTTCTCTAACCCCTAAACACTGTCATCTGGTCAAGTGGTATGAATGAACCTGCTGCTCTACTGGAGAACTCTTAGACTTTCCCATTTACCTTACAGCTTAACTTTATTTACTGTATTGTATTTCCAAATGGAAATGCCACTTTCTTAAGAACTGAGATAATGGGGGAAGCTGGGTGGCTCAGTAGATTGAGAACCAGGCCCAGAGATGGGAGGTCCAGGGTTCAAATGTGACCTCAGACACTGCCTAGCTGTATGACCCTGGTTAAGTCACTTAATTCCCATTGTTCAGTCCTTACCCATCTTCTGCTTTGGAACTAACACACAGTATTGAATCTAAGATGGAAGGTAAGGGTTTAAAAAAAAAAAGAACAAGGATAATCTTGATTTTCCTTTTTTGTTTTCCCAGCATTGAGCACAAGAGCTTGGTTGGCATATAGTAAGTGCTTACTAAGAGTTGTTGAGGTTTTTTTTTTCTTTTCTTTTCTCCCATCCATCCATCCAATCAGTCATTTCAAGAAACTTTCTAACTGGAAAGAAGATATATGACAAAATATAGGACATAGAAGATATAGGACAAAAGACCACCTTGTACTCTGATTTTTGAAGCTTGCTACATGTGGTAGTTTTCAAGTATGTGCCTACTTCGTTTCCTTGCTTCTGCCAACAACTCTGATTGCTGGTGCTGGGGTGGGAGGGGGTTTGAGTATATTGTCTCTGGGTGTCTTCAATGGAAAATGAGCCTCTTATACAAAGCTCAAGTGACCCAAAAGAGGGTTTTCTAAAGGCTCTAATTTACTTATAAGGATTAGAGTGAACTGGAGCAAAAAGTAGATTAGGAATCAATTGAAATGGAAAAATATTTTGGATAATTGCCCTGGATAAAAGTACCATTAATTAAAGGGGAAACATTTGCATTTTGGGACTTTGTTTAGAGGTCTCATTGGAAATTTCCTCCATTATCTCTTTGCATTTGCCTGCAGGCCATCCACAAACATATGATGAAATTAGCACAGAGGGAGAATTTCTATGATGTTTTCTCAGAAGTGTCCTCTTCTTGCCTAGTAGCCTAGTACCATTTAGAAAGCCAACTAACTGAAAGTATTAAAATAGGAGAATTGTTTAGTATTAGAAAAATATAGTTATTAGCCATAATTATAGGAGAATCCAATTGAATGAAAGACTATATCATCCTTTTCATCACAATGGACAATTTTAAACAAATCCTTTCTCAAGAATTTAAGATTAGAGGCCTGGAGGCCTTATGGACAATATTTCCATTTAAAAGAAAAAAAAAGACAAAAATGTATCTACATTCTTGGAAAAGATGCTGCTGCCAAAGAGTCTCTAAAAGGCTGATTGCCTACAAATTTGCAGTGAATAGAATTTGTTAGCAATAATAATTCCAGCTTTTATGTTTGACAGTAATAGAAAAACTAATTGTGGTGCTGGTAGAGCTAGTCTTTTCAGCAGGAAATATAACTCAGTTCTTAAGGAGGTTAAAAATGGAATCTAGCTCATTTCAAACAAACAATTATTAGCTTGTTAAAAGTACTATGGACTCCTCCATTTGTATTTTTTTTATTCTTCCAGGAATCAATTAAATTAATCAACATTTTTTTGCATTCCTGCTATAGGCAAGGCTCTGTGGTATCCCGTAGGGGCACAGGTACAATTCATGAAAAGAGACTTCCATTCTAATGGACAGACAGCAAGGATGTAGATAAATATAAACAAAATAAATACACAATTCTAGACAAGGCACTTAGAGAGTGGTACAGGATAGTTCACAGAGGGGGATCAAGAAGAGATCTTCAAATAGAAAGTGATATTTCACCTGTCTTTTGGAGGAACTGAGGGATTCTATGAAGCAGAGGGAAAGAGGGAATGAGGAATGGCCCTGCAAAGGAATGGTGGCGAGAGATGAAGTATTGAGCATAAGGAAGAGAAGGGTTAATTCAGATGGATTGCAGAGTATAGGAGATAGAAAATATCCCAATGAGGCTAAAAAAGATAGATAGGATCCAGGTTGCGAAGAGTTTTTGAAGCTAAGCAGAGGCGTTTAGATTCAATTCCAGAGGAATGAGGAAGTCATTGAGGAGTGAAAAGATTAGATCTGTACTTAAAAAAAAATATCTCTTTGGCAGCAATGTGGAGGATGCAATGAAGTGGGATAGCAGGAAACCAAGTAGGAGGCTATTGTAATAAGTAAGGTGGAATGGAAAGAAGGGGTCAGATGTGGCAGATGTGAAGATAGAAATTGCAAGATTTGGCCACTGGTTGAATACATGGAGGTAAGAAAGGATGACGAATTGAGAATAATGATAATGTAATGTACCTTATAGACTGAACCCTCATCAGCCTTGAACTTTGAGGATGTGTTTGGAGAATGAGTATACTAACCCACTGGGTATGTTGCTTCATCTTTAACAGTAATTCTTCCCCATCCCAGCAAAGTGAGAGTGTCTTTGCAAAGTATCCTCTCCCTTAGTAATATTTATTAAGCAAACACTGTATGTGGACACTCTTGCCCCCACAGGAGAGTCATGGAAATTAGGAGTTCTCAGAGAATATATAATCTAACAGGGAAGATAGAGCCTAAGGAAATAAGTCATTCTGTAGAGTAGAGGTTTTTCAGAGAAGTAACCATCTTATGTGAAAGAGAATTTTTCCCCCATCCTGACCCTTAATGTATCTTTAAACTGTTCACCATATCTAGGAAGCCCAGTATATCATACATTTAACCCTATCGGTAATGCAAATTGCTTTCATGATATCAAGGCTACCATTTGTTGAAGAGCATAAGACATGAAGTGGTTAATTAAAAAGTTTATGCTAGAACTTGATTTTTGAACCCTTAATGAACCGTGAAAACCTTCCCAAATATCTCCTGCTTCCTTAGTAGCCCAAGCTCCCTAATTCTTAAAATCTTCTTTTCCTGGGGGCAGCTGGGTAGCTCAGTGGATTGAGAGCCAGGCCTAGAGACAGGAGGTCCTAGGTTCAAATCTGGCCTCAGCCACTTCCTAGCTGTGTGACCCTGGGCAAGTCACTTGACCCCCATTGCCTAGCCCTTACCACTCTTCTGCCTTGGAGCCAATAACACAGTATTGACTCCAAGACGGAAGGTAAAGGTTTAAAAAAAAAAATCTTCTTTTCCTACCCTGTAGCCAATGGGGCCTTAAAAAGACAGACACACAAACCAAAAAAGCCATAATGATCAATCCCTTTTAGCTCTCCAGTTATTGCCACTCACCCATAAGCAACAGTAACTTTTTGAAGATCTTGAGATTTTCACAAGAGACCTCATGAGCGGCATTGTCATACATTCTAATTTGGGGAAACTAGGCTGAAACCATTCAATGTAATCTGAAAGAGTTAAAGTATGTATTTAATGACTTTCAATTCTCTGTATTAATATATATTTTTAAATGTAATATGTTGGTAGGGATTCAGGTTCTCTAATAAAATAGTTCTCAGAGTATCTCTTGCAGAAAAAAACTAGAAAGATTTGTTTTGGGAAAGTGGCTTGAATATCTGAAGCCAAAATTATGTCCAATGATGATTGAAAATTTAGCTCTAAATTAATGGTAGAACAAAAGTATAAATTCTGGTATAACAAATATTTACATAAATAAAATTGGAATTGGAAAAAGTCGATAAATAGGGAGGAACTAGGTGGCTCAGTGGATTGAGAGCCAGGCTTAGAGATGCGAGGTCCTGGGTTCAAATCTGACCTCAGACACTTCTAGCTGTGTGACGTAATCCCCATTTCCTAGCCCTAACTCATTATTCATTCTAAAGTGGAAAGTAAGGGTTAAAAAATAAATAACCAAATAAAAGTTGATGAATAGTTTGTTATTGTTGTTCAGTCACTCTTCAATCATAACATTATTCATGACTCCATACAGAGTTTTTGTGGCAAAGATATTAGAGTGATCTGCTATTTCCTTCACCCACTCATTTGACAAAAGAGGAACTGAGGCAAACAGGGTTATGTGACTTGCCCAGGGTCACACAGCTGGAAAGTGTCTGAGGCCAAATGGACTCATGTTGATGAGTCTTCCTGATTCCAAGCTCAGTGCTCTATCCACTGGGCCACTTCAGATAGACTTAAAAGGAGCTAAATTGTATATAGGTTTTTGTTCTGTTTTCAGTTTGCTAAGAATCATGGACTAAATCATAGAGAAGGTACCATCTGATTTGGACTTTGTAGGAAAGGAGATATTTCACAGATAGATGTAGGAGTAAAGGAAGGTAGTTCAAAATAATTCATTAAAGAGTAATGGTACCAAGAATGCAGATGATTATTGTTGACCTTCAGTTGCCTGTCTATAAAAGGGATTGAACTAGATGGCCTCTGAAGTCTCTTACAGCCTTTAGGACCTTATGATCCTATAAAGTCCATTTATGAAAAGTAAAAATACTTTTTTATGGCGCCTTAATAATGTCTACATCAATATTCTCAAACTTTTAGGAGTGCAAACACGTTAATGCTTTACTGATTTCATCATTTCTAATCATCTGCATGCTGACCCTTCCTTACGTTATCTCTATCCTTATCCAGTCTCTCATTTTTAAACTAAAAGCAAAGTTTCCTTGAGAATTTGGCATCACATTTATGACACCAGTATTACCCAAAGGTGGAATAAAGCTGATGTCAAGAATCATTAGTCTTCACTCACAAAGCAGTTGGAAAAAAACAAGTTTAATTCAGTTGAATAGCTGCTGAGTAACTTTTTAGTAACTGGATTTTTTCCAAATACAGTAAAATCCTGATTAACTGGAATGCTCAAAGAACGTACTTATCTGGGTCCAAGACACATCAGGGGTGACTGAGACAGCAGGAGATGATGGAACTTCATCTAGGGCCATGCAGAGCTTAAGTCTTTGTTGTGACTGGCCAAAAAAGACACACACACATACAAAATACCTAAGGTTAGGGACACAGCTTGAATTCAGATAATAATGTCAACTTCCCACAAGGATATTTTAGTATTCTTACCTTCTCTTAGCTTTGACTAGCAACAATATTAGCTACTTAATTAGACTGGGTAAACTTCTTCTTAGCCAGGGATTTCCTTAATTACTAGAACAAGATGGCTCTGTAATGATTATGTTTGATGACAAATTCTGGACAATTGTCAATCAGGAAACATATAACATATTTGTGTTACGCACAAGGGCTATAGGAAAGAACAACATCATTCCTGGCCTTAAAGAGCTCACTGTGTAATAGGGAGGAGCTCACTGTCTGATTATCTAGAGATGGCCAGCTAAAAACTTTTATTTGTCTGTTTCTACCCTTGTCATTAAAAAGCTTTGTATTGTATAATTAGAATCTGTTACCCTAAAAACTACCATCACCAGCAAAACTGTGATTCCCAGCTCCCTACTCACTCCCTGTCCTTACTTGCAGACTTAGGTAGGCAGGATATTAAATTGGGTGGAGTTCCATGTCTTGCTCTCTTTCCTGTCTACCTTGGCTCTGGTGGATCAAGCATTTTGAGCAGGTAGAAAAGCGTAGTCATGTGGTTCTATTTTGTCAGATAATAAACTTTATAAAAATAATACTTGACATATTGAACATTAATTTAAATCTTACAGTATGTATGCAGGAGTTTTATGCCTATTAAGTAGAGTCCAGAGATCAGTTTGTGACTGAAGAATCGTGCAAGACCAGTTGTGTCCTTCCTGTGAACATCAGTTGCCATATTGTGCATGATTGTAGAAATGAGGCTAGGACAAAAGAATACAGAATAGATTGTAGTAGCATTGTACTGGGCCCAGACAACACTGGGTTGGATGGGAGAGAAGAGCTGACACAAACAAATGCCCAAACAAAAAACAATCCTGTAAAGTTTCCAGGAAGAGAGATTCTAGTTATCTGGAAATTGCTTGTTGACTATGTCCAATGAATTAAATTAATTTGTATTATTTAATTTTAATTTTAAAATTAATTTTTTTTGGTCAGAAGAAGGCATGTAGAATTTATGTGGGAGTGATTAAATGTCCAAGGCCAGATCAGGACCTCCCATCTCTAGGTCTGGATCTCCTACCTCGTTCTTGCCTTTTATAGTCCCGTTAGGTCTGGGGCAAGAAGCCCAAGAGCAGGATTTCTACCTCCAGCTGGGAACTCTAGTGCAGCTGTACGGGTTTCTGGAGGGGGAATAACTCCAAATGTTCATTCAACAGGCCTCCCCTGCCCCTGTCCCGAATGATCAGGAAGATGAAGCTAGAAGGCACGGAAAACAAGAGGGCCGCGGTAATGGGGACTGTGACAGACAACATCAGGATCCAAGATGTCCCCAAACTGAAGGTGAGCGCCCTTCGGGTTACCAACAATGCCCGTAGTCGCATCCTCAAGGCCGATGGGAAGATCCTCTCCGTTGATCAGCTGGCCATGACCTCACCGAAGGGTCCCCAGAAGGGCTACCAGGTGTACAGGCATTTGGGGAAGGTGTCTGGCTCTCCCCACAGCTATGCCAAACCTTATGTCAGATCCACTGGAGGTAAGTTGGAGCAAGGCAGATGCCGCCGTGCAGCGGAGGCTACAAAAACTAATCCTTGTTCTTGTTATATTAAAGATTTTTGGACAGTGTCTGCCACATAGTAGGTGATTAGTAAATATTTTTGAGTGGCTAACTGACTTGATCCATCTCACTACTTTATTTACACAATTCACAGATAACAGTTTCATTCTGTCAACCTAGTGACAAGCTGCTTAGAGGAAGCTATGTGACTCGGGGAGATACAGCGTTAGAGCTGAAGTCAGGAAGACCTCCATTCAAATCTGGCTTCAGACATTTAATTAGTTGTGTCACCTGGGGGAGTCATTTGACCACTGCCTCATTTGCCTCAGTCTTCCCCTCTGCAAAGTGAGATAAAAAAAGCACTTCCCTCCCAGGGTTATCGCCTGGCATGATCTGATGAGACAATATTTGTAAAATGCTTAGCAAAACAACAGGACATAGTAGGTACTTAATTGATTTTATTGTTTTTCTTTCCATCTTTCCTAGCATTAGCTAAAGTTAAAGCACTGGTACCTTTAGGCAAAATAGTCAAGAGATAGACCGACTTTTTAACTTTGCAACTGATGGATTTTTCAGCCTATAAAGACTCAGATCTCTTTTCATTTCTAATTTAGACTCCTCACCTGGCCTTTAGAGATATAGATGGCTTAGTCTATCTTGCTTTAACTGTACAGGTCAAGCATTTCTGGGCATGTTTAGCCTAGGGCCCCGTTGGTAAAGTCATGGCAGAGAGCCGGTATGCCCGTATTAAGGAAGCTGCTCTGTTCCCCTTCTTCTGAGGTGCAATTCCACTGGGTATTACTTGTGCCCTTGTTCAGAACCTATTTCCATGTTGTTTTTTGCACTAGGATGTTAATTTAGTCTACATGCCCAACCATATCCCCTCAACTCATGTAATCAAGCAGTTTTTTTCCTTTGGTGTTTTTACTCCCACAGTTTGTCCTCTGCTTGTGGATAGTACTCTTTCTCCTAAATCCCTGCAGATTGTCCAGGATCACTGCATTGCCACTAATGGAGAAGTCCATTACGTTCGATTGTACCACAATGTATCAGTCTCTGTGTACAGTGTTCTCCTGGTTCTGCTCCTCTCGCTCTGCATCACTTCCTGGAGGTTGTTCCAGTCTCCATGGAACTCCTCCACTTTATTATTCCTTTTAGCACAATAGTATTCCATCACCAACATATACCACAATTTGCTCAGCCATTCCCCAATTGATGGGCATCCCCTCGTTTTCCAATTTTTGGCCACCACAAAGAGTGCAGCTATGAATATTCTTGTACAAGTCTTTTTCCTTATTATCTCTTTGGGGTACAAACCCAGCAGTGCTATGGCTGGATAAAAGGGCAGAAAGTCTTTTAGTGCCCTTTGGGAACTGTTCCAAATTGCCCTAAGGAGGACATTTTTTGCATGTCCAGCCACCCAAAGCAAGCACTTTCTCCCTCCACTCTCTCTGGTAAGGGGTGAGGGGGGGGGGCTCACAAACAGCTTGAATTTTCCCTCTGGGCACTCATTCCCCAACTCTGGCCTAGGGGTTTGGGAATGGGCAGAGAGGAGAAGGCAGGTTGGGAAATTTCCATTTTACCAGCACATTGGGTTGAGTTGCTTTAGAGCTCAAAACTATTTTTCCTAGTCTTGCCCTTTTACTCTCCAGGCTGGGAATGTAGCTCTGCCCCCTGCAGGGAGAGAATGAATGGTTCTGGGGGAAGCTCTGGCATATGGCTGCCAATGATACAGATTGGAGCCACAGGAAATAATAGTTTTTGTTCTAGCCATGGGAAGAGATTAGGAAAACTTTCTTATAGTGCATCCTCATCTCCTGTTCCCTCACACTGTAAATTCAAAGGTCTTTTTCATAAAAATGCACACTCCTTTGTCTAGAATTAATGGCATGGGTAATGATGTTACTACATCAGCCTAACACCAAACAGGCCTATTTAAAGCTCTCAGACTATATATAGTTAAAGTCCCAGAGAGATGTGGACAGCGGAGACAATTATCGAGCTAACTCCCCAAGTTTTGCCCAGAGAAGAGCCCCCACTTTTGAGCCAAAAAATCCAGATAGCCAAGTTAACTAAGTAACCAGATCTATTGCTCACTTTTCTCCACGTTAAAAAAAATATAGTTTTTGTTTTATTTAACTTCATAACAACCTGTTTGAAACATTTCACAACAGGAGAGGCCAGAATGGTGCACTGGAGAAGAGCATGGCCAAAAGACTTGTGTTAAAATCGCAGCTTTTCTACTCACTAAGTCACTTAACCCCTCCCACCTCCATATGTAAAATGAAGGGATTGGACTCAATGAGGGTTGCTTAATCTGTTTTGTGTCATGGGTCCCTTTTGCTGTTTAGCGGAGTCTCAGGACCTTTTCACAGCATAATGCTTCTTTTTTTTTTTTCAACCTTTACCTCCTGTCTTAGAATCAGTACTGTGTATTGGTTCTAAGGCAGAAGAGTGGTAAGGGCTAGGCAATGGGGGTCAAGTGACTTGCCCAGGGTCACACAGCTGGGAAGTGTCTGAGGCCAGATTTGAACCTAGGACCTCCGGTCTCTAGACCTGGCTCTCAATCCACTGAGCCACCCAGCTGGCCCCAAGGAATTTTGAGAATTGTTAACAGTTTTTCTTAGACAAATCACTTAAACCTCTATGGTCTTCAGAATCTCCATCTATAGAATGTAGGGGGTTAGAATAGATGACCATTAAGGCCCCTTCCACTGCAAAATCCTATGATCCCATGAGTAGTTTTATAGGGAAAACAAGCATTTGAGTCCTCCCAGGAGAGGGAAATTTTCATGGCCTTCAAAAAGGATTCAGGGGTCATCTAGATGATTTAGTGGTTAAAGAACTAGACTTAGAAATAGGTTCAACTCTGACCTCTGACATTTCCTAGCTGTGCGACTTTGAGAAAGTCCCTTAACCCCAGATGCCTGGCCTTTACAGTTCTTCTGCCTTGGAACTAAATGCTTGTTTGATTCTAAGAAAAAGGATGAGTTTTAAAACAACCCCTCCCCCCAAAAAACAAATAAATAAATAAATAAATAGATTCCATCACTTCAGAATGTCTTTTGACTGCCAGAGCAGACATCTTCACCCCCATCATCCCAAGAATCCACCAGGTCAGGATGTGAGAGGAAATGCAATGAATGTCCCCAGTGTTCTAAGGGAGCCCTGCTGGGGCCAAGGTGAGCCCAGGGCTGATTTGGAGGCTTTGTGGCTCCTGCTGTTATAGTCATTATCCAGAAAAGAGCTGGAGGCCAGGAAGGTGGGTAGAATTGGTAAATATGGTTCTTACTTTTTTTTCAGTGAAGTCAGCCTTTGACAAATAAGTCACTTTTTTTCTAGTTTCTTTAGTCATGAGGGCATAATCCTATTCAGAGTTCCTAAACCCAATCTTGGGCTCCTTTTGCAAGAAACATGACATTGCTCCCTTCAAAGGAAGTAGTTTGTGAGGCCAGACTAAAACTATTCTTCCATTCCACAGTCTACCATTCCCCCCTTGTCTCCCACCAAACCTAACTGTATAGGCAATGATCATTGTCAAGATCCTATCTAAAAAAATGAATTTCAATTGGAGGATTCAAATTCATGTGACATAGCATTACATGATCAAAATTCTCTCCCTACCTGTTTTTTTTTTTTCTCAATGAAGAGAAAGGTAGGGATAACAAAATTGGCTTGAAAAGAGACCATTTTTCTTTTCCTACTTCCAGCCATCATTTGTCATCCATCACTCTTTTTTCCATCATTTGAACCTATTGAAAGAGACAGGTAGTCCCTGTTTTCTCCATGATCTAAACTATAAACATCAGGGACCTTTGCCAAGGCAAAGCCAAGCCTTTGGGATTTTAAACTTCTGGTGTCTGTGTATGAACATAATGACTTCGGTAGCATAACTGAATGTTCTGTGGCTCAAAAAAGGAACGACTTTTTTATACAGACATTGCAATAAGCTATGAAGCTATTGGGAAAACAGAGGACAAGCAGCCCCACATGCTGACCTCAGGGTACTCAGAGTCAAGGGAAATAAAAGGGAAGTAGACGGAGACCCTGATGTCAGGGAACAAGGAACAACCATTAGCCTGAATCACAATTGTAGTGCCCTCCAAAGACATCATTTTAGGTTGAGGAGACCTATTTTCACAGTGACAGAATAGTCTCAACCAAGTCAATTCCATTCCATTCAATTCAATTGAACACATCTTGGGTGATTCTTCACTCTTTACCTGGCCCTGTGCCAAAAATGCTATGTGACTCATAGAGGAGACCTTTTCCTAAGTGTCAACCAGCCCAGATTTACATTATATTACCTAGGAAGAACCGAAAGCAGATAGATTCTCATAGCTAGCTCTGAAGGCAGCTGCACGAAGAATCTGAAGCTTATAACAGTGCTCCCTTCACCACTTACAGAACCCAACTTTAATAGTTTTTAACAGTTAAAAGAAGAAAATAAAAAAGGCTGGAAAATGAGCAAACAAAAAAAGAAACTCAACTTAGAAATTTACTTTGATGATAGAGAAGACCAAAACACAAACTCAAAAAGGAAGACAACAAAGTCAATACTACTGTATCCAAAGCTTCCAAGAAAAATACGAATTGCTCTCAAGCCAAGAATTAATGGGGGAGCTAAAAAAGAGCCATCTAATTCAACATGTTCACTTTACAAATGAAGAAACTGAGAATAGGTAAAGTCAGCTGATTTAACCAGGGTCACACAGGGATTAAGTATTAGAGATGGTTTTTCAACCCATGTCCTATATCTCCAGAGTCTATTTTCTTTTCCATTATGCCATGCTGCCTTCCTCTTCTTATATTATTTGATTCTAACAAATGAAATTAGGAGCAATTGAAAGTGTGTCCAGGACACAAATTTCAACATTAATTAAGGACCAGACATTTTAGAATAAGATGTTTTAACTTTTCCTTTGCTGGACCCTCATCAGGATTACTCCTAACTGCAGACATGCCTCAGGCTTCTATCTTGACCCCTCTTTTGTTCTCCCTCTATATTATCAATTCCTGTGGTTTTAATTATCATCTCTATGCCAAAAATTCTCAAATATAACTCAGTCTCTCTGGTGACCTCCAGTTTTGCATCTTCAACTGCCTTTCAAACATCTGAAATTGGATGTCCAGTAGATATCTTAAACTAATCATGTTAAAAATTTAATTCATTATTCCTTCCCAACTCCCACCCCAATCCTGTTACTGTATATGACATTATCCTCTCATTCCCTTAGACTCAAAGCCTAGAAAACATCCTTAATTCCCTTCTATTTCTCACCCTTCTTATTCAATCTGTAGCCAAGGTCTGTCAATTTTTTTTCAACATCTCCTGAAATAACTCCCTCCTCTCCTCTGACACTGTCACTATTCTGGTACAGGACCTTATCACCTCATATCTGGAATACTGTAATAGCCTGCTGATGGGTCTGCCTACCTCAAGTCTTTCCTCACTATAATCAATGCTCTATTCAGCCACTAAAATGATTGTCCAACTATATCATCACCCTACTGCAAAAACTTCAATGACTCTCTGTGAACCCAGGATGAAATGAACAATTCTCTTGAATTCAAAGCCCTTCATAACCTAGCCCTCTATTTTCCATTTCTATACTTCTTGTACTTTCTATCTTCTATCCAATCACTCTAACCTCCTGGATTCATTCTCTTGGGCTCCAGGCATTTTTCCTACCTATTCACCATGCCTCAGATTCTCTCCTCTTTGGCCTCCTCAGTTAAAATCCTTTCTTTTATAGGAAGCTTTTCCAAAACTCTCCTAATTCTAGTGCCTTCTTTCTGTTAATCATTGCCTATTTGTGTCTCATAATTTATTTTATATATTTGTTTGTTTGTTGTTTGCTAGGTACTTGAGGTCAGGGACTGTCTTTTGCCTTTTTTGAATGCCCAGGACTTAGCACAGTGCTTGGTATATAATAGCCACTTAATAAATGTTTATTGATTGATTTTCCCAAGCTCTCTTCTAATGAATTAGTCTTCATGTGATCAGTCCTGTGCTTTTACAAGATGTGGCTAGGGGAAAGGTATAGTCTGAAGCATTAAGCAAAATGAGAACAACTTTTTAATGCTAGAAATGGCCTATAATTAAAGCTTAAGAGACTGAACAAGAGCCAGAACTAGCAGGGGGAAAACTAAATTTTTTTTTTGCCCTAGGCACTGACATCTAAAGGGCCTTTTCCCTACCTTGATGCACTGCCCATACCTCCCTCATGTTATTCACTCTGTGGTCCTAGGCTGCCAAGCCCCCACTACTGGGGTAATGACTCAATATTCAACAAAGACTTCAGAAAAAAAACTGTAAGGAAACTCAGCTCTTGCAGAGAAGTAATGGTCTGGAGCTGTGTTGGTGAACCTATGGCACACATGCCAGCAGGGGCTGCTCCCCTCCCTCTTTCCACTATGCCTGAGGACATTTCTCACATCTGCAGCCCAATGGGAGCTCTTCCTCTCTCCCCTGTCTGGGGTTAAGGGGCAGCTCACATGCAGTATGAAGGTTGCAGTTTGGGTACTTGGTCTCTAAAATGTTTGCCATCACTGGTCTAGAGGTATAAAATGTTCCAATGAATTGATGTATAGATTTATTTACTTCTATATTTATTTGTTATAAAAATTGGGATTAGAGTAGAGCAACTAAAAATTGTGGTGGAGAATGAGACTAGTTATAGTGATGCCAAATGTAGGAACAAAAGAAAGGCAATAGCATTATTGTGGGGACAGCTAGGTGGTACATTAAGTAGAGCACTGAACTTGGAGTCAGAAAGACTCATCTTCAAAACTGATGTATTAAATTTATCACATACTTTTTTTCTTTTTTTTAATTTAGCCTCTCTCTCTCTCTCTCTCTCTCTCTCTCCCTCTCTCCCTCTCTCTCTCTCTCTCTCTCTCCCTCCCTCTGTCCCTCCTTCCCTCCCTCCCTCTCTCCCTCTCTCTCTCTCTTTCTCTCTCTCTCTCTCTCTATCTCTCCCTCCCTCATACCATAGAAGGTATTATCTGGTAAAATATATGGATTGTATCTTTTGTGTTTCTGTTTCTCTTTTCATTCCCTAGAGTTGAACATTTATACTTAAATATTAAATCTAGAGTTGCATATAACATTTTCTTGGTTCTACCCATTTCATGTCATATACTTTTAAAAGATACAAGGTATACAATATAGAGAAAGATGTAATGTAAGGCCAACTAATGCTCTGTTCATATATCTGAGGAACCAGATGTAGTTCCATGCCCTTTAAGTAACCTAAAACTTTTGTGGTAGTTGATGATTTAATGCCAATAAAGCTAGAAAGGGAAAAAAATGCTCTTGCCCTTCTAAAAAAAAGTATTTTCCTAAGATGAGTGAATCTTGGGATAAAAACTCCAGTGCAATGACCCCTGCTCCCTGCCATTTCATTCTTTCTAGCTATGCATCTTCATGTGGAGATCTATGGAAGGAACCCTCTTAAATGAGAAAAGATGTGCTCACAATTCATGGAGGCATATGCTCCATAGGCATTCTCAAGGCAGGTCAGGGAGGTGAAGTTATAATTGGATCTAATGAGTCCTCCTTCAGGCTATTCCATCCTTTACCACTATGGAGGTGAGTAAGTTCTCCCAAGGCCAAAATTATTCTCTGATCTTTGAAGATGTCAAAAGAAGATTAAAAAAGAAAAAAGCCTAAAACTTGGCTTCCAGCTACATCAGGGAAGGAAGTATAGAAATTTGGCTACTGATGTCAGTGCCTTTGCCCCTGCATTAATTGGAGGCAGGGCTTACCCATGGGCCTCTGACTTTTCTCTCTGGCAATGGATCAACACCTACAGGCACAGGGTCAGCTATACGCAGCAAAGAGGATAAAAAGGGCAAAGAACAAATAGGATAATGGTCCTAGGATAATGTTGCCTGCTCATCGTTACCAGTATGACCATTTCTCTCTGACTTGTTGGACTCCAAATCCTACCTGCCTAGATTTACAGGGCATCCAAAAGTCTTAATGCAGTTTTAATACCTGGAATAGTCTTAAGCTTTTAAAGAAAGTTTTAAAAACGAAACCATTTAAAGTTTAAAGCTTAAATGGCTTTAAGCTTTAACAGCCTAAAACCACACTAAGTTTTGGAAACCCCTGTGTAAGCATCTGTTGGCTTCTTCCTTGCCTAGGATGACTTTCTTGCCTTTAATCTCTTCTCCACTCAATCTACAATATCTGCTAGCTCTTTCCAGTACTGTCTTTTTTTTCTCCTACCTGATCCTCTGTATACTCAATCTTTAGAATTTCTCAAAGCCATATGATCTAATTCTGTTTCTGAATCTTCTTGCCAGTTCATTCCCAAT
This sequence comes from Monodelphis domestica, assembly GCF_027887165.1. Lineage (NCBI taxonomy): Eukaryota > Metazoa > Chordata > Mammalia > Didelphimorphia > Didelphidae > Monodelphis > Monodelphis domestica. Next base: position 234,727,438 of record NC_077233.1, on the reverse strand, counting down.
GCCTTAGTGTTACTGAAATGGATAATGGGAATTTTAATAAAAAGGAAGGTGAGCAGTCTTAATGTGGGCCATATTCCATATCAAATGGGATTCTTAGCTAGCAAATTAAACTCCTCCAAGGAAAGAGAATCCATGTTGTTTGTTAGTAAACCATTTCAGGACCCACATAGGCATACTTCTGAGGAGTTTTCCCTTCTAACTAACCTTTCCTTCCTCCCCCCCACTTCTTTTTCTACCTCAAAAGAAAAAACACCCCCATTTTGCATGGCTAATAGTAGAGATATGGAATAGCTTTTGCCCATGGCCCATATAACAATCCCTATCCTTCTTCTAACACTATTCTTAAAAAAACAACAACAAAAAACAACCACCAACTTCTTAACCCTCTGAATGCCAGCTATTATTTCAAAGCAAAGACCAAAAAAACTATGCCTCCTTCAACATTGTGGGGGGAAAAAAACAAACAACAGCGGCATATGAGGAACACTATTCCCCAGAAGAAACCAACAGGCACATTCTACAATATGTGCTAATTAAAAATCGCAAAAGAACAATGTATAATGTAGTTTGAGAAAATCCACATTACATGAAAAATTGTTAAAAGAAATAGGACCACAGCATGATTTACTTTTCTATTACAGACCAGCATGTTTTAATATAGCTTTTAAATTTTTAATTATGTTCATCTAATATTAGGCATTAGATTGTGGTACAAAATATTGCTGTATTTCAAACTATTTTGTTTCCTTTGCCATCTCCCATTCAAAAAAGTGCTTACAAGCAATAAGGAAAACCAAATCCCTTGCAGATGAAAACACTTTATTTTCCTGTGTTTAGATTATGTATTTTGATCAATAAATAAACATTTATTAAGTTTGTAAGTTTAAAATTAATATCCAATAACCCCAAGTATTATATTTTATAAGATTTATTAATAATCACTTGAAGTTAAAGAAATAAAAGAACAAAAGTAAAAGTCTGAATAAAGAGAAATTTTCCCAGCTGCATTTGAATGGAGAGAGAGAGAGAGAGAGAGAGAGGAGCTACACAAAACCTATATCCTCCCTATGTTAGCATGTAAGGTGAGAAGGAACATGGAATGCTGGGAAAGAGATTCCTGGGGTTCAAATTCTAATTACACAAACTCCTACTAGGTACTTTGAGACAATGCCTAAAAACTAGGTAATAGCATCACTGCAGGTATATTAAGTATAACTATCCTTAGGGTATTACTTCCAGGAACTGAGTTACTTATATCTAACTTTAAGAAAGTAAATTGACCAAAAGAATTTGGGAGCTCTTGGAAATTGTAACTCCTTTCCTTTTCCTTGGCCTTGACCTTGACCTTGAAGCAAGAAGGAATACATGATCCTGAAAGTACATGAGATATGGCAATCCACTGATGTCCTAGAAGGTCTGGTATCTTTTTTTAACCCTTACCTTCCATCTTAGAATCAATACAGTGCACTGGTTCCACAACAGAAGAATGCAAGGGCTAGGCAAAGGTGGTTGCAACTTGCCCAGGCACCCAGCTAGGAAATATCTGAGATCAGATTAGAACTCAGAATTTCCCATCTTCAGGCTTGGCATTCTATCCATTGAGCTACCTTGCCCCTCCATGCTGGTATCCTTGAATATCTTTTTAGTATCCTTTTAGGCTGGAGATAAAGGGGGAAAAAACAGCTCTTAAAGATCAAATTTCAACCATCTGACTGAAAGAAATAGACTAAGATTTAGGAAAACTGGGCCTTGACACTAATGCTGGGTCTCTATTTCCTTTATTAATTGAAAGGATTGGATGAAGTGGATCTAAGGTCCCTTCTCACTCCAATCAGGTTGAATCTATGAGATATGGACTCCATTTGCCTTCTCAGCTCAACTTCAGTTTAAATCAGAGTTGAATGAACCTGTGGTTTCTCTATTTGATCCATCACTTTCTTTCTCTGCATAAAATTGTATTAAAAGTTGTGAGATATTCCCTACAGACCCTTCCAGATTTAACACAATACTTGAGATTTGTATTGCTATTGTTGGGGTTGTGGTGTCTTCAAGCCTTCTTCCAGATCCTTCCACAAAAGGCTTCATTTTTTTATAGAAGGTTGACCACTCCACACATACTTCCAACCTCTAGTGATCCATCAGCTTTCTTGAATAAATGCCAAATTAAAAGGAACTGACCTTAACAATCAGTTATAACAAATACTTTAATTTAGTAGCTGCCAAATGAGTAAGCATTCCAACTCCTGAGAAAGGGGATGGATGGGCAGAAATTTTATTCATCTTCCCCAACCCCAGACATCTCTTTTTCCCTATCTTTATTGAGGACATCTCACTCCTCCTAGTCACATGGGTTCACAACTCCTAGAGTCATCCACAACTTTTGCCTTTCCCTTATTCTGGGATAATCAATTGAAAAAACCTGGTCAATTCTATCTCCACAACTTCTTTGGCATCTCTCTGCTTCGTACAACAATCCTATATCACTTCTCTCTCCAATGCCTGCAACCAACTCTGAAGTAGATTCTCCAAACTTCAAACCATCCTACACATAGCTTCAAAATTGATGTGTCTATAGAACATCAATCTCCCCCTGAAGGAGATTCAGTGGCTACCTTTTGTTTGTGGGATAAAATATAAGCTTCTGACTGTTTTTCATGTCAAGTGAGGAAAGAAGAAAATATGATCAAAATGGTGGCTTCTTTAGACGTTAGTTTCTCCATTGAGTCTTTCTCTCCCTTCAGGGACTAGAGGAGTCTGGAATCTTGTGTTTCCTCTCTCAAAGTTAAAAACTAGAAGACTAGGATCTTTCTTCTCTGGCTCTCACCAACTCTGACCTTCAGGCAGGCAGGCAATTATTCAGAATTGAGTAATTCATTTCAGCAATGAGGAGAGTTTTATGCAAATGACCATTTGAGCCAAAGGTTACAGATACTACAATCTTCTCTTCCCATCTTTGAATGTTTAAATATTCATATTTGTTGAAGTTAATAAGTTCAAAAGAAAAAAGAAACTTAAATATATACAAGTACTTTTAAAGCTACTTTTCTCCAGACTTTAGTGTTCTTTGTTCCGGGTACAAAAATTGTTTGTTTGGGTTCTACTTCATAGTATTTTGGGCTATACAAGAACCTTTTCCTTCACCCTCCATAGCGCTGCACTATAGTCTCCAAAGAACATAATGTTATGGGCTTCTGTCAGCCTCTGCTTCTTCCATCAAAATGTACTCACTTTGTATTCTACAACTTTAAGATCCTGTCCTCTTCTAATTAATTGGCAACATATCCTAATGGGCTAAGCAAGTTAACAACTAATTAAAGCTTTTTTTTCTGGTTTTATCACTTCATGTAATAGATATTATAACTTAATAGGCAAAAATATCTGATGGGTTTTCATGAAGAAGAATTTGAATGGAGATAGTTTTAGTGCACTGTGGCAGGCCTGTGAGGCACCTCCCCCCCTTTATTTCCCTATGATTTTTGACTTTTTGTTTCTCTGGATAAATTTTTTTAATTAAGTAACTAATTTGTTTATTAGATTAAAATTACTAGGTACATCCCTCCCTCTCTCTTCTCCTCATGCTAGGGAAGGCATCATTTGTAAAAATTTAAATTAATCTCAAATAATTTAAAATATTATATTTTAAGATATTTATTACTGATCATTAGAAGTAAAGGAACAAAAAGAGAATGTGCCCATAGCTAATCTATCTGTTCAAAAACCCTGCTTATCACCACAGTTGTAACCTAGGAAGCACAGAGCATGAGCCCAGGAAACCTATGTGATTTATCTCTCTATCTACATCAGCACATAATGACAGGAAGTCAGTGGGCTCCTGGGAAATGCAGTTTTTAGGGTAACAGATTTCCAATTCCACACATTTAACAAAAAAGATCTATATAGATAGCTTGTTTCTATTTATCAGTTCCTGCTCAGGAAGTGGACATACACAAATTCTTCAAATAACATTTCCGTTGTTGTATATAGTATTCCTTTGGTTCTGCTCATTTCACTCTTTATAATTTCATGTAGGGTTTTTTTTTAATTAACTGGCTTGTCATTTCTAACAGTACAGTAGTATTTCATCACAATCATATGCCACAACTTGTTTAGTCATTCCTCAATTGAGGGCCATCCCCTCAGTTTCCAGGTCTCTGCCACCACAAAGAGAACTACCATAAATATTTTAGAATGTATAGATGATTTTCCTTTTGCCGTGATCACCTTAGGAATTAAACCTAATAGTGGTATTGCTAGGTCAACAAAGAGTCATAAAACCTTTGAATGAATTTTGTTAATATTTGATCTAGTTGTTTCAAGTGACCTTTGTAAGATAATTTTAGTGTTGTGACTTAAAATCTATTTAATTTGGTTGCCAGGGAAAATCCCAAATAATAAAATACCCAAGTCAGCTGGAAATTATGGTGATTTTAATTAATAGAGAGAGAAGGAATTAAGGAGGAGAGAGAGAGAGAGAGAGAGAGACAGAGACAGAGACAGAGACAGAGAGACAGAGAGAGAGAGAGAGAGAAAGAGAGAGAGAGAGAGAGAGAGAGAGAGAGAGAGAAAAAGAGAGAGAGAGAGAGAGAGAGAGAGAGAGAGAGAGGGGGAGAGAGAGAGAGAGGAAAGAGTTAATTTAGACTCCTCCAGCTCAGGCTGAGCCAGGCAGTAGTTAAAGGCCTTGGCCAAAGTGGCCTCCCTGAGCCCAAGGGAAAGGGAGTCAGTTTTATCACTCACCACAAGACCGTCTCAAGAAAGCTGTCTGAGGGAGATCTTCCAGGCTCAGTTCCTCCTCTGAACTGAGCTGGACTCTGAATGAATCAAACTGAACTTTCATCCTCTTTTATAGACCTTTTACTCTTGTGTCACCTCCCCTCGATTTTCACATCTACCAATCATAGCAGACACTTTTCTCCAGGACTGCCCATTCTTTAGTTCTCACCTTCTTTGATTAGATTTTTGAGTTACTTAACACTTCTTTGTTAAATTCACCTTTTGTTAGTTGCTTGACCTTTTTGTGACTAATTTAACCTTTACAGGTACTTAACACCTTTTTGTATTAGATCTAAAAATAAACTTAGCTTAAAGTTCTAGCTTCACTATAAGGTATGAGTTAAGTACCTTCATTGTTCAATCAGGAGTTTACAACTTTATCTTCCCCTAAAGTACTGTCTGAGTAGGGTGGAATAATTTTTAAAGTTTCACACCTTTTGGTAATTTGATTGGTACAGAACTTAACAGAGGAATTAATTTGGATAGTATTGTCATTTTTATTCTATTGGTATTCTATTGACTCTGCCTTAAACCTAACACAGTACTAGATAGTTGATATAACTAGGTCCTGGTCCCTCTCTCTGATTTCTCTCATAACCATGGCCTGGGACTAGTAATTGAGATTCTACTCAGATCTCTGCCTCAGTCCTTGGCTTTTGCTCATCTCCAGGTAGCCCAACATGAGATCAATCTAGTTTCAGTCTCCTCCTTGCACAGTCACCCACTAAGATATGACTTTTGTCCTCTGCTTCTGCTCTGATGGGATATTGGAACACCCACTGGCTTTAGACTTTCTTCCTAAAGGACCTTGAGGCATGAGCTGCTCAGGATCCTCTTCCTACCTCTTTTTCTTTAGACAATCATTTATTAGGGAATGGCTTTATTCCTTTCACGATCCCAAATCAAATATAAAAAATGGCATAAACTTCAGGTCTCCTGGATATCCCGACCTTTGTGAACTGCTGAGGTGCCTTTGCCTCTCTCCATCCCTTTGCATAGTTACCTTAAGGAAGTTAACTTTCTCTCTCCTAGTTTAGGTCCATATGAATTTAAGAGACTGTTAGATTTAGGTCTACCGGAAGAGCCCAAAATGTCCATTCATTTCCTCTCTTCTGTCCCCTCCTGAGAATTAGCTTCAAACCCTGATGCATCTCTGACAGGCTGTTCAAGATTCCACTGATTTCTGATCCTGTTTATCAAAGATCTCAAGACTTCAGTCCTCCTTAAAGAATCTCAGAACATAAAATCCACTGGCTTCTGTTTATCTTCTTGCACATTTCTGGTCCAAGTAGAACTAGTGTTTTCTTCTGGTTTTATTTACCCATTGCTTCAGCCGGCATCCTTTCTCACCTTTGCTGGTGTTTTACTTAGGAGGACTTCACCTTGGGAAGGAGACCATTTTCACATGGCCAGAGGTAGGTATATCATTGGAATATGCAAAGGGGGCCTCATGAAGGATACTCATGCCCACCCTTTATGAAAATATGGCCTTAGCTCTGACCCAGCCCGGCATTCTGGCAGTTCCTGTGACATGCTCTTTCCTTATCTCTCCCACATTTCACTTGAAACTTTTCATTTCATTAGCGTGGAGTGTCATCCTTCCCCAGGGATATTGTTCCTGTCATTCAAGACATGCATTTGAATCTGGGACCTGAGCTAAGGACTTTTCAGCTGACCTTCCTTAACTGCTTTATTGGCATGGTCTCAATTTATCAGTGTCAGCTGCTCTGGCCTCTGACAGGACAATTATGGTTGAAATAAACCTAGATTGGCAAATGAGATCTATTCACTGGGGCACTGGAGAGGAGTGACAGGAAGGAGGCTATTTTGAAATAAAGTTTTGTTTCCCTTGCCTTCCCTGCCTTTCTTCTCCTCCTGTCTCCCTCTCTACTCCCACCTTCCCCCTATTCCAACCACTCTCAGTCCTAGCTTGCCAACATTTGTAACTTCTATTACTGATATGTCATAATCTCCTGCTAGCTTGAGCGATGACTGTCAATTACTGGTGAATGGAAGGTAAGTACTAAGATTTTTCTACAAAAGACTATAAAGAATGACTAGATCCATAGTGCCATCTGGGCAAAAAGATTTTGTGTATGCTTGCACCTGTTGCTCTCTTCTCAAGAACACAACATTTGTGAACACTTCCTCATATATATTACATATAATATATTACATGTATTATACTACATATGTTATACATATACTACATATATTATACACATGTATAATGTAGCCTAATACATGTGATATATTATGATATTATCGCATATTATGTTATAAATATAGCATTTGTATTTTATTATAGTATATTATATACTTATTACATTATATAAATATGTATTATCATAATTACATATGTGTATATATGTATATATATTAGAGGGGGCAATTCCACTGAAGCTTTATTACCTCTGTTGCTAACATTGCCAGGATTGTAAGAAATGTCAGTGTCTCTCTGTCAAGAGATTCTAAGGATTATATTTGACATTTTGATTCCTAGATTACTTTAAGGAGGTTAAAGAAGATTTTATTAATTAGAACAGTTTAGTTAGATAGAAATTATTATCTTTAGTCAGTGAGAGTAGATAAGTATAGGTCTGCCTTGGCAGATAAGAAGAAGCTGCAAAGAAAGCCAGTTAGATCTTGGGGGGTTTATTTAGATATTTTACTATAGCCTTATAATTTTAGACATAATGTCAGATTAATAGGTATAACTCCTATTTCCTACCTCCTGTTTCCTCTCCCTACCTTTCCTCCAAATAAATAAGGGTTGTGCCAAACTGCTTCACACCTTTTATCAACTGGCTGCACAATACTTTAGCCCCCTAAGAACCATCTACAAAATAGGTTTAATATATCAGCTTTAGTTAATATATAAGATCTTTAGTTTCAATAAGTAAAATTCCTTATGACAGAAATCACAAATAAATGTACAGAAATATACAGATGATGATGTTCACTAAGATAATGTTGATCTCAAGTTATTTTGTTGTTTTTTTAAAAATATGTGAGCACTTTTAATTCTATACATCTTCGTACAAAGTGTGTACTTTTTTTTTTGACATTTGGCAACCAAAAAAAAAACAAAAACAGAAAAGAAAACTGAACCTGTGGAACGGTTTAAAAACAAACACCCATCATTGGTTCTTCATATATTATTAGTGTTTTCCTTGAAGATCTGAATTTTGCCTTGCAAACACCTAAGTTAATAAGCATTTATCAAGTGACCACTGTGTGAGAAGAGCCCATCTCATACATGATATAGTTAAGTGACTTGCCCAGAATCACATAGCTATGAAGTGTCTGAGGCTAGATTTGAACCCAAGTCCTCCTGATACCAAATTGTACCTAACTGCCTCCTTAGACCTTTAGTTGGAGCCACAAGCCAGAGAAGTTAGAGGTACTGAGGTGAAGCTGATGCCTTCATGACAGGACACAAAAGCTACATCATGTTTTAGAATATAGCTATAAATTAAAATTAAAATTATGAAATTCTAGGGTTATAAGAGGTCTTAATCCCCTCAACTAGGCTTTGAGATAGAGGAACTGAGGCCTATGCAGTAAGATGATGACTTGCCTAAGGTCACCCAGTAAATTAGTGACAAAATCAAATTTAAAACCTAAGTTGCCAGATGCCAGTTTTATCAGAAGCTGTTATTTATTGAACCTCTTTTCAGAATGTTGTCCAACTGCATAAAACACAAAGAAGCCTAAAGGAATACAAAGGAAAAACAAAACATTAAGATAAAATATGCATACTCAGAAAATAATAGTCACTCTTTAATAAAATGTGTGCCTCATTTATTCCAAAGACTTTGGATTTTATAGTAAAGACAATTATCCAAAATGAATTGTTCTGAACAACTAAACTTCCCAAAGAGTAGAATCTTTACTGATATGAGCATCATTTTTTAAGCATTCAGGATAGAAATATTTCTTCAATATACCACACATTGGTCTGCCTCCCCAAACCCAGTATCCTGTTAACCTTTTCTGGATAATCAGCACTATGGAAGTCATAATTACTATGCTGTTCTATAGTAATGCCTTCAAGGTCTGTAAGGGTGTGCTGAACTCTTTACTTCTGTGCTGAATGGTTCCATATTGCTGGTTTGGTGGTGGTGGGTTTTTTTTGTTTTTTTGTTTTTTTCATAGCTCTTTTTTTATCTCCCCGTCACCCTGAGACTATCAGTTATCCTTTCTCACTGTTGTCAATGAAGCAGTTTCTCTCTCTCATTCCAGTCTGTTTATCCTGCATCCCAGCCATCAAGAAATGAATTAGAATTGTGCAGGAAATAAAAACAAATAAGCTGGGATATTCTTACAAATAAGATGCCGGGACCATCGTTGTATCCATTTCAGCTGCTCAACAGCTATTCTTGCTTCTTTCCTGGTTCTCCTAACAGTTGTTGTGTGGATCAAAGGAAATATTTGTAAAGCACTTAGCAAAGTACCTGGTATATTCAATCATTTCAGTTATGTCCAAATCTTTGTGACTCTCTGGAGCTTTCTTGGCAAAGCTACTAGAATAGGTTGCCATTCCTTCTCAGCTCATTTTATAGGTGGGGAAACTGAGGCAACCAGGGTTACATGGTTTGCCGAGAGCCACACAGCTAGTGTCTGAGGTCAGGTCTAAACTCAGGAAGATGAGTCTGGATCCAGCCCTCTAACCACTTTACCATTTAGCTGCCCTACCTGGCATATTCTAAATGTTTCATATATTCTTATTCCCTTCTCCTTCCTTCACAGTGGTAAACTCCAGAGACTTTGGGTCAAAGACAGATGCTAATCCAGGCCAGTCATAATTCATAGATTTTCCTGAACTCAGATGAACCAGGAATCTTTTTCTGCTTGACAAGTAGAATTGTACAGTGGATCACACTGTATAGCAAAGAACCCTTGTGGGTGGCAACTCACCCAAATGGATTGCACACTTTCATCAAAGACCATAGTCTAAATGTGTCCAATCAAGAACTTACCCCAGGTACTTTTAACCATTTTCTACTATAGACATTGGTATATGTTTTGATTAACCTCCTTTTTATTTTTTTAAACCCTCACCTTCAATCTTTGAATCAATACTGAGTATTGGTTCCATGGCAAAAGAGTGATAAGGGCTAGGCAATGGGGGTTAAGTGACTTGCCCAGGGTCACACAGCTAGGAAGTGTTCAAGGTCAATTTGAATCTAGGACCTCATATCTCTAGGCTTAGCTCTCAATTCATTGAGCCACCTCGCTGCCCCTGTCTCCAATTAACTTCTAATGAGGTTCTAGGTGTGTATAGAACATTTTCATTAGCATATGAACCCAGGGTATTTTTAAACAAATATTTATTGAAAATAGTCAATAAAGACATTGTTTTTATTCATCAAACTAAAGAAATGAAAATTAAAAATTTTATTTATTTCAAAATGACAGCTAAACTTCATTTTAAAACACCAACTTTGAAAAGGATTCATTTTAATCATACTCTTACCCTAGAATATAACTTTTCAGTCTTATCTTCTTGGCTAAAAAATAGCATCCTTCCAAGTGGATCCTACTTCCACAGCCTGAAGTGAGCCATGAAGGGCAGGAGGTAGAGTTTAAGGACTGGAAACCAGAGAAACATCCTTATAAAATTTTAAATTATAACTTTTTTGCCTTCCTTGCCCTTACCAACCAGAACCCCAGAGGCACATGCTTTGGACTGAGTCATTGTAAACAAAGCTGCCCAAGAAGTCAAAAAGAAAGAAAAGTCTAGTTCATTTTTCCTTGAGTTTGTATGTTGGGGGTTGAGGGTGGGAATATTTAAGTACAAGGAGATATTCCATCTGACCTCCAACAAGGATTATGCCAAGAAAAAAGTACCCCTAGAGTAAATGAACCAGTGATTCAGAGAAAGTATAAAGGAAGATCAAAAAGGGGCACTGGGATTCTTGATGACTAAGTCACTAAAGGATCTTGGGAAAGTGGTAGAGAGAAAGTGAGTGGGAAGCAAAAAATGGAAGAAAGAGCTGCCACTATAACAATCAGAGGTCCCTAAACACTTGGGAAAGCTTTCCTTGAACTCTGCATCTCACAGACAGCCAGTTGGGAGTTTCCAAGCTGCTGCCACATTAGAGGATGCCTGAATACATCCCATATGCATATCTAAGGATCCTCCACACTGATGATAGGAAAGAGGCTACTATAGTTAAGTGTCATAATTAATGTACCCCTTGCTTCCCTCTATCTTCTTTTGAAGACATGTCTAAGGATTCCCCCCCCCCATATATTAAATTTATAGACTGAGATAGGAACTCCACTTGTGATTTTACTAATGTATGGAAGTCTTAGGCAGGTCACCCCGTCTCTTCCACTTAAGTCTTACAGAGTTGCTTAGTATGTGGAAAAGTTAGGTGACTTGCCCAGAGTTACACAGTGAGTTTGTTTCTAAGGTGGGATTTGAAACTCCTGGACTCTGAAACCTGTTCTCTAGCCACTAGAGCAGGTCTCCTCTTATCAACTAACAGAATAGGAATTCTTGTGCTAGACCCAAGGTTGACTCTTACAATGATGTGGTAATCACACAAATTAATGGGGCAGCTTGAAAGGACTTAGAACTTGGGTGCAAAGGGGAAACATGACCTTGCCTGAGAAAAATTAAGACTAGTTCACATAATAAATGGTAGGCAATAGTGCCTATAGTCTGTGAATCAGCTAAAAACAATCATGAAAGAAAAAACAAAACACTTATCTTTTCACTAAAAAGAAAAAAGAATAAAATAGAAGAGGAGAATTATTAGTGATAGACATATTAAAACAATTAAACTAAATGGAGGAGTTGTATACAGATAATTGTCCTCAGAGTTAGGAAGACCTGGGTACAGATTACACCTCTGATCCATAATTGCATGTGCAACACTGGGCAAGTAACACTTCAATGCCTCCAAGAAACTCCCTAAGACAGTGGTGGTGAACCTTTTAGAGATGGAGTGCTAGACCCTGCCCCCACCTCACCCCAGACTGAGTGTTTTGCCCCTCCCCCACATGGAGTGCTGGGAACACTCTGCCCCCCCCCACACACACTCATAGAAGAAGGAGAATACTTTGAGCCACTTGGCTGATGGATGGAGGGGTGGGCAAAGTGAGGAATGTCCTCAGCAAGTAAAGAGACTTGGAGGGGAGTGTCCTGAACACTCTGCTCCCCTCCAACTCTGCCACTTGTGAGCCACCCACCTTCCCTTCTGTATACTCCCATTGGGCTGCTGGGAAGAGGGGCAGGGGGTGGTAAGAAATGTCATCAGGCACAGTGCAGAGGGGGAGGGGAGCAACTCCTCCCAAGTCCTTCTGCCTCTCTAATAATGAACTGGGGGTGTGGGGGGAAGGTGGGCAAGTGTTCACAGAGAGTACTCTGTGTACCATCTTTGGCACCCTTTCCATAGGTTCACCATCACTGCCCTAAGACTATAAATTGCAAATCAAGTGTCAGTCTTCAGTGTAAAGGGAGTTTCCTTATTGAATGTTCCCTATACCAATGAAATCACAGATTTGGTCAGGGGGAAAAATGGTTTCAAACATATTTAAAGTGGACTCTTTACACAAGTTAGCCCCACCCTATCCATTACCACCTCAGACCTATTCAGTAGGTAGTTTGTTTATTCCAAGTGGGACTGTTGACACAGAATATTATTTCTGGATACAGCTTTCCTAAAGGTGGAAACAAGATTACCACTTTCCTTCAAAATTAAAAAAAACAAAAAACAAATATTCAAAGAAATAGATGTAATAAGGTTTAAGTGGTTGCAAAAATATTTATTCTGTATTTAAGTCTTTGGTTTCTTTAATGCTTATTCTAGTCGGAGAACTATGTTGCTTATAGATAATAGAAAACAATGTATTCATCTTTTTTAAAAAAACCTTACTTTTTGTCTTAGAACTGATACTATATTTGATTCTAAGGCAGATGAGTGGTAAGGGCTAGGCAATGGGGTTAAGTACTTGGCCAGGGTCACAGAGGTAGGAAGTATCTGAGACCAAATTTGAACCCAGGTTCTCCTGACTCCAGGTCTGGCTCTTTGTTCACTGGGTCACCTAGTTTCCCCCTATATTAATCATAATGGAGATAATTCTAATAGGAAAAAAATCCAGTGAAGTGGATCATGTATGATATAAGATGTCCTAACTGGGGGAAGCTGGGTAGCTCAGTGGATTGAGAGCCAGGCCTAGAGATGGGAGGTCCTAGGTTCAAATCTGGTCTCAGACACTTCCCAGCTGTGTGACCCTGGGCAAGTCACTTGACCCCCATTGCCTAGCCCTTACCACTCTTCTGCCTTGGAGCCAATACATAGTATTGGCTCCAAGGCAGAAGGTAAGGGTTTAAAAAAAAAAAAAGATGTCCTAACTGATGGATTGAGCTGTCTTGAATAGATGTCACCCAATAGTCTCAGAATCATACCTAGAAAGAACTAACTCACTTCCATAGGCTGACTTTGTATCCATTTTTTAGATCGATCCTTTGAGGAGGAAATTTAAAGATTAATTAATATTAAAGATCAACACTTTTGTTTCATAAATATGGAAACTAAAATTCTTAGAGCAAGGTAAAGTGATTTGTGTGAAGTCACATAAGTTCTCCTAATTTTGTCCCTACTACCTACAAACACGACTGTGGCTTCAAAACCTCTCACTTGATTTTTTTTCATCCATGCTAAAAATAGTCCTGTAATTTTTCTGTTCTTTGTAGATAAACTCCTAGGAAATGTCATCTATAACAGGTCCCTCCTTTTTTAACACTCTTCTTATCCCCTTATAATCTCCCTTAAAATCTGGCTTTCTAATCATGGAAATCTCTCTCTGCAGAGTTACCAGTAATCTCTTCATTGACAAATCTAGAGGCCTCTTCTCAGCCCTCATTCTCCTTGACTTCTTTGCTGCTTTCAACACTATTAGCCACTCTCTCTTCCTCGATATGCTCTTTTCTCCAGGTTCTCTGAACCACTTTCTACTGGTTCTCCTCCTACCTGTCTGACTGCTCCTTCTCAGCCTTCTTTGTTAGAACCTCATCCAAATAACACCCTCTAACCATAGGTGTCCCTCAGGGTTCCATCCTCTTCTCTCCATCCTCTTTCATTTGGGGATTTCAACAGCTCCCATGGATTTAATCATCTCTATGCTGATGATTCATAAATCTCCCTGTCCTGTCCCCACCTTTCTATTGATTTCCAAATGTACATTTCCATCTGCCTTTCAGATCTTCATAGAACTTAACTGTCCCATCTTTCTCCTTTCTCTGTTACCATAGAGGGCAATATCACCATCTTAGTCCCTCAGGCTCAATTTTAGTGTCATCCTGGACTCCTCACTAGATATCTGATCTGTTGTCAAGGTCTGCCAATTTCACCACCACAACATCTCTCAATTATGCCCCTTTATCCCTTCTGACACTTACTACTGTGATGCATGCCCTCATCACCTTACTCACTGACTATTGTAATAACATGGTGCTGCCTCAAGTATCTCTACACTCAGCCACTAAATTGATTTTCCTTAAGCACAAGTCTGACTATGTTGCCCTTATCAATAAACTATAGTGGGTTCTCTTCACCTCTACAAGCAAATACAGAATTATCTATCTGGCATTCAAAGCTCTTCATAATCTCTCTATTATCTTTCCAGTCTTCTTACACCTTACTCCCCACCACTTATTCTTCAGTCCAGTGACATTCAAATCCTTGCCATTCCACAAACAAGGCTCTCCATCTGTTGGCCCTGGGCATTTTCTTTGGCTATCCCCCATTCTGGAATGTTCTCTCCACTTACTGACTTCCCTGACTTCCTTAAGTCTCAACTAAATCTCCATCTTTTACAAGAATTTTTCCCAACTCCCCTTAATTCTAGTGCCTTATCTCTGTTAATTATTTCCTATTCATCCTGTATATAGCTTGCTTGTAAATATTTGTTTGCATGAATTTTTTCCTCATTGGATTGAAAAGCTTCTTCACAGTATATAGATCAGTGATGGTGAACCTATAGCATGGGTGCCAAATATGGCACATAGAGCTCTCTGTGGGCACACAGCCACCGCCACTACAGAGTTCATTGCTAGAGAGGCAGAGGGACTCTAGTACTGCTGCTCCCTTTCCCCTCTCCAACATACCTGACATTTTTTCACATCCCCTGCCCCTCTGCTCAGCAGCCCAATGGGATCACTTTCTCCTTCTTCTGTGTGGGGTAAAGGGTATTAAGGGGTGCACCAGGCACTCAGTGGGGAGGAGGGACACAACACATGGTCTGTGTGGGGATGGGGTATTGATGGAGCCCAGCATTCTGTCTCCAAAAGGTTCTCATCATCACTGGTATAGACTGTCTTTTGACTTTTAATATCCCTAATGATTATCACAGTGTATGGCGCAGTCATCATTTGATGTTGACTATTTCATTGATTGGATTATTGATATTTATTGACTGATTGATCTAATTCTCTTTTTCTTCCTTCTTTCTTTCCTCCACCTTCTCTCTCTCTCTCTCTCTCTCTCTCTCTCTCTCTCTCTCTCTCTCTCTCTCTCTCTCTCTGTCTCTGTCTGTCTCTGCCCCTCTGTCTCTGTCTCTGTCTCTTTGTCTCTATCTCTGTCTCTCTGTCTCTGTCTCTCTTTCTCTCTCTCTGTCTCTCTCTGTCTCTGTCTCTCTGTCTCTGTCTCTCTCTGTCTCTGTCTCTGTCTCTCTCTGTCTCTCTGTCTCTCTGTCTCTGTCTCTCTCTGTCTCTCTGTCTCTCTCTCTCTCTGTCTCTCTGTCTCTCTGTCTCTCTCTCTCTCTCTCTGTCTCTCTCTCTCTCTGTCTCTCTCTCTCTGTCTCTCTCTCTCTGTCTCTCTCTCTCTGTCTCTCTCTCTCTCTCTCTCTCTCTCTCTCTCTCTCTCTCTCTCTCTCTCTCTCTCTCTCTGTCTCTCTCTCTCTCCCTCATCTCTTTCTCTCCTATTGGTCTGTTAAGATTTGGTATCCCATCCTGGCTGGAAGTGCAGGAGTCATCCATCAGCTCAATAACACTATTGATCAATACAGAAATTTTTGATTTGCTTTGTTTCTGACCTGAGTCATTTCTAGCCCTCTTTAGGGAGTTTGATGGTTCCCGCCCACCCACCCCTCAGGAGCTCACTATATTGGTGGCAGCAATGAAGGTACCAGATCAGTTTTAGCCTACTATTGCTCAGGACTTCTAAAATTAAATTATCCATCAGCCTTGATCTTCCCAGTAAACAGTAATTACAGATGTGTACTACCATGCCCACCCATCCAATACGCTTTCAACTAGACCATGTTAACTCTAACTCAGTGAGGAAAACGTTATACACTGAAATTCTATGACAAGAGTCTGGATTAATTTAGAGCAGGTGAAATGGGCAGTATTTTAGGTGATATGGATCACCAGTTCATGAAAATTAAGTCTAGAATGAGCCACCCCTATGTACCTTTTCCCAGATAACTACTGACATTGAAAGACAGAAGTCTGGTCAGACAAATTTAAGATATACCAAGATGGCCAGATTTGGAGATAAAGAGATATCTTCTTTAAAGTGCAACAATGGGTGTTAGTGGAGAGTTTCCTAAAGAGCTAATACTAAACTTACTACAATCTTGGACTGCCTTGAAAGGCCAAGAATCCAGGAATAAAGAGGGGATATTCCTTCTCTCTTCAGCCCAGATTAGACTATGTCTGGAGTATTATGTTTAATTCTGGGTACCCCATCTTAGTGTGATTGGGTGATCATGAACTACCTTCTCTCCATCTTCAATGGAATGTAGTTAGAGAACATCCCATGGAACATAGACCCATCTTACAGGTCATGTATGCTTGGGTTCAGTGCTAAAGGATTTGATGCTTTGGAGAACAGTGTAATCCCTTGTGTCCCATAATGGCAGCACTAGGAGGGAGATATTCAAAAAAAGATTAGTCATTGAGTCAGGAAGAGCTGTCCATTCAGTAGACTAAAGGAAAAAACAGTTTCTACTCTCATTTTCTCACTGTCTGCCGAAGGTGAAGAGTGACTTGGTGAGGCTTTCTGTTGGACTTCATGTGAAGTGAGGGAGAGATGCCTCTCCCCATGACATCTATGGTAGCAACTATCATATAACAATTAGAGCATATATATATCTAGGTGAGTCAAAGTTGTAATGTCAAGACCCTGGCCATCTCTTCTTCCGTGTATTTCTTTCCTTGGGCATAGATGACCAAACAGTAGTGTTGAGTTTCATACTGGCAGCCTTGGGGGTAAGTTCAAGAGTTTGAGAAGCTAGAATAGCCCAATTCCCGTAGCTGAAGATAAATGAGAACTGAAGTATTTTTCTGCAACTATTTCTTTCTTAGAGAAAATGTCTAACAATAAAAACCCAAGTCCTGGCCTGTTTGATCATGAATTTTGAAATTGTTCAGTTAATACAAAGCCAAGATGAAAGTAAAATGCCTATTCAACAGTTCTACTAAATACTACATCATTTTCAATCCTTACCTTCCATCTTAGAATCAATACGATATATTGGTTTCAAGGCAGAAATGAGACAAGGGCTAGGCAAATGGGGTTAAGTGACTTGCCCACACCCACACAGTTAGGAAGTATCAGATTTCAGATTTGAACCCAAGGCCTGCTCTCTCTAGGCCTGACTTTCAATCCACTGATCCACCTAGTTGCATACTAAGTACTCCATTTTTAATATTTTAAGTATCGACCTCACAGGAGAGCATAATAGGACTTGTGAATTACTTTTTAATATTTTAAATCTTTATAATGCACATTTAATGAGTCTTTGTATTTTGAAATTGTTGTTTTTTTCATAATGGAGGAAATAAGTAGCTTTCCTACATATAATCTAACTTTTTTTCAGGAGACTCTATATAAGCCAACCTTGTTTTTTAAGTGATTTCCTAAAGAGCTCCAGGCTGGGATCTCAAGAGTCGGAAACTAAGAATAAGAGTCTAAGCCCTCTATTTGGAGGGTAGACCAGATTCTTCAAGGATTTAATTCAGTCTATAAATGAACCCAGAATTGGGGTCTTTCAGTGAAAGATAAAGAGCCCCACCCCTCTGGACAGCTGATTAACTGGAGATGGTTTAGAAGAGAACAACTAATATAATGAAGGGCCTCAATTTTGTGCTCTATGAGAAATAATTGATGGAAAGAAATATGTTTAGCTTGGAGAAGAGAAGTCTCAAGAAGATTATAATAGAAATTTTCAAATAGTTGAAGGACTGCAAAAGAAAGAGTGATTAGAATTATACTCCTTGCCCCAGAGAGCAGAGATAAGAACAATTGATGGAAGCAGCAAAGAAGGAAATTTAAATTTGATATGGGGGGGGGGGGGATTCCTGTTAGAACTATAAGAAAATAGAATGGACAGTCATGAAAGATAATGTATCGAAGGGTCTCAAGCAAAAGCCAGATGACCCCTCGTCAAGTATGCTACAGAAAGGACTTTTGTTCAGGTTTGTATTGGACTAAGCACCTTCCGAGGTTCCTTTCAACTCTGAAATCCCATGATTCTAATATTGGCTGATAATCCCCAACCCAATGACTGAGAGCCTACAGGACTTGGTGAAGCTGCTGGAATGCCAACCCATGAGAATGTTGGCTCCATCAAAAAGGCAGTGATTCATAATATCTTTGGGACTTATGATCTCTCTGTGGGTTTTTGTGGGTTGGCTTTGTTTTCTATCCAGACAAAAATAGTCTGTGTGGTAAGGCTCCCCACCTAGCCAGTCGCCCCATCCTCTATGTGGTGGTGGCTGAATCCCAACATCTGAAGACCAGGAGACATCCTTCTGCCCTAAAGAAAATGTCACAACCACAGAGTTGCTGACACAGAATCAGCTATTGAAATGGAATAGAGATTATTCTACAGCCTTTTTTTTTTTCGCCAGATACCAAGACTGAATATTGGTAATCCAGGTGATAAAAAAAAAAGAATCAACAGTGATGAATAGATGAAATCCCCTGGCCTTGGCACTTCACCTCAGCTTTCTTCCTGACCTGTTTTGTTAACTACTCATACCTAACTACTAACTACATACTAACTACAACCTAACTACATATATAACTACTCAGATTTTCAAGTACATTAAAATATCATTATAGGGGGCAGCTGGTTAGGTAGCTCAGTGGATTGAGAGTCAGGCCTAGAGGCAGGAGGTCCTAGGTTAAAATCTGGCCTCAGACACTTCCCAGCTGTGTGACCCTGGGCAAGTCACTTAACCCCCATTGCCTAGCCCTTACCACTCTTCTGCCTTGGAACCAATATACAGTATTTATTCCAAGACAGAAGGTAAGGGTTTAAAAAATAAATAAATATCATTATAAAGGATCTGGATATGTTGGAAATTTGGTTATTCCTGGGTCAAATGACTTCCCTTGAATGCTATAATTCTCAGTGAGCCTATCTTGTCTTTATTTATGTTTAAACACTAACCTTCTATCTTAGAAACAATCTGTGCATTGATTCTGTAAAGATTAAAATTTAGGGAAACTGAGGCAGGGTAGAAATTAGTTTCTCTCTGCATATTATATTTTTAGAGGTTTATTGAAGATTAAAATATAAAGAAAATACAAGTAAGAGAGGCACGCGTCTAAGCCCAAAGAGCCTATTCACGACCACTCACATCTTGCCTGCTAGGTGGAGAGCTGCATCTGCTCCCAAGTGGAAGTAGGAAAGAGGGCAGAGCCTTTTTACAACCAGGTTAAATACCCCATCTCGCTCTCGGCCCAAGTGAGGTTACAAGGCATTCTGGGGAAGTGGAGCAAGGACTTCTGGGGATTGAAGTCCTAGATTCAAGTCTCCATTTTTACAGTTCCAAGGCAGTAGAGTGGTAAGGGCTAAGCCTGTGTTGATGAACCTATGGCACATGTGCCAAAAGGGGCTGCTCTCCTCCCCCTCTCTACCATGCCTAAGGACATTTTTCACATCCCCTGCCCCCTCTTCCCAGGAGCCCAATGGGAGAGCTTCTTCTTTCCCCTGTCTGGAATAAAGAGGGCAGCTCACATGTAGCATGAGGGAGGCAGTTTGGGTACTCTGTCTCTAAAAAGTTCACCATTGCTAGGTTAGGCAATAGGAATTAAATGACTTGTCTAGGGTGTCATAGCTAGGAAGTGTCTGAGATCAGATTTGAACCCAGGACCATCCATCACTAGACCTGACCATCAATAAATACCTTGAACTACTTAAGTGGCCCACCTCACTTGCCTTTAGCTGAAAAAATCTGTGACTTGAATATATATTTCTGTTTACATGCATATGTATATAAATATATGCATATAAATAACTTGCATAAATTTATAGAGGTTTATGTATATGAATAAGTTTGATTTAGTGATTAGGGAGGTGGTCTCAGAGCTAGGAAGATCTGAGTTCTTCTTACGTCTGACACATACTAGCTATATGACCCTGAGCCAGCTGATTGACCTCTCAGTGCTTAGGGTTTGGCTATTTTTTATGAAATTGATATTATTACGAGAGGGTGCTGACCACAAGGAGTTTCTTCATGAGAGAGTTCATAGGTCTAGTCTCTACACACACATTCACATACATACATGTACATATATGAGTTTATATACACATTCACACACGTATATGTATCTGTACACATTTGCTCATGTATATTTGTCTACATACATATGCACACACATATATTTGTTTATATTAACATTCATATGCATACATGTACGGGCATTTGTCTATAACACATCGACACAGTACATACATGTACATATAGTTATATATCAATACATATATGTGTGTTCTGTATACACATACATGCATATACATTGGTCTATACATACATCTATACACACATGTTTATGTGTATGTTCATCTGTGTTCATGTTAATACATATATGTGTTTTTCTATATACAAATACATGTATATCAATCTATAAATACATCTACACGTATGTGCTTATGCTTATGTGTCTATTCATTGATAAACACATGCACAACTATATGCATATGTATATTTGCCCATATACACATTAATACATGTATGTTTATATTTTTCTTTGTATACACATGTGTATATTTGTCTATATATTGATACACATATGTGTTTGTCTATATGCACACATGCACATGCATATGTATGTATTTGTAATTAAACATATCCACCAAATACACATGTATGTATATTGGCATATATACACATCCACACACATACATGCATATGAGTATAAGCCCTCATCACCTTATGCCTTGATTACTACAATAGCCTGCTGTTAAATCTTCTTACCTTAAGTCTCTCCATTCCAATCCATTCTTCATCTCACCACAAAAGTAATCTTCCTGAATTGTGAATCTGAACATGTCACCTCATCACCTACTCAATTAAATCCAGTGGCTTCCTATTTCCTCTAGAACAGTAATGGGGAACCTTTTAGAGACTGTGTGCTGTGCCCCGCCCCCAAGATTGTGTGCTGTGCCCTGCTCCCCCACTGAGGGCTGGGTGTGCCCCCCACTAACCCCACACAGGGGAAGGAGAAAGCAATCCCATTGAGCAGAGTCAGCATGCGTGCCCATAGAGAGTGCTTTGTGTGCCATCTTTGGCATGCGTGTCATAGTTTCACCATCACCAGGTGATAGTGAACCTATCACCCTCCTAAATTTCCAGTCTTCTTACATTTTACTTCCTGACTCATGCTCTTTGGTCCAGGGACACCAAAACTCCTGGCTGTTCCAGCAACAAGACACTACATTTCTCTACCCTGAACATTTTCTCTGATTGTCCCTCAAGTCTGAAATAATCTCCCTCCTCCTCTCTAACTACTGACCTTCTGACTTTCTTTAATTCCCAATTAAAATCCCACCTCCTCCAAGAAGCCTTCCTCACCTCCTTTTAATTCCAGTGATTTATCTTTGTTAATTATGTCCTATTTGCCTTGTGAATAGCTTGCTTAGTATATATTTGTTTGCATGCTGCCTTCTTCATTAGACTGCAAGCTCCCTGAAGTCAGGGACTATCTTTCTCTCCTTTTTTTCTATTGCCAGCATTTAGCACTAAATAAGTGTTCATTGAATTAAATGAACTGAATATACACATGCATATGTGTGTATGTGTATATACACAGACATATAAAGTTTACACCAACTTTATAGCAGAGTTCTATTGCAATATATCCTGAGTCTTACAAAGGATACTTTTTCTTCGTTGAGATTCTGAAAACATCTATGTTAATAGAAGGTAATAGAAGTCATGAACAATGACACATGTGGTTTGTATGCTAGTAGCAATTTTCTCTCTCTCATTATTAGGATGAGAGGTTGTCAGGATGACTATGGGTAGAAATAATGTGCTAGAATAGAAAGAGCACTGGACTTGAAGTCAGAAAGCCCAATTTAGAGGAAGTTCCAAACTTTCTTAGAATTTGGTTTGCATGGGAAGGAAATAATGGAGCCAAATTAACTAAGCCCTAAAAATAATTATTTCCATGTTTTCATTAACCAGTTATGCTGGACTTACTTTGGCCTCAGGGAAGTGTTGGGTTGGGGTAAGGCAGGGTTAAAGAGGGCAGTAACATTTGGGAGGGAAGATTGAAATATGGCAAGGGAGCTTGCCCTAGGGGAGCTTGCATTCTAATGAAGGAGACAACATGTAAACAAATATATACTAATCAAGCTATTCACAAGATAAACAGGAAATAATTAACAAAGATAAGACACTGGAATTTAAAAGGAGGTGGGGAAGGCTTCTTGGAGAAGGTGGGATTTTATTGGGGATTAAAGAAAATAGGGAAGGTCTGATTGGTTGGTGTTTGTCCTTTGTTTTGCTGTTATTGTTATTATTGTTTAAACCCTTACCTTCTGTTTTAGGATCAATACTAAGTATTCTTTCCAAGGCTGAAGAACAGTAAGTACTAAGTAACTGTGATTGAGTGACTTGCCCAGGGTCACCTAGCTAGAAACTGTCTGAGGTCAAATTTGAACTCAGTACCTCCTATCTCCTGGTCTAGCCTTCTATCCACTGAACCACCTAGTTGCTCCATCTTCCTTCTTTTCTGAAGACCAATGACATCGCAGGGTTCTAATATCTTAACATGTGAATTAAACTTAAGAGAGGCAGGAAAGTTTTACAGGAATTCATCATCAGCCTTCCAGTCATCAAAGTCTAGTGGAAAGACCAAAGTCAAAAATACTGGCCATTGCCAGGGATGCCATGGATGACTTTGTCATCTTAGATGCCTGACCAAGCTCTAAATGCTCCAAAGCTTCTTGGGACAATCTGCCCCTTTGGCTAGAGGAAGTACCACATGTAGACATCCCCATAACTCACCCAATGGGTTTGAAGACTGTTGATTACACTCAATCTGCACATGTGAGGTGAAGCTGGGGAGGCAAAACCTTTACTATTTCTGACCTGTGGCTGCTCTGAGTTTGACAGTCAAGGACCTCTCTAGAACTTTTTGTTTCCCAGGTTCTTACCTAAAGCCCTTAAGAAGAGGTGCCTAAGCTGGTACTTTGAAAAAAACAAATAAAATAGACAAAGTACTAGTCAGTCTAATTAAAAAAAGGAAAGAAAACAACCAAATTGACAGTATCCAAGATGAAAAGGGAGACCTCACCTCTAATGAAGAGAAAATTAAGGCAATCAATAAAAATTATTATGCCCAATTACATGGCAACAAATATGGCAATATAAATGATATGGATGAATACTTACAAAAATATAAATTGCCTAGACTAAAAGAAGAAGAAATAAATTACCTAAACAACCCCATATCAGAAAAAGAAATTGAATAAGCCATCAAAGAACTCCCTAAGAAAAAATCCTTAGGTCCAGACAGATTCACAAATGAATTCTATCAAACATTCAAAGAACAACTAATCCCAATATTGTACAAACTATTTGACAGAATAGGCCAAGAAGGGGTTCTGCCAAATTCTTTTTACGACACAAACATGGTACTGATCCCAAAGCTAGGCAGGTTAAAAACAGAGAAAGAAAACTATTGGCCAATCTCCCTAATGAATATAGATGCAAAAATCTTAAATAGGATACTAGCAAAAAGACTCCAGCAAGTCATCACAAGGGTTATCCACTATGATCAGGTAGGATTCATACCAGGAATGCAAGGATGGTTCAATATTAGGAAAATCATCCACATAATTGACAATATTAACAAGCAAACTGACAACAATCACATGATTATCTCAATAGATGCAGAAAAAGCCTTTGACAAAATACAACACCCATTCCTATTGAAAACACTAGAAAGCATAGGAATAGAAGGGTCTTTCCTAAAAATAATAAACAGTATATACTTAAAACCATCAGCAAACATCATCTGCAATGGGGAAAAACTCAAAGCCTTCCCAATAAGATCAGGAGTCAAATAAGGATGCCCATTATCACCTTTATTATTTAGTATTGTACTAGAAACATTAGCAGTAGCAATTAGTGAAGAAAAAGAAATTGAAGGTATTAAAATTGGCAGTGAGGAAACCAAGTTGTCACTCTTTGAGGATGATATGATGATTTACTTACAGAATCCTAGGGAATCAACCAAAAAGCTAATTGAAATAATCAACAACTTTAGCAAAGTTGCAGGATACAAAATAAACCCGCATAAGTCATCAGCATTCCTATATATTTCCAACACATCTCAGCAGCAAGAATTAGAAAGAGAAATACCATTTAAAATCACCTTAGACAATATAAAATAACTAGGAATCTATCTGCCGAGACAAACACAGAAACTATATGAACACAACTACAAAACACTCTCCACACAATTAAAACTAGATCTGATTGCTCATGGGTGGGACAAGCTAACATAATAAAAATGACAATCCTACCCAAACTTATCTATCTATTTAGCGCCATACCCATTGAACTACCAAAAAACTTTTTTACTGAATTAGAGAAAACCATAACAAAGTTCATTTGGAATAACAAAGGATCAAGGATATCCAGGGAAATAATGAAAAAAAAACACAAAGGAAGGGGGCCTTGCAGTCCCAGATCTCAAACTATATTACAAAGCAGTGGTCATCAAAACAATTTGGTACTGGCATCGAGACAGAAAGGAGGATCAGTGGAATAGACTTGGGGTAAATGACCTCAGCAAGACAGTCTATGACAAACTCAAAGACCCCAGCTTCTGGGACAAAAATCCACTATTTGATAAAAACTGCTGGGAAAATTGGAAGACAATGTGGGAGAGACTAGGTATGGATCAACACCTCACACCCTATACCAAGATAAACTCAGAATGGGTGAATGACCTGAATATAAAGAAGGAAACTATAAGTAAATTAAACGAACACAGAATAGTATACATGTCAGACCTTTGAGAAGGGAAAGATTTTAAAACCAAGCAAGACTTAGAAAGAGTCACAAAATGTAAAATAAATAATTTTGACTGCATCAAATTAAAAAGGTTTTGTACAAATAAAACCAATGAAACAAAAATTAGAAGGGAAGCAACAAATTGGGAAACAATCTTCATTACAAAAACCTCTGACAAAAGTCTAATTACTCAAATTTATAAAAAGTTAAACCAGTTGTACAAAAAATCAAGCCACTCTCCAATTGATAAATGGGCAAGGGACATGAATAGACAATTTTCAGTTAAAGAAATCAAAACTATTAATAAGCACATGAAAAAGTGCTCTAAATCTCTTATAATCAGAGAGATGCAAATCAAAAGAATTCTGAGGTATCACCTCACACCAAGTAGATTGGCCAACATGACAGCAAAGGAAAGCAATTAATGCTGGAGGGGATGTGGCAAAGTAGGGACATTAATTCATTGCTGGTGGAGTTGTGAATGGATCCAACCATTCTGGAGGGCAATCTGGAACTATGCCCAAAGGGAGATAAAAAACTGTCTGCCCTTTGATCCAGCCTTAACACTGCTGGATTTGTACCCCAAAGAGATAATAAGGAAAAAGACTTGTGCAAGAATATTCATAGCTGCACTCTTTGTGATGGCCAAAAATTGGAAAATGAGGGGATGCCCTTCAATTGGGGAATGGCTAAACAAATTGTGGTATATGTTGGTGATGGAATACTATTCTGCTAAAAGGAATAATAAAGTGGAATTGCATGGAATCTGGAACACCTCCAGAAAGTGATGCAGAGCGAAAGGAACAGAACCAGGAAAACATTGTACACAGAGACTGATACACTGTGGTACAATCGAACATAATGGACTTCTCCATTAATGGCAATACAATGTCCCTGAACAATCTGCAGGGATCTAGGAGAAAAAACACTATCCTCAAGCAGAGGACAAACTGTGAGGGTTAAAACACCGAGGAAAGGCAACTGCTCGACTACAGGGGTGGATGTGATATGATTGAGGAGAGAGGCTAAATGAGCACCCTAATGCAAATACCAACAACAAGGAAATGGGTTTGGAACAAGGATACATGTGAAACCCAGACGAATCGCGCGTCGGCTAGAGGAGGGGTGGGGGGAGAAGGGAGGAAAAGAAAATGATCTCTGTTTCCAATGAATAATGTATGAAAAATGACCAAATAAAATAATGTTTTAAAAACTAAAAAAAAAAGAGGTGCCTCAGCTTCCCTGATTTATTGAGATTGCAACCTGAATGACTATTGATCTGTGAAAACCACATGCCAATGAGGTAGAGCCATTTATGATGAGATGGGCTCCTAGTGTCAGCTCTGCCTACCCTAAATGTTTGCTTCTTTTCCTGAATCTTTTCATGAACAGCCCTCAGGCTCCACCAGAAAGCAAGAAAGGCTAGAGTCCTTTTTTATTGGTACATCTCAAAGAGAAGATTCTGGGAGAGCTGGCTTCTGAACTAGGAAGATCTCGATTCAATACCTCACCTCAAACATATATTGGCTGGGTGAGTCTGAACTCACTTAACCTGTCTGTCCCCATACTCTCTGTTTTTGTTGGTCAATTAGTCAAGCACATCTGACTCTTCATGACTCCATGGACCATACTGTCTAGGAGGTTTTCTTGGCAAAGATACCTGAGTGGATTGTTATTTCCTCCTCCAGTAGATTAAGGCAAATAGAAATTAAGTTGCTTGCTGGGGGTCACACAACTACTAAGTGTCTGAGACTGGATTTTAACTGAGGTCTTCTTCATTCCAGGACCAGTATTCTACCCACTAAGCCATCTAGATGTCTTCTGTGCTCTCGATGACTCTCTAAATCTATTTTTCAGACCTGCGTTGATAAAGGGAGTTTCCTATCTAATTATTACTTATATCAGTGAAATCAGTCCCTATCTTCTTATAAACAAATTCTGCTTCCAAGGGAGGTTTCTTATCTTGACATCCAGCTATGAGTTCTTAATTAGCAAATATGTATTAAACACTTTCTGTATGCCCAGTATTGGACAGGTGTCAAGTTTGTAAATACAAGGCATGAAATAATTCCTTCAAGCAATGAGTTGGCTTACCTGTGTGGAAGACAAAATAGAGAATATGTGCAGCATGAATATAAAAGAAAGACACACAAAGATGCTAAATAAAGGTGGTTTGGGGGAGGGACACTAGCAGTTGAGGGGTTCAGGAAAGGCTTTATGAGCTCAA
Source organism: Monodelphis domestica (assembly GCF_027887165.1). NCBI lineage: Eukaryota > Metazoa > Chordata > Mammalia > Didelphimorphia > Didelphidae > Monodelphis > Monodelphis domestica. The sequence continues at coordinate 234,700,160 of NC_077233.1, read as the reverse complement.
ACAGTATCTTCAAGGAAAAGAAGAACTCATGAGGTGACAGTAAAGAAGGAGTACTTTTCAGGCATGAGAGATGCTCGTAAAAAGGTACAATGATAAGAGATCAAGTATGAGTGAGAAGATTCATTTTCCTGAGTTCAAATCTCGCCTCAGATACTTTGTAGCTATGGGACCCTGGGCAAATCACTTAATCCCAGTTCCCTAGTCCTTACTATTCTTCTTCCTTGGAACCAATACTTAGCACTGATTCTAAGGCAGAAGGTAAGGGTTTTAAGAAAAACAAAACAAGCTGGAGAAGGAAATGGTAAACCACTCTAGCATCTTTGCCAAGAAAATCCTAAATGGCATCACAAAAAGTTGAACACAATTGAAAACAACTAAACAATCACAATAAGGTTATGTAGAGATAAATAAGGAGTTTTATTTTCTCTTGGAGGGGACAGCTGGGTGGCTCAGTGGATTGAGAGCCATGCCCAGAGATGGAAGGTCTTGGGTTCAAATATGGCCTCAGATACTTCCCAGCTGTGTGACCCTGGGCAAGTCACTTAACCCCCATTGCCTAGCCCTTACCACTCTTTTGTCTTGGAACCAATACACAGTATTGATTCTAAGACAGAAGGTAAGGGTTTAAAAAATAAATTAAATAAAATTAAACAATATATTTTCTCCTTGAGGAAATAGAGAGCCACAGGAGTTGAAGAAAGGACCCACAGCCTATTTAGGACATAGAAAACATGGTCTTTGTTGCCTGCTGAGTTGTCTGAATGTGTCATTGACTTTTTTTTTTCTCACCAGTTCCCTGTATTAGCCTCCAGCTGAAAACTATCCAGAATACATGGAATAACATGCTTCCTCAATGCTGAAAGATAGTTGCTCTGTTTAAGCTCAAATTGATCTGATAGCTTTGTCAATAGCATACAATAGTCCCTTCAACCTTTCAACTCTTTTCTTAGTATCTTGTCAATTCCCTGAATATCCTTGATTGATCTTTTTCTTCCCAAGATAATTCCTCTACCCCACGTCAAGCTATAGCCTACATCATTTGAAAAGCCACCAGTGGGATTGAGGATTGGAGGTAGTAGCAATTTCAGCAGACCAGGAAAGGGCATAGAACATATCTAGGAAGAACTAAGGCCAGAGGCAAACTAAAATCAAGAAGAGTCGGTACTGAGGCAAGGAAGAAAATTCTTCAGTTTTCTTAGTCATGTCTGTCTTCAGTTTTCTTTTTTTTTTCAGAATATATGTTGGTACAATTTTCAATAATTGTTTTTTGACATTTTGAGATCCACATTCTCTCCCTCCTACCCTCTCCCTTTCCCAAGACAGCAAGTAATATGATGTAGGTTGTATGTGTGTTATTATACAATACATATTTTCATGTTCATCATGTTGTGAAAGAAGATACTTTTCCCTTACACTAGAGAGAAATTCATGGAGGAAATAAAGTGAAGAATGACATGCTTCAATCTGCATTTAGGCTTCATCAATTCTGTTTATAGCAATGCATAGTGTTTTTCATCATGAATCCCTTGGCATTGTCCTGGATCCTGGGATTACTGATAATGGTTGTCCTTCATACTTGATCATTGTACTTTCTTGCTGTTGCTATACACAATGTTCTTCCAATTCTGCTCACTTCATTTTGCATCACTTCATATAAGTCTTTCCAGGAGTTTTTGTGATCATCTCACTCATCATTTCTTATGGTACAATATATTATTCCATACAGTCATATCCCACAGCTTATTTAGATATTCCCCAATTGATAGACATCAATTTCCAGTTCTTTGCTACCACAAAAAGATCTGCTATAAATATTTTTGCACAAGTAAGTCTTTTTCCCCCTATCTTTGATCGTTTTGGGATCCAGACTTAGTGGTGGTATTGCTGGGTCAAAGGATATGCACAATTTTATGACCCTTTGGGCATGGTTCCAGATTTGCTCTCCAGAATAGTTGTATTCATTTATAGCTTCACCAGTAGCGTATTTGGGTCCCAATTTTTCTACATCTCCTCCAACATTATTATTTTCCTTTTTTTTTTTGGTCATATTAGTTAGTGTAATAGATGTGAGGTGCAACCTCAGAGTTGTTTTAATTTACATTCCTCTAATTAATAGTGATTTGGAGCATCTTTTCATATGATTAAAGAAAGTTTTAATTTCTTGGGTAATTAATTGTATTCTTATAAAATTGACCCTTTACTAGACACCTTTATTACAAAGTTTTCCCCCCAATTTATTGTTTCGCTCCCAATCTTGGTTTCACTGGTTTTGTTTGTGCGAAACCTCTTTAATTCCACGTAGTCAAAGTTATCTATTTTACATTTAATAATCTTCTCTATGTCTTATTTGGCCATAAATTCCTCCCTTATCTGTAGATCTGACAGGTAAACTTTTCTGTATTCTCCTAATTTGTTTATATCGCCTTTTATTTATAAATCATGTATCCATTTTAACTTTATTTTGGTGAATGGTGTGAGATGTTTGGTCTGTGCCTGGTTTCTGCCATACTATTTTCCAATTTTCTGAGCAATATTTGTCAAATAGTGATTCCATCATATCATCTGTGAAGAGTGATAGACTTATTTTCTCATTGCCTATCCTAATTCCTTCAATTTATTTTTTCTCTTATTGTTACAACTAGCATTTCTAGTATAATACTGAATAGTAGTGGTGATAATTGGCATCCTTGCTTCAACCCTGATATTGGGAAGACTTCTAGTTTATCCACATTGCATATATTTAGATGCTATTTTTCATTTTGAAGGTGTTCCATTAATTCCAATATTCACCAGTGTTTGTTTTTTTTAATAGGTAAAGGGATTGAATTTTATAAAAGCCTTTTCTACACCTATTAAGATAATCCTAGGTCAATATGGTCAATTATGGCGATGATTTCCTAATGTTGAACCATCCCTGCATTACTGATATAAAGCTCACCTGGTAGTGGAGTATGATCCTTATGATATATTATTATAATCTCCTTGCTAGTATTTAATTTAAAATTTTTTACATCAATATCCGTTAAAGATTGGTCTATAATTTTCTTTCTTTGTTTTTTCTCTTCCTGGTATCAGCACCATATTGTGTCAAAAAAAGGAATGTTGGTAGACTTCTTTCCTCAGCTGCTTTTTAAACAGTTTATAGTATTAGAATTAACTGTTCTCTAAAAGTTTGGTAGAATTCACTTGTGAATTGATGTGACCCTAGAACTTTTTTCTTAGAGAATTCATTGATGGCCTGTTCAATTTCTTTTTTATGATATGGGATGGTATAAGTATTCTATTTCCTCTTCAATTAATCTGAGCAAAGTGCATGTTTTAAAATATTCATTTGCTTTGTTGAGATTACCAGATTTATTGGCATACAACTGGGCAAAATAACTATTACTAATAACTTTAATTTCTCTTCATTGGTTGTGAATTCACCCCTTTCATTTCTGATGCTGGTAATTTGGCTTTCTTCTTTCTCTTTTTTAAATCAAATCAAACAATGATTTATCAATTATAATTTTCCCATAAAGGCAACTCCTTGTCTTATTTATTAGTTTCATGATTTTCTTACATTCAATTTTATTATTCTCTCCTTTGATTTCTCAGGATTTGTTATTTATGTTGGTATATATGTAGGGCCTTTAATATTTTACTATATAACAGAGGCAGAGTCAAGATGGCAGCATAGAGGCAGCGAAAGTTCAGACCTCTGAAAACCCTTCCTTACCGATTATAAACTAAATGCTCCTAGGGGACTGAAAATCAAACCTAACAGGACAGAGCCAAGGAATCCTCCTGCTGGGTTCAATTTAAAAGGTATGCTCCCCAAAAGTCTGAATTTGAGAACACTCAGGTTTAAGGGGAAAGAAGAAGGAAGGTCCCAGGACCCCTCCCCCACTGAGAGCACTGAGCCTCCAGCTGTAGCTGTAACTTCTGGGCAGGCAAGGCTGGGGGTCTAGAGGGAGTACCTTGCGGGCAAAGCTATGCCAGCCATGAACATAGGTGGTGGGGAAGCAGTTAGAGAAGAAGCACAGAGTGGGTAGCCCAATTGCAGCAGCAGAGACACTCCATATTGAGGCCCCTTTCCCAAGGTTTTGGCCTCAGGGCACATTTAACTTTGCAACTCCCCTGGACTTAATCCCATCAAAGCCTTCAGAGGGCCTGGAAGCTCAACAACCCTTCTCCACAGACTGTACTGAGACATTTGCTGACTAAGCTCCAAGGATGAAAGCTGAAAGAAAATCCCAAAACCACAGATCCAACAGAAAATGAGAGGAGCAAAAGAGCAGGCAATTACTGGGAGTAAAGAAGGGGTAAATATGAACAAAGAACAGAAAAAGTAAAAATAAATTACAATTGACAGATTCTATCCAGGCAATGAAAAAAGAGCAAATGGAACAGAGAGGGATGAAGGAACTCCAAGCAAAAAGAATAGAAACTCCAATGAATTGGATACAGACTTTGGAAGAACCCAAAATGCAATTCAAAACACAATTAAGAGAGGCTGAAGATAACTGGGAAAGGAACATAAAAAGCAAGATAAGTCATCTGGAAACAGAAAAGAGTGTCTTGAAAGACAAAATAAATCAGCTTGAAAATGAGGCAAAGGAGATGAAAGATCAGAAGCAGAAGGATGACCAAGAAGCTAGGAATGAAATCCAGTCTTTAAAAACCAGAATACTACGATTAGAAGCAAGCAACTTCACAAGGCAGCAGGACACTATAAAACAAAATGAAGGGGGCAGCTGGGTAGCTCAGTGGATTGAGAGCCAGGCCTAGAGATGGGAGGTCCTAGGTTCAAATCTGACCTCCGACACTTCTCAGCTGTGTGACCCTGGGCAAGTCACTTGACCCCCCATTGCCTAGCCCTTACCACTCTTCTGCCTTGGAGTCAAGGGTTTAAAAAAAATGAAAAAAATTTTAAAAATTGAGGAAAATATGAAGCACCTCACTCACAAAACAGAAGATTAGAAAATAATTCCAGGAGAGACAATTTAAGAATCATTGGACTACTGGAAGACCACAACAAAAGAAAAAGCCTGGACATCATACTACAGGAGATTATCCAAGAAAACTGCCCCAATATTCTAGAACAAGAGGGAAAAGTGGAGAATAAAAGAATCCAAAGATCACCTCCTGTACTTAAACCCTAACTGACAACACCCAGGAATGTTATAGCCAAATTCAACTCTCAGACCAAGGAAAAAATATTACAATTTGCTAAGAAGAAGTCATTCAGATACCATGGAACCACAGTGAGGATAACACAGGATCTGGCTGCATCTAAACTGAAAGACCGAAAGGCATGGAATATAATGTTCTGGAAAACAAGGTAAGTAGGTCTACAACCAAGAATCAACTACCCAGCAAAAGTGAGTATGTTCTTACAGGGGAAAGTATGGTCATTTAATAAAATAGAAAAATTCCAAGCATTTATAAAGAAAAGACCAGACATGAACAGAAAATTTGATGCCCCAACACAGAACTCAAGAGAATCATTGAAAGGTAAATTAAGAAAGAGGAAAAAAAGAAAAACAAAAAAAACCTTTTTTAAGAGACCAAATAAGTTAAAATAATATGTATCCCTATAAGAAAAGAGGTCATTGGTAATGCTTAAAAATTGTTATTACCTGGGTAGCTAGAAGAATTATACTTAGAGGGAACACTGATAAACTGTATAGGATAAAATGCCAAGACATAAATATGTATATAGATATGTGTACACATAAATACATATATATATGGATATATATACAACTAGAGCTAAAAAAGAGGTTAATACTAAAATAATGGGAAAAGAAACAAATGGGGGTAAATTTATATATCACAAAGAAGCTCATGGTGGGAGGGGGGAGAACATCAAGAGGTTGAAGATAGGAAATACTCAATTCTAACATGCATTAAAATTGACTCAAAGAAGGAAGAATCAAATATGCATGGTGGGGATGGAAACAGTAAAAGGGAGGGAGGGGGGTAGTTTAAAAAGACTGTAAAGAAAATAAGAGGGGAATAAGAAGGTGGGGCAGAAAGGGAAGTAAAATAAGGGTGGGAATTAGGGGAACTGATTAAAAACAAAACATTGGTGTAAAAGGAAATAGAGAAAGAAGAAAAGGCAGGACTAGGAGTAGAAATCAAAATTCTGGGAAATACACAGTTGGAATCATAACTCTAAAAGTGAATGGAATGAACTCACCCTAAAACACAAGCAAATAGAAGAGTGGATTAGAAACCAAAACCCTACCATATGCTGTCTACAAGAAACACACATGAAGAAGGTAGACACACATAGTATAAAAATAAGAGAATGGAGCCAAATATATTGGGTATCACCTGCTTTAAAAAAGGCATGAGTCGCAATCATGATATCTGATGTATACAAAGTAAAAATAGATCTAGTCAAAAGAGATTGGGAAGGTAATTACATCCTGATAAAAGGCAGTATAGACAATGAGGAAATATCAGTATTCAACATGTATGCACCAAATGTCATAGCATCCAAATTTCTAAATGAGAAACTAGTGGAGCTCAAGGATGAAATAGATAGAAAAACTATACTAATGGGAGACCTGAAACTTCCTCTATAAGAACTAGATAAATCAAACCAAGAAATAAAAAAGAAAGAGGTAAGAGAAGTGAATGAAATCTTAGAAAAATTGGAGTTAGTAAATGTGTGGAGAAAAATAAATAGGGACAAAAAGGAACACACCTTCTTCCCAACAACTTTTCAACATAGTACATTCACTAAGATTGACCATCTACTAGTGCATGAAAACATTGCAGAAAAGTGCAAAAGAGCAGAATTAATAAATGCAACCTTTTCAGATGACAATGCAATGAAAATAATAATTAGCAAGGGTACTTGGAGAGGAAAATCAAAAATTAATTGGAAATTAAACAATACAATTATCCAAAACAAGTTAAAGAACAAATTATAGAAACAATAATTTCATTGAAGAAAATGACAATGATGAGACATCCTTTCAAAATTTATGGGATGCAGTCAAAGCAGTACTCAGGGGGAAATTTATGTCCTTGAGTTTATATATTAACAAATTAGGAAGGGCAAAAGTCAATGAATTGGAAATACAAATTAAACAACTAGAAAGTGAACAAATGAAAAATCCTCAGATGAAAACTAAATTAGAGATCCTAAAAATCATAGGAGAAATTAACAAAATTGAAAGTCAAAGAACTATTGATTTAATAAATAAAACTAGAAGCTGGCACTTTGAAAAAACAAATAAAATAGACAAAGAATTGGTCAATATAATTAAGAAAAGGAAAGAAGAAAACCAAATTGACAGTATCCAAGATGAAGAGGGAGACCTCACCTCTAAGGAAGAGAAAATTAAGGCAATCATTAAAAAGTATCATGCCCAATTACATGGCTATAAATATGGCAATCTAGGTGATATTGATGAATATTTACAAAAATATAAATTGCCTAGACTAACAGAGGAAAAAACAGACAACCTAAACAACCCCATATCAGAAAAAGAAATTGAACAAGCCATCAAAGAACTCCCAAAGAAAAAATCCCCAGGTCCAAATGGATTCACAAATGAATTCTATCAAACATTCAAAGAACAACTAATCCCAATATTATACAAACTATTTGACAAAATAAGCAAAGAAAGAGTTCTGCCAAATTCCTTTTACAACACAAATATGGTACTGATTCCAAAGCCAGGCAGGTCAAAAAAAGAGAAAGAAAACTATAGACCAATCTCCTTAATGAGTATAGATGCAAAAATCTTAAATAGGATACTAGCCAAAAGACTCCAGCAAGTCATCACAAGGGTTATTCACTATGACCAGGTAGGATTCATACCAGGAATGAAAGGATATTCAATATTAAGAAAACCATCCACATAATTGACCATATTAACAAGCAAACTGACAAAAATCACATTATTATCTCAATAGATGCAGAAAAAGCCTTTGACAAAATACAACACCTATTCCTATTGAAAACAATAGAAAGTATAGAAATACAAGGGTCTTTCCTAAAAGTAATAAAGTATTTCCTAAATAAAATAAATAATAATAATAATAAATATATCTAAAACCATCAGGAAACATCATCTGCAATGGGGATAAACTAGAAGCCTTCCCAGTAAGGTCAGGAGTGATGCCCATTATCACCTCTATTGTTTAACATCACACTAGAAAAACTAGCTATAACAATTAGAGAAGAAAAAGAAACTGCAGGTATTAAAGTAGGCAATGAGGAGACCAAGCTATCACTCTTTGCAGATGATATGATGGTCTCCTTAAAGAATCCTAGAGAATCTACTAAAAAGCTAGTGGAAATAATCAACAACTTTAGCAAAGTTGCAGGATACAAAATAAACCCACATAAGTCATCAGCATTTCTATATTTCCAACACATCTCAGCAGCAAGAATTAGAAAGAGAAATACCATTTAAATTCACCTTAGACAATATAAAATATCTAGGAATCTATCTGCCGAGACAAACACAGAAACTATATGAACACAACTACAAAACACTCTCCACACAATTAAAACTAGATCTAAAGAATTGGAAAAATATCGATTGCTCATGGGTAGGATGAGATAACATAATAAAAATGACAATCCTACCCAAATTAATTTACTTATTTAGTGCCATACCCATTGAAGTACCAAAAAACTTTTTTACTGAATTAGAGAAAACCATAACAAACTTCATTAGAAAGAACAAAAGGTCAAGGAAATCCACGGAAATTGTGAAAAAAAAATGCAAATGTAGGAGGCCTTGCAGTCCCAGGTCTCAAACTATATTATAAAGCAGTGGTCACCAAACAATTTGGTACTGGCTAAGAGACAGAAAGGAGAATCAGTGGAATAGACTTGGGGTAAATGACCTCAGCAAGACAGTCTATGATAAGGCCAAAGATCCCAGATTTTTGGACCAAAACCCACTATTTGATAAAAATTGCTGGGAAAATTGGAAGACAGTATGGGAGAGATTAGGCTTGGATCAACAACATCTCACACCATACACCAAGATAAACTCAGAATGGGTGAATGACCTGAATATAAAGAAGGAAACTATAAGCAAATTAAGCGAGCACAGAATAGTATACATGTCAGATCTTTGGGAAAGGAAAGACTTAAAACCAAGCAAGAGCTAGAAAAAAAATCACAAAAATGTAAAATCAATAATTTTGATTACATCAAATTAAAAAGGTTTTGTACAAACAAAACTAATGCATTGAAAATTAGAAGGGAAGCAACAAATTGGGAAACAATCTTCATTACAAAAACCTCTGACAAAGGTCTAATTACTCAATTTTATAAAGAGTTAAACCAGTTGTACAAAAAATCAAGCCACTCTCCAACTTGCCCAAATGGGCAAGGGACATGAATAGGCAATTTTCAGTTAAAGAAATCAAAACTATTAATAAGCACATGAAAAAGTGTTCTAAATCTCGTATAATCAGAGAAATGCAAATCAAGACAACTCTGGGGTATCACCTCACACCTAGCAGATTGGCTAACATGATAGCAAAGGAAAGTAATGAATGCTGGAGGGGATTTGACAATGTTGGAACATTGTCATTGCTGGTGGAGTTGTGAATTGATCCAACCATTTTGGAGGGCAATTTGGAACTATGCCCAAAGGGAGCTGAAAGACTGCCTGTCCTTTGATCTAGCCATGGCACTGCTGGGCTTGTACCCCCAAAGAGATAATCAGGAAAAAGACTTGTTCAAGAATATTCATAGCTGTTCTCTTTGTAGTGGCAAAAAATTGGAAAATGAGGGGATGCCCTTCAATTGGGGAATGGCTGAACAAATTGTAGTATATGTTGGTGATGGAATACAATTGTGCTCAAAGGAATAATAAAGTGGAGGAATTCCATGGGGACTGGAACAACCTCCAGGAATTGATGCAGAGGGAGAGGAGCAGAACCAGGAAAACACTGTACACAGAGACTGATACACTGTGGTACAATCAAACCTAATGGACTTCTCCATTAGTGGCAATGCAGTGATCCTGAACAACTTGGAGGAATCTATGAGAAAAACCACTATCCACATTCACTGTGGGAGTAAAAACACCGAAGGAAAACAACTGCTTGAATACATGGGTTGAAGGGATATGGTTGGGGATGTATACTCTAAATGAACATCCTAGTGCAGACATCAACAACATGGAAATAGGTTCTGATCAAGGACACAAGTAATACCCAATGAATTTGCGCATTGGCTGTGTGGGAAGGGTGGATGGAGTGGAGGGAGGGAAATAATGTGATTATTTTAACCAAGGAATAATGTTCTAAATTGACTAAATAAACTAATTCAAATGGGGAAAAAAATAAGCACATGAAAAAGTGTTCTAAATCTCGTATAATCAGAGAGATGCAAATCAAAACAACTTGAGGTATCACCTCACATCTAGCAGATTGGCTAACATGACAGCAGTCAAGTAATGAATGCTGGAGGGGATGTGGCAAAGTCGGGACATTAATGCATTGCTGGTGGAGTGGTGGAGTTGTGAATTAATCCAGCCATTCTGGATGGCAATTTGGAACTATGCCCAAAGAGCACTAAAAGACTGTCTGCCCTTTGATCCAGCCTTAGCACTGCTGGGTCTGTACCCCAAAGAAATAATAAGGAAAAATACTCATACGAGAATATACATAGCTGGAACTCTTTGTAGTAGCAAAAATTTGGAAAATGAAAGGATGCCTTTCAATTGGGGAAAGGACTGAACAAATTGTGGTATATGTTGGTGATGGAATACTATTGTGCTCAAAGGAATAATAAAGTAGAGGAATTCCATGGGGACTGGAACAACCTCCAGGAATTGATGCAAAGTGAAAGGAGCAGAACCAGGAGAATATTGTACACAGAGACCGATGCACTGTGGTACAATCAAATGTAATGGACTTCTCCATTAGTGGCAATGCAGTGATCCTGAACAACTTGAAGGGATCTATGAGAAAGAACTGTATCCACATTCAGAGGAAAAACTGTGGGAGTGGAAACAAAGAAGAAAAACAACTGCTTGATTACATGGATCAAGGGGATATGATTGAGGATCTAGACTCTAAATGAATATCCTAATGCAAACACCAACAACATGGAAATAGGTTCTGATCAATGACACACGTAATACCCAGTGGAATTGTGTGTTGGCTACGGGAAAGGTGGAGAGAGGGAAGGGTGAGAAAGAATATGATTCTTGTAAACAAGGAATAATCTTCTAAATTAACTAAATAAATAACTTACAATAAAATTTTTTTTTTTACTATTTCAGAAGTCTTAGAATTCTTTGGTTCAACTTTGTGAAACTTCTTTAATGTTTGTTTTGGACCCTGCCTTTTGTTATTGGAAGTGCTTTTGCTTTTTTCTACAGTGAGAAGTTGTTACATGTTTTTTGTCCATACTATTTGCTTAGTGCTATTAATGCTAGCATGACTATGATGCATAGCTTGAAAACTTTTTCTAGTTTTTCAGTTACATGCCTAATTCATTGATCTGCTTTCTCTCTTTTACGGATGTAAGCATTTAAATATATAAAATTTCCCCTAAGTATTGCTTTGGCTGCATCCCCAAAATTTTGTTATGCTGTCTCCCTTGTCATTTTCTTTCATGACATTGTTGATTGTTTCTATGATTTGTTCTTTGACTTATTCATTCTTTAGGACTAGTTTGTTTAGTTTCCAATTAATTTTTAGTCTTCTTTTCTGTAGCTCTTTGCTGAGCATAACTTTTATAGCACTATTTTCTGAAAAGGATTCATTCAATATTTGTGCCTTTCTCCATTTGATTGTGAGGCCATTTGAGGTTTTCTTGGCAAGAATATTGGCGTGGTTTGGCATTTCTTTCTACAGCTTATTTTAAAGATGAAGAAATGAAGCAACTAGGGTTAAGTGACTTTCCCAGAATCATGCAACTTGTAACTGTCTGGGGCTGGATTTGAACACAGAGATTAATATTCATGATTCCAAACCCAGTTATCTATTTTCTATACCACCTAGAAGTCCAGAAGAAAGGAATCAAAAGATAAATAGAAAAGTACAAGAACAGAGCAATCATTTTGTGATAGATTGGTAGAAGTTGAAGAGACAGAGCAAGCAGTTGGTAAATGATCCAAGAGATCTACAGAAAATGGGAGAACGATAGAGAAAATGTTTGTAGCAGGAAGAAAGGACACCAAGAAATGAAGGCAGTTTGCTACTCTATATTTATTTGCCTATATTCCTCTTTTACACTGGTAAAAGCCAATCCTTAATGAGTTTGATCAAGTTTGGAAAAACAACTGAGGGCTGAGTATGAGAAATTCTTCTCCCTGGGATGGTTCAGTGAATGGTCAGTAGCAACAATAAGATGTCTTATCCAAAATCAGATGAAGGTAAAGATAGAAAAGAGGAAAGTCTGCTCCCAAAAAAAGACCCACCTTCACTCCTATTGAGTTTTCTGTGTTTGGAAAGACAGACCACTAACACAACGGGTACCATGCTGAAAGGATTCTGAGGAAGGAATTGGGCAAATGAATGGGGTAAAAATGCATTACACAGATGTGGAAAGATACAAAAGATGAATTTAACCCCCAAAATCTATTTTGTATAATTGTGGAGCTGAGATGGAGGTGGGGTAAGGGTGTCCAGTGAGAAGCAGGATAAAGCAGACTCACTCAAAAGTCCATTTCAAATGGAGAATCATGAAATTGTATTCCAGCAACTTTGCGTCCACTTTGAGTTGTCACACAGAAATCTACAGACAGCAGAGCTCTGGGGAAAGGGCTAGACTGAAGTATGAGAGCAGCAAGAATCTGAAATATCTTACTGAGGAAGAAGGAAGCCCACTGGAAGAGTGGTCTCTGTGAGATGTAGGAATAATAGTCTCCAAACCACAGTGGGGAAGAATTAAGTACTCTGAGGGCTATGGGAGCTATGCCCTCTGAATATTAACAGAAAGCCCTTGTGGCTTCATCCTAGTTATGACTGATAGTGAATGTGTGAGCTTGGAGCAAATGACTTTCCCTTGGAACTGGAGCAGCAAAGAGTAGTACCATCCTACAAGTGATGTTATTAGATCACCTACTTGGTTTGATATAAAACAAAAACTTAGCTTGAGTGTAAAAGATCTTTGACTAACCTCAAGGACAGACAGAAAATATTTGCATTTCTAGTGCCAGATATAGTTCTCAGTTCTTTGAAGTCAGTATATATATATACATATATATATAAACTTGGAAAAGAAGATACCTGGGACACCCTTGATTGCTCCCTTAATTATCCAATTCAGAACTGTCTGAAAGGGTGTCATGGTGTGGATAATAAATTTTCAAACTTTACTCACTAATTTCCCTTTGGAAGAAGATCAAGTGGCCCTAGCCATCCCATATGCACCTGGAGGACAATTGCTCTGAATTTCGCTCATTGGAACAGAAATGACAGAATGTTAATTTGCTTCCTAACCATATGTCATAGTCAGAAATCAAATAAGCAATTACACAGCACTAAATTGAATTCATTTCAGATTCAGATGGGCAGCCTGATCCTCGAGGTCTTAAAAGAAAATAACCATCCTAAGTGGGATAAAATTTTGAAATATGCTTTTGGGTGAGTTTGTTTTGTCCTACCTTTCAAGTCACCCCACATCCACCCCCAACCCCACCTCAGGTCTGGGTCTATGTAAAATGGCTCTTTTGGTGAATTCATCCTTGGCACTCTCCCATATCTTCTCTCAAAATCCCCTAAGACTCTTACTTATCAAGATCTAAAAACCTTTGAGACTTGAATAGATGACTTCCCAATGGTGAAATTTTAGATCCTATGATAAACTCTGGGGAATTGTGTTTGTTTGTTTGTTTGTTTGTTTGTTTGTTTGTTTGTTTGTTTGTTACAGAGCACAAATTTACAAACCTAAGATACATTTACCAGGTGAACTCTTGGCCTTATCTTCCCCACTTTTCCTTAACAGAGGTCTTACAGTGTTCTGGGATCTCTCTCTGCGAGGGGTCCAATGTCTATCATTATGGTTGATTTGAAGAAGTATTCAGTATTACTTAGCATAGGCATTATTTTATGCATTTTATTGTGAAGTTCAAAATTGTTAGATACAGCTCAAGAAGAAGTGACTTTCTCAATGTGAGACATTTAATAAGTACCAGAGTCAGTATTTGAACCCAGGTTCTCTAATTATAAATCCAACACTTCCAAAATACTCCCCTGTCTATGTACTTTTTTTTCCTCATCATATTGTCTAAGCAACTACTTACTTCTATGCCTGACCTTGACTACAACATGTCCATGTTGTGCTGGTTCAAACATCTTTGTCTCTAGGCATTAACCCACTCCCTACATGATCTTGCCAGCAAAACTCTATTTCACCTTCTTTCTTTTTCTTCCTTCGTTCCATCCTTTCTTCCTCCCTTCCTCCCTCCCCCCTCTCTCTTCCTTTCTCTCCCTCTCTCTTTTTTCTTTCTCTATCACTCTCCTCTCCCTCTCTTTCTCTTTCTTTTTCTCTCTCTTTCTCTCTTCTTTTCACGTGGCCAGGAAATGTCTAAGGCCAAGTCTGACTCCAGGCCTGGTGCTTTATCCAGTGTGCTACCTATCTACCCCTTTCTAACTACTTTCTCTCTACTTTAAGTTGGCACAGAAATCTGCAGTCTACAGGGTTTTTCTGGGAAGGGCTGGACTGAAATATGAGAGCAGCAAGAATCTGAAACACCTTAGCAGGGAGAAAGATGGTCGAGAATTTTTGGATTCCTTTTGACCTAACTCCTAGATGATGATGGTGACTGATATGGATATTGCTGAATAACGTGTCACTCATGTGATAGGATAATAGATGTAGAATTATAAGAAACATTAGAGGTCATCTAGTCCAATTGTCTCATTCAATAGATGAAAAAATTGAAGTTCAAAGAAGGTAAGTGACTTACCTATCGTCACACAGCTACTCAGTGAGCCAACAAACATTTATTAAGTACTCACTATGTGCCAGGCACTATGCTCTGAGCTGGCAATACAAAGAAAGGCAAAAATCATTCCCAGTTCTCAAGAATCTTGGTCTAATGGGGAGAGAAGTTGCACAAAAAAAAGAAGGGGGCAGCTGGGTAGTTCAGAGAGCCAGGCCTAGAGATGGGAGGTCCTAGGTTCAAATCTGGCCTCAGCCACTTCTGAGCTGTGTGATCCTGGGCAAGTCACTTGACCCCCATTGCTTAGCCCTTGCCACTCTTCTGTCTTGGAGCCAATACACAGTATTGACTCCAAGAAGAAAGGTAAAGGTTTAAAAAAAAAAGAAAAAAACTATTTGCAAGCAAGATAAATACAGGATAAATATGAAATAATGAATAGAAGGCACTAAGATTAAGGAGGATGAGGAAAGGATTTTTGAAGAAGATGGGGCTCAAAATGAAGCTTGAACCAGGAAGCAGAGATGAGGAGGGAAAGTAATCTAGGCAGGAGGCACAACCAGTGAAAATGCTTAGATTTGAGAGATGGAGTATTCAAGGAATAGCAAGAAGCCCAGTCTAGTGAGATCAAAGAGTAGTAGAGGGAAACCAATAAATGCCTGAGACAAGATTTAAACCTATGTCATCCTCAGGCCAAATCATGGGTTATGCATCCCAATTCTCCTACTGTTCTAGTTTGGGTTAGTTTATTCCTAACTGGCATTATCCTCCCTGGATGTAACCAAAGAGATGATGCTTGGTGGTTCCCATTCAGGAAAAGAATTAGATCCATTTCCATGGGAGTGGTCTAGACCAAAGATTTGGGGTGGCTGCCAAGGATCTGAGGGATGAATCACAGATTGACTCAGCAAGACTAAAGATGGCTAATGGATTTCCCTACTTTGTTGGAAGTCCAAACCAACAGTTATTAGTTCCAAGATTCTGTTTAAATTGTCACAATATATAATTTTGGTTAATTCATGGAAATAAACCTATATCATTTACTGAAATAATTAGCATTTATGGATTTGTTGGTTTGTGTGTAGGGAAAGAGAAGGAACACAGGGTTATGGATCCATTCAAAGGGGTTGTTATAGATGTGGGAGTGAATAGAGTACTGGATCTAGAGTCAGAAGAAGTGAGTTCAAATCCCATTTCTGGCACTAATTACCCATGTGACCTCAGACAAATTAGTTTAGCTCCCTCTGTTGCCTTATCTACAGAATGAAAAAGTTGGTCTAGGTGACTTATAAAGTCCTTTCTATATGTGAATTTTAAAACTACTCTACCCTACTCAGGCCATACTTAAGAAGATCTGATTTAGCTATTTCCTGATTAGTAACAATGGAAATACTTTGTTTAACAGAATCAAGTCTTGGGAACTATACATTTCTCCACCCTACTCAGTTTAACAAGGTCAGGATGCCTGCACCATACTCAAAGATTTAATTATCTGAGGAAATGGCCTTCAACAGACATGTGCAGAAAAAGCAGACAGACCCCTGGACGGTCCTAAGTCAAGCTAAGCTATCGTTGGTACAGATGAGACACAGGAGAGTGATGTAAAACCGATAAGGCACCTCACTGGCTCTCTTTGCCCTCTTTCCCTGGAGAGGTGACTCTGGCTGGCAGCATGCTAGGCATTCTGACATCTTGGAGTGATGGCAGTTATTTGTCTGGGTTTGGCGGTGAGTTTGCCCTTGAGCTGATTCAGGTTCAGGCATTTTGGCTGAGCCCTTTTGGAGTTCAGGCTAATTCCTTCCTCTTTCACATTCCAAAACCTTACTTTCTAGATCTCTTAATCTTCCTGCCCGGTTTTAGCCAGGCAGGAGAAATCCTACTCTTTTCCTTCTTCCTTCTTCTTAATTTCCTCCACTATATCAATTAAATTGCCATAAAATTTCCAGCTGACTTGGGTATTTTATTATTTGGTATTTTCCCTGGTGACAAATTAAATTTAGATTTTAAGTCACAATGCTAAAATTATCCTTTACATATATCTATATCTATGATACTATGATAAGATTGCTCCATCAAAACCAATTGGTGCTTCCAAGGAGAACATGGCTCTCCTGACTTTTTTTTCTTTAAAAAAATTGGGGTGGAGGGCATCTGGGTTGCTTAGTGGATTGAAAGCCAGGCTTAGAAATGGGAGGTCCTAAATTCAAATCTAGCCTCAACTGCTTCCTAGCTGTGTGACCCTGGGCAAGTCACTTAACCCCCATTGCCTAGTCCTTACCATTCTTCTGCCCTGGAACAAATACACAGTATTGATTCTAAGGTAGAAAGTAAGGTTTTTTTTTAATTAATTAAATTAAATTAAATTTAAAAAATAAAAATAAATTTTATTTTATACTAATAGCCACCACCAACAACAAAAAACATTTAAATAAACAAGTGCATAAAAAGTTATGTGCAAAACCACAAATTCTCTGACCTTCTTTTGAAGGAAGAAAAAAAATCCTTCAAGCCCCAGGTGAAGATTCTAATACGGGAATTGCTAAGGAGAGGCAAAGAACAAAAAAGGAACAAAGGTTCTATCCTAGGACCTTTGAGATAGAGGAGGGAGGTCGGCAGAGAAGCACTGGGTGGACTGGGGCAACATAACCAGTGGGAAATCATTTACCAGGGTCTGGAACTCATCTGACACAATAGCAGGCTGAGGGAAATGCCAGGGCTTTTCAGTATGGAATTTATTTGTTTTAGATTCACCCTAGGCTCTGAGCAGCAATTCCTACAGCCACCAAATGAAGAACATTCTCTAATGGAACAGAGTAATAACCCAATTTGAATGTCATTAGGGGCTGTATTTCTGCATTGGATCTCACAACAGCTAAGTGTTCAACCTAAACAGAGAAAAGGAACTATTCTGATTTTGGATATCTACCTGTTAGCAACTGAAGTAGAGAGCTGTCATTGAGATTTTTAGACAGAAAACATGAAGTTTGGGAAATACAGTTTTCAGTGAATAAATGAATAAAAAATATTTTAATAATATTTATTTTTCCTGATTATATGTAAAAGAGAAGGAAGGAAGGAAGGAAGGAAGGAAGGAAGGAAGGAAGGAAGGAAGGAAGGAAGGAAGGAAGGAAGGAAGGAAGGAAGGAAGGAAGGAAGGAAGGCAGGGAGGGAGGGAGGGAGAGAGAGAGAGAGAGAGGGAGAGAGAGAGACAGAGACAGAGAGAAAGAAAGAAAGAAAGAAAGAAAGAAAGAAAGAAAGAAAGAAAGAAAGAAAGAAAGAAAGAAAGAAAGAAAGAAAGAAAGAAAGAAAGAAAGAAAGAAAGAAAGAAAGAAAGAAAGAAAGAAAGAAAGAAAGAAAGAAAGAAAGAAAGAAAGAAAGAAAGAAAGAAAGAAAGAAAGAAAGAAAGAAAGAAAGAAAGAAAGGTTTGCATCCAGATTCTATCAGTTCTTTCTTCAGAGGTAGATGGCATTTTCCCCATGAATCTTTGGGATGGTCTTGGATCACTAGGTCATTCACAGTTGATCATCCAAAAATATTGCTGTTACTGTGTACAATGTTCTGGTTCTGCTCACTTTACTTTGCATCAGTTCATGTTTTAAGATTTTTTTCAAAATCATCCTGCTGATCATTTCTTATGGTAGTAGTCTCTCGGTAACCGAGGATGACGATTGTCTTTGTGTGTTTTCATCTATGGAGGATAGATGAGTGTGCACAAAGACACTTGTGCATGAAGGAGATTTAAGTGGAAGAGTCGTTGCACAGAGACAGTCCCACTCTCTTGGCGTTGGAAGCCTGGGTCCAATGGCATGAAAAGTCGTTACACCTGGAGACTTCCTCAGCTGCATTGGATGGCCGTGTTATCTTTTGTGCTCCATCACGCCCTAAGCACTCCACAGTGCTTTGCTGCGTTGCCCTCTCAGCCGTTGGACCTTCTTATTGGTTTCTTCCGTCTGTTCAGCCAAAGCAGTCTTCACATGCTGGGTGAGCAAAGCCCTGGTTCACCAGGGGTCCACGACGACCCGATGGCTACCCTCACAAGGTTTAGCTGGCCTGTCGAAGCCTTTGCCTGGGGTGTGGCCACTGCCACATGCTTGCAGCTACTGGGAGCCACAAGTGAGAGCTGGGTGTCAGGTGGGGGTCAGAGGCTGGAGAGCTGCCCTAGAAGGGCACAAAAAGCCCTCCATACCAAAGATACTACCCCTCCCTAAGCACCCCATACACCCCTCATTTCTTATATCACAATAGTATTCTATCCCACAACTTATTCAGCCATTCCATTCCCCAATTGATGCATAACCCCTTAATTTTTAGTTTTTGCTGCCACAAAAAGAGCTGTGTGTAGATAGAATCTGATCCCTTCCCCTCCCCCCCCAGTTCATCCCCACCTCATCTAATAAAATATGACACTTGGAATTATTGATATTAATTTAAATCTTACAGCTGCTATAAACTTTTTTTTGTACAAATAGGCCCTTTCTCCCTTTTTTTGATCTCTGGGAGACAGACCTGGTAGTGATATTGATAGATAAAAGGGTATGTAGAGTTTAAGAATCCTTTGGCCACAATTCCAAACTGCTCTCAGAATGTTTGCATCAGATCACAACTCCACCAACAGTGCATTAGGGGGGCAGCTGGGTAGCTCAGTGGATTGAGGACCAGGCCTAGAGATGGGAGGTCCTAGGTTCAAATCTGACCTCAGCCACTTCCTGGCTGTGTGACTCTGGGCAAGTCACTTGACCCCCATTGCATAGCCCTTACCACTCTTCTGCCTTGGAGCCAATACACAGTATTGACTCCAAGAAGGAAGGTAAGGGTTAAAAAAAAAAAAAACAGTGCATTAGTATCCCAGTTTCCCCACATACCCTTCAACATTTATCATTTTCCTTTTCTGTCTGAAAGTGTGAGGTAGTACCTCAGAGTTGTTGTAATTTGCATTTCTCTAATCAATAAGAATTTTGATCATTTTTCATATGGTTATACATAGCTTTGATTTCTTTATCTAAAAACTGCCTGTTCATATCCTTTGACCATTTATCAATTGGAGAATGACATATTTTATAAATTTGACTTAGTTCTCTATGTATTTGAGAAATGAGATCTTTATCAGAGAAACCTGTTATAATTTTTTTCTCTCCAACTTTCTGCTTTCCTTCTTATCTTGAAAAAAAGCATTTATTAGGTATTTGTTCTTTGCCAGACAGATGATAAACACTGAACCTACAAATCAAAAAGAGAAACCAACATTGTAAGATTCCTACTCACAATGGACTTCCATTCTAGGATATGATTTATAAAAGCTAGTAATGGCCAGGAAAGGGCATTTTGGCCAAGGAAGTCAGATGGATGATCAATGGAATCCCATGACTAAAGACTGACATGACCTTTAAAACTGGGTTGAAGCAATGGTAATGTTGATGTGATTAGTCTTCTCAGATCAATAAGTAAAAAAGTGGAAGTGAAATGGGCTACTCATGAGAGGTGGCATAACCCATAGACTGGTTGAGGTGGCTCATGGTCAATTGGTATCTATTCCTTCACCCCACATAGGGTCAGGCCTCTCCAATCAGGATGGAAGACTTCTGCCTTGGTGCATAGCATCTCCCTGTGCTAGAATGTTCCTAGTAACCATGTTTGGCTAGACCCTACCCCTAGTATCTGCTGTCTCTTCTATCTGTCTCCTTTTGCTGATGTAAGCTAGAAAAATGACACACTGATCTTTTTTTCTTGTATTTCCCAATCAAGACTCCATGTAATGCATTTTTTAGATCTATATGGAAGAGTTTCAAGGTTGTTGTGGTAGTCACTGTGGTTATTGTTGTTTGTCCTTCAGATATGTTTTAACTTGATCATGAATTGGATTTAAGTGAGGTAGAGTTGCACAGGGCCATCATACTCATTCTCACTGCTCAAGTTATACAAGTCCAGTGGTAAGACAAAAGTGAGGATGACTAGTGATGACTCAGTATACAGTAGATGACCTTGGCATCTTTGATATCTGCCACGCTCTAAGCACTCCATAACACCTGCTTCCGCCACCTTCATAGCCTTTGGAACAAATTATTCTTATCC
Source organism: Monodelphis domestica (assembly GCF_027887165.1). Classification (NCBI taxonomy): domain Eukaryota; kingdom Metazoa; phylum Chordata; class Mammalia; order Didelphimorphia; family Didelphidae; genus Monodelphis; species Monodelphis domestica. Next base: position 234,679,224 of record NC_077233.1, on the reverse strand, counting down.
TCCCATTATAACTGGAGAAGTCTTCACATACTTGGAGTAGACAATTCCCTAACTCATCAATGGAGCTGAGGCTTGTTGGTTACCTTTAATCTGGTTTAACCAACCTGCCAAGATGGTTTACTGGGGTGTGACTATTGAGGAGTCTACAGCTTCTTGGAATGATAGTTGGATGAAAGTTGGACACCAAAGGTGGAAGAGCATCCCTGAGGTGCTAGTCCTCTCTGAACATATCATAAAGCAGTTGAACAGGGCTTTCCTATACTTCTTCCTGCTACTCCCCTATGCCTTTTCATTATCTGTCTCACAAACCAAGAATAATTTCCTTCCTCACTTCCTCCTCTTATCATTTCTGGATTTCTTCAAGACTCAGCTCAAATACTACTTTCTGCAGGAGGCCTTCTGAGATTCCCTACTCTTACAACTTAGTATCTTCCCGCTGCAATTGCCTTTCATCTACTACATATTTATTTGTTTGCATCTTGTCTTCTTATGAGAATGTGAGGTAGTAGACAAGGGAAAGGATCCTGTTTTTCCTTTTTCATTCCCAACATTTAGCATAGTTAATATCACAGAATAGACATTTAATAAATGTTTGTTGATAGTAAATACTTTGTTATAATTTAACAACTGATAATAAATAATACATGCATGATTGAATGACAGATCAAGTGGAGTTTCTAAGATAGAACATAGGAAGAACTTTCAAAAATTTGGTGATATTCAGAATTTTTTTTTTACTTTAAAAAATACTGTCATTAAATCTAGTTAGCCTTACAATTGGAGCATAGAAATTTCTTGAACCTGTGATTGTCTTTATTTCATTTCATTTTTAAATATTTATTTTTCTCAATTACATGTAAGTTTTTAAACGTTCATTTTTTCACACTGTTTGTTTACTAAGTAAGATAAATTCAAAATGGTAATATGCGATTTAGACTTAAAGTGTGAAACCATAAACAACTTAGGAGAGATTGGAATAGTTTGCTTGTTATCTATGGATAAGGGAAGAATTTATGAACAAAAAAAGAGATAGAGTCAAAATGGATAATTTTGATTATATTAAGTTAAAAAAAGTTTTACATAAACAAAACCAATGCAGCTCAGACTAGAAGGAAAGCAGAAAACTGAATGAATTTTTAAAAACAAGTTTCCCTAAAAAAGAACTCATTTCTCAAATATATAGAGAAATGAGTCAAATTTATAAAAATTCAAGTATTTTTCCCCAACTGATAAATAGTCGAAGGATATGAACAGGCAGTTTTCAAAAAAAACGAAATCAAAGTTGTCCATAGCCTCATGAAAAAATGCTCTAAATCACTATTGATTAGATAAATGAAAATTAAAACAATTCTGAGATACCATATCATACTTATAAGTTTGACTAATATGACAAAAAAAGGAAGATGGAATGTTTTGTAGGAGATGTGGAAAAATTGGGAAACTAAATCACTGTTGCAGCTGTGAATCGATCCAACCACTCTGGAAAACAATTCAAAACTATGTCCACAGAGGTATAAAATTATGTATGCTCTTTTATCTAGCAATATCACTGCTTAGCTTGAATCCTAAGAGACTGAAAAAAAAAGGGAAAGGACCTATATGCACAAAAATATTCAAAGCAGTTTGTTTTGTTGGTGGCAAAGAATTGGAAACTGAGGGGAGAGTCATCAATTGGGGGATAGCTAAACAACTGTGATATATGATTGTGATGGAAATCCTATTGTGCTATCAGAAATGAGGAACAAGATGGTTTCAGAGAAATCTGAGAAGATTTATGAGAACTGATGCAAAGTAAAGTAATCAGAACCAGGAGGATATTATGCATGGTGATAGCAATATTGTATGATGTCCAACCGTGAAAGAATTACTCTGATTAACATAGCAATCTAAGACAGTTCTGAAGGACTCATGATGAAAAATGCTATCCCATCTCCAAAGAAAGGACTGATGGAGTCTGAATGCAGGTTGAAGCATACTAATTTTTACTTTCTTTATTGTATGTATTGGTCTGTGATTTCCTTCACAACGTGAATAATATGGAAATATATTTTACAATGTCTTGCTGTCTTAGGGAGAGGGGAGAGGACAGAGAAAGGGAAAGAATTTGAAACTCAAAAAATTTTAAAGTTAATGTTAAAATTATTTTACACGTAATTTTACATGTAAAAATTATAACTACAACCCAGAACTGCATATGAGCAATGCAATCGGATCCTTAACCTAGTATCAGCAAAAGGTGTTTTATAATCTCTTTCTGACCAGTTGTCCAATCTCTTTACAGTTTGTGGGCTAAGAGCTCCTGAAGCTGCTACTGCCACTGACAGAGCTGCCTCTAAGGCATCCTGAAGTTGCTGAGGTGGGTCTGTGCTGCCCCCAACCAGCACCATGGGGAGACAGATCTTTCCTGTTGACCTCTTAAGTTGTCTTGGGTTGGAAAACTACTTCAGCCCAACCTTTTGTTGGCTCACCCACCCTAGAATGTGATTGGAGAATTATTTTAAAGTTGTCTGGAAGGGAATTTGGGAAAGTTCAGATGAGTTCTGTCTCAACTCCACCATCTTGGCCCTTGATGCCTATAATATTATTTTAAGAAGTATAGAAGGTAGTCTGAGAAACTAGCCTCATATTCCACCTCACACTGAAAGGTCATTTAATGGAGGTCATAGTGCAAATATTCACTGCATGGTGTGATGGACAGAGCTTTATAGCTGGAGTCTGATGGACCTGTATTTAAATCCTGCCTCTCTCACTCCCTTTAGCTGTGTTACCCTAGACAAAGCATCTTTAACCTCATCAGCCTTATCTTTACATTGAGAATAATCATATCTGTATTATAACTCTCATAGGGTTGTTGTGAGGAACAAATAAGCTAATGCATATGAAAGCATGATATAAATTATAATTAAAATAATTGAATTATATAATATGAGACAAAAGAAACCATAAATGCTATTTAATCAGATTTTTCTTATTTTTCAGAGGAAAATAAGAGTAAGAGAGGTAAAATTACTTGGCCAAACTCACACAACTGGTGTCAACATTGGAAAAACAATTCAGTTAAATTCACTAGGCATTTGTTGACTGTCAACTCTAGTCAAATTACTGAGAAACATTAAAGAAAAATTTAAAACAATTTTAAAAGCCTGCCTTCAAGGGGTTAATATTCTTTCTTGAGGGTATGATATGTATATTGATAAGTAATTATAAAATGTGTTGAGGAGAAATGGAAACCAGTGATAACTAGGGAAAGCAGAAAAGATTTCACAAAGAAAGTGGCACTGGAAATGAGACTTGAAGGGAAGGGGGCTTCTCAAAGGCAGAAATGAAGGAGTGTATTTCAGGCATGGGGGAATATGGAGCGAGGAAATGGAATACCAAGTACTTTTTGGGCTTCTAGTAGAATTCTAGCTCTTTGAGGGTAGGAAGTTGAAATCCAAGACCAGTGGTAATCAATTCAATTCAAATCAAATCAAATCAATAAACATTTATTAAGCACCTCCTATTTTCTAGACAGATGGCACAATGGACAGAATGCCCTTTCTAGAGTAAGGAAAACTCATCTTCCTGAATTCAAATCTGGCCTCAGATACTTATTAGCTATGTGACCTTGGGCAAGTCACTTAACCCTGTTTGCCTCAGTTTTCTCATCTGTCAAATGAGCTGGAGAAAGAAATATCAAACCATTCAAGAAAAACAAGTCAAGAAAAAATGGGGTCACAGAGAGTCAGTCACAACTGAAAAACAACAATATGTGCTAGGGATACAAAAAGGAGCAAAAGATAGATATTCTTGGTAAAGATACTGGAGGGGTTTGCCAATTACTTCTCCAGCTACATTTTCTAGAAACTGAGGCAAACATGGTTAAGTGACTTGCCCAGGATCATACAGCTAGTAAGTGTCTGAGGCCAGATTTGAACTCAGGAAGATAAGTCTCCCTGACTTCATGTTTGTCACTCTATCCACTGCACCACCAAGTTGCCCTTAAAAGAGGGAACAGAGACTTCCAGTCAAGATGGTGGCTTAGAGAAAGCTAAACTTCAGATCTCCAGAAACCCTTCCTTACCAATCTCAAACTATATGATCCTAGGGCACCGAAATTCAAAACGAACAACAGCATAGACCCCGGGAACCCTCCTCCTGGACCTGGATCAAAAGGTACGGCCCCCCCAAAAGCCATAACCCGAGATCACTCGGACCTAAGGGGTAGGCAGAAGGAAGGTCCCAGGACCCATCCCCCCCCAACCCATCAGGTAGGATTCATATCAGGAATGCAAGGATGGTTCAATATTAGGAAAATCATCCACATAATTGACCATATAAACAAGCAAACTGACAAAAATCACAAGATTATCTCAATAGATGCAGAAAAAGCCTTTGACAAAATACAACACCCATTCCTAGTGAAAACACTAGAAAGTATAGGAATAGAAGGGCCTTTCCTAAAAATAATAAACAGTATATAGTTAAAACCATCAGCAAACATCATCTGCAATGGGGAAAAACTCAAAGCCTTCCCAATAAGATCAGGAGTCAAACAAGGATTCCCATTATCACCTTTATTATTTAATAGTGTACTAGAAACACTAGCAGTAGCAATTAGAGAAGAAAAAGAAATTGAAGGTATTAAAATTGGCAATGAGGAGACCAAGCTGTCACTCTTTGAGGATGATATGATGATTTACTTAAAGAATCCTAGGGAATCAACCAAAAAGCTAATCGAAATAATCAACAACTTTAGCAAAGTTGCAGGATACAAAATAAACCCGCATAAGTCATCAGCATTTCTATATATCTCCAACCCAGTTCAGCAGCAAGAATTAGAAAGAGAAATTCCACTTAAAGTCACCCGAGACAATATAAAATACTTAAGAATCCATCTGCCGAGACAAACACAGGAACTATATGAACACAACTACAAAACACTCTCCACACAATTAAAACTAGATCTAAACAATTGGAAAAACATTGATTGTTCATGGGTGGGACGAGCTAACATAATAAAAATGACCATCCTACCCAAACTTATCTATCTATTTAGTGCCATACCCATTGAACTACCAAAAAACTATTTTACTGATTTAGAGAAAACCATAACAAAGTTCATTTGAAAGAATAAAGGATCAAGGATATCCAGGGAAATCGTAAAAAAAAAATACAAAGGAAGGGGGCCTTGCAGTCCCAGATCTCAAACTATATTACAAAGCAGCGGTCATCAAAACAATTTGGTACTGGCTAAGAGACAGAAAGGAGGATCAGTGGAATAGACTTGGGGTAAATGACCTCGGCAAGACAGTCTTTGACAAACCCAAAGACCCCAGCTTTTGGGACAAAAATCCAGTATTTGATAAAAACTGCTGGGAAAATTGGAAGACAGTGTGGGAGAGATTAGGTTTGGATCAATACCTCACACCCTACACCAAGATAAATTCAAAATAGATGAATGACTTAAACATAAAGAAGGAAACCATAAATTGGGTAAACACAGAATAGTATACACATCAGACCTTTGGGAGGGGAAAGACTTTAAAACCAAGCAAGACATAGAAAGAATCACAAAATGCAAAATAAATAATTTTGACTACATCAAATTAAAAAGCTTTTGTACAAACAAAACCAATGTAACTAGAATCAGAAGGGAAACAACAAATTGGGAAAAAATCTTCATAGAAACCTATGACAAAGGTTTAATTACTCAAATTTATAAAGAGCTAAATCAATTGTACAAAAAAAAAATCAAGCCATTCTCCAATTGATAAATGGGCAAGGGACATGGATAGGCAGTTTTCAGATAAAGAAGTCAAAACTATTAATAAGCACATGAAGAAGTGCTCTAAATCTCTGATAATCAGAGAGATGCAAATCAAAACAACTCTGAGGTATCACCTCACACCTAGCAGATTGGCTAACATGATAGCAAAGGAAAGTAATGAATGCTGGAGGGGATGTGGCAAAGTAGGGACATTAATTCATTGCTGGTGGAGTTGTGAACTGATCCAACCATTCTGCACGGCAATTTGGAACTATGCCCAAAGGGCGATAAAAGACTGTCTGCCCTTTGATCCAGCCATAGCACTGCTGGGTTTGTACCCCAAAGAGATAATAAGGAAAAAGACTTGTACAAGAATATTCATAGCTGCGCTCTTTGTGGTGGCCAAAAATTGGAAAATGAGGGGATGCCCTTCAATTGGGGAATGGCTGAACAAATTGTGGTATATGTTGGTGATGGAATACTATTGTGCTAAAAGGAATAATAAAGTGGAGGAATTCCATGGAGACTGGAACAACCTCCAGGAAGTGATGCAGAGCGAAAGGAGCAGAACCAGGAGAACATTGTACACAGAGACTAATACACTGTGGTATAATCGAACGTAATGGACTTCTCCATTAGTGGCAGTGTAAAGTCCCTGAACAATCTGCAGGGATCTAGGAGAAAAATCACTATCCTCAAGCAGAGGACAAACTGTGAGAGTAGAAACACCAAGGAAAATCAACTGCCTGACTACAGAGGTTGAGGAGACATGACAAAGGAGAGACTCTAAACGAACACTCTAATGCAAATACTAACAACATGGCAATGGGTTCGAATCAAGAACACATGTGATACCCAGTGGAATCATGCGTCGGCTATGGGGGATGGAGGGGAGGAAAAGAAAATGATCTTTGTCTTTAATGAATAATGCTTGGAAATGATCAAATAAAATATTATAAAAAAAAAGAGGGAACATAGTGAAATTAAGAGGGAAAAGGAGGGATAACTAGATGGTCCAGTGGTTAGAGAGCCAGGCCCAGAAGCAGGAAGTCCAGGGTTCAAATCTAGCCTGAAGCTTCCTAGCTAAATGATCCTGGGCAAAGTCACTCAACACAATTACCTATCCCTTATTGCTCTTCTGACTTAGAAGGGATACTTCGTATCAGACAGAAGGTAGAAAGGTTTATTTTTAAAATAATAATTAAAAAAGACAGAAAGTATAAATATTTATTTAAAAAATAATAATTTAAAAAGTAAAAATATGAGTAGTTAGTGAAGGCTTCTTATTAAAGACTGGATTTCAGGCAGATGTTAATTTAGATTTTAGAAACTGGGTGTTTGGAACCATGATGTTCTGCACACGCGACTCTCCCTTTGGAAAAAGTCTTTTGGGCAGCTGGATGACTCTGAATGCCAACATTTCCATAAGGGATTAGTTAGAGGCAATATGAACCCTCCCAGCTCAAAATTGTAAGGATTGAGAAGGACCTTAGAGATCATGTCCCTTCATTTTATATTTGAGAAAACAGCTTCTAAAAATTGAAATGACATGCTCAAGGACATATAGCTAGTAGTAGCTTATCTAAATGTCTTTGCTTCTTAGCCACAGCTTATTATAATAACCAGTTCCTCACATCATTCCTTGTTACCTCATTTGGGTTTTTTTTTACTAAGATATTGGAGTGGTTTTGTTATTTCCTTTTCCAGATCATTTAACAGATGAAGAAACTGAGGCAAACAGGATTAAGTGACTTGTCCAGTGTCTGAGGACAGATTTGAACTCATGAAGATGTCTTTCTGACTCCAGGATGAGCATTTTATCTATTGGTTCACCTAGCTGCCCTCTGCATATAAAAGGTACTTCATAAATGCTTATTTTCTAGTTGACTAAACAGGATTAACTTTAATAAAAATGACGAAGTATCACCACTCTTTGCCCTTCTTTTCTCTCCTTTTCCCTCATAACCCCTAGACCAGTGATGGAGAACCTTTTAGAAACCAAGTGCCCAAACAACAACCCTAATGCCACATGGGAGCCCCAACCCCAACCTTACCCCAGACATAGGAGGGAGGAAGCACTCCCATTGGACTGCTGGGCAGAGCAGTAGGTCATGTGAGAAATGTCCTCAGGCACATGGAGAGGGGGAGGAGAACAGCCCCCTCCAGCACGTTTGCCATGGATTAACCAACACTGCCCTAGACTATCTTCTCTACTCTATTGCCTTTTGCTGACTTTTCCTTGAATTACAAGTGCTTTTTAGTTTCTTCCCTGCAGAGATTTGGCCAGAGTTCTGAAATAACTCAGGGTTCTTTCAGCTCTTTCATAAGTCAGACCCACAGCTGCACTCAGTTAGCCAGTGAAAGCCCGTAGGTCAGGTCTCTCTTTAGAACAACTTTGTTTCTATCTTTTCGACCACTCACCCAGGCCAACCTGCTATTTCGTTTGGGATCAGATAATTCAATTACATCCCACTATGCCACTAGAAGCCAATTCTGAGCCATATAAATTACTCTGGGATTTCTCTCTGACCAGGTTGGAGAATCAGAATGAAACCAGGGACTCGTGCCCTATATTCCTAAAGTTATAGCTAAATCATATATCATCCTACCTTCCATTATGCCACATTTGGAACATATTCTCATAATGTGCCCCCCATTCCTCAAGTTCCTCATTCATTTATCTTATCTAATTCTATCCTTCCCTGATACTGATCGATAGAGTAGCAAGTCAATGACATCAGTGGAAAGAGAGAATGTTCTTACCCTCTGACATTTGCATGTGACCCATAAATTTTTGTGGAATCCTATAAGTACAAAATTCCTACATATAACCCTCCTTTTACATTCATACATTTAAGATGATATTTATGAAAAATTTACCGAAGGCCTCCTGTACTAATATCCTCCATCCAATGGTATGGTAATTTCCAAGGTCCCTATCAAGATAAGCATATTTATGGGCATGTTTAAGAGTTGTAGTAATAACTTTATGGATTAAACTTAAACATGATAACAGAATGCATCTGGCATTTGACATTAAAATTGTTATTTACATATTTTCTCAGATTCTGCATTTATAATGAGGGTGAAATTTCTTTTAAAAAGATGACTGTAATTCTGCAATGAAAACGAATACTGGTTAATAGAGCCACAGAGAAGTATACCTTTCCATGATGGAATTGGGAGCAGAGAAAAGTTTGGACACAGCTGTCTGGCCTGGAACTTTTTTCTAATAGACCTGCAGGAAAAACATAGTCCATTATAATGGGAAGAGAAGTAGAATCATGGGTTCTAATCCTACTTGGGTCACTACCTCATTACATTACAGACTTTCTGCAAGTCATTTCACCTGTCTTGATCTCAGATTCCTCATCTATAAAATTAGGGGATTGGAATACTAATGCATTACACCCAAACCTGAAGTTAGAGTTTATAAAATCTTTTTCTTCTAAAAACAACTACTTGACTACATGGGTCAAAGGAATATGGCTGGGGATGTAGACCCTAAATGAACATCCTAGTGCAAATACCAACAACATGGAAATAGGTTCTGATCAAGGACACATGGAATACCCAGGGGAATTATGCGTCAGCTATGAGAAGAGGTGGGGAGAGGGGAGGGAAAGAACATGATTCATGTAACCATGGGAAAATGTTCTAAATTGACTAAATAAAATTTTCCAAAAAAAAAAATGCTTTTCTTCTAATAGTCTTGAAGGGTTGGAGACATTTTTACTCTTCATTTTAAAAAGGGAAAAATCAAGGTTCAGAGAGTTTAGATGACTTGTCTGGGAAATGAAAGTCTTTTGACTCCCAATCCAGTGCTCTATCTACAAAAGCCCCAGCCAGCTGTAATAGCTGAAGATGCTTGAATAACAAGCTCTTTTAATTATTATAGAACACTTTGGCCAAAAAAGGTCATATGAAATAATTTTGCCAATTCTCTTACCACTCAACCAGGTTATACTTAATCATCAAAGACAAGAATCCAGAACCTAGAGTCCACGAACCATTTTTTCACACAAAATATATTTCCATATTAGTCCTATCACAAAAAAGCAAAATTAAATAAATAAAACAAGAAAATTATACTTTAATTTGCAATCACAGTTCATCAGTTCTCTCTCTAGATATGAATAGCATTTTCAAATCATGAATCCTTTGGAAATTGTCTGGAATCATTGTATTGATTAGAATAGTTGACTTTCACAATTGATCATCATTACAACATTGTTGTTACTGTCCACGATAACCTCTGTTTCTACTCACTTCATTTCGCATCAGTTCATAGAAGTCTTGCTATATTTTTTTAGAAACTACTCCCCTCATTATAACACAACAGTACTCCATCACAATCATACGCCACAATTTATTCAGTCATTATCCCAACTGATAAGCATTCCCTCCTTTGCCACATTTCCCAATCCTTTACCACAACAACAACAAAAAGAGCTGCTATTGATAATTTTGTGCATATAGGTCCTTCCTTTTGTTTTCTGTTTGGTTTCTTTAGGATACAAACTAAGTGATGTTTTTTCTGGGTTAAAGGGTATGCACAGTTTTATAGCCCTTTGGGAACAGTTCCAAATTGTTCTCCAGAATGATTGAACTAGTTCACAACTCCTCCAAAAATTTAGTAGTGTACCTATTTTCCTCAATCCCCTCCAGCATTTGTAATTGCTGATAGGTATAAGGAGGTACCTCAGAATTATTTTCATTTGCATCCCTCTAATCAATAGCATTTTTAAATATGAGTATAGATAAAGCTTTGATTTATTTCCTGAAAATCATCTATTCTTATCTTTGACTATCAGTTGGGGAGTGGTTCTTATTTTTATCAATTTGATTCAGTTCCCTATATACTTGAGAAATGAGATCTTTATCAGAGAAACTTGCCCTTTACTATTTTTAATATTATTTCATTGTCTATGATGTCTATTGGCAAAATTTACTTCTCCTGGTTATCTTTTTCCATTAGTTCTATTTTTGCTTTTACTTTGAGATCATGATTACTGCTCCTGACTTTTTCATGAACTTGCTTTTAAAATATATTTTGATAATTGCATTTCAACATAATCCATTTCCTTTGTAATCCCATGTATTTTATTTTATGCATTTTAATACGTTATTCTGAGAAGAGATCCATAGGATCCACTAGAATTCCAAGTAGGTCTTGTCACACACAGACACACACACACACACACACACACACACACACACACACACACACACACACACAATGTTTAAGAATCTCTATTCCAAAAACAGTGAAAATCAATTTCTTTCTAAAAGGACCTACAGAGGAAAACCAATTCCTTGTACATTAAAGGTGATTAATTAATGCTTGTTGAATGATTCATCTGAAATTTCATAAAAAATCATTGGCTCTAGAGATGAAGGAAATCATAAATTCAACTTGATAAAATTTAGTCACTGTTTATTAAACTTTCACCATGTACTATATAGCAGGTTAGATGCTGAGAATGTAAAGATAAAAATTAAGTAGATTGTGTCCACGTGGGGCTGATATTCTCCTAGGAGAAAAGATCACATTTAGATAAGTTGAAACAAAGTATATATAAATTATTATGAAGCAATTTCAAATGGAAGAATCATGGATATTTCATAGAAAGTGGCACCTGAGCTGGGCTTTGAAGGAAGCTAGGAATTCTAAGGGGTTGAGATAATGAGTGAGCGCACTCCAGAAATGGGGCAACCACTTGGTACAGGAGCAGAAAATGAAATGTCATGTACAGGGACAACCTACAGGTCAGTTTTACTGGAAAGGAGAGTGTGTGAAGAGTAACAGTAAGGAAATAAGATGGAGAAGTTAGGTAGGAAGAATAGTCAGAAAAGTTTTAAAGACTAGGTTGAGGAATTTATATTTCATCCTAGATGTAACAGGAATTCCCCAAATATGTTTTATTTTTATTTTTTAAACCCTTACCTTCCATCTTGGAATTTATACTATGTATTGGTTCCAAGGCAGAAGAGTGGTAAGGGCTAGGTAATGGAGGTTAAGTGACTTGCCCATGGCCACACAGCTGGTAAGTGTCTGAGGCCAGATTTAAACCTAAGACCTCCCATCTCTAGGCTTGACCAAATATTTTTTTAGATGGGGAATGACATGGTTAGATTTGGGGCAGCTAAGTGGCCCGGTGAATAAAGAACTGAGCATGGAAGTTAAGAAGACTCATATTCTTGTGTCCTCAGATACTTACTAACTGTGTGATCCTGGGCAAGTCACTTGACCATATTGGCCTCAGTTTCCTCATCTGTATCATGAGCTGGAGAAGGAAATGACAAAACCACTCCAGTATCTTTGCTAAAAAAACTAAACAAAAACAAAAACAAAATTGGGATCAACAAAAGTCAGATTTGAACATTTGTTTGATCACAGCAGTCGATGGGGATATGATTGGGGATGTTGACTTTAAATGATTATTAATAATATAGAAATAGGTCTTGATCAATGATACATATAAAACCCAGTGGAATTGCTTGTAGGCTATGAAAGGGGTGAGAGAGGAGGGGACAGAAAGAACATAATCATGTAACCATAGAAAGATATTCTAAATCAATTAAATTTTTTTAAGTCAAATTTGACTGAACCGACTCAAAATAAAAATGGCTAGATTTATCTTTCAGGAAAATCAGATTTACAGCTATATGAACAATGTATTAGATAAGGGAGGGACTGGAAGAGACCTGTTTGAAGCTATTGCCATATCCTAGGTAAGAGTTTATGAGCCCCCAACCCAAGTAAGATCTGGGTGAAATGTAAAAAAGTGCTGAACTCAATTCCTAAGCTACTCTGATTCATTGTATTCTATCTAAATAAAATCCCTGACTCTACAAGCAAATATTATGAATGAGAATGGCACACAGAGAGATTTATGTACCTGGATGACTTCCTTTCTCAATCCTCCACTTTTTTCATTTTTCAAAAGCAACAAAGTTTCACAAGGGACAGTTTTTATAGAAATCGACATCCAGGGATTATTCTGTCCCTTATCATAAATTATGGCAACATACAACTAGTCTCATGCTATATAGATCTAAACATTTCAATAAAGTGATTATAATCCAGTACATGCCTTTCTTTAAATGGAGTAGGACTTCGAAGCTTGCAGCTGCACTTTCTGATATCATTGAAACAAATGAACTAACAAAGCTTTCCTTTGATGAGAAGGCAAAGTGGGAATTCAGAAGGAAAGGCGCTCATTACTTCCCACCCCCCACAGAATACCAGGTTCAAATAGAATCGTCTTTTAAAATCCAGATCAGTATCTGTAAAGCATAGAAATGACAGCCTGGAAAGCTAAAGAATTTCTTTCCATGAAAAATGACCTCCTGCTTTGATTCATCTTATCTGTTAACATGACGACCTTTAAAATTTAATTTTTCTCAAATGGAAAAAGTGTGTATTTGTTTTGTTTTGGTTTAAGGAAAGAAAGAAACTCCAGCAAGATGGCAAAGAATTATTTAAATGCCTGATTAATCTGACATCATGAGCAGCTAGGTATGTAGCAGTTAGAATGGCCAGCCAGAAGTCAAGATGACTCATCCTCCTGAGTTCAAATCTGACCTCAGACACTTACTAGCTATGTGACTCTGGGCAAGTCACATAATCCTGTTTGCCTTGATTTCCTCATCTGTAAAATAAACTAGAGAAGAAAATGACAAACCACTTCCATATCCTTGCCAAGAAAACCCCAAATGGGGTCAGGAAGAAATGGACATGACTCAACAGCCACAGTCAACCAAGAGCTATTTATTTGAGCATCTAGGTGGCACAGAGGAAAGAGTGCCAGGCCAAGACAGAAAGACTCATCTTCCTGAGTTCAAATCTGGCCTCAGATACTTACTAACTTTGTAACCTACAGCAAGTCACTTCATGCTGTTTACCTCAGTTTCCTCATCTGTAAAATAAGTTTGGAAAGGAAATGACAAACCACTCTAGTATCTTTACCAAGAAAACCCCAAATGGGATCCTAAAGAATCAGACATGACTGAACACAACTGAAGAGCAACAAACTGATGATGCTTATTGAATATCTTAAAATTCCAAAGTGGGAAATGTGTAGGGCAATTCCCTTGTTTCTGGATTAAAATCTAATGTAGGCATTACACAGAAGGGTATTAGAAAGGCCAGACTGGTTCAGATCCTTGGTTTTTCCAGGCCAAGATTCTTTACATGAACACCACAGAATTGCATCAGGAAGTGGGCTCCAGGTTCTAACCGGCAATCTGACCTTCTATCAGGACTCACTATGGTCACTAATTTATCAATCTCTTAATTAAAAGCCCAAATCTATTTTCCCCTTAATAACACAAAGGGATGCAATCGCTAAGATCATGTTTGTCTATTCTGGAGTCAATCTTAGATAATTACATGGATCCTCACAGATTAAATATTCCCTAATTTCTCTTAAAAAAAAACTATTATGGATGGGTCTTCTATGAGAATAAGCAGTTTGAACTGGAGAAAACAACACAGAACTGGAATTTAGGAGATCTGGGCTACTTCACTAATTGTGTGACCTTAGATAAGTCACTTCAACTCTTTGTCTTCATAAGTCAAATGAAGATAGTAATATTTATCTAGGAATTGGGATGAACCTCTTAGGTCATTTAGCTGTCCCATGGTCGACATATGGAAGTATAAAAACAAGAACAATGAGAAGTTAAAGTATCAAAATCTATGTGGGTGAAGTGATATGTTTGTACTGATATTTTACCAGTCAGCAAAGAATAGCTATACTCATCTTTGAGTAAGATAGAATTTAAACTCTAATGAAGAAAATAAGCAAGCTGAGTCATCAATCAATTCTATTCTCTTTGAAAATATTTCTTAAAAATTAGTTAACATTAATTGATATATTTTAATGTTATATTATTCCTGATAATATTCTTCCCCCTTCCTATGCCCAGTATCCCTCATAATACAGAATGAAGTAAAATGAAAAGCACAGCAGCAAAACTAAAGCATCTGTACCCTAGAGCAAATACTAATGATATGGAAATAGGTCTTGATCAATAACACATGTAAAACTCAGTGGAATTGCTCATTGGCTATGGGAAGGGGGTAGGAGGAGGCATGAATCATGTAGCTATGGGAAAATATTCAAAATTAATTAATTAAATAAATAAACAAACTAATGCATCTGTGAAGTCTGGCAGAATATGCAGTGTTCCTCAGCCATAGTCCCTCACCTCTGCAAAGAAGGAAGGTGTAGCTCCTCATCTCTTCTTCAGGGCCAACCTTGGTCAGCACTCAGTTTTAGGTTTTTGTTGAGTATATTGGGGTAGTCATTCTCTACACTGTTTTCTTTCTTCTATGAACCTGACTGCGTCTAGTCCATGTAGCTTTAAATTCTTTATAGCTGAAAACGTTTTATAGGGGCATTTCACTTTAAGAGAATTTGATTTACACAGAAGACGAGTTAAGAGGTGATTTTTCATTTTATAAGACAACTTTTGCACTTAACAAAGGGCTCTGTCAAAATATCCTTTAACTAGCGAGCTGCTCTATCTGGTACATTTCGAGACAGTTTTATACCCAACTTTGCAATAACATGACTATTGAGTAAAACAAGTTACGCCCGGGTGTTGGGCTGTTCCAAGCCACAGGGAATTCTGATGTTTCTTTCAAACCAAATCTTTGAGAGAAGGCTGGTCACTAGTGTCCCCTGAGTCACTGAGCTCCCTCCATGGGGAGACACAAATAGAGAGATCCCTAAAATTAGAAATCACATCCTGTAAGTGCCTGCTGACTTGGCAGCCTCAGCACTGACATAATTTCACAAATAATGATGTTATCCAAGGCAAAAGTTGCATTAGATCAATTACCACTCTATTTCTGTTCATTTGAGTAGTGTTCCCATGTTTATTTCAGTTCAACTATTTTTAAACCAAAATGCTGGGGCTTATAACCGCAACAATGTGAAGCTATTTCTTTTCCAGCTCCTAAAATCATTTGATCAAACTTCTGATCCAACGCAAATAATTTGATTCCTTCCCTCCACCTCTCTTTCCTTTGCCCCTTCCCTCCTCCATCCATCACAAGAAGAATGTTAGTCCACTCCTCTAATGACCTATAACACCTATAACAACCAAGTACCCCTCCTGGACTACTTCTCCCCTAAGGATGTCATCTACTCCTAGGAGAACTGAAACACCCAGAGGGCAGGGATTGTCTTTGCTTCCTTATTTCTATTCTTTATTTGCATCTTGTCAAATGTAACATATCCTCAGCAAATAGCAGGAGCTTTATAAATGCTTTTAATGTTCATTCATTAAAAAGATATGGGGGAGGTGAACAACTAGGTGGCTCAGTGGATTGAGAGCCAGGAATAAGATGGGAGATCCTAGATTCAAATCAGACTTCAGATACTTCCTAGCTATGTGACTCTGAGCAAGTCACAAATCCAGTTGACAAGCCTTTACTGCCCTTCTGCCTTGGAACATTGCTTCTAAGAAAGAAGGTAATGACCTCAGGCCTAGCAGATTGGCCAATATGACAATAAAGGAAAGTAATAAATGTTGGAGGGGATGTGGCAAAATTGGAATACTAATACACTGCTGGTGGAGTTGTAAATTGATCCAACTATTCTGGAAGGCAATTTTTAACTATGCCCAAAGGACTTTAAAACAATGCATGCTGTTTGATCCAGCAATACCACTACTTGGGTTTGTATCCCAAAGAGATAATTAAAAAAGATTGTACAAAAATATTAATAGCTGTGCTCTTTGTGGTGGCAAAAAATTGGAAAATGAGGGGATGCCCTTCAATTGGGGAATGGCTGAACAAATTGTGGTATTTGATGGTGATGGAATACTATTGTGCTAAAAGGAATAATGAACTGGAGGATTTCTATATGAACTGGGATAACTTCCATGAACTGATGCAGAGTGAAATGAGCAGAACCAAGAGAATCTTGTTCACAATTAGTGAAATTATGGAATGATCAAATGTAATAAACTCTGTTACTAGAAGCAATGCAATGATCCAGGACAATCCTGAGGGACTTTTGAGAAAGAAGACTATCCATATCCAGAGGAAGAACTGTGGGAGTAGAAACACAGAAGAAAAATATATGGCATCACTTGTTTATATGAGTAAATTATTTGGGGTTTTGGTTTTAAAAGATTGCTCTATTACAAAGATGAATAATACGGAAATAGGTATCAAGTATTAACATTTGTACAACTCAGTGGAATTGCTTGTTGGTTCTGGGAGGGAGAAGGGAAGAATGAGGAAAAGAAAAGAAAAATTGTGGAAACATGGAAAAATATTTTTAAATAAATAAATTTTTTTAAAAGAAAGAAAGAAGGTAATAGTTTGGAAAAAATAGACTCGTTTTTTTCAAGGGAGCAATTTAAAGGAAATCTAATCCACTCTCTTAGTTCTCTTCAATCCTTTGTTGTCATTGTTGTTCAGTTTTAGTCATGTCTGATCTTAGTGATCCCACTTGAGGCTTTCTTGGAAGAGATACTGGAGTGGTTTGTCATTTTATTCTCCAGCTCATTATGCAGATAAGGAAACTGAAGCAAACAAGATTAAGTGACTTGCTGAGGATCATATAGTTACTAAGTGTCTGTTTCTGGATTTGCACTCAGATCTTCCTGACTCTATACCTGGCACTCTATCTAGTGCACCATTGACCTGCCCTCTCTTCAGTTTTGGGTCCCATTTATTGTGCATCAGCAACATCTATCCAAATAAATATACTGACAGACCAGGTCTGTGGGTTGTCTATCTGACTTTATAGCATAGTCTGGAAAACAATCATCCAGAAAAGTCTATAAAAATGTGAGTTATGATCAAAATGACTGCTCCAATAATGAAAGAAGAGATGAGGAAATCTTTTGATGTAGTTCAGCTAAGATACCTTCTTATTTTCACCTGTCAGTGCTTTTTGGGGACTTCTCTGACTTGACTTCACCATGCCCCAAGAAGTTATTTGTTGGGTTTTGGGGGAGCATTATCTTACAAGATCCCTCCAGCCTTACTACTCTACCTCATCACCAGCCCTCTCCTCTGATTGCAGGATGTGACCATGAACTACTAACATCTGCCTAAGAAGAGAGCTCAGCTGGGATATTTCTTCATATTTCACCTGGCTGGACTTCTAATTGACTCCCCCACTATTTCTTCTGGTTAAGTACCTTCTCCTCCTCTCACCAATTTTTCAGTTTTCTTTTGAGTATTGTTTTCTCCCATTAGATTGTAAGTTCCTTGAAGGAAGGGATTATCCTATATTCATAGAACCATCACTTAGCACTCCCCCCTAGCACATAGTAAACTCTTCAGAGAAACAAGGAATAGTTATTTCTGCTTATTGTCATTCTTCTCCCTGCTTTGGCAATGACCAGTCTAACACAATATTCTGCACATAGTAGGCACTCAATAAATGTTTCTAGAACAAACAGAAATGTTATCATCTCCCTTATGAAAGTGAGCCCCCTGACTCTTGGGGCCACTAGGTGGCATGAGAACCTCTCAGACCTTGGCTGGACTCTTCTGGGTCTCTTCATGACCTTCTTCTGTTTGGAAAAGAAAGATTACACATGATAAAAAGCCCTATGTAGAAAATAAGCTTGTCATTTAATGTACTCAGAGGAGATCTATGGCTACTCTGTGCACTTGGGTTTCTTGCAGCAGAGAAAAAGCATTAAAAATTCATGAACTCAGATTATCTCTGAGCAAGAACTATTATTGGTAGATGTACCTTGTTTGTTTTTTATTTGAACAGCCCTTCAATTTAAGTGACAACCCAATCTCCCATTTCACCCTCAAAGACATGTGGCCCTCTTGTTGCAAGTCCAGTTGACCCAAAGCTGACCCAGCTTTCATGTTATACTTTCTGCAGATGATTACTAATACTCTGAAAATTAATTTCTAAAAGATCTTGCTCTGAACAACTTTGGTATGGACAGTTGTGGGGAGAGAACAAAACCAGAGCTTCATAATAAAAATAGCTAGCATTTATATAGAGCATTAAAAGTCTACATATACAGTATTATTTCATTTGTCCTCACGACATTGTGAGGTAAGTGTCATTTTATTAATAACAACAAAAATAATAACGAGCATTTACATAGTGATTTTAAGGCTTGCAAAGCACTTTACACATATCTCATTTATCCTCACACCAGTCCTAGGAGGGAGGAATTCTTATCATCCCCATTTTACAGATAAGGAAACTGAGGCACATAATGATTAAGAGACTTGTCACTAAGAACACAGCTAGTGAATAATATATGACACAGGATTTAAGCTCAAGCCTTTCTGAATCCAGGTCTAGCACTCTCTCCACTGGACCACTTAGCTGATTTTATCGATGAGGAAATTGAGGCTGAAAATCCTCACTTTATAGATGAGGAAACTGAGGCTGATAGAGATTTAGTAACTAGATAGCTAGTAAGTTTCTTAGGTGAAATTTGAATTTAGGTATGTCTGACTCAAGGTCCAATGCACTACTCTCTGCATTGCTCAGCTTATTATTCCCAAAACCTTTCTTGAAATTAGAAGACTGAAATCAGACAGAGGTGAGATAACGAGGTGGTATAGTAGATTCCAGACAAGAATATCTTTTTACTGTTAGTAAAACAATCAGCTCTGGCCTTTTACACTCAGCTGTTCTCCATGCCTGGAATATTCTTTCTCCTCTTGTCCATCTTCTACTTTCCCTGAAATTCCAGCTAAAATCTAACCTTATAAAGGAAGCTTTTCCCAGTCCTTCTTAATTTTAGTGCCTTTGCTCTGTTCATTATTTCCTATTTATGCTTTATATAGTTTGATTGTACATATTTGTTTTCTTGTCTCCCATCCACTCCCCATTAGAGTGTGGATTCCTTGAGGGAAGGGGCTGCCTTTTGCCTTTTTTTTTTTAATAGTCCTACGTTTAGCATAATACCCGGCACATAGTAGGTGCTTAATAAAATGCTTATTGACTGACTGATGGTGTAAAGGGAACACACATAAGACCAGGGCTTTCTTGTATAGTACATACAGTCCATATATGGTACTCCATGGTATTATTGATGTGGGTCTATTGAATCCTGGTCTAAACATTTGTTAGGAGATATACTTTGCCTGTTTTAACCCTAGTCATCTTCTGAGGTCCAGCCAAAATCCTTGCTCCTTCACTGATCATCATAGCTTATATTAATAAATAAAATAATTTAATGATCTTAAATCTAAAGAGATTTGGAGTCAAAATGATCTGAATTCAAATCTTCCTTCAGTTGCTTAGTACCTGAATGACCCTAGGTGAATCCCTTAATCATCCCTTAATTTCTCTCAGCCTGTTTCCCCTTCTAGGAGGATTACAATATAACAACTCCCTCTGAGAAGAGTTGCTGTACATATATGTAAATATGTATAATATTTAATATGTGTAAAATATTTTATGAACTTAAAAGAAAGAAATCAAACAGATAGGAGCCTGTGGGTGGAAAATGGTATATTTAGTTTCCTAGACTCAAAAGACATTACTAGTGTTCTTTATATGAGTGAACAGAGTACTGGACCTGGCAGGAGGAAGACTTGAATTCAAATTCAGCTTCAGACACTTGCTGCATGACCCTGGGCAAGTCCATTGTTCTGTTTACCTCAGTTCCCTCACCTGTAAATTTGGGATAATAATAGCACCTATTAGTATAATAATAATAGCAACAACCTTTCAGGGTTGTTGTAAGGATAAATTGAGATAATATTTGTAAAGCATTTTGTAAACCTTAAAGTATTATGTAAAAGCTTGGTGACCCAGTGGGTAGAGTATCAGGTCTGGAGTTAAGAAGACTCAGCTTCCTGAGTTCAAATCTAGCCTCTGACATTCCCTAGTTATATGAACCTGGGCAATTCATTTAACCTTATTTGCCTCAGTTTCTTTATCCATTAAATGAATTGAAGAAGGAAATGGCAAACCACTCTTCCAAAAGAAACCCAAGTAGGGTCATGAAGATTCACATACAACTAAAATAACTAAACAAGAAAATGCTATCAGTTATTGTTATCATCACCATCATCATCATTACTGAATCTAAAGAAACTACCTATTTTAAAGGGATAACATAGAGTGTGGGAACTCCTTGACCTTTAATATCCCTTCCAACTCTCCGATTCTATGATTCATTATGTGACACAGACAAACCAGACCAAGTCTACAAAAATCTCTGGAAGAGGAAATGCGAGCAGAAACCAAACCCGAACAAACTTGGATCCAGTGGTGATATGGCAAGGAAGCTCTGGGATGAATTAAAATGTAATTTTACTTCTTTGTTGGTATTTTATTTCCTAGTATATAATAGGCATGTGCAGCCTCTGTTCTCCCAAGGCAGAAACTATTTCCCCTGGAGGGTTAACTAGTTCATATGAATTATGTTCGTATGGAGGTTCACATGAATAGCTCATAGCTCTATCTTATTTAAAGATTCTTAAATATTGATTTGTAAGAAAATAATGCCCAATTCCAGGGAGAATATGTTTTTATTACTGATGGTAATAGGGGCACCTACAAGGTCAGGTCGTCTTTATTCAGTGAAGTCCATACTTTGTTCATTCTGTTTCCATGGTCAAGAAAGTTCCCAGTAGCAGAGGTATAATTTGAACCCAGATCCCCTGACTCTGCAGCAGTTAGGTGACAGAGTAGAGTGACATACCTGAAGTCATGAAGATCTGAGTTCAAATCCAGTTTCAGACACAAATAGCAGTGTGACCCTGGGCAAGTCACTTAACCTTTTTGCCTCGGTTTCTTTATCTGCAAAACGAACTGGAGAAGAAAATGGCAAACCATTCTGATATCTTTGCCAAAAAAAATAAACACAAACAAATTGAGTCATAAGGAGTTGGACATGACTGAACAACAACCTCTGGCTTCAAATCTTTTCATTATATTACACTGCCTCCCTGTCTGACTTGCTCTCGAAAATTTCATCTCTATGATTCATCTAAAACAGTATAAACTGCCTAATATTAGGTGACACAGTGGAAAGAGCACTGAGGCTAGAGTCAGGAAGAAGTAATATCAAATCCAATCTCAGCAGCTTTCTAGTTGTGTGACCCTGGGTAAGTTCCTTAGCCACTATCTGCCTCACTTTCCTCAATTGTAAAAGGAGCACAATAGCACCTAGTTTGCATGTGAGAATCAAATGAGATAATATTTGAATAGTATAGAACCTGGCACATAGTACATACTTAATAAATTCTTATTTTCTTTCCTTCCTTTATATTGCTGATTATCTTTTCGTTCAACAAAGGTCTTCTTCCCAGTGAGATTATGAGTACCTTGAGGGAAGAATTTATTCCTTCTTTTCTGATATGCCTAAGGAAAGATGATGCATATTGTGTACTCAAAGAATACCAGTTGCCAACTCTAAATCTTAAGATTGAATTTATAATTATATGATCCTATGACTAAGAACAAGATGACTTCTGGTGCCAAAGCTATAAAGAGGAATCCTTTCATCTAAGTCCTGCCCTCCCTACACCCCCCAAAATATGGCAGAGATAGGAGAGGAAACAGGGATAGTGAAGAATCCAAAGGCACAGAGTAAAGGAAGAGGGGGAAGCCCAATCCCTAGAGCGGTGCCATCAAATGGAAATTGATCATACATAAGGATGCCTACAAGTAGCATATTAATTTAGAAAACCACATATTAACATTACCTGTGTTTTATCTTATTTTCATTTATTTTGTTAAATATTTGCCAATTACATTTTAATCTAGTTCAGGATTGGGGGGGGGGGGGTGTTAAGAGCTGGATACTTGACACCTCTACCCTAAATAATCTCATCCTTTAGCAGTTATAGGAAAAGAAGGGTGCTGAGAAAAGGCAGGTCATAGTAATAGGACCATCAGATGATGCCAGAAAAGGGAGTAAGCTCTGAGTTCTAAGCAGAGGGCAGTGGAAGATAATGAGGTACAGTAATGGCAGCCTTGGTGTCATTAGGCTATGTTAATGCCTTGGGGTCCTTGATCCTAACCTAAATTAACTCAGAAGAGATAGTAGCAATAGGAGGAGAAAAAGAAGGGAGAGGAAGAGCACAAGGAATAATGGTTGGGGACAAGAAGAAAATGACAGATTTTTCCTCTCATGATTCTTTAGAAATAAAGTGAATTGGAAAAAACTTAGCCATCAGTGGGAGAGTGAGATGGCTCAGTTCATGGTCAGATTCTGCCTTGGGTGGGGTGGCAGACACAACACATCCTTCATCCGAACCCATTTGCTTTCATCAGACAATTTCACCACAGTCTGTTAGTCACAGACCAGGCATGTCTGTGCTCAGAGAATTCTATCTCATTTACCCAGGAGGCACTGGATATGGCAGAGAGCTTCATTGCCCTGTGATAGCTGTTCTGAGGCATATGATATGATAGACTGGTTGGTTGACTTTTTGGCTTTTTGACCTCTCCATGAGCTTGCCAAAGGAAATGGAAATGGCTCCCCACCCCTTATTATATTGCAAAAATGCAGGGAAAGAAAACACTGCAAGCCAAAAGATAAACCCAAAATACTGAATTTGGAGTTGAAAATCAGATCTGTATTTAAAAAAAGGCTTATCTTAGATGTATGGCATCCTAATTTAATACTCCATAGACCTAATCCCAAACTTGCATCATCATACTTGCATGACTTATTGTCAATATTATCTTCATTTGGATAAAGCATCAGCAACTCATATTCAACATATCAAATAGAGAACTGATTATCTTCCTTCCTAAACTTGTTCTTCCACCAAATGTCCCTATTTCTGGTGAAGGTTACCTCTAAGTTGCCAAGGTTTATAACCATGGAATCATCTCTAAGTGTCCTCTAACACCTCAACATAGTACAGTAGAAAAGATGTCCCACTCACTCCCTAGCTGTGTGACCCTGGGCAAGTAACTTGTGTTGTGTAGGTTCACTTTCACCATCTGTAAAATGAAAGAGTAGAAAATAATGGCTTCTAAGGTTCCCTCAAGCTCTAAATCTACAATCCTATATGACTCACACCCCTCCTCCACCCCAGTAACGTTGAGTTGACATCTCTTTAATCCTATTTTCATTCTTGCATTTCTTGCATTCATTCCTTTCTTACATTCAGGAAGAACTACAATTTAATTGAATTGCAATCCTGCCCTAGACATTTTGTAGCTATGTGACCATGGGCAAGTCACTTAATTTTAGTTTGCCTCAGTTTCCTCAGCTACAATTTAGGGATAACCAGGGTGGTTGTGAGGATCAAATGAGATATTTGTTAAGTGCTTAGCACAGTACCTGACACATAATAGGTGTTCAATAAATGCTAGTTTCTTTCCTTCCTCCTTCCATCCTTCCTTTCAACTTTCCTTCATTCCTTCTTTTCTCTTTTCCTTGGCTGTTTTCTACTTTCCTTCCTGCCTTCCTTTATTCCTTCCTTCTTTCCTTGTTTTCTTTCTTTCTCTTGATGTACAGAACCTTATCATAGATCATCAGGACTATTATAAAGCCTCTCAATTAGCCTCCCTGTCTCTAATCTCTCATTTTTTCAGTTCATCTTCTATATTATTGACAAAAATAATCTTTTGTAGGCATAGTCTAATCTTATCATTCTTCTCTTCTAAAACTTTCAGTGGGTCCATATTATCTCTAGGATAAAGTATAAACACCTCAGCCCCACTTTTAAGTCTTCTACAAAGGTGTCAGAGCCAAGATGGTAGACTACAGGCAGCAACTAGTCTGAATTCTCCCAACATTACCCTCCACACAACTTTAAAATAACCTCTCAAGTCAAGGACAGTCAGGAGACTAAAGTTCCTGCCTGTGTAACCCTGAGTAAGTCACTTACCTCCAATTGCCTACCCCTTCTGCCTTGGAACCAGTATTTAGCATTGATTCTAAGACAGACAGTAAGTTTTTAATAAGTAAATAAATAAATAAACAACCTCTCAAATAGAATTCGGCAGTGGCAGAGCCAACAAAAAGAGGTTGGGATGAGTCATTTTTCTTTTCCAAAACAACTTAGAAGATCTTCGAAGAGGTCTGTAACACCAGGGTGGAGGTTAGTTTGGAGCACAGCTCTCATGGTGGCAACACCAACAACAGGCCTTGGAGATAGTTGCAATAATGGTAGCAGTAGCTCTCCATCCAGAATCAGTAAGAGGTTCAGTCTACCTAGTCAGAAAGAGATTATAGGGGACCCAATGCTGGCACTAGGTGCAGGACCTTGTTGCGTTGCCCATATATAGCTCTGAATTGCAGTTCCAAGGAAAAGAAGATCTCTAGAGTTTATATGCATAGGAGAGCAGAGACAATTGTCATAGTTACAAGGTGGAAAAGCAAGCTTATTGTTGCTCACAAGGGAGTAGGAGCTCTGGTCTCAGTTCTAAGACAGAAAGGAGAACTAGCACTTGAGGCTGTAGGAAAGCAGGAACCTAGTTATAGTTCCAGGACTAAGAAGAACACTAGCACTTATAGCTAAAGAGGAGAAAGTTCCCTTAATAGATAAAGAGAAGAACATAGGCCAGAAGAGCAGTGATCACAACTTTCCTTGGGTTATACCACCTTAGAAGTGCCAGAAACCTATAGACCTCCAGAACTAGCTCTTAAAATAGCAACTCAAAAGCTTAGGTCAGTGCCCCCTCCACTAAGTAGAGTCCTTTGACCTCTAGTTAAAATTCAAGAACTAGTCTGAGAAACAAACAAACAAAAAGTAAACAACAACAAATTTGACCATAAAAAAGCCAGCATGGTAACAGGGAAGATCTGGACACAACCTTAGAAGACATTGATGTCAAAACAGTTACAAGTAAAGCCTCAAATAAAAAATATGAATTGGAAACAAACACAATAAGAATTCCTGGAAGAGTTTAAAAAGCATTTAAAAAATCAAATAAGAGAGGTAGAGGATAAATTGGTGAAAGAGTAATTCAGGAAATTCTGGGAAAAGAGTCAATATTTTGTTAAAAGAGGCATGAAAATACTGATTTT
The DNA here is from genome assembly GCF_027887165.1 of Monodelphis domestica. NCBI lineage: Eukaryota > Metazoa > Chordata > Mammalia > Didelphimorphia > Didelphidae > Monodelphis > Monodelphis domestica. Next base: position 234,653,516 of record NC_077233.1, on the reverse strand, counting down.
AAAATACCTTAAAAAATAAAATTGGCCAATTTAGTGAGAGACACAAAGATTCACTGAAGAGAAAAACTCCTAAAAAAAGCAGAATTTGGCCAAATGGAAAAAGAAGTAGAAAAACTCACTAAAGAAAATAATTTCTTTTTTTTTTAAACCCTTACCTTCCATCTTGGAGTCAATACTGTGTATTGGCTCCAAGGCAGAAGAGTGATAAGGGCTAGGTAATGGGGTTAAGTGACTTGCCCAGGGTCACACAGATGGGAAGTGTCTGAGGTCAGATTTGAACCCAGGACCTCCCGTATCTAGGGCTGGTTCTCAATCCACTGAGCCACCCAGCTTCCCCCAAGAAAATAATTTCTTAAAAGTTAGAACTGGGGAAGCAGAAGCTAATGACTTCAAGAGATATCAACAAAAAATAAAACAAAATGAAAAGAATGAAAAAATTAGGAAAAATGTGAAATATCTCATTGGAAAAATAACTAACTTGAAAACTAGATTGAAGAGAGATAATCTAAGAATAATTTGGACTACCAGAAAGTCATAGTTTAAAAAGAACCTAGTCTTAAAATTTTTTTAATTATAAAGGAAAACTTCCATGATATCCCAGAACCAGAAGGTAAAATATAAATTGATAGAATCACCTGATTATCTCCTGAAAGAATTCTCAAAATGAAAATTCCCAATAATATTAGAGCCAAATTCCAAAACTCCCAGGTCAAGGAGAAAATATTGAAAACAGCCAGAAAGAAACAATTCTACTATTGTGGAGCCACAGCCAGGATTATATAAGATTTAGTAGCTTCCACATTAAGGAATAAGAGAGCTTGGAATATGATATTCCAATGGACAAAGGATCTAGGATCACAACCAAGAATAATCTACCCAGCAAAACTGAGTATAATCCTTTAGGTGAAAAATGGATAGTTAATGAAATAGAGGATTTTTAAACATTCCTAATAAAAAGAACATACTCAAATAGAAAATTTGACTTTCATATTAAGACTCAAGGGACACATAAAAAAATGTAAACATGAAAGAGAAATCAGAAGAGATTAGACAAGATCAAGCTATTTACATTCCTCTATGGAATAAAGATAATAATTGTGACTTCTAAGAACTTTGTCATTTGAAATTATAATGGCAGTTAGAAAGAGTATACATAGACAGAGGGCATATGTGTGAATTGACTATAATGGAATGATCTCAAAAAAAAATAAGAGTAAATATAGAGAGATGCACTTTGAGAAGGGGGAACAGAGAGGAAGAATGGAGGCACATTGCCTAGTATGAAAGAGATACAGTAGGAAGAGCTATTGCAATGGAGGGGGAAACTGAGGAAGGGTGGAAAATAACACTTTGTGAGGGAAAAATCCCCTACCCTCCTTATGTGAAGATTAGATTTTAATGTTAGCAGTAGTATTGAATTAATCCTAATTGTAATTCTAAGATAGATAACTAATGTTAGCATAACTGATGATTTTAATAGACCTCTTGTAATTCTTTTAGTATAATTATCAAGGTTGAATTAAGTAATTAATATATATTTAATCATTGTCAGCATAGACCTTAATGTCAGTCTCACCCTTCAAATTTGTCATATGATGTACTATCAGCAGTAATTATCATCTTGAATTTGTGATTTAGTATACATCACTAGGCCTGACCCAGGGTTTGAAGCCTGGTACCCCCCAAGACTACCCACTCATCATTTGAATCATTAGTCCAGGCTCCCCCACTGCCCCCTTTTCATTTGCATCACTAGTCTAGGCTCCTCTATTCCCCTGTTCCCCTCCCCTATCTATCAAGTGACTTCAAGTCATTATCAAGTGACTTCTACCAAGGAGAAGTATGTTGTGCTCTGTTTTTAACATGGTTAGGGGTTATTTTTAACTTGGTATATAAGTTGTGATATTCTTTGGGGCATATAGGGAGGTCTCTAACAGTGCTCAGGGTCTTTTGGTCTTTATCAGAGGTCCAGCTTTATTGTGAAACTGGCCTTCTTGCATTTATTTTTGGCTTGGAGTCTCAGTTTCTCTTAATTGCATTCCTGTGATTAGAAATTATGCAAAAATTTGAACTTCATTCTCATTAGAATTTATTTAAATAGGAAATAATATTAGCTCAGTTGAGTATAGAAATCTTTATTCCACTACAGGAAAGTAGAAAGAGAAGGGAATAAGGGAAGATAGGGGGTTAAGAAAAACAGGTTTAAGGAGAGATGAGAGAGAGAGAGAGAGAGAGAGAGAGAGAGAGAGAGAGAGAGAGAGAGAGAAAAGGATAAATAAGGGGAAATGGAATAGAAGGAATTAAGCAGTTAATAATCATAATGGTGAATGTGAATGGGATGAATTCTCCCATAAAACAAAAGCAGGTAGTAAAATGGATTAGAAAATACAATCCAACAATATGTTGTTGCTAAGAAACATACTTGAAACAGAAACAAACATAATTAAAATAAGGGGCTGAAGCAAAATCTATCATGCTTCAACTGAAGTAAAAAAGACAAGGGTAGCAGTATAATCTCAGACAAATCAAAAGCAAAAACAGATCTAATTAAAAGGATAATCAGGGAGACTACATCTTGCAAAAAATATCATAGACAATGAGTAATGTCAGGACTAAACATATATGTACCAAATGGCATAGTATCAGAATTCTTAAGTTCTTAAAGAAAAAGTTAAATGAGTCTTTGAAGGAAATCAACAATAAAACTATATGAGTGGGGGACATCAACTTTTCCCTATCAGAACTTGATGAATCTAAACATAAAATAAATAAGAAAAAAGTTAAGATGAATAACATTTTAGATAAGTTAACTATAATAGACTTCTGGAGAAAACTAAAAGCAAATAGAAAAGAGTATACATTTTTCTTAGCTATACATGAGAATGTCATACAAATTGACCATGTATTATAAAAATTTCACAAATGCAGAAGAGCAAAAATATTATGTTAATCCTTTTTAGACCAGAATTCAATAAAATTTCCTGGAGTAAAGGTATTGAGTAAAGGTTGCTGGAAATACAGATTAACAATTAATTGGAAATAAAAATTATCTAATCCCAAAGAATAAATGAGTAAAAGAACAAATCATAGAGACAATAATTTCATTAAATAGAATGACAACAATGAAACAATATAAAAAAATGTGTTAGAGAGAGCAGTCAAATCACTATTTAGGGAAAGTTTTCTATCTCTAAACACTTAAATCAGTAAAACAGAAAAAGAGCTCAATGAATTGGGTTCACAATTTTTTAAAAACTGCAAAAAGAACAATTTTTAAATCCCCAATTAAACACCAAAAGGAAAATCCTGAAAATCAAAGAAGAAATTAATAAAATTGAAAGTTTTAAAATGAACTAATAAATAAAAGCAGAACATGGTTTTATTTGGGAGGCGGGGGGTTAGTCAATAAAATAGACTAACCATTGGTTAATTTGATTTTTTTTTTAAAGAAAAAGAAAGAAAGAAGAAAAACAAATTACCAGTATCAAAAATGAAAAGGGTGAAAAAAAACTACCAATGAATATAAAATTAAAGCAAATGTTAGGATATTTTGCCCAATTATGTGATAATAAAAATTGTAATCTTAGTGGCATTGAGTATTTATAAAAAACATAAGTTTCCCAACATAAGAGAAGATGAAATAAAATATTTAAATAACCCTCTCTTGGAAAAAGAAATTGAACAAGATGTCAATGAGCTCCCTAAGAAAAAAAATTACCTGAACCAGGTAGATTTACAAGTGAATTGTACCAAATATATTTTAAAATAAAAAATAAGTCTTAAACAGACTGTTTAGAAAAATAGGCAAAGAAAAAGCCTACCAAATTCTTTTTATGACAAAAATACGATACTGATACCTAAACTAGGAAGAGTGAAAACACAGAAAAAAAATATAAACCAATTTCCATAATGAATATTAATACAAAAATAAATAACTAAAATGCTAGCAAAGAGAGTACAGTAATACAGCACAAAGATCATACGTTATAACCAGGCAAGATTTAAACCAGGAATGCTAGGCTGGTTCAATATTGGGAAAACTATCAACATACTTGACCACTGGTTATATATATATACCAAAACCAAAAAAATCATGGGATTTTCTAAATAGATGCAACAAAAGCTTTTATGAAATTTTCATTGTTTTTGTTTGTGGTGAGAGTGTTAAAGAATTGTGTATGGTTCTTTTGTGACCTCATTTGGTCATTAAGTATAGGTCATACTCATTAAGTAACTTGTCCAAGGTTACACAGCTACTAAATATCTGAGGCCTCATTTGAACTCAGAAAGATGACTCTTCCCGACTTCACTGTGTCACCTAGCTACCTTCTGACAAAATACAATACTCATTCCTATTAAAAATACTAGAAAATATAGGAATAGAGTTCTCCTAAAAATGATAGGTAGTATCTCTCTAAAATCTTCAGCAAGCATTACCTACAATGAGTATAAGCTAGAAGCCTTCACAATAATATCAAGGGTGAAGCAAGAAAGCTCATTATGACCATTATTATTAAGCGTTGTACTAGAAATGCTTACTACAGCAATAAAATAAGGAAAAGAAACTCAAGAAATTAGAATAGGCGATGAAGAAATAATTCTTATTCCTTGGAGACAATATGATGGTATACTTAGAGAATCCTAGAGAAAAACTATTACCAACAAAGTCTAACAGGAAGAAATAGAAAGTGAAATTCCACTTAAAGTAACTGCAAATAATATAAAATATTTGGGCATCTATCTGCTGAGAAAAATCCAGGAACTATCATTAAATAGTTTCAGTCATAGCCAACTCTTCATGACCCCATTCAGGGTTTTCTTGGCAGAAATACAGGAGTGGTTTGCCATTTCCTTCTGCAGCTCGTTTTACAAATAAGGAAACTGAGGCAAACAGGATTAAGTGACCTGCTCATGGTCATATAGCTAATAATAAGTATCCAAGTCCAGATTTGAACTCATGTCTTACTGACTCCAGGTACCATGCGCTATCCACTGTATTACCTAGCAGTCCCTGACTCAGACCTATATAAACACATGGAAAAAAAAGATAAGTCTAAACAATTGGAGAAATGTTCATTTCTTATGGGTAGGCAGACAACATAATAAAAATGACCATTCTATCTAACTTTTTTCTTTATTCAATGTCAAACCAATCAAACTACGAAAAAAGATTTTATAGAACTGGAAAAAATAAAGCCAAAATTAATCTAGAACAAAAGATCGAGAATATCAAGAGAATAGATGAAAAAATGTAAAGGAAGATGGCCTCGCAGTACTAGATCTCAAATTGTATCACAAACTAATATTCATCAAAATTATTTGGTATTGGCTAAGAAATAGAGTGGTGGATCAGTGGAATAGATTAGGCATCCAATATAAAATAGTAAATTACCATAGTAATCTAGTATTTAATAAATCCAAAGATCCAAGCTTTGGGAACGAGAATTCACTATTTGACAAAAAATATTGCTGGGAAAACTGGAAAGCATATTGGCATAAACTAGATATGAACCAACATCTCATATCATATACCAAGATATAGCCAAAATGGCTATTTGATTTAGGTATAACTGATGATATTTTTAGCAAATTGGGGAGCAAAGAAAATTTACCTGTCAGATGTATGGATAAGAGAAGAATTTATGATGAAATTTGTAACCAAAGAGAAGATCAGGTGAAATTTAAAAATTATATTTTGATTATATTAAATTAAAAGGGTTTTGTAGAACTAAAACAAATACAGCCAAGATTAGAATGAAAAAAAAAAGAAACTGGAGAAAAAAATTCATAGCATTTTCTTGGCTAAGGGCCTAATTTCTCAAATATATAGAAAACTGAATCAAATTTATAAGAACACAACAATATGAACAGGCATTTTTCAGAAAAATAAATCAAAGCTATCTAGTCATAAGGAAAAATTCTTTAAATAATTATTAATTAGAAAAATGCAAACTAAAACAACTCTGAGGTACCACCTCAGACCTATCTGATTGACTGGTATAATAGAAAGGGAAAATAACAAACATTGGAGAGGATATAGGAAAATTCAAACACTAATATACTATTAGGAGAGTTGTGAACTGATCCAACTATTTTGGAGAGCAATCTGGAAATATGGCCAAAGGGCTATAAAATTGTGCATACCATTTGAAAATACTACTGCTAAGTCTATATCACAAAGAGATCAAATAAAAAGGAAAAGGATCCATATATGCATAAAAATTTATAGCAGCTCTTTTTGTAGTGGCAAAAAAATGGAAATTGAGAATATGTCTATCAACTGGAGAATGACTGAACAAGTTGTGGTACATGATTGTGATGGAATACTAGTAGGCTATAAGAAATGATGAACAGGATGGCTTCAGAAAAACCTGGGAAGACTTATGTGAACTGTTGTAAAGTGAAATGAGCAAGGGAATAGATAGAGGAGAACAATGTATATAGTAAGATCAATAATGTATGATGATCAACCATAAATGACTTGGCTATCCTAATTAATACAAAGATATAAGAAAATTCTGAAGAATTTTTGATGAAAAATACTATCCATCTCCATAGAAAGAACTGGTGAAGTCTGAGTACAGATTGAAATATACTTTTTTCACTTTATTTTTCTTTCTTTTTTTGGCAACATGGATAATATGAAAATATTATTTGTGTGATTTAACACATGTAATTAATATCACATTTCTTGCCTTCCCAGTGGGTGAAGAAGGGATAGGAAGGAGGGAGAGAATTAAGAACTCAATTTTTTTAAAAGAATGTGGAAAAAAAATAGTGTAAAGATAGGATTAACACTCCCCTTGCCTATCTTTAAATTAATCAGCAAAAACTGAAAACACCCCTACTTAACACTAAGTTGGGGAGGTTCACAAGATACTTACTAAAAGTGGGTTAAAACCCAGAGACAACTGACTACTGCCTGGGCTGTGCTAAACAAATTTAAAGACTACAATTGGCTCCTGCAAAGTGGAGGAAGGGACAGGAAGTGATGTGGGAAAAGGACTATAAGTGATCTTGAGCTTCCTGTCCAAGAGCTCTCCAGCCTGAATCTGGGGCTTGGAGGATCCTGGACTAGGACCGGGGCTTGGAGCTACAAATTGGGACTTTAACCTGGGACTCTGGCTCTTGGACTGCTTCTGGTAAGACTGCTCCTGAGTCTTCTCCTTTGAAGTTTCAGTGTGGGTGAGTGAGAAGCTGACCTTCCTTTCCTGGCTTCTGGAGAGATTAGTTCCAGAGAGGCCTCCCCTTCTTGAAATGCATTGAACCCTTGCTTAATTCACTACCGAGTCCTCTGGCTGAGGGGTTAACAAGCCCTGTGTGGGTTGAGTTGGGGACCTGAGCAACATTTAGGATGATAGGCTAGACTTCTTACTCTATCCTCTTTCACTTTTCTCTATTTTCACTCTTTCTACCATTTTGTAAATAAAGCTACTGAAAGTCAATTTGACTTGAGCTGTAATATTTTTAAATCAGAGACCATAGTATTACCTTAGAATTCTCATATATTTAGTCAAACCTTTAATTTTAATTCCTTACAATAGAAAATTTATAAACAAGCAAATAAAAGAAATTTCCACAATCTAGTTCCAATTACCTTTCTAGATTTATCTTGTACTATTCCCCTTCTTATTTCTAGATTATAGCTAAATTAGCATTTTAGTTGTTCTGTATATTTAACATTGAATTTCCCACTTGCAAGCATTTGGACAAATTGTCCCACTTCCATGTCTAGAATGCATTTTTTCATCATCTTTACTTATCATTATTTTTATCTTCCTTCAAGGTTCAGCTCAAATGCCATCTTTTCTGTGAAGACATCCCAATAAATTAATTTTTCCCCTCTTCAAAGAAATTTTATATTAATTAAGCATATGCAGTGAGTTTTCCAATATAACTTAAGATTAATGAAGGCAAGGATTGTTTTGTTTTGTTGGGTTTTTTTACTTTATATTCCCGATGCCTACCATGGTATTTTGTATGTGATTAATGAAAATCATTGGTGGTGGTTGTCTTAGGCAGTCAGTCAATAAACATTTAGTGTTGTTCAATTGTTTTCAGCCACACCTGACTCTTCATGACCATATTTGGGATTTTCTTGGCAGAGAAACTGGAATGGTTTTCCATTTCCTTCTCCAGCTCATTTTATAGGTGAGGAAACTGAGGCAAACAGGGTTAAGTGACTTGCTCAGGGTCACATAACCAGTAAGTGTCTGAGGCCTGATTTGAATTCAGAAAGATGAATCTTTCTGATTCTGGATGTCTATTCATTGTGCCACCTAGCTGTTCCAACATTTATTAGGTGCCTACTGTGTCCAGCGCTATGTGCTGTATGACCATGGACAAGTCACTATAACTCTTTAAGCATGTTTGCTCCTCTGTGAAAGGAAGATAATAATGCTTCATCTACCTTCCTCATAAGGTGTTTGTGGGGTTAGTGCTTTGCCAACTTTAAAGCACTACAAAAATGTGAGTTACTATTGTTCTCACTGCTGTTGTTATTATTATTATACCTATGACTCCTTCAGAGACTAAGGATTGCTCACAGAGAGAGTTGGAGGCTCTCCTTGTTTCTCATAACTGTCAGAAACCATTTTGTCAGCCTAATAGCACAGGGATATTTGAATCAATTGGATTTGTTTTAAGTCTGAGAAGGTTAATGGGCATTCATATCCCATAACCAATAGCCATGTCTTCAGAGAAGCTTGCTGACTGTCGGTTCTGTATGTTGAAAAGATACTTTTTAGTAAATTGACATATAAAATTAAATAACAAATGTATTTTAAGGCCAGAGTGGCTAACTGGTCCCTGTGGCTTACTAAACACATTACGCCCCAGGAATGCCATTAGCCATCCTTAGCTGCCTTTCTATCTTCTATCTAGAATAATATTTTCCATAGGAAGGTACTTTCTCTCCCTTATCCTTCTATCTTTCTTTTCATTTCCTTTCAAGAAGCCTCTTCTATGGAAGTGCTTAAGTGGAGAGATCTACAAAAACCAAACCCAAAGTGACACTGTATGGTAATAATAACCAAGCTCTGAGAACGTCAGCATCAATATGATTCCCAAAAGTTCATCGATAAGGTGGGGTCTAGAAAGTCCAGTCTTGACAGTTGTGTCATCTTCAGATGACTATAACTCAATGAATTGAGCTGGCCGCTCTATTGAAAGTGTAAAAAAGAGGGAAATGGTTTGTGTTTCATTTCAGCTGGAGAAACAAAATGAAATGAAGGTTTTCTTGTCAATGAAAATTTAACCAAAGCATTAACCAAAACTGAGAGATACATTTGAAAACTCAATGTCAGACACTAAAAAGTCTCATCTCTCTAAAGTATCTTTATGCTCATCTGAACTGATCAAAGAAAGGAAAAATACACATACACACACACACACACACACACACACATTTCATTCAATGGAGAAAAAAGAGAGAAAGGAGAAAAGTGGGGGAAGGAAATTAGGGAGGTATTGTTATTCAGTAGTGGCTGACTCTTCATGATCCCATTTAAGGTTTTCTTGGCAAAGATATTGGATTTCCATCTCCAGTTCATTTTTTTTTTTAAAAACTCTGACCTTCTTATTCTTAGAATCAATGCTAAGTATTGGTTCCAAGGCAGAAGAGAGGTAAGGGCTAGGCATTTGGGGTTAAGTGATTTGCCCACGGTCACATAGCTAGGAAGTATCTGAGGCCAAACTTGAACCCAGGACCTCCTGCCTGGCTCTCTATTCACTGAGCCATCCAACTGCCTCTTTAGCTCACTTTACAAATGAGGAAACTGAAGCAAACAGGTTTAAGTGATTTACCCAAAGGTACATCTGTAGGAAGTGTCTAAAGCAGGGTTTGAATTCAAGTCTTTCTGACTCCAGGCACAGTGCTTTATCCTGCCACCTTACTGTGCAAGGGAGGCATTATCCTAAGCAAATCAAACTCTCAAGATCTACAAAAATAACTATAGTTCTTTTTGGCATGGCAAGGAATAGGAATAGAACAGTTAGATAGTTATAAACTGGGGAGTGGATCAACAAGACCCTAGACAAATGCAGCAGAATACTAAGAAGCTGTTAGGAAGGAAAGGAAAGACTTGTATGAATTGATGCAGAGTGAAGAGAACCAGAAGAACAATTTAGAGCAATGACAACAACATGGCAAGGTAGAACAACTTGGAAAGAATGAGGAACTTGTAGCATTATAATGACCAACCAAGGTTCCAGAGGATAGAAAGATGTTACCAACTTCTGTGAGAAATGCGAAACACTCAGAATGCTGAGAGCCCTGTTGAGAACCTAAAAGAACTTAGTACAGAATTAAAATCAATCAATCAATGAACATTTGTAAATGCCTGCTCTGGGTCAAGCACTATGCAATTAAGCTGATTCCATTTTCTGATTCTGCCATATTAAAGAAGCAGGATGGTGTGGTAGTGTGGACAACAAGGATGGTAAAGGGCTCTATGGTCCTGTCATACAATACTAATTCAAGGAACTGGAAATGCTCATCCAAGAAAAGACTAAGAGGTAATGTAGAAAAGGAATTAGATAGGAGAGCTGGAGTCCTGAGAGGCCTCGCTTTGAATCCCGCCCTTGAGGGCTTTGTAGAAGGGGTGGGCACCATTGGATATAGGGGCCGGCTTGAGGAAGGGTGCTGATGAGAAATTGGAGGTGGGAGGTGGGGATAGTCTTCTCTTTTTCATAATTTCCTAAGCCAATTATTCATAAGCACCAGGATAGGGAGAGAAATGGGCCATAGAAACTTGATAGATGAAAAAATAAAGCTTCGAGTCTCCAAAGGGCATGGATACTGAATAAGGGCTGAGAGTAGGTAGAGCTATAATTGTTTTCATCTGGTGGGGTGGCAGGAAGAGAATATAGGTTAGAAAGTTCTCACCCACCTAACAAGGTATGTTAGGTTTGGATCAATTCCTGCCAGCTGCTGCTGCTTCTCTACAGAATGATTGGGGAAACAATGAGCAGAGGCATTAGGTAGGTGAGGCCAGTGCAGCCAGATTCTGCCCCATGAAAGCCCATCATCAATTGTATTAAATATATATATAAAATATAGGTGAGCATATGCATGTAACTATTGGTATCTATACATTACCAATCTATCTATGTACAAAGTTAGCACATATATATGTATATGTGTGTGTGTGTATGTGTGTGTGTATAATGTGTGTGTATAATGCTTTTAGGTTTACAAAAGTGCTTTACAAATAGTTTAACACTTGATTCTTATAGCAACCCTGGAGGGATGTACTATTATTATTCTCATTTTTCAGATGAGGAAATTGAGGTAAATAGATCCACTTGGCTATGACTTACAGAGTTAGTAGGTATTTGAGGCAAGATCTAAGCTCAAGTCTTCCTGACTCCAAGTCCATGCTCTATCCCACCCATTGCTGCTCTGAACACAGACACTCATGCATGTCACATACATACATATTTATGCTACATACATATATATGCATACATATATATACCTACACAAGGCAGCATGGAGTAGTGGATAGGGAGCTGACCTTGGAAGCCAAGAAGATTTGGGTTCAAGGCTAACCTCTGGCACATAATAACTGTATGAACCTGGGCAAGGGACTTTTATCCCTTAGTGCTCTGGGTAATTCTCTTAAGTTATATGCAGTCAAGTAGGGAAGAGGAAAGGAAAAGAATAAACATTTTAAAAATATCTACTATATTCCAGAAACTGTTCTAAGTTCCTTACAAATATTATTTCATTTGATCCTCACAACAACCCTGGGAGGTAGGTGCTATTATTATATTCATCTTATAGTTGAGGAAACTGAGGCAGAAAGAGATTAAGTAATTTGCCCAGGGTCATATAGCTAGCCCATATTAGGCTAGATTTGAAGTCAGGTCTCACTGATTCCAGTTCCCACTTCGTTGCCAATAATACTTATTACTATATTCTGTGAATCTTAAAAACTACTCAGACTGTACTTTAGAAGATTTGATTTAGCTATTTCCTTATTATAACAATGGAGATAATTGGTCTAACAAGAATCAGGAATGTCTTGGGATCTTTACATTACTCCACCCATACTTAGACATATTTTAGGGGAAGATAAAGTTGTAAAGTCCTGATTGAACAATGAAAGTACATAACTCATACCTTATAGTGAAGCTAGAACTTTAAGCTAAGTCTGTTTTTAGATCTAATATAAAAGAGTGTTAAGTACCTATAAAGGTTAAATTAATCACAAAAAGGTCAAGTAACTCACAAAAGACAAGCTTAACAAAGAAGTGTGAAGTACTCAAAAGATATAATCTAACCAGAGAAGGTGAAAACTAAAAAGTGGTGAGAACTAAAGAATGGGCAGTCCTAGAAAAAGCATCTACTGTGATTGGTAGATGTAAAAATTTAGGGGAGGTGACATAAGAGAAAGTTCTCTTTAAAAGGAGGCTAAAAGTCAGTTCAGGATTTTCTGAACTCAGTTCAGGAGATTGAATTTAGTGTAGGACTGGAACCCAGCTTGGAGACGGTCTCATGGTGAGTGATAAGACTGACTCCCTTTCAAGGCTTTTAACTACTGCCTGGCTCAGCCTGAGCCAGAGCAGTTTAAATTAATTCTCTCTCTCTCTCTCTCTCTCTCTCTCTCTCTCTCTCTCTCTCTCTCTCTCTCTCTCTCCCTCTCTCTCTCTTTCTCTTTTTCTTAATTCCTTCTCTCTATATTAATTAAAATCTCCATAGTTCCCAGCTGACTTGGGTATATTTTATTATTTGGGAATCATCCCTGGAGACCAATTATTTAGATTTAAGTCAAAACACTAAAATTATCTTTATAGTGCCAAATACCAGGCTAAAGTGTTAAGGATGCAAATATAGGAAAAGAAGTTCATGGTCTAATCAGAGATAACCTACAAATAACTATTTATAAATAATATTAGGGGACAGTTAGGTGGCTCAGTGGATTGAGAGTCAGGCCCAGAGATGGGAAGTCTCAGGTTCAAATATGGCCACAGACATTTCCTAGCTGTGTGACCCTGTGCAAACCACTTAACCTCTATTGCCTAGCCCTTACCACTCTTCTGCCCCAGAATCAATATATTGATTCTAAGATGGAAGGTAAGGGTTTAAAATAATATGTGTATGGGATACATTGGAAATAATCTACAGAGGGAAGGTACTTGCATTATAGGGTATCAGGAATGGCTTTCTTATAGAAGATAGGATTTTCATTGAAAGTTGAAGGGAGCCAGGGAAGTCAGGAGGCAGAGATGAATAGGGAAAGAATTCCAAGATGGGCAAGTCAGTAAGGTGGAGTGATTTGTGGGAAGAACACTAAGTCTAGTATCATCAGATTGCAGAGTACATAGCGTGAAGATAGAATTATCTCTCTTTGTCTGTTTTAATTAAATCAGCAGTCCTTAACTCAATCAATCAAGAATTCAAAGTACCCTTATCCAACACTTAAGTAAGAGTTCACAAGTCAAAAATTCTCACCTCCAAAGCCCTGGGTAGGACTAAGCAAATTGAAAGACTACAATTGGTTTCTGTGAAGAAAGGGGAGAGACAGGAAGTGATGGGGAAAAGGAGAAAAGGATGGCCTTCTTTCATTCCTTTCCTGGCATTTGGGGAGATTGTTTCCAGAGATTCCTATCTTGGCTTTGGAGGAGACTCTTTCCCTGGATCCTGCAACAGCTTGCTGGGTGTTGGTAGACCTCTGGCTGAAGACTCCACAGAGAGATCATGGAGATCTAGATCTGAGGAAGCCTCCTGCCTGGGTGCTGAGCTGGACTTCACTTTGCCAGAGAAGCTCTTGGGGATGGTAGGCTTGTTAAGAATCTATCTATCTACATTTCCCACTTTTACTCTTTTCACCTCTTTGTAAATAAAAGCTGCTAAAAGTCATTTTGACTTAGCTATAATATTTTTAAAATCAGTGACCACAATATTACTTTTAACTCTCTTATTGAGTCAAAAATCCCAATTTTAAATCTTACAATAGGCAAAAGGGATTTGTATAAGTGTAAGAAGAATGGAAAAGCAAGAAATGGTCATAGAGAAGTCTTTAAAAGCCAAAATGAAGATTATTATATGACCCTAGAAACAATAGGGGACCAGTGGAATTGATTTAATTGTAGGAGAAAGATGATGTGGTCAAACTTGTGCTTAAAAAAGATTGGTCTGGCAGCTGGGTGTAGGATGAACTGAAGTGGAAGGAGATACATGGCAGGCAGGCCAACCAGCTCACCATTGTGATAATCCAAATGGGAGGTAATAAGGATCTGCACAACCATAGTGGTAGTGAGTGTCAGGGCCAAAAAAGAAAGATACAGTTGTCCCTCTATATTGCAGTTCATTTATTGCAGCTTCACTATATCGCAGGTTTTTTTTTAAAAATCTCTAATTCTGTATGGTGGAGTTTTTGGTAGATTGTGGGATTTTGCCGACGTATTCCATACTGTGCACAGTGGAAATGGAGTATACCACTACAGCTTACTCAAGTTTGTCAATGTGAGATTGTACACACACACTATTGGCTGATGGAATGAAAGACGACCAACAACAGCACTACGTTCTGTATCCTGGGTGCTGATTGGCTCAGTGCCTGTAGCATCGATCTGTTTGCTCTCCTGAACTGTGCCCATACATTCAACATCTCTCCTTGTCTGCTTCACATCAGCATCTGATTGCTGCATGTGGTGTTGCTTTGTGGTGTTACATTTTTGTGAAGTTTTCATAAAAGTTTGAATTTATTTCAAGCCCTATGCCACCCAAACATTCTGCACCTCCTAAGGCCTCTGGCAGTGAACCCAAACACCAGAGGAAGATGCTTACCATCAAAGAACAATAAAATAAATATAACATCACTTCTTCATGGATTTTCACCTATCACGGGGGTCTTTGGAACAAAACTCCTGTGATAGGTGAATGATCACTGTATTATGAAGGCGAAATTGACAGATATTGGTAATCATTCGGTATGGGAGTGTATGGGGAAGGGTGAAAGAGAATGAGGAGTTAGCTTGTAAATTTGGGTAACTGAATAGTAGAAGTATCCTCCACAGTGTAATGTTTATAAGGAAAATGAGGTGGGATTGATGAACAGCAGATACTGAAGGTTTTATAGCAGGGAAAGGAAGAGTTGAAGGGACAGAGGGAATATGGCTTTTGGTGAGGTAAAAGGAGAGAGATGCCCCCTGTTGAGAGGCTATTTTTGAAACATGGGGTTCCCAAGAAATGAGCCACCTATGATGGCCTGAGGGGACATCCTCTCTATAGATTGATGTTGCAGATACCCCAGAGCAGGTAAGCATGGACCTTCCTGAGGGACAAGCCTTCCCCCAGACCAAGGTCTCCCAGCAGGGGTCCAATAAGGACCGTTTATTGTTGAATGGCTGTCCTGAGGTTCAGCTCCCTCTATGTCCCCTGAAATGTTAGTCCTCTTATTCAATATTCAAATAAAGATAAAATTTAATAACAAGTTCAGATTGGGAGGTATCAGGGAAGAGGGAAGAGGGATTTCCCTAGATGAGGTTTTGAAGTCTCTCTCAGCTTTTCAGCTGATGCCAGGCCTCACAGGCTGGTAGAGGGTTTCTCTTATTCCTGTCTATGCTATATCTGTGCTAGCTTTCTTAATTTCAAAAGTCTTAGCAGTAGACAGCGAGAGGAAGAAAGTTCTGACCTTTAGAGCTGGTGGGCCTGTCTCTTTGGGCTGATGCCCCTAAAGACTGGCCTTACAGTTCAAACTACTTCCCTTAAATCCTTTTGTCGATGACACGATCACAGGAATCCAAGGAGAGCACACAGTTGGGAAAATCAGGAAAAATAGAGGCACTTCTATCCAGAGACCAGGAGAGAGCTCCTTCCACTTCCAGGGCCAGGAAGGAAGTGTTAGTCATAAGCCCAACTGCCACTCCCAGTTGCCCCTTTCCCCACCAACTGTCAGTTTTGTCAATCTTCTCTCTCTAATATTTCCACTGTTGTTTGTTCCAACTCAGTGGCAGAAAATCCAGAACTTGGCAAAGTTTTCCATTCCACAAGAGTAATGTTTTTTATCCTTTGTTTTTGAAGATGACCAATGATACTACAAGATGATTTCTTGACTTGCTCATGAATTGGATTTGAGGGAAGCAAAATTACAAAAAGTCAGCAGCCTCACTCTCTCTAGAGTCATCAAAGTCCAGTGGCAAGTGAAAAAGTCAGGACAACTGGGGATGGCCTGGGAGAAGAAGATGACTTTAGCATCTTTGAAGTCTTACCAACCCCTCAAGTGCTCCACAACCCCTGCTTCAGCTGCCTTTACAGTTATTGGAAAAATTTGTTCTCATCCACCCATTCCTCTAGGGGAAGTCTTCATATGTTTAGGGTAGACTTTCCCCTAATTCACTGATGGGTTTGAGACTTAGTTTAGCCCATCTGCAGAGATGTTTTTACCTTCCACAATAATTGAGAAGTTAGGAAGAAGATAGAGATCTGGAGAAAAGATAGTTCAGTTTTAGATATATTGAGATTCATATGACTATGAGGTATCCAGTTAGAGATGTCCAGTAGGAAGTTGCAGAGAGGGTTCCAACCTATATTTGTACAGGAAGTTCTTCACCAGCTGTTCCACACACAGATGAAATCACTAGTCTAGTTTGTCTCTATGAAGAGAAACAATGTTTTCAGGAATAGAGAAGTGGAACTTCTCCTAGGCTCTGCCCACATTGAGAGGAACACTGATACGGTAGAAAATATCTAGAGGAGAGCAATTAGGATGGTAAAGGGCCTAAAGCTCATGGAACATGATAATTTTAATAAATTACTGTGTTTAGTCAACAGAAGACTCTGGAGGGATCTGATAACAATCTTCAAATATTTGAAAGGTTTTCATGTGGAACAGTTTTGCTTAGTCCCAGAGGGCTGAACCAAGACTGTTAGGTAGAAGTCACAAAGAGACAAATATAAGGAAGAACTTCATAACCCAGTTATCAAAAGATGGATTGGGTTATTTCAGGAGGTTTGAGGTTCTTCTGCACCCTCAGAGTACTTACTGTACCCTCAGAGTAATTAAGCCAAAGGTGACGTCCACTCATAAATGCTGTAGATAGGATTCTTTGTCATTTGTTGGTTGAATTTAATAGTCACAAAAGACTTCCAACTATGAAATTCTGTGATTGAAATTTCATATCATCAATGAGACATTGGCACATGAAGGATGGGTTTGAAAAAAACTATGCAGACAAATTAAAAATCTTTGTGCTAACTAGAATTACTCTACATTTTCTCTCTTCAAGTTAGTTAGCACAGGAACTAAAATGATGAGGTTTGAGGATGTCAGGAATGGCAAGAAAGTGTCAAGGAAACCCCTTTGGAAAATGTAAGGAACTTGTCTGTTATCACAAGATCAGATCACTTTCATCTATCCCCTTTAAAAACTATTGAAATGTTTTGTTTATATGTCACCTACAGATCCAGATATTACCTCTTCCCCCTTTCCAAAGTCATGCCCTTGGAAAGGAATGGTAAAGTGTTTATTAAGTCTTTTACTTTGTTCCAAGGGCAATGGTAAGTGCTAAATATACAAGCAGAAAACAAAATAGTTTCTTTTTCAAGATCCTAACTCTAATTCACATTCTGATTAGAATAGATAGCATAAACAAGAGGATGCTGATTCAAGGGCAGTTGGTAAAAAAGCATGTGGTGTTTACGGCAAAAGGGCAAATCAGAAGTCAATGCCCAATGATCCAGAATGTAAAATAGATGGTAAATTCCAATAATCTTGAGAAACAATGGAAGGGCAGATCATCCCTAACCAATGGCTACTGGGAAACAAGTTATGTGTTCAAGGGTGGGAATGCAATAGACCTCTAGGTTATCTTTGGTAGGATTAAGAAGAGGAGGCGGTCAGCAGAAGGATGTGTCCAGCACTTGGTAGGACCTGGATTCCCAGCAAATGGGAAGATCCCAGATTTATCCCACAGCAACTACTCTTACGGGGTCTTCTGGCTACCTTTAACATGTCTTCTTACAAATAATACAAAAGGTATTTTGTAGAATGTATAAGAATACATTGGTATTCTTATCTTTAATGGTTTGGCAGTAGATAAAATTAGATCAAAGCAAAAACATTTACTAATATGGCATAGGAAGAAGAATAGCTAAAAATATTTCTGCCCATAAGAAAAGGGTACATTCTCCCACAAATTCACACAAAATCATGAAAAGAATTTATATAAATTAGGGTTCACCGGTAGTGAGGCACCTACATAGATTTCATGTTAGGCAGAGGACACTTACATCACTTGCTTTACATGGCCCCATGTCTTTTTGTTTTTGTTTTGACAGTTCCCTACTATGTGTAGCATCAATCCTGACTGGATCACTTAGGTCCTGAAAGCTTAACTCTTGATTGCTGGGACTATTTGTCATTTGAATCCATAATTGGCTCTCTTCTCTGCTTTCATAAAGTCACAATTCTTGAAGTTTTCCTACTTCAAGTTTTTTGTGTCTGTCTGTCTGTCTCTTTGTACTTGGTGTCTCCTATAGAGTGGGTATCTCCATGACAAGATACAACAGGAAGTGAAGAGAAAGGGTAAAAGTATAGGAGGGCATAGGGCACTCACTGGTTAAGGCATAAAGGTCATATTCTAGAAAGCCACTCCTTGCCTCAAAAGATCAACAATCTCAGGGCTGATTAGCTTAGCACTTTGAAAACTACATTGGAACAGCTAATGCCAAGCTCTTCTAATTCAACCACAGAAACTTTTTCACACTTTCTAAAAAGATAATATAGACACATTTTTGCACTTTGTTTAACATGTTCACACTCTCTTATCTCTTTTATTAGACCCTAACTTTCTGTGATTGTCTTGTTTAGACAGGAGTTGGGAGTTAATTCTTGTTTACTCTATAACTAATGTATCTACAGTCTGAGGGTGTGTGCTGTGTTCAACCCCTGCATACTACAACCTCTGTAAAGAAGAGAGGGAGGAAACTGACAAATGGTCAAAGGATATGAACAAGCAATTTTCATATAAAGACATCAGAGCTATCAATAATCATATTTTTAAAATATTCTAAATCACTCTTGATTAGAGAAATGCAAATAAAAGCAACTCAGGTACCACCTCATACCTATCAGATTGGCCAATATGACAGTAAAGGAAAGTGATAAATGTTGGAGGGGATGTGGCAAAACTGGAATACGAATGCATTGTTGGTGGAGATGTGATCTGATTCAACCATTCTGGAGAACAATTTGGAACTTAAGCCCAAAGGGCTACAAAACTGTGCATACCCTTTAATCCTGTAAAACCACTACTGGGTCTGTATCCCAAAGAGATAATAAGGGGAAAGGGGAAAGGACCCACTTGCATAAAAAATATTTATAGCTGTTCTTTTTGTGGTGGCAAAGAATTGAAAACTAAAGGCATGTACATCAATTGGGGAATGGCCAAACAAATTATGATATATGATGGTGATGGAATACTATTGTACTGTAAGAAATGATGAACAGGATGATTTCAGAGGAAGCTGGAAAGATCTACATGAACTGATACAGAATGAGGTAAGCAGAAATGGGAGAACATTATACACAGTAACAGCAATATTGTACAATGATCAACTCTAAAAACTTGGATATTCTCAGCAATGCAATGCTCTAGGACAATCCTGAAAGATTTATGATAGAGGATGCTATCCACCTTCAGAGAAAGAACTGCTGGAGTCAGATGGATGCAGATCAAAGCATACTATCTTTCACATCACTGTATTTACAGTTTTCTTTTGGGGTTCTGATTTTATATGAGTGTGCTCTTAAAACAACGACTAAATATTAAAGTGTGTTTTACCAAGAGAGTAAAAATAAAATTAAAAAATTTTTAAATGAAGGACAAAAAAAAAGAGAGATGGGGGTATATTTTCCCCTCTATTCTTTGAAGCCAACCCTTACATGATCAGTCTTATTTTAATTGTTGTTCTTTTAATTTACATTTTGGTAGTCATCATATATTGTTTTTCTGGTTCTCACTTCACTGATATCAGTTTATATAAGTCTTCCCATGTTTCTCTATGTTCTTTTTTTAAATTTTTAGTCCTTATCTTCTGTCTTAGAATCAATACTGTGAATTGGTTCCAAGGCAAAGGAGCAGAACAGGCTAGATAATGGGGGTTAAGTGACTTGCCCAGGGTCAGCACAAGTGTCTGAGGTCAAATTTGAACCCAGGACCTCCTAGCTCTTGACCTGGCTTTCAATCCACTGAGACACCCAGCTGCCTCCACTCTATCTTCTTCAAATTAATCATTTCTTATGACCCAGTGATTATGCTTAAGGTAAACAATTTGTTTAGCCATTCCCCAATTAATGGGCATCTACTTTATCTCTGATTTTTTGCTACTATAAAAAGAGTTACTACAAATATTTTGATATTTATTAGCTCTTTCTATCTTTTACTCCCTTAGGGTATATGCTTAGTAGTGGAATTTCTGAGTCAAAGGGAAAGAACTTGTTAGTCACATTCTTCACCTAGAATCAATCCTTTTATCCAGAGAATGCTGGGAAGAAATGACCCTGAAATGTAAATTATGTGAATTCATTGCTCTAGTGATACAGATGCTAATGCTTAGAGCTGGTTTGTGAGCTTAAAAGTGTAAATAACCACTTCAGAATTTTAAAAGACTGGAGTGTCCAACCAAAAGCTAGAGTACAGAGAGAGAGAGAGAGCAAGTGAGGCTCTTGGTACTCTAATCAGAAAACTAGTCTCCCTGGAAGGACAGCCATTACTTTAAAACAAAAGGATGAATTTTCACTATTTGTCTGCAGGATTCCAAATGGTCAATCATTGCATGATTGGTACCCAGAACAGTTTTAAGAAGTAACTTACTTCCTCCTGGGAAACATCTTCTGCTGTCTTCCAGCTTTATCTTCTGACCCTGAGCAACATCTCTAGTGATCATCTGTCTCTCCCCCTCATA
The DNA here is from genome assembly GCF_027887165.1 of Monodelphis domestica. Taxonomy (NCBI): domain Eukaryota; kingdom Metazoa; phylum Chordata; class Mammalia; order Didelphimorphia; family Didelphidae; genus Monodelphis; species Monodelphis domestica. The sequence continues at coordinate 234,632,602 of NC_077233.1, read as the reverse complement.
TCACCTGTGCTACTTGCTATGGGGCATCTCTTGAAAAGAAAGCTGCTTATAAACCTTCTTGTCATCTTTGAAGGAAATGCTATGGAACACTATTGACATTCTGTCTGGCATCAGGCTCCTCCCTCTGACCTTGCTAACATTAATTGGGAAACTTAAAGATTCTGTATCTTTCACAACTACGATCATTATTTCTCTTTGGAGGAATGAACCATTCTCTTCACCTCTCCTTGAGGAACTGACATGACTAATGGAATATTGATGTGGGCAATGCCATAAGCTTTAAACTCTAGACCCTCTGCTAGCATTTCAGAAAGGACCCTCTTCCCTTTGATAATTGCTAAAATAATAATAATAGTTCAAATGTAAGTAGATATCCACAGATTACAAATCACTCCCCTCACTATACTGCAGAGAGGTTATAGAAGAACAAGACTGTGACTTGTCCAAGGCCACATTGCTGCCAAATGTCAGGGCCAGGACTAGAACCTAGAACTCCAGCTCCTTTCCACTATACCATCTGTCTGTCTTCTCTTAATTCTCCCCACTATTTTATCTCCCTCATTCAATGCAAAGACTTCTTGGAAAGTATTTATTCATATAAGCCTTGTATTAGAGACTTTGCTGGCCTGGCACAGAGGGTTTAGGTACACATTAGGGATCTCTCAATTCTTTGGCTCATTGCTCTCACTCAGGTGGCACTTGGAAATTTCTGTATCTGAGATTCCCCCCAAGAATAGCCAGAGGTTCCCCTTACAAATAATCAGAATCACAAAATTTCAGAGAAGAGTTGTGTTTGCACAGAAAAGGATGCACAAAGGAATCATTCATGATCCTGCAAAGAGTCAACACACTACCCTCCTCCAGAAGACCCTCAGAATTAGTTGGAAACATGCTTACTATAATAATAATAATAATAATAATATTTTCAGCTGTTTGACTCTTTGTGACCTCGTTGGTTTTTTCTTGACAAAGATATTAGAGTGGTTTGCCATTTCCTTCTCCAGCTCATTTTACAGATGGGACAAATAGGGTTAAGTGACATGCTCAGGGTCACTGATATAATGCTTACTATTATTGTGCTGAGTGCTTTAAAAATCATTATCTCATTTGATCTTCAGATCAAGCCTGAGGTAGATGCTATCATTACCACCATTTTTCAGATGAGGAAACAGGCAACCAGAGGTTAAGTGAATTGCCCAGGGTCACACAGCTAGTAAGTATTCGAGACTGGATTTGAACTCAGATTTTTTTGAGTCGAGGCCCAGAATTCTATCCACTTTATCTCCTAGTCGCCTCATGAGGTCACAGGAATATGGAGTTTCACATTTACTATGGCTGAGAAACTTCCCCTGTTGTCACTTCCTATAAAGCTTTCTTTGCCTCTTAGAAAAATCACATAGAAGAAATTTCTGTCTAATCCCTGTATTTTCTACACCCCTCCCCTAAGATGGAGAACTGTATCAAAGAGGATTGACCACTAAATATCAAAAGAATACTACTGGAGGGGCAGCTAGGTGGCTCAGTGGATAGGGAGCCATACCTAGAGACAGGAGATCCTGGGTTCAAATCTGAACTCAGAAACTTCCTAGCTGTGTGACCCTGGACAAGTTACTTCATCCCAGTTGCCTAGCCTTTACTGCTCTGATGCCTTGGAACCAATGCTTAGTACTGATTCTAAAACAGAAGGTAAGGATTTAAAATTAAAAAAATAAGAAAGAGACAACTTCTGGTTTTGCTCTCTCTTAAAAGTGTGACATGGACTCTAATAGCTCTCCTTTTTTAGTGAATTATATTACTATAGCATTATTAAGTATTTATCAAGGTATGTGTATGAGTCTTTAGTGTTTTAGGCATTCGAGGAAATAAATGGCAAAGTTATATTACTTTGTACATTGTATCTACATTTGTATCCTTTGGGGAATATCCTAGATATGTGCCATTCCTGATGAGCCAGAGAAAGCAAGGAAAGCCTCTCCTCTGAGAATGCCAGACTCTCCTCTGGAACAAGGCTACCCCAAGACTGCACTAGGTCCCTAATCTTTAGGTATTTTCATTTTACGAGTCCTTAAAGGACCTTCCTCTGCACTGCTCCTGTGACTTACGGAGACCAGGGTCCACTTCTTCATAATCTTCATATTATTTTATTCATGGTCACTTCTCCTTCTTGGTACACCATGGCTCTCATTGTCCTCCATTCCCAGAAGGTGGTATGCTTTTTTCTCTGCTGTTTCTGCCCTCAGCTATGTTTCCCTATTGACCACTATACAGATGGTATCTAGGACAATCAGATGGCATAATGGATATAATACTGGTCCTGGAATCAGAGAAGACCTGGGTTCAAATCCAGCTGTTGACATTTACTAACTGTGTGACCCTGGACAAATCACTTAACCTCTCTTTGGGTTGTTCAAATGACATCATATGATATAAGTACTTAGTGAGTTCTATAAATGCTTATTCCTTTTATCTATACCCTATACACTTCTTACCCAATAGATAATGATGAATATCCATGTTCTTTCTTATCACCTGGTCCCCAAGCCCTCAACAGGGGCAAAATGATGCCAGAAAATAGTACAGAATCAGGGATTTCTAGCTGGAAGGAACCTTGAATGTCATAGAATCCTGAATCTACAAGGGACCTTCTAATTCATCTTATCCAACTCCCCTGACTTATAGATAAAGAAATGAAGACTCAAGAGATTGAATGATTTGTCATTGAGCTCACAAGTAAAAAGGAAAAGAAGAATTTGACCCCAGATCTTCTGCCTCAAATTCTAGGTATCTCATCAAAATATCACACTGGCATTATCAATCAATCAATCAATCAGTCCTTTCTATTTTTCCCCCAGTTTCTTCTTCTTTTTTTTTCAGTTACTTGTAGAAAGAATTTTTGACAATTGTTTTCTGCCATTTTAGGATTCATTTAGTATTTTCTTCCTTTCTGCTCTTGCCCCCAGTGGTAAATAATCTGACATACATTATTCCACTGTTTCCATGTAGTACCAACTTCCATATTGTTCATGTCATCCTTAGCACTTTTCAAAATCTTTCTACTTTGGTCTAATAGTGGTTTATTCTGGATAACCATGACTTTTACATCTTTCCTTCTCTTCTCTTCCCCCTCCTCCCCCATTCCCTCCCCAAGACTTCCTGATCCCCATCTTGCTTCCTTCTACTCTCCTGTCACCTACTTTCACTTTTGTCTTCTAGGAAATTTGGTGTGCTCCAAGAGAAAAGGAAGCCAAAACCAATTCAACTGGGGATCTAATGCTTGTTATTTTATGTGAGGGATACTAGGTGATGCAACGGATAGAGTTCTGTGCCTGGAGTCAAGAAGATCTGAGTTCAAATCTTATCTCAAATATTTATTAGCTGTGTGACCTTAAACAAGCCCTGTTGATCCTGTTTGCCTCAGTTTTTTTTCATCTATAAAATGAGTTGGAGAAGGAAATGGCAAACCATTCCAGTATCTTTATCCCAAAAATTCAAAATGGGGTCACAAAAAGTCAGATACAACTGAAAAAGACTGAACAACAAACATTTTATATGAAGGGAAAATTCTACAAATATTTTTAGTTGGGAAGCCTGTGTGTCAGTAATAGTCAGTATGCCTTTATTGAAGTACCTTCTATGTAGCAGGCACTGTTCTAAGCCCTGCGGATAAAAATATGAGCATTTTTATACTTGTTTTCTTGAAACTAGGAGCCCAGAGTTCTTTTCCTGTGTTTGACTCAGATTCCTTGAACATTCTTTATCTTGAAAGACTAAGGTTTTCTAGCTGTCCTAGAAACAATCTGTACACAGCATTTAAATACTAGCTTTAGGACAATTATATCATTCTTCAGGGATCGATATTATCAGAGTGGGAACTCCCTTTGCTGACCCAAATGGCAACCCGTAATAACTTCAGTCTTGTAGAGTTCCCTGAGGCACAGAGAGGCCAAGCTGTGTACCCATCGTCACGCTGGGAAATAGCATCAAAGGTGGGATTCGAAACCCAGATCTTCTTTGCATCAGATGCCTCATTCCATCCATTTGGCTTTATGATTGTAGGCCAAATAGGCCAAAAGGGCACCGAATGTGTCTTTATTTTAGATGCTATCACAAATGGGAAATGGGGGCTGAAGGAGAGAAAGCAGTCTGGTAAGTAGCATTAAAGTCTATGTGAAGTGGGAGAAGAAAATTCCATTTGCTTTTAAATGCCACTGAGGTATGCATGTACACATTCACACACAGATTTTTATACATACACATATAGACACATATGTGTTTGTATGTGTCTATATGTGTACACACGGATGCACACACCAATACATATATAACACACATAATCCAATCACATACATGCACACCTATATATCTAGTCACATACACACATACACAATCTGGTTTGATACACACACATGTATATTCAACCCCCCCACATATCTAGTCCTATACACACACACACACATATATATATATGTGTATATATATATATATACACACACACATGTCCAGTCCTATTTATCTATCATGTTACATGCACACATAGCCAATAAGATATCAGCATATACACCCATGCGCACATGTATGTATACATGTATGTGTATGTATCTGTATGTAGACTACATATATCGAGCCATATACATGTACACATTTCTGGTTACATGTGTACATGTATACATGCATCCAGTCATATACATATAAACATATGTACATATGTTGCAATATTCCAAGTATTTAAAATGTATAGAATTTCATAACAACAAAGTGAGAGAGAAAAAGGGGTTCCTTCAGCCGAGGGGGCAGAGCAAAGAGCCCGAGACCCACAAGCCTGCCACGCTCAAGCCAAAGAAAAAGAAGCCCCGCAGCAGGGGTTTCAGCAAATTGATAAACAACCCCCCGCCAGGGCACAACACAGGGATGCAAGATAAGGGAACCCCCGGAAGAGTAAAGAATGCTGGGAAATGAAGTCCCCAGGGGGAAGTACACAATTTTAAAATACACTATATATGTATGTATGTGTGTGCATGTATATATATATATATACAGTGTATTTTTAAATTGTATACATATCACATGGATGCATCTAATCACATGCATACATACATGTTATATATCTAGACATATATGCACAATCATGCACATCTACCTAGTCATATCCGCATATGTACACATAATATATCCAGCCTATATATACACACATGCATATCCAATCATACAAATACACATAATTACATGCACAGATGCCTATCACATATCCAATCATGCATGCCTATACACACATGTACATCATCTATATGGTCATCTATACATGCATACATACACATATGCAGCCATATATATATACGGAGAATATTAAGAAGTTAATTAAGCTTCCTGGATAGAGAGCAGAGAAGCGTGAATCCCTGTAGCTCAGGAATCCTTTTTATACCCGTACATTCCTTTATATTATACTATATTTACAATAAATCATCTATTTTTTGTACACAAAGACTCCAGAGCGTTCCCTGCACTGAGCCCTGAGGGAGGTTCCCATTTGGACTTCGGCTCACTATCACAGACCGTGTATGCCATCTACCAAAGTATCAAATCAGTTTCCCACATTTCTTTTTACATCGACACACATACATATATCTAGTCATATAAAAAACATGCATAAATGTCACATAGGTATATCCAACCATACACACACATAAGCACACATGCCTATCTAATCACATAAACACACATACTACATGCACACACATGTATCATGTAAGTATAAATATAAACATAATATTTATCCAGTCATATATACACATGTGCACATCTCCCACACATATTCATGATATATAGTCATATATGACTATATAGCCACAGCACACATAAACACATACATACATGTATGTAGCCACATATACACATATATCTAGTAATAGAAATATGCATGCATATCACCTACACATGTCCAACCACATACATGCATAACGTACCCTGTCATTTATATGCACACCTACACATATCTAATCATATACACATCACATATTTATATCCAGTCATATATACATACATAAAATATACCCACACATATTCATATATGTAAACGTATGTATAAAGTATTCATATACATAAAAATAGTAGTAGCTGAATTTTAAAAGTTTAATGACTTCATGAAGACTCCATACATCATTCTTGAGGCACCTACCAGAAGATGATTCCTCCCCGGAGGAGCCATTCATTCTATCTGAGTAGCCTGGAATCTGTGATTTCTTCTGGAAGGAGAAATCCCCCATGTGGACCAGTAATTCATCAGTAACTTCATATTCTAAGATGGTTCCAGGATCTCTGAGAGTTTCAGGGTCTTGCCCAGAGTCACACAACTAGCCCAATCAGAGAGGACAACCAGTCTCTGTCTTCCTGGCTCCAACGCCAGCCCCTCAGCCACTGCTAATCTGCTTCTACTCCAGGATGTGGTCTAATTTTAATGAGTGGTAATCAATGATAATATAAACCCAAATTCCCAACTCTGACTTACACTCACCCCACAGTGTCTCCAGTTATCTCAGAAGGTATCATCAAAGTCTCAAAACAGTTATGACTGTGGCTTTTAAATAACCTAAAGGTTGTAGAATAAAAACATATATTTCTGGTTATAATTCTATAGCTACTGCAGAGAAAGGATGGTCTTGAAATCAATCAAGAAGTCTTGATTTTGTCACATCTCAAACACACATTGGTGGTGTCAAATTCAAGTAGAAACAGATCCCTGTAGTAGAAACAGATCCCTGTAGGTCATGACTTAGAAAACTACAAATTAACATTATCTATAGTGTAATGTATTTTTATTTCTTTTGTTAAATATTGCTTTCTCCGTGGTGTCTTCAAGCTATAAGTTAGAAACTTGAGTCTTAGATTAAATTTAAGACCATAAATTACAAGGAACAACTAGGTAGTACAGTGGATAGAGCACCAGAGTTAGGAGTTAGGAGGACCTGGGTCCAAATCTGGCCTCAGACATTTCTTAACTGTGTGACTCCAGGGAAGTCACTTAACCCTGTTTGCTTAGCACTTGCCCTTCTGTCTAAGAGTTGTTGCTAAAGCAAAAAATAAGGGCTAAAAAGAGAGAGAGAGAGAGAGAGAGAGAGAGAGAGAGAGAGAGAGAGAGAGAGAGAGAGAGAGAGAGAGAGCATAAGTTAGAGAAACTGTGTGGATTTGCATTGGTAGAAGGAATTGAAACCACAGGTTCACTCTCTTATTCTCATGGGAATCAATAATAGAAACCAATAAAAAGAAAAAGAAAAATAATTTTGTAGTTAAAATTAAAGTCTCTTTCAAAGGCAGTCCTTTGGTCTGAAGAGTGAGCTCTGTAAGAAGCTTTTGAATTCATTTAAGGAATATGGGTTTGGGTTGGATTAAACTGAAAATTTCAAAATCAGACAAATTCTTTAGCCTGGTGGTTCTTGTTTTTTGAATGTTTGCTAGTTTTCTATATGGCCTTTCCCTCCAAACTTAGACCAGTAAAGACCTCTGACACAAACTGACCCTATAGAAGTTGGTAAGTTGCTTTTATGTCATGTTGGTATTTTCTCTCTGAGGCTGAGGGGTGCTAGATAGCTGCATCCTTTGCTCCTCTTTTCCCCCCAAATATCTTTAGGCCTTTTAGGTGGAAAGGAGCCACTCAGAGGAAAATTATTTGTTACCTGGAGCTCCCTCTGCTGATAGGATGGCTGGATGATGCAATAGGAAAAGAATAGAGATCACCCTTTGCTATTAGAGTTAAGAATGCCGGTCTGTATTCTTCTTGAAACTGAAATCATTTCTATTGTTCTAGGCATCTGGAGCTACCATTTAACCCCTCACTTGTTTTTGTTGGCTCTCACCATTAATTGGCCTAGGGAATTTCTTAATTCCGTTTGATGGAATTGAAAAAGGCACTGATTCCCAAGGCATAGGAAATAGGTTCCAACTCCAACTCTGCTACTGATTACCTATTGGAACTTGGGAAAGTCATTTGCTTTACTTATCTGAAATATAAGGGGGCTGGACTAAATGACCTCTAGGATGTTGTCCAGCTCTAAATTGATCATTTTGACTCCTTTTTGGACTTGGTTAAGTGATAAACTGTTTCCTACTTGCTCCCACATTATTATCTGAGAAAAGAACCAGGTGTTGATAAGGGTTCCTAACCCTCCCCACCCCACTCCTCCACACTCAGGGTGATTTCTAAAAGCAGATGGCTCTCTTCTCAGATTTCGATTTTGTGGCCAAACTGAAAACTGGAGGGGAGTGGGGTTAGTTGGTTTCTAAACGAACCTAGTTCAGGTTTGGTATAAAGTAGAGGTCAGTTGTTGGTATCTGGTAGTAAATAAACAAAGAAGGGACACAAGTACCTGATGGTGAATCTTTACTGAAGTCTTCAGCTGAGTTTAGTGGCAAGCTTGAAGTTCATTCAAACTCAGAATAAAGGTTATGCCAAACTATTTGGGACTTTGGCAGTAACAGAGAGTAACTCTCTTTCCAAGCCTTGTGTCCTACTTACTAACATTTGGTGAAGCAAAACCTATAGTTCATTATGCTAAGCAGTGGGAATTTGGAGGTGAGGGGTGGGAAGATGGAGATAGAGAGAAAGAAGGAAGGATGGAAGGAAAAGAAAGAAGTAAAGAAAGAGAAAAAAGAAGAAAGAACAATAGAAAGAGAAAAATAGAAAGAGGAAAAATAAAAGAACAGAAGAGCAAAAGAAAGAATAGAGGTAGAAAGGGAGGTAGGACAAGAAAAAAGGAAGGAAGGAGAAGAAAAAGAGGAAAGAAAGAAAGAGGAAGGAGAAACAAATGAATGAAAGAACTAAAGTAATGGAGGAAGAAAGAAGAACAAAAGAAACAAAAGGAAGGTGAAACAAAAGTCAATAACAAAATAATGATTGGAGGGAGAAAGAAAGAAGGAAGGAAAGATGGAAAGGAAGAAGGAAGGAGGGAGGGAAAAGAGAGAGAGAGAAAAGGAGAGAGAAAGAACATGAAGCTTATAACCAATTGAGAGAAAGCAACATACATGCAAATGATTTTTCATTTTAATATTTCCACATTCTGATCTTTCTTCCTAGACTAAATCTGATATGGTCAGTACCACTGCCCACCTTTATGTTCAAGGAAAGGCCAAGAGCTTTGAGGAGAGAACACAGAAGCATAGAATGCTAGAATATGGAATTCATCGAGCCTAGCCTTTTTATTTTAATAATGAGAAATTTAGACCTTCCAGCTTGCTTCCCAAATTCTAGGCCCTCCTTACTTCTAGATCTTCTTGAAAATTGGTGTCTGACCAATATTCTTTCAATATAATGTTAATTATATTACTTCCTGAATAAAAATCTTCAATGAATCTCTATTTTTTTCAACTTAAACTCAATTACCTGGCCTTTGAAAATCTGGTCCCATACTACTTATCCAACCTTATTTCCTCTTGCTCTCCCAACAGGGACCCTGCACTTCAGTCAGGAAGTCTCTCCTTTCTTCCATTTTAACATGTCATGGTCATTCTTGTTTCCCTATTGGCAACTTAAAAAAAAACAACAACAACTTGACCCTGTTGCAGTTTATAAACATTTAACATACTCCTTTGGACCTTCTCCCAAACAGGACCACCAAGTCATGCAAAAGCTAAAGATACTACTATCTCTAATATACTTTGGCAGCTTTAACTTAGGGAGTAGGGAAGGGAGGGAGAATGGTGAATTCTAAAGAAAAATAATAGATTATGGAGCCCCCAGGGATTGTGGAAATGGTAAAATCTTGTTTCTTTTTTTTACCAATGGAATGATTTTTTTCAGTGAAGAAATTCATCTAAATACTAACTAAATAAAAAAAAAATCTCAATCTTCACTGGATTGACTATCCAGTCCTTCATATTCAATCCTTTTGGTGCTTTACCATTACCACAAATGATTCAGATGCTATTTTATAAGGAGGAAAGGGGCTTTATCTTTGGAGGTTATCCTTTTGCCTATTTATCTTATGAGTATATTCTGTGGTACTTTGATGGAGTACATTAGGACTGTTTTGGAAGGTCATATGATCTGGCCCTCAACACAGGGACTGACCAATAGCCATTGGTCAGATACATCCTTTAGCCAGGAGCCAGAGCATGTGTCATTTCATATGGTCCAAAGATTTTATGCCTGGCACTGTGGGGAGGTGCCCCAGTCCACCAGAGATTTCCCCCATCACCTCTCACTTTTAATTGTATCAAAGAGATAGAGACTGGACCTGTGATTCATTGGTACAGGGAACTCCCAGGTGGGAAGCTATCTATGCCAAAACAACTCAGCACTTTGTGTGCAGCTCTGATTCTTAGAAAATTGGCTCAAGCAGTTAGAGATTATATGACTTCCTCTGGTCACAGAGCCAGTATGTATCAGAGTATATGCCTCAAACACAGGTTGCATTATCTTCAAGGACCCATGCTCTCTCTATTCCCTATGCTGCCTCTCTAACTATATAATAGTTAAATTAAATATTCTGGTTATGCTATCTTTAACCTATTTTTGCCCTGCTTTTAAGTCTTTCTTGCCACAGATTTTTTGATACACAATTAAAAAACACAACACTTCTTTTTAAGGAACCAGAGGCTTAGGCCCTTTCAGTCTCACTTTTTTTTTTTAACCCTTATCTTCTTAGAATCTATACTGAGTATAGGTGCTAAGGCAGAAGAACAGTTAAAGGCTAGGTCATTGGGGTTAAGTGACTTGTCCAGGGTCACACAGCTAGGAAGTGTCTGAGACCACATTTGAACCCCAGATCTCCTCTTTCTAAGTCTGGTGTTCTATCCACTGAGCTACCAAGCTGCCCTTTCAGTCTTACATCTTAAATGTCCTTTCTGAGAGGAGGCAGAATCAAGGACTGACTAGTCTTCCAAAAGATGGATTAATTTGTGACTGTGGAGACAAAGAGTCTCATATTCTGCTCAAGGAGATGGCAGTGACATCCTGCCCAGAAAGATGAAACTAGCTATCGAGAATGTGTCTATTACCCCGGTGGTCCCTTTTGTTGAGTGCCAGGGTTGGCAAGATTATATATCAATTTGCAAAGGGAGGACATTCCTAGGGGAAAATGCACTGAAAGAGAGCGCTAGTTTTCAATTGGGGCCCTGAAATGGAATGTATGACACTGTTAAGGAAAAGGTCTGTTAAAGAGTCTGGGCCAAAAGTGCCTCAGAATCCATAGTAGCTGCCATGTGGTACCTCTGCATCAGTGAAAAAAGAGTTTAGCTAAAGATCATTCTTCTAGTTCTTACTTCCTTCTCCCCTGAATACCCAAATATTAAATCAGTCCCTGTCACTGATTTTTCTTTAAAAATTGTGATGAAGATGAAAAAATAGACTAGTGATTCCCTGGTGCTACTGGGTCTACTTTGGTTACTAAAAGAATTAGGAGATCAAATTTATTCCAGATTTAAAACTGACATACTTTTTCATACCCAGTACTCAAGCTCTGTTTAGGAACATTCTTTCAAATTAAAATTCATTCCCTTAAGATTTATTCAGTGCTCACTGTGTGGCAAACAGTTGACTAGGTGATATGGGAAGTAGGATAGAATGGAGCAGTTGTGGAAAAGTATTAGCTCCAGAATCAGAGGACCTGTGTGACCTTGGGTAAGTCACTTATTGTAACATGAGGGAAGATGGTCCCTTCCAGAGTGACCTAAAAAGAACTTAGTGATCATCCAGTCTATCTGTCCCTCTTATTTTACACATTAAGAAATTGAGGTCCAGAAATGTGAAGTGACTTACAGTTATTGGATGACAGAGGTAGAGTAAGAAAACATTTTTTGCTGACCTCAAAGTGGAAAGAGCATCCACTCTGGTATCAGATAGCATTGGGTTCAAATTCTGCTTCTTATGCTCCCTGTGTAACCTTAGGAAGTAATTTAATTTCCCAGTGCCTCAGTTTACTCATCTGGAAGATGTGAGAATCAGATAAGTAAGTCTTTTCCTCTTTTAGATCCATGCTCCTCTGAATGTATAGATCTTTGGGCAAATAGCGGACTAGAGGACAGATGGGCTAAATTTTCCCCTGTCCACCTGGAGTTGTAAGTGTCACAGACAATGTATTTGACAGTCCAGGTGAGCTGACTTATGTGGAAAAGTCTTTATTTTGCAGCTGGTCAATTGTTGCCTCTAGGGTATAGGAGGCAAGATCTAACGCCAAGTTTTGTGTTTCAAGGTACACAATAGCACTTTATGTTTTATGATCTATAAGTTACTTACGATCATAGAGCTCTTTATTAAAGTTAGGTCACAAAATGTGTTCAATTTTTCCTTTCTCCTTCCACTGAATCTTGAGACATTGACTTGGGACAATATTAGATACTCATTGATTCCTATGAACATTCTCTCATTTTCCCTGCCCAAAAGCACTTTGCTTTACTTACACTGAAAACCTTGTAAACCAGCAATAGCCAAACCCCACACTTCTTACCTTCTTCCCACTTTAAGCAGGGTTGTTTATGTTCCCATCCTCCCTGACCTTCACCCTTCACTTTTCTCTGTGTCACTATCCGACCATCCTCAGCATCCCAGCTTCCTCCTCCCTTCCTTCATCCCTTTTCCATCTGTCAGGGATTCCCCTATTAACTTCCTTTCCTCTACAGCCTCTCCCTTTTTCTCATATCCTCTATTTCTCCTTCTTGGGGTGGGTGGGGGTGTTGCCGCTCCCTCATTTTTATTTCCCCTCTCTTCTTCTCTACCCCTTCTCCCCTCCCTCCGCTCCGCCCCATGACCCATCCCTCTCCACCCAGGTTCTTCACTCCACCCCACACCCCAACACTCCTTTATACGCCCCCCCCCCCCGCCCCCGATCCTGGGGTGGGCGCGCGTGCTTACACGCGTCTGCACACACACAGACATACGCACATGCACACGCGCGCACACACTCATACACACCTCCTTCTCCCCCCCTTCCCTTGGCCAGGCCTTCCCGCTCCCCACAACCCCTCCCCTCCCTTCTCCTCCTCCTAGTGACGTCTGGGTCCCTGCCCGTCTGAAAACTCCGCGCCGCGGCGGTTGTGGAGGAGGAGGAGGAGAAGAAGGAGGAGGAGGAGGAGGAGCAGCAGCAGCAGCAGCAGCCGAAGCAGCAGCAGTGGCAGCAGGGGCAGCAGCAGAAAGAGGAGGCGGCGGCGGCAGCGGCGGCTGCAGGCGGCATAGGCTGGAGGGAGCCTCGGGGAGGTCGGGCAGGAGGGGGAGAGGAGGAAGGACGCTGGGTTGGGGAGCTCAGTGCTCTGAAAAGGAGGGCGAGAGCCCGCAGCAGTTCCAATAACCACCGCGGCGGCGGCGGCGGCGGCAGCAGCAACAGCAACAGCAGTAACAGTAACAGCAGCAGCAGCGGCGGCGGCGGCGGCAGCTCCAGCTCCAACCCCAGCAGCCGCCGCCGCTGCCGCCACGGTGAAGATGGTGGCTGCGCTGTGCGCCCGGAGGCTGGCTCGGCGTTCGCACTCGGCGCTCATCGCGGCGCTTACGGTGCTTCTGCTGCAGACCCTTATCGTGTGGAATTTCAGCAGCCTGGACTCCGGGGCCGGGGACCACCGAGGCGGTGAGCAGCGTGCCGGTGGAGAGCCGCCCCCAGCCCCGCGCCGGGAGCGCCGGGACCTCCCCCTGGAGCCTTGGGCTGCAGCTGGAGAAGGAGAAAGGGGCCCCCAGCCGCGGGGGGACAAGCTGCTGCGGGAGCGAGGAGGAGGCGGCGGCGGGGGCCACGGCGAGCACCGGGCGCAGCATCCGCCCCGCCGGGGGGGACCTGCTGCAGGCGCCGCGCAGCTGCCGGGCCGGGCTCTGGTAAGATACCTCCTTTAGCTCTGCTGAACCCCGTTGGGCCAGGGCTGGTTGCTTGCGCGCGGTGCCGGGGGAAACGAGGTGGGGAGGAAGGAGCGAGCAAGCCCCAGGAGCTGCGACCCCGGCTCTCCTGAGCCTGCAGCATCAGACACTGTCCCCCTGTCTTCCTTCCCTTCCTGGGAACTGGGGAGCTCAACGCTGCGCAGGAGGGAGAGCAGAAGTGAAGGGGACGGCGTGTATGAGTGTGTGTTTGTGTGTATATATGCGTGTGATTTGAGGAAGGTGAGGAGTAGGGTAGGGGGAAATTTTGGAGTGGGACTAGAGAAAGGATTGGGGACTGGGAGTGGATTGGTATCCCCGTGTCCCTAGTCACAGTAGAAACAGGCCGGGGTTGAAGGTCTCTGGGTTTTGCTGTCCGCAGGTTGGGGGTGTGGCGGATGTGTATGGGTATGTTTTTTACTTTGGTAGGGGGGAGCGAGGATACCGAAAGAGGAACCTAGTTGTTCCCACTGGAGATCGGTGTGACCTCGGGAGGTTTAGTGTGGCAAGGGGGAGGGGGGTAGAGGGAGACGAGGTGATTTATCTTCAGATCTAGAGGCTGTATCCATTTCTTGAGTGCTGGTGTCAGGACAGAACTGGTTTTCCCAGGGGTTTGGTGGTGCTGGAACCTCCCACCCTTGTCCGTTTTCCCTTGTTACGTTTCTGCCTCTTTTCCTTCACTTGTCCGGTTCTCTCGTTCCTTGTGTTTCTCTCCCTGCGCCTTTATATTTAGGACCCGGTATGCCACTCCATTTCTGAATTTCTCTTTGCATGCCATCCCTATCACTGTGTCTCTGTCTCTCTGACTGTTTCTTTGCTTCTTTGTCTCGGTCCCCAAGCCCGATGTGAATCCCTGTCGCCTTGCTTCTTCTGTCTCTGCCTGGTGCTTTGGCCTCTGGCCTCTAGATATGTCCTGTCTGTCTGTCTCCACCTTGGGTGTTTGGACTTCCAGTCCCTGAATGTGTCTGGGTCTGTATTTCTTACCATTGCCCTCTGTGGCTGGTGTGGAAGCAGAACTAGGAGCCGTTTCTTTTGCAAACCCACGAAGTGCCTTGGGCTCGAACTGGGACTTGAACCTGATTGGCCAGGTCTGTGCCCTGCTGTGCCCCTTACTCTGTTCCTCTTTCTCAGTTGTTTCCACAGTCTCTTCGTGCCCTGCCTGAGGGACCTTGCCTGTTCTTGATTGAGCTAGAGCTTTCACAGGCAGACGACTGGATCTCTGGAGTTTGTGTGTATCAGAGTGCCTGTGTGTGTTCCAGTACCTTTGAATTTCTATGTGTCGTAGTGCCTGCTGGTGTGACTTGGTCTCCCTTATGCGATTCTCCATAAGAGTTCACTTTCTCTCTGGGGAAATGAAGTGCATAGGACACAAGAGAGCAGCGCAAAAACTGAGTGGCATTCTTCTATTATTAGAAGCCCTATTTTGAGACATAATTGCTACCTTTGAATATACATATGGATATGTATACACATGTGTGTGTTTTCAAGATCTGCTAAACTTCCTTTAAAAAGAGCAGTGATCTTTGCTAGCCCAAAGCCTACTCTGCCTCAGTGCTGAGCAGCCCGTACACAGAATGTGTGGCATTTGGCTCTGTGCTAAGTTCATTTATTTTTAGGGAGAATAACCTGGGATTCCTGATGATAAAGAACAATAAATAAATCTTAGCTGCTTGCCCTCTCCTGTTTTTAGGAAGAGGTTTAATTCACTTTTCTGGATCCAGCCCTGGGGTGTTATGATCAGATAGGAAAGGAATTATATTTCCTTAAACATTCAAGTCCTAGGGAAGCAATTAGACTGTTAGGGTCAGCCAATGGACATTTACTAAGCTCCTACTAGGTGCCAGAAGCTTTGCTAAGCCCTGAGGATGGGAAGAAAGGGGGAGGGGTCAGTCTCTGTTCTCAAGGAGCTCACTGTCTAAATGGAGACAACATTCAGATGGTTATGTACTAACTAGATAAAGATGGAATAAACTGGAGATGGTCTTTGAGGAAAGGCACTAAGGTTAAGGAGGAGTGGGAAAGATTTCTTGTAGAAGGTGGGCTTTTAGCTGAGACTTGAAGCAAGCCACTTTGATTGATGGAGGAGGTTGACATTGGGAAGAGTAATGCTTGCAATTGGGTTCTACCTTTCAGTATCAGATCTTGGAGTATGGGGGGTAAGGGGTAGCCCAGGGGAGAAATAGAGTAGGGAATAGTTGAAAGAGGTGATTAAGATGCCTGGCTCTTTGTGGAGTTCTACCTTTTGCCATACATCTATGCTTATTCAGTTAATTATCTTAATCTCTCACCTTGGAGGAACGTAGAGAAATCTTTGTCCTGGGAATGGTTTTTCCCTTTTCCTCTCACCTTGGCAAAGTGCATGGAGTATCTTCTTTTGTAATCAGAAGCAATGATGCCTGTTGCTCCTCCTTGCTTTTCTGAATTTGAGGTTGAGTATCTGTATTTATGGCATATTTTTGGCATGTTTCTAGATTTTCCCACGTCCAAATATCTTTTTCTTTCTTGAGGTTGTTTTCCATTTCACTCCTTGTTGTCTTTGGGGTTGCATTTATTTATTTATTTAGCTTATTTTTCTACTGTGCTTCCCCTTAGGCTTCATGTAGTTCTGTATATGCATGTGTATTTGTGTTCTCCAATTTCTGTTATTTTATTTGCTGGTTTCAGAAATTACAATTCTGACACAGTGCTCTAAGGCTCCAAGACCCATCTCTGATGTGTGTACCCCACCCTATACTTGCCCTTCACCCAAGGAACCCAATGAGGCCAGAAGGGGGCAGGCTCTTCCCAAAGTCCAGTGTAGTAAAAGTCCAGGATAATTGGGAGGAAAAGAAGAGATCAGAGGGAATGTGAGTTTTTCTAGGTGCAGACCATTGTACTATATTTCCTTAAGCCCCAGTGGGCCTGCATGCTGGGTGGCAGGAGAGCAGTGGGGAAGTGGAGGTTGTCAGAATATTTGGACCCCCTCAGAGCTTGCAAATAGAGAACTCATCATGCAAGTAAGTAGCTTAGAGAATAATTTATCACCCTGGTCTCCAAGCTCCAATATCTCTTCATTTTTTATCTAGAGGTTTTGAAGAGAATAGACAGTATGGAAAGTGCTTTGCAAACTTTACATACTGTCTAAATGTTCACTATTATTATTATTCAATATAGGCAGTCATCTTTTTGTGGCGTGTGTCTCAAATAACATTTGATAGAGGTAGCAAATGATAGTCTCCTTTTAAAGAATTGTTTATGAAGCATTTTCTAAATATGTCATCTCTTTCCTATGCCATTTTTCCCATTTCTCCCCCTGAGATTCCTATATGAAAAGCACAAAACTATATTGTCTTTTTGTGCTTAGGAGAGGTCCAAGGAAATACATCCTTTTTTCTGAACATGTTAGGTGATGGATGGTTTGCTTTGTATCAGGGAAACCTATCAAAGTGTATTTTTTAATAAAAAGAATTGTGTGACCTGTCCTTTTTAATCCTACATCTCCCGGGGACTATCCCCTTCTATCTCAAGCTTCTAGCTACAAAAATTCATGGGTGAGCAAGATTTTCTTGGGAAAAAAAAAAAAAGATATCATATAGTTACATTCCCAATCCTCCTCCTGCTCCTTTTTTTTTTTTTTAAATTCTGGACTCCTTGTGTCTTGGCAGTCTGAAGAAACCCATGGCCCCCTTCTCAGAAGAATGTTTTTAAATGTACAAAATACAACACATAACATTACAAAGAGAACCAATTGTATTGACATAAAGTTATCAAAATATGAAGCAAGTTTTTTTCTATGTACCTTTGCTTCTTTTGTGTGATTCCTCTAATAGGCGTTTCATCAACTCTGAATTTTAATATCATCCTGGAACTTGAGAAAACAGATTGGTGTTCTGTAAAGCTTTTTTTGTTTTGTTTTGTTTTCTGAAGGCAGTAGGTGGATAGATCAGTGGATAGATCAGAGCCAGACGTGGAAATGAGGTCTTGGGTTCAAATATGGCCTCAGATACTTCTTAACTGCAAGTCACAACCCCAATTATCTAGCTCTTACTATTCTTCTGCTTTTGGATCAATACTTTGTATCTATGACAGAAGATAAGGGTTTTAAAAAATAAAATAAATTGTTGTGTGACTTTCTGCTAGAAAAGAATTCATGGGAGATTTCAATGCAGATGTGTAGAAATGACTGTAAGAAAACTTGGGTGCCACAGTATTTTTCATCCTTGCAAAATCCACTTGTGTATTTAGTGCTTAGCACAGTGCCTGGCACATAGTAGGTACTGATTAAAGACTTGTTGACTTAACCTGACTTGCTTTTCTGTGACAGGTAGCCTTGAAGTCTTCTCATTTAATGCTGAAGGGAAACAGCACCTTTGCTTATAGATGAATTGTTGGCAAATGGGTGTTATTTAAGGATCCTAACTTATCCCTTTTCCCTCTGAAGAAGAATGGATTTTCCATACCATCTGACCCTTCTAAATGCTGGGTTGTTTTTTTTTCCTGCAGAAATTCCACATAGTTCACATTTCTCAAATTGTTGAGGACCTTTTCAAATGCTGGCTGCAACCAGAAAAAAAATGGTCTCACTATCCAAAAAATCTTTGGGTCTAATAGTCTTGAAGATAAAACACAGAGTTTTTCTTTCTCCACAAATGTTTTGAGGATACAGAGAATAGAGACTATTTTGTTGATGGTTAGGTTTCTCACACTCTGGAAGAGTTGTATTTTGTTTAAGTAATACTTTACACTTTGTATACAGAAGGATGCATCTTGTACAATATTTATACTTCCATGAATACTGCCATCTGTTTAATTAAATTAAGTAAAACTTTAAATTAGTAAAAGTAGTATTTTATATATATATGCATAAATTTGTAATTCTAGATAATCCCTTTGCTTTCAACCCTCTCATGTTTTATAGTCCTTAGGTAGCTCATTAATTCTCCTTTCTTCTCTAGAAAGTTGGGTGACAAGTATTCTCTACAGATAGAGAAACTGATGAATAGAGCAATTGCTGTATCTTAGATATCCTATGATATCATGGCATCAGAGATTTAGAACTAGAAGGTGGAAGGATAATTTTAGTGTTGGGACCTACACTATATTTAATTATTGGTCGCCACGGGATATCCCAAATAATAAAATACCCAAGTCAGCTAGAAATTATGGTGATTTTAATTAATATAGAAAGAAGGAATTAAGGAGGAGAGAGAGAGAGAGAGAGAGAGAGAGAGAGAGAGAGAGAGAGAGAGAGAGAGAGAGAGAGAGGAAAGAGTTAATTTAAACTGCTCCGGCTCAGGCTGAGCCAGGCAGGAGTTAAAGGCTCTGGTCAAGGGAGCCTCCCCTGAGCGCCAAGGGAAAAGGGAGTCAGTCTTATCACTCACCACGTGACCATCTCAAGGAAGCTGTCTGAGGGAGCTCCTCCTGGCTCTAGTTCCAGGATCGAACTGGTGCCCAGGCAGCTCACAGGAAGTCACCAGCCAGAGCCACCTCTCTGGGGAAAGAGCGCGAAGAGAGGAAGTGACGCACCCTATATAGACGGTTTTATGTCACTTTCCTGCGTCTTTTCTGTATCATTGGTAGCTTAGCTTAATTTAGGACAGCCCAGGGATCTATCAGCTGTTTCTGCACATGTCTATCAAAGGCCATCTTCCTAGATACTTAATCCTTAAGTATGGGTGCAGACATTCCTGACCTTGTTAGACTAAGTAGGGTGGAGCAATGTAAAGTTCCCAGACATTCCTGATTCTGTTAGACCAAGTATTTCCATTGTTACAATCAGGAGGTAGCTAAATCAAATCTCCTAAAGTATGGCATAAGTAGGGTGGAGTAATTTTAAAGTTCACAAAGGGAACCTAAAAGCTATATAGTCCAACTCCATTTTACACATGAGGCCTACGCTGAATATCTTGGTAGTAAGTTTCAGAGCTGGAATTTGAACCCAGGTCCTCTGGCTCTAAATGGATAATAAAATGGCAAACCACTTTAGTATCTTTGCAAAAAGAAAAAATCCCAAATGGGGATACAAAGAGTCAACTGAACAACTTGTTTAGTGTACAACCTCTAACTCCAAAGCCAATGTTCTTTTCACTGAACCACACTTCTTCAATGTCTGAATTTTTGTCTGTAAAACAAAATAGAAAAAAGATTCTTTACCAAAAGAACGAACATTTATGTTCAAGCAGTTTTACAATTGATCTCTTACGGATAGGCTCTTTGATTTTTCTCTTTTCCTTCTTATCCATGCACTCTCAGGAACCCAGAATCTCATATATCAGAAAGAGGAAAAAGAGAAGGAGGGGCTTGGAGTATGATGAGGTTAAGGGGGAAAAAAGCAGAAGATGAAGATAGGGCATGGACAGAAATATTTGCTAGGCCATAGTTTAGGGAACATTGGATAATCGCTAATGTTTGTGGCGATATTTATTTCCTATTATATTATAGTTTTCCACACATAGAAATGACTCTCTTCCATGTTTCATTGCATTCGAGGCATTAATACCCTAAGAGCTCTATGTCTACCTCTCTGCCTGCCTTTGTCTTTCTCTGGCCTTCTTTTTCTCTGTCTCTACTCTCCCCCACCCCCCAACTCAATTTTGGCACAAAAAAAGGCATACCATTTAATACTAACTTTTAGTGTGCATACTTCTGAGGCTGAGTCAGCTTAGTTCTTTTAGAAATAGAACTCAAATATTACCCTGTCAATATTGAACAATATTTTCGTTGTCTTCTTTGATTTTTTTAATGACAATTCCTAAAAAAAAATCTATCCGCTTCTCCCTGGGGACAATAATTTTATCATTCTCACTGAGTCAAATTGATGGAACTGTTTATAAACTCCTTGTAGAGACAGAGCTCCTCAGTCACAGAATTCTTGTCTAGTGTTCAAAGAAGGCAAATGGGTGAGTTTGGTCAAAATGTATAGCAGCTGGGGCAGGATACTGTGCCACCTGAAAAATGAAATCTCTCCGGGTGGTGAAATATGCTGCTTGCATACCTGGGCATAATTGAATGTGAGCTGCCAACTTGGCAGGAGGAAACAATTTTGAATTAAGCTATTCTACAGATGAAGAAAAGGAATTAAAAAAAAAAAAGAGTGAGGGGGAGAGTGGAAGGTCCCCCGGTCAGTGGAATCTGGAATTTTCATTACTTATAAGCTAGTCTCCTACTGTTATTCCTCATTCAATTAAATGACATTAGAGATCATTCTTAGAAGAGTCCAAACTGTATCATTAGTGCTTACGATTCAGGAGAGGAGTCAGAACAAGGTATTTCTTTTCAGCATGCAGCCCAGATTGTTTTTGTGGAGATGCTTCCTTCAACAACTGAAAATTTCCGTTTGCCCACGGATGGCAATCAAGCAGCCTCCTGACAGAGCTGTGGTTAGTGGTTTCTTTCTTTCTCTTTTTTTTTCTTTTTTGGGGGGGAGAAAGGGGTAGATGTCTCTAGGAAGAGAACATCAAAGCAGATCCCAGCTGATTTAATTTTTTTTTTTTTGCATGATGTATGTACCATTGGCCCTTGAACAGGATACCTTGGAATGCTCCTTGTTAGAGGGCCAAACCTGCAACCTGCAGGATCAAGTAGTGAACTAAGAAGACTTTTATTTGGAGTCTGCCTGGAAGAATGTTGTATTTTCCCCTCAGTGGGTATTACCATTGCTCCAAGAGTCACATTTCCTGGGCAACAACTGACATTAAATCTTTTTAGCCCCTCTCCCAGCAACAAAACCATAGACTCTTAGAGCTAGAAGAGACCTCATAAAGGAGTCATTCTGACCCTCTCAACTTTTTTTGTTGTTGAGTGATTTCAGTCAAGTCAGCCTTGTCTTGGCAGAGATACTATTTCCTTCTTGAGCTCACTTGTGACAAATAAGGTAAACAGGGTTAAGTGACTTGCCTAGGGTCACACAACTAGCAAGTGTCTGAGGTAAGATTTGAACCCAGGAAGATGTCTTTCCTGTCTCCAAGCCTGACACTCTTATCTATTGCACCTCTTAGCTGCTTCTACCCACAACTGTACGAGAGAGGAAAGGGAGGCTCTTAGAAATGATGAGGCTAGGCAACAAAATTATCCAACCAAGCTTTAGAAAATTGGTCTGAATCTAATCAGAAGAAATATTAAAAGAATAGGTATACATTTTTATTTTTGTTGTTAAGACATTTTGGTCACGTCTGACTCTGTGACCCCTTTTAAGATTTTTCTTGGCAAAGATAATGGAGTGGTTTACCATTTTTCTCCACCTTATTTTACAGATAAGGAAACTGAGGCAAACAGGGTCAAGTGACTTGCCCAGGATCACATAGTTAGTGTGATGATATCACATATCCATAGACACACACATACTCAGACATATATGGTATAAGTATTTAAGGCAGAATTTGAACTCATTTCTTCCTGACTCAACCTGGAAGTTCTATCTGCTAAGATATTCGCATCAACCTCGGAATTCAAGAATGCTGCAGATATACCTAGACTGTGGTTCTTCTGAAAATGATCTGGGGGTTTATTGGACTACAAGCTCAATAGGAGTTGACAGTGTGATAGGCAGCCACCAAAGGGAATGTGGCATGAAGCCGTACTTAGAGAAATGTAGTGTGTCTAGAATGAGAGAGGATGATCAACCACATAGGTCTACCCATCTGGAGGACTGTCTTTGGTTTTCTGTCACATTGGGGGAATCGATTGCTAAGAAGGAGGCAGGATGAGAGCGTGACCCGTGAGCATTACTCGAGGGACGTGGGGATGCTTAGCCTGGAGACAGGACTTGGGAGGCGGATGGGAGCTGCCCTCCCGGGATCTGAAGGGCTGGAGGAATGGACATGTGTGGCTCGGGAAGGTGCGCTCGGTCTGAGTGGAGGCTTCGGAGGGGCAGGTTTAGTCTGGCGATTTGAGGTGAAGCTTGCTGATGATGAGAGCTATGCAGAGTGGAAAGAGCCATCTCCGGAAGCAGCGGGTTTCCTCACTGGAGTTTTCCAGGCAAAGGCAGTGCTCCTTTATCAGTACACTGGAGAGAAGGGTTTATGGTCAAGCATAGGGAGGATGGGAGGACCCAGAGGTGTCTTCTCATTTTGCGGTTTGGGGAAGTGACGTCCTCAGGGATCATAACCAGGAAAATGTCCAAGCCCAGATCTGAACCTGCCTCTTCTGACCACAAGTCCAGTGTTCTTCTACTGACACACACATGCATACACACTGAATGCATGTATACACATGCATGATCCTATGACACATGTGCACATGCAACACAGCCTAGAGGCCATTACACAATACATATGTGTTGTGGATGGACACACATGGTTCATACAACACACCTCTGTTACATACATATATGCCATGCTCATGTGCAATATAATGTATACAAACACTCAGATGTCCTAGTGCACAAAGACATATGTTGTGACTATGCACACACCAACATGTGACATGCAGGTGTGTTGTATGTATGTGCACAGTCCCATGTAGGGCACATACATTTGCGCATTCATGTTATATATATGCACACATGCACACACATACCCAGACACATACATAAACACACATGGTATCCCCCAAATCTTAATGTGGTTTAAAGCTATTAAAGCTGATTAAGCTATTAGAGTTTATCACTCCCTTAAGGCTCTTTGGGGACAGCTTTTATATATATATATATTTCATATAAATATTTATACATATATGTTTATGTATAAATAAAATGTTTGCATGGACATATATGTATCCTATTTTTTCAAGAATGTTCTATTCGAGGGAGTTTGATGAACTAATCTGTACTAATTTGTTTTTAGTGCTAATGAGTTCATATCTCACTACCTCCATATGTGGATTTTAATTTTAATAGGGGCTTCCTAGGTCAAAATATCCACTTTTTGTCTTTTATGCGTTTCTGTGTTCCTAAGCATTTTATGGATTATGTGCTGACCCTTGCATGTCATCTGTGGCTTCCACAGAACCCCTCCCCCCAAAAATTCCCATTTAATTTCTTGACAATCTACAACATATTGAAAGTGCAATGAGGAAAATTGCAATGTGGAAGGGATACTTGTAGGATCAGTCATTAAAACTTTAATGTAAATTAGGTTGTCAGAGTGATATGTCTCTCCCTGGAGAAGAGGAGGGGTGAAATAAAGAGAATCTGAATTTTCAGTCCTGAGGCTTGGGTTTGAATTCCATCTCTGATGCATGACCTTGGGCAAGTCACTTGCTTCTCTCTGGGATTTGTGCTGTGTCCTCTAAGAAGAGGAGGGTGGTGTAGAGAAAGCCTGATTTTTTTTAGTCAGGAGATCTGTGTTTAATTCCAGCTCTGTTTTTGCTCATTGCATGACCTTGGGCAAGTCACTTGCTTCTCTCTGGGATTTGTGCTGTGTCCTCTAGGAAGGGGAGAGTGGAGTAGAGAAAGCCTGATTTTTTTTAGTCAGGAGATCTGTGTTTAATTCCAGCTCTGTTTTTGCTCATTGCATGACCTTGGGCAAGTCACTTGCTTCTCTCTGGGATATGTGCTGTGTCCTCTAGGAAGGGGAGAGTGGAGTAGAGAAAGCCTGATTTTTTTAGTCAGGAGATCTGTGTTTAAATTCCAGCTCTGCTTTTTGCTCATTGCATGACCTTGGGCAAGTCACTTGCTTCTCTCTGGGATTTGTGCTCTCTCTCTTAAGAAGAGAATGGTGAAGTAGAGGGAGCCTGAATGTGGAGTTAGAACACCTGGGTTTGAATTCCAGCTCTGACTTTTACTCCTTACATGATCTTGGACAAGTTGCTTGTTTCTCTGAGACTCAGTTTTTCTTACTTGTCAAATGGGTGTGGTGGGAACAATGCCTAAGCTACCCACCTCAGGATTGTTCTAAGGAAAACGCTTTGTAAGCCTTTAATGTGCAATACTAATTTGAATTATAAGCTATTCACAGGAAGAAACATTTTACAGTAGCTGGCATTTATATAGCACTATAAAGTTTGCTACTACTTTACAAATATCCCATTTGAATCTCACCCCAATCCTAGGAAGTATTATTAGCCCCATTTTACAGATGAGAAAAATAAGAAGGGGCAGAGGAGATAAGTGACTTCACCTGGAAGGGACACCCAGCTAGAATGTGGTAGAGTCTGGATTCAAACTCATTTCTTCCTGAGTCCACGTCTATCCACTGTACCACTTAGCTACCAAGAGGGAAAAGGGAAGGATTATTTTGGCACATAGCCAGGGCAGCTGGAGCAAGGTTTCAGGACTCAGGGGAGGTAGAGGGTCCTATCATGAGAGCAGTGCTGGGCAAGGAAACACAACTTCACAGTTTTGCTGAAGGTTGACCTTGCATAGAAACAGGAGCATCACTATACAATCTAATTGTCAGGTGAGTCAAATGGCAAGGTTTTCCGGCAAGAGCCACAGAGTTGAGTGTGCCTATGAAATTACTTCCATCCTTCCTCATCATGGAGGAGGTGGTGTGTTTTCCTATGGAACATGGGCCGGAGCTGAAAGGCTTAAATGATGGAAGATGATTGGAGCTTTTTTGGAAGAGGGAAAGCCTTTGTAAGTGGTATATGATGGATGGCTAAGGACATTCAACCAAGTTATTCACTCTCTTTTCTCTTAGGCTCCCATAAATAAATCCAGAGGTATTAATCACATGGTTTAGTTCATAAGGAACCTTCCTCTCCCTGTTTCCCATGGACCTTTGCAGAATATGATGCAGTGGTATCAGAGAGGGAAATGTAGTAAAAAGTGTTTTCCTCCAAGTTGTATGCCATGGTTGAGGGTGGGTTGCCTCTGGAAGGACTCTTTCTTCCAAGGCATTTTTTTTCTCATTTTTCAGTATCTCCCTCCCTTCTAGTGCCTAGCAAATAGTTGTGGTTTTGTTGTTCAGTTGGGCCTGGCTCTTTGTGTTCCCCATTAGGGGTTTTCTTAGCAAAGATACTGGTGTGGTTTGCCATTTCCTTCTCCGATTCATTTGACAGATGAGAAACTGAGATAAACAGAGTAAAGTGACTTGGCCAGGGTCACACAGACGTCTTTCTGACTCTAGGCCTGGCACTCTGTCCACTGTACCACCTAAAAATGTTTTTGTTTGTTTGTTTTTTTAATAACCCTTACCTTCCACCTTAAGATCAATACTACATACTGGTTCTTAGGCAGAAGAGCAA
Organism: Monodelphis domestica; assembly: GCF_027887165.1. Taxonomy (NCBI): domain Eukaryota; kingdom Metazoa; phylum Chordata; class Mammalia; order Didelphimorphia; family Didelphidae; genus Monodelphis; species Monodelphis domestica. The sequence continues at coordinate 234,606,678 of NC_077233.1, read as the reverse complement.
TAAGGGCTGGGCAATGGGGGTTAAGTGACTTGCCCAGGGTCACACAGCTGGGAAGTGTCTGAGGCCAGATTTGCACCTAATACCTCCCATCTCTAGGCCTGGCTCTCAATCCACTGAGCCACCCAGCTGTCCCCTAGAATATTGAAACCAGTTTAAATATTCTTTAGAAGGTGAGTTGATTTCAAAAAAGGAATTTCATTATTTAGCCTAAGTAATCTTTGGATTATCCACAGTTTTACATATGTATAAATATAAAACCACTTTTTTCTCCCTTACAGATAACATGGATGACAGTGTTGGGAATTTTGTGAAGTAGGTTTGCATCGGAGCAGAGTGGTATTCTGTAAAATGCTTGAGACTCAAACAAAAGCTTTTTCCTGGGTTCTAATCCTGCCTTTGTTACTGTGTGACTTTATCTTCTTTGATTCTCAGTCTCCTCATCAGTCAAATTGGTATGAGAATATCTACCTTGTCTACCTCAGTGGATTATAAAGATCAAAAGGGACACTGAGCTGTATGGGGACTTCATACGAAAATCCTAAAGCATAGCACAAAAGTAAGGTAGCATCTCTGGTAGAAGAGAGCGATGGTGTGGTTAGGTCAGCAGCTGAACTCTCTTCACTCCTTTAGGTCTATCAAATGTTTTCCTGAATGTTATCCGTGGAAAATGGAAGTGTAACCCCCAAATTATTAGATAACTGCAAGTAATCCTGGCTGAAGCTAGTAGCTTCAGGTTTTCCCAAAGAAACTGGGGCTCCTCAAAGAGACTTCCCTGAGGGTCCAGGGATTCTTAACTTTGGTTCCAGAGAAGACACTCCCCAACTACCCCAACGTATTCATTGAGAGATTTTGGAGCTCCAGAAATGAATTTGGATGGGGAAAAACTTAATCTATATTTTCATTAATATCTAGCAAAAATTTAGCATTTTCTTAAATTGTGAATGTAGGAAACAAACCATTCTGATGAGTTGGCTGCCAAGGGGATCTGTGATACCCCAAAATGATAAGAACCAATGGGCTAATCTGATGGTAACTGAACAAGCGCTGGTGCTGTTTTCCACTAAGGAGTGAGTTAAAGAGCAATGGGTTTAGGGGGCAGCTGGGTGGCTCAATGAATGGATTGAGAGCCAGACCTAGAGATGGAAGATCCTAGGTTCAAACTGTGTGACCCTGGGTAAGTCACTTAACCCCCCATTGTCTAGCCCTTACTGCTCTTCTGCTTTGGAACCAATACACAGTATTGATTCTAAGATGGAAGGTAAGGGTTAAAAAAAAATGGGTAAGGAATTTAGAAGTGCAGAGTTTGAGAAGGCTATGCTGGAGACAGTGTAAAAAAATAAGTTAAAGTTGGGGCAAATTTATGAGTTGATTGAAATTCAGTCCTCTTCGAGGCATGGGAATAGAGTAGATGCCTTTCCAATCTTTTTCAGCTGCTAGCTATCACTGCCATCGTTACAGTAACAAGCGGTTAGAGAAAGAAACTTTTCAAATGAAATAACTCATCTGCCAGAGGAAAAACACTTAACACTGTTGCCCTTTCAGAACTGATCCAGGCCCGTCACATTTCTGGTGTTTCACCCTCACATTTGGGGGGGGGGGGCGTTGTTGTCTCGCTATGGCTTGTCCATTTCATTTTGGTTTAATCCAACAAACATTTGTTAAGTCTCTTCTGTGCACCAAGTATCTGTCCGAGCTGCTGAGGAGATGAACACAAGAACAAAACCCTTCTTGTCCTCAGGAAGCTAATGTTCTATTGAGGACTTACCTTCCATTTGCTCTTCTGTACCCCAGATAAGGCCCAGTGAAATTTATATCCAGTTGACCATTTACAAAGAGGTCACCAATTGATAAAAACTTAAATATGCAATGATGACTCTCCTCCTCCCAGTGGGCTCATTATGAATCCATTCACTTGACCCTTCACCACAGTTCTCCTAAGCTGTATTGGTATAATAGAATGACTGTAGGCAACTTTAATAATAATTCCAAAGGGATGGTGGATACCACTTATCATTTTCTAATGAGCAACAGGAAAAGCAATAAATTTTGAGGTCTAGAACTACATAATAATTTCACCAAGTCTTAGTACTCAACGAGGCCCCATGTTAATAAAATAAACAAATGTTTTCAGTAACAGGGAGCTAATATATACATTATTTAAGAACAGTATTAAAACTAGATTAGATGGATGGCCCAATATAACTGTTAGCTCATTAAGCATCTTTTCTGAGGGGATTGCAGAAAAGTTCTCCACCCTCCTTTTTTCCACTTTCCCCATGAAGTAGAGTTTTATTAATTGGAGATGTAATGGGAAATCTTTTTCAGGCCATTGATTGTTTTCTGTTTATTTATTTTTTAATATATGATTGCTCTTTGCAGATGTTTGTAGTGAAATAAAAGCCTATTCATTTCCCCCTTTAAGCTTGGGAAGGCCAGCTGTTGTGAAAGAGACACACAGAGAACCCCATTTACTTATCATCAAGCTTTGCAGATGGTTACATTTACAGTAGAAAATGCCTTCATTACCTGTCGCTTCTTCCAACTCGTTTGAGAAATAGTTTCCAAATTGTTGGATTCTTTTCTCCCTTTCCTGTTTTAAAGGCAAGGCATTAATATAGAGATTAGGACAGGGGAAGATCCAATAGGTGCTGCTAATTATGGTGCTAGAAAGGTATGAATGGGATCGTTTGCAAATCAAACTACAGGCATCATTATCCCAAGCAAGAACAACTTACTAGTTTGCTGCTTTGTCTTTTCATTGTTCTTCATTTCATTTGGGTGAAAAGAGATGGAGATGGAGAGATGAGAACCACTATTTAGCCAGAAGAAATTGAGTTCAGACACTATCAGCTTACTTAAGTGAATGTAAAAAATATCCTGAAGGATGTTATATAAATGTTACTAAGAAGAAAGCATTGAGAAAATTGTATGCCTGTCATAAAAACTCTTCAAGGAAAGTCAGTCTTGGTGTCCCATTTTAAAGATGGGCAGAGTAAAGCCCAGAAAGACTATGAGATTTTGTTCTATGTTATCTGAGTTGGCATTCTGTCTCCATTTGCGGTAGTGATCTAGTAATAATCTATTTATTTTTTAAAATGAGGTTAATGCTCTTAAACTATTTTTTTACATAGCTATCACTTCCCAATGACTTCTCCCCTGCAATCAGCCCTCCCTAGTAAAAAGTACAGGACACAACACCAGTGTTTTATTCCTCACAGTATTATGTTATTAAAATGTTTTAGTAATTATCTTTTTGATACGACTGTTACCCCTCAATAACACTCCCATAGTAGAGGCCTCTCATGTTATAAATATGTGACTGGATAGCATGAAAGAAGTCTATACATTGGGCACATCTGACCATGTATGTCTCATTTTGCACTTGTAGTCCACCATTTCTTGGAGAAAAAAGGCCCTATTGTGTCTTCTCTGAGTCTTTTGGAACTTTTTTCTTAAATCCTTACCTTCAGTATTAAAATCAATACTGAGTATTGGTTCAAGGCAGAAGAGTGGTAAGGGCTAGGTGATGGGGTTAAGTGACTTGCCCAGGGTCATATGGCTAAGAAGTTCCTTTTGGGACTCATAATAATCTCGAATAGAAGGCAATCCTTCAGCATTTGTTAAACTGGCAATATGGTGATGTCGTGAATATAATTTCCAGGCCTTTCATCAACAGCACCGACTCAGGAAGAAGCAAATGTGGTGGCATCCATTCAGATTCCATAGCCTAGTGGCAGAGGAGTATCGTCTTGAGGGTAATGTTTTGATAAGTTGCTGATTTGTATTAAAATAATAATTACAGCAATAATTACAACCAAGGATTTCAGTGAGACTCAGCTGCTGACTGTGAGAAAAAATAATTAACTGTGTATTCTCTCAAATTCATTTGGAAACTAGGCATGCCCTTTTCATTTTTTGTGGGCACGGCCCAGGTTCTTTTGCAGGTCGAAGACCACGTGTTTAGCCAGATGCTGTCTGTGTTAACAGAATTGATGGCAGATTTTCATTTTAAGAGAAATTGGTATTTGTGCGAACGTCATCTTTTTTTCCCCAGCAGCTCCTGAGTAAACAATATGACTTGGATATAATGGTGCCACATCTTTTTAACCAAGGGAAAAAAATCTAGTAATAAAAGCCAACCTATTTGTAATTGTAGAGGGAAACAATTTACATTTGCTTTTTTCTATTAAAAATGTTTGTAGAAATCAAAGTTCTAGTCCAAAAGTAAAATAGATGTCTGTCTATGCCTTTAACCTAAGGAAATGCCTGTAGCTAATGCTGGATGTCAAGGAAGAAAATTAAACTCCTGAGTGGTTTTCCTTTTTATTCAAGTATTTCCAAAACTGGATGAGGAAGTGGTGTTATCTTGATTACAACCATTAGTGATCAGTATTAAGGGAAACTATGTTTGGATTGCACAAGTTATTGCTCAGTTTCCATGCCTTGTATATATCATGCCATGGAACCAGCTGTAGGGGATTCGAATATGCAAAAAGCTCTAAAGGAGCTTAAGAACTCACTTAGCCAAATACTTAGCATTGAGAAGAATATAAATTTTCAACAGAGCCGTGTACAAACTTCAGACTAATATTCTCCACCTGTGCACAGATTTTAAGAGCAACACAACCAGCATAGTTCCTTTTGGGAGTGGTGCCTTCACTAGAAGAAATTACCCACAAACCTCATTTATAGACTCTTCCTGAAGGACACATCTTCTTCATAGAATCACAGAATTTGACAGTTGGAAAGAACCACAGAGGTCATCAAGTCCCACCCACCAGTTCATACAAAGTAGGATCATGGACTAATAGGATTTAGAGGTCCATGAGAGCATTTAAAGCAGAAATGACTGTGAGAAAAAATAATTAACTGCATTCTCTTAAATTCATTTGGAAACTAGTCATGCCCTTTTCATTTTTGGTGAGCATAGCCCAGGTTCTTCTGCAGGTTGAAGACCAATTGTTTTTGTATATTTCATGGCCCATTTTGGCAGTCTGGAAAACTTATGGGCCCCATCACAGAATAATGTTTTTAAATGGATAAAATTAAGTATAGAGTGTTACAGAGGCTCAGTAAATAGAGTACCAGTAAGATCCGAGTTCAAATCCAGCCTTGGACAATTATTAGCTGTGTGACTCTGGGCATTTCACTTAACTGTGTTTGCCTCAGTTTCATCATTTTTTAAAATGAGTTAGAGAAGGAAATCGCAAAACTCTATCATCTTTGCTAAGAAAAATGAGTTCATGAAGGAATTTCAGACACAGCTGAAGTGACAACACAATTAAAACAAAACAAAACAAAAATGCTGTTCTACTGGTTCCAAATTAAGAACTCCTTATTTAGAAGCAATGTGGCATAGGGAAAAAGGAAATATTTTTATGGTCAAAAGAATCTGGGTTCAACTCTTGCCTCTGATGCTTCCCACCTATGTGACCTTTGAGCAAACCATTTCTCTGGGTCTGTTTTTAAAAATTTAGCATTTGTATTACAGGGTTATTCTGAAGTGCAAATGGTATAACTGCTGTCAGATGACTTAAGTAGTAAGCAGTAGAGGATCCGAACCCTTGTTCCCTGACTCCAAATTCAGTGTTTTTTCCCCTATGATCAGATAAGGGAGATTTTCCCCTTCCTTCCTTCCTTCTTTCCTTCCTTCCTTCCTTCCTTCCTTCCTTCCTTCCTTCCTTCCTTCCTTCCTTCCTTCCTTCCTTCCTTCCTTCCTTCCTTCCTTCCTTCCTTCCTTCCTTCCTTCCTTCCTTCCTTCCTTCCTTCCCTTTCTCTCTCTCTTCTCTCCCTCCCCAAAGCATTTATTTATAATAGCACCTACTATGTGCTTTGCACTGTGCTTAGTACTTTACAAATAATTAACTCATTTCAATTTTAATAATGTTAGGTTCCTACTTTAACTATGGCATTTGATTAATGGATTCTCTTTGAATCTTTTGGTTTTCTGGAGCTCTGCCTTTCCCCATCGTATCACTAACCTATAATGCTGCATGTCATTTTACACTGAAGCACGGTGCTGGAAATACCCCTTCAGGGACTGCCTATACTGCCTACAGAGTCACCCCTTAGAACAGCTGCCTCCTTTTGAGTTGTCAGGATGGTTTAGAAACCAAGATTCACTAGTCTGTTCCTTTCCGTTTGATGTCCTGTTTGGGAAGCTCGGGGCATTGAGGGGGTTTGGGGGATGGGAGGAAGGGAGGAAGGGGAAAGGATTCATGCTGGATTCTCTAGTCTTTCATGTGTGCTGGAGAGTAAATGAGTCACCTAGTGTTCTTTTGGGGACTTGCCACAGAGAGGAGTCTGGCGGGGTCTCTTCCCAAGACTCCTTATTTGAGGCTGCTATTCTTCAGTATCGCCTTATGAGGTTAACTAAAGCCAAACTTTAATAAGGTGAGGACAGGTGGGGATCAACATTTGTGCCAGCTAATGCCGGACAGGATATCCTTGTGGTGATCTGGTGAGATTGTTAGATAGGACTCTTGGAAGATTGTAGAGGAAGAAGAATGGAAGTATCTTGGAGGCAGGGGCTGCCTTTTTTTTTTTTTAAACCCTTACCTTCCGTCTTGGAGTCAATACTGTGTATTGGTTCCAAGGCAGAAGAGTAGTAAGGATAGGCAATGGGGGTTAAGTGACTTGCCCAGGGTCACCCAGGACCTCCCGTCTCTAGGCCTGACTCTCAATCCACTGAGCCACCCAGCTACCCCCACCCCCCTTTTTTTTTAATCCCATGCATTGAGATGGGAGGTTTCTAAAATTAGAAGGACCTGAGTTCCAGCCTTGCCTCTGACATATGTTACCTGGGTGATCCTGGGCAAGTCCTTTAATCTTAAAGTGCCACCATGCAACTCTCCAAGACTATTAATCATAGTTGGGTCATAGATATGCTTTAAGAGAGGGAGTTCCCTCACTGGCAGTTCTATGTACTGAAAAAACTCTAAGTCTAGACTTCCCCTCCACAAATGCACTGGCACATGGTATAGTGGCTTGCACATGTTGTTGTTCAGATGTTTCAGAAGTGTCTGACTCTGTGACCCCATTTGGAGTTTTGGTAGAGATACAGGAGCGGTTTGCCATTTCCTTCTCCAACTCATTTTAAAGGTGAGGCAATTGAGGCAAATTGGATTAAGTGATTTGTCCAAGGTTACACAGCTAGGAAGTGTTTGAAGCTAGATTTGAACTCAGGGAGATGAATCTTCCTCACTCTAGACCTGGCTCTCTATGCACCTAGCTACCCATTTATTTTTTTTTAAACCTTACCTTCTGCCTTGGAACCAATACAGAAGAATGGGAAGGGCTAGGCAATGGGGGTCAAGTGACTTGCCCAGGGTCACACAGCTAGGAAGTGTCGGAGGTCAGATTTGAACCCAGGACCTCCCATCCCTGGGCCTGGCTCTCAATCCACTGAACTTCCCAGCTGCCCCCTTTCTACCCATTTATTATAGATGACCATTATCATAATCCCAGTGAAATAAAAAAAAAACATTTAATAAAAATAAAAGCTTTTAGATAACTTTTAACAGCTGAGTTTATAACCCAACAGTATCTGAATTATAAGACAAGTCTTGAACAGAGTAGGTGTTTAATGAATGTATTTTTAATTACGTTGTTGAAAAGGAGTAGACACTGATGTTAACTGAGGTTTAGTTTTTATAATCTAAAATTCTGGATATGTGATTTTCTGCCTCTGTTTTTTGGACCTGTAAAATGGACCCACAGTATTCCTGGCCCACTTGAGATAAGGGTATTTTCAGGGTTAATAAAGATGAAAGAACTATAACTGTTTACCCTTGGTGGATTGCCCAGCAAGGTGAATTGCTGTCATAATTGAAAAGCAAGATATGTTGATTCTTTCTCAGTAACTGGTAAATATTAATGACCCTTTATGGATCAGAGTGTGTTCCCTCCTCTCCTTCCCCTTCCTCTTGGTGGGCAAAAGGTCATTAAATTGAGTTGTGGCATTTTATTTTTCTTCCATTCATTACTGCTTATTAACTTGCTGTGATATATAACAAGACACAAAGGATTTGACTTTCCTGTCTTTTGGAGGGTACTTTGGTGCTGATTGAGAGTTAACATGGCTAGGAATTTATTATTTCTCTTTGTCAAATTCTTGGTGGCTGCAGCCTGTGCGGAATTACTTGCAAAATTCATACCCCTCTGGCTTTTTAAGCTGAAGGGCACAATCTATTGCTCATGATCTCTCTTTGCTGATTGGCTGCTAGAGGATGCCAATGGGTGCGAAGGATGGGGCTACTTTCCCTGAATCTCCTGAGCCACTACAGATGAGAGATGAGAGGTGATTGGTGAATATCAAGGGCCTATCTGTAAATTGCACTGTGTCAGATACAATTGGAGGAAATGAAATGATGTCTTCTCCAAATATTCTTAGTCTAAAACCCCAGTGATAAAGACGGAATGTGAAAATGACAATGTTTACTTGACTGACTCGATACCGGCAATTTGGTCATTAAAAACTGGATTTACCTGAAATTCAATTCGACAAACATTTGTTAAACAGTTACTGGGTGTTCAGTGCTATTGCTACAAAGATTTTTTTTAAAAAAAATGACATAGGTCCTGCTTTCAAAGAGCTTACATTCTACCAGAGGACAGGGTTATAGAACATTCACTGGTGAGTATGATACAAGTAGCAGTGTGATGGGCAACAAGAGAGATTCCGATTTATGGAGAAATTTTAGTATTTATGTTTTGATTAGACTTCAGCATTTGGCTAATTGCTAACCAGGAGTACTACATTTTCTGATTCAGGTTTATTTTTCTGATTTTTGCCAATAAAATGTCTTTCTTTTCTAACAGGTTAATATTAGGAGCTGTTAATTTCAATAAGATCTCAGCATCTGGGAAATCTATTTTTTTAAAAGTACATTTTGGATGTGTTAATATGTCAAATGATGTACTAACATTCTCTAATGATAGCTTCTCTCTCTCTCTCTCTCTCTCTCTCTCTCTCTCTCTCTCTCTCTCTCTCACTCTCTCTCTCTCTCTCTCTCTCTCTCTCTCTCTATCTATCTATCTAATTCACTTGCTTTTGTTTAGTAAACTGTGCTTGAGAACCAAATGATACTTCTCTACTTGAGTTTGTGAATATTCCATGTCACCAGAATTGAGGTCTAGAATTTATAGAATAAAACAAATTCAGTGAATGAGAACCAATGAGTAATGGAAGAAGAGGCCAACTTTTTAAAAAAATAACATTCATATTTGGATGGGATGGGGCAAAGAGAAGTGATCATGTATCCTTTCTAAGTCCTGGTAAAGAGTCCTTCCAGATTTTTATTTTTAATCCTAAAGAATTTTTAAAATTCTCAAAATTCCTTGGGGGCAGCTCGGTGGCTCAGTGGATGGAGAGTCAGGCCTAGAGATGGGAGGTCCTAGGTTCAAATCTGGCCTCAGACACTTCCCAGCTGGGTGACCCTGGGCAAGTCACTTGACCCCCATTGCCTAGCCCTTACCACTCTTCTGCCTTGGGGCCAATACACAGTATTGACTCCAAGACGGAAGGTAAGGGTTTAAAAAAAGAAATAAATTCTCAAAATTCCTAAAAAAATCAAACTGCAGCAGAAGAGAACCCATGTCATTTACATGCTCTATAAAGCAGAGAGTTGTAAGCAACTGGCATAATTCCTGAAGGAAGCCTGAGATAGATTAAAATGTATTTGGGAAATATTAAACATAATACATAAAAATAAATACAACATAGATAATGTTGATTTGTGGTTTTTTAAGTTGATATATTGCCCATCATAAACTGTTTCTTTTTTTGAGTTTGACTCCATTTCCTTGCATAAAGCAAATGAATGCTCATTTGTCTCTCCCCATCCCTAACTTCACCTTTTATGGAGAGATGGAAAGACTCATAGGATGCTTAGTATCTTGTACTCCTCAGACCTGCTGGAGAGGCAGATTGTTGCAAGTCTCTCTACCACAACCTCTGAATTCTCTTCTTGCTCAAGACCACACCTGGATGGGAAGGAGAATGCTTTCCTGGAAAGGCTTTGGAGTTTGGCCAGAGATTCATCCATCCCAGCTGAATATGCCATACAGGACTAACCCTTGGTGAAGTTGTGGAGCAGGGGAGATATGTTCTAGGAGGACCCCCATCCAACTTTCAATAGCTTCTACTCATTTTCAGTGGTATTTCAGTTACTCTGACTCCCATTCTGTTAGCTTCTGAGTTTCTAAAGAATATAGACAAAAGCTCATTCTGAGATGTTCTCTTTCTTACAGAGTTAATTGATAATATGAAAATAGATTTAATGGATATACTTACATAAGGAGGATCCAGATATATTCATTCCGCCTCATTGTATCTTGGTCTGATTCCTTGAAGGGAAGCCACAGTGCATGGCTGCGTTCTAGGTTACAGTTCTGGGTCAGTTCAGACCTGTTAGAGGGCAGGGGCTGTGCTTCTTATTTTATTATCTCCAGGGTCTATCAGAGCTTTACATCTAGCATTCTTTTAATAAATGCTTGTTTTGAACATTTCAGCTAGATTGGATTGAATTAGATGGCTTCCACATATAAGGAAGTGGAGGTTTTCTACTGGGGCAGACAAAGGGAGATGGATGTTCCAGTCTATGATGAGCAAACCCTTCATGGATAGATCAAATAAGGTTAAAAATAGGCACAAAGATTGTTCTTATAAATTTTTATCCATTGCTCTAATTATTTCGATCTTCCCATTCTTCCTTTTCTAGATAAAAGGATCTTATCTAATCATCTTGCATCAGTCCTAAGGGGTATTACTTAGAATTTTTCCCCTTTCTCATTCCTCTGTCCAAATTTATATATCCCAGATCCAATTTCCTTAAAACTTTTCCCTGCTGAGATCTAGTCAACTAATTTGTGCCTAGGTCTTAATATTTGATAAAGGCCTACCTAATTTGTCCAAATAATTATCCAACTGCAGGGATATTTGTGTTCTTTTTTCCCCTGGGGTTTTTCAAACCTTAATCAAAGGGATGATCAGTAGTGGGCATTTCTTGCATTCTGGCTACAGGATAGTTAGCCTTCCTCAGATCGCATTTCTTGAATGACTGCTTCCCTGTGTAGAAAATAGACTTTAAGCACATATTTTCTTCTCCTTTTGGTACAAACTGACTATGAAGTGTCAGAAGCCAGTGGAGTCAATATGGTACCCTGGAGAGAACACTGTCTATGGAATCAGAGGGCTGACATTCATATCCAAGCTCCGTTACTTACTCTCTGTGTAACTGTTCAGTTGCTTAAACTCACTGAGCCTCAAATTCCTCTTCTGAAAAATGAAGGGCTTGGACTAAATGACTTATAGAATCACCAGACTCTAGATTTAGAGCTCAAAATTGCCTTAGAGGCCCTCATTTATGTTTTACAGGTGAGGAAAATGAGGCACTAAGTGACATAACCAGGAATTTTTAAGGTCCTTTTTAGTTCTAAGGTTAAAATTCTATTAATTGCTGGTGGCTCTGTTCAGTTCTGACTCCTTTGAGTCCTACATAAAGATATGGCAATCCCGTACCATTCCGTAGGAAATCTGATTACAGGCTCTTTCAGACACTTAGTGCCTAATATGTGCCAGGCTCTGTGCCAACAGCTGGGGTACAAGGAATGACAAAAAGACAATCTGTGCCCTCAGAGCTTATGTTCTAATTGGAAAAAACAACATATAAACAACATATACATAACTATACACATACATAGGTATATATACATGGAAGCTATCTGGAAGGATCAGTGGATAGAATGCCAAACCCAGAGTCTCTAACTGTGACCCTGAGAAAGTCACGTAACTCTGTGTGACTTAGTTGCCTCGTCTGTAAAAAGAGCTAGAGCAGGAAATGGCAAACCATTCTAGGATCTTTGCAAGAAAAGCACCTCCCACTGCTATTCAGTCATGAAGAGTCTAACACAACTGAAACAACTGAACAACAAGAGATTTTTAAAAACCTTACCTCTGCTTTCGAATCAGTACTAAGTATTGATTCTAAGGCAGAAAAGCAGTAAGGGCTAGGAAAATGGGGTGAAACGACTTACCCTTGGTCACACAGTTAGGAAGTATCTTGAGGCCAAATCTGAACCCAGGCCCTCCTGACTTTAGACCTGGAGCTCTATCCCCTATGCCACCTAACTGTCCCAACAATTAATTTTATATTAATACAGATAATTATCTCATTGTTGTTATAGTAATTAACATACACACAGCCTCCAGTATGCAGCTGGAGAACCTAGTCTTCTTTCCCATTCATCCATTTCTTTTTTCCACAGAAAGTTTAGCTTGGGCACTTTTAGCCTGCAGAACTTATGGAGCATGATTCTAGCTTAGTTCAAGTTCCAGGTTTAAAGGTTGCGTAGATGATGCCTTCCACTTTGAGTCACATAAAGCCCTTAATCTTGTCCTCTTTTGGAGTTCAAAAATATTCCTCTGTGGGTAAAGTATAATGTTTGGTGGATGAAGGAACTCTAGACGTTATGTGATTTCCCATTAGACTGTGAGCTCCTAAAGGGTAAAGACCATCTTTCACTTCTTTTGTATCCCTAGTACTTATCACACATAGTGCCTGGCACATAGTAGGTACTTAATAAATGCTATTTGACTGATTGTCTTTAATATCCTTTAATGTTCCTTTGATATCTCAATGCTTGAGGTATTGTGCCTTGAGGAGGCTCTGCACTAAAAACAAACAAACAAAAAAGCAGGAGATCACAGGATATAAAAGCTAGAAAGGACTTTGTGGATGATCTAGTCCAACTTCCCCCAGCAGAAGAGGTAGATGAAAACAATTTGTCTCAATGTCATACATTAAAGAAGCCAAGGTCATTCGCAGCATCCCGGGCCATCACCGGTTATCCTGACTTTGTCTTGCTATTGGACTTTGATGAATCTGGAAGAGAGAGTGAGGGCGCTGACTTTGTGCAGCTCTACTTCATTTCAGTTCACACATAACTTCACATCACTACATGGTGTCATTGGTCCTCTCCAAAAGCAAAGGATGAACACCCTTGAAGGAAACTGAGGCCAAGAATTGGGAAAGTGATTCATCCAAAGTTAAAAGCTGGTAAATAGTGAAGCCAGAATTTGAATCTAGGAATCCTCATTCTAAATCTAGCACTCTGTCCATCACGGATTCTCTCTACATGTCAGATTATTGGGAGGAGGTTTAAATTCTCTTAGAGATGTGGATGCCTGGGTCTGCTGCTACTATTTTACTCTGACTGTGTCATCTTTCTCTTTTCTTTTTTCTTCAGGGGTTGGGGTGGAGTGAGAAGTTTGAGGGTGCAGGGCAAGGAGGGACTGTTTTGCCAGTGCCCCAAGTCACCCAGAGGCTTCTTTTAAGCATTTTCCTGTGATGTGTCTCTAGCTGTTACTGACAAGGTGCAGATAGGCTCCCTAGCCAATAAGCTGTTGGGCTAACAGAATACACAGGTGTCAATGTCCACGATGCTCCCAAGCTGGTTTGAAAACAGCTGCTTCTACTGAGGCAACATGGTATAATTTAAAGAACACTGGACAGGAAGGCAGGAAATACTAGATTCTTTGTTGTTCTGTTGTTTCAATTGGAGAAATCTTCTTGACCCCATTTGGGGTTTTCTTGGCAAAGTTGCTGGAATGGTCTGCCATTTCCTTCTCCAGCTTATTTTACAGATGAGGAAACTGAGGCCAACAGAGTGAAGTGACTTGTTCAGGGTCACACAGCTAATAGGTATCTGAGGCCAGATTTAAACTCACAAAATTCACCAAATAACTATTTTGGGACTCAGTTTTTTCATCTGTTTAAAAAAAGCAACAACTTGTTTTCTGTAAGTTAAGATCTCTAATTCTTAAATCCTCTTCTTGATCTGAATCTTTTCTTCCCTTGATCTTAAGCCAGCCTGCACCGCTCATGAACTAGCTGGCCACCTTTTATATATATCTTCACCAGTTAGCTCTGGGAGGCTTAACCTTCCTCTAGAGTTTGGCCAATTTCCAGCCTTCTTCCACCTCCCTCCCTCCCTCTGTCCCTTCAGTAAAGAGAGTTGTTTATGCTGGGGAACAGCAGTTGCTAGGCTCTGGTTCCTCTCCAGAGGACTGGGCTGATGGGTGCATGTGAGGGGTGTTTTGGTTAGGGCCATTTGCATAGGGCATCCTGCTGGAGAGTCCGGGCACACCCACAGCTTGAGCCTGGACTTAATGCACTCAGTTACAGCCAGACACCAGCAGCAGGGAGGGAAGCGTACTGAAGGCTTGGAATGACTTTAATCATTGCTGGGAGAGAATTTGCAATCTGAGTTTCAAGGAAATTGTTCCCTGGGGAAGATGACTGCTATGAGCACAAGGCATTTTTTTTTAATACCGCCTCAGATGTCTCCATTATTCCCAAAGATGGATGTTCTCCCCCTTCTTCTCTCCTCCTTCTCCCCATCTCTGCCACAACAGCAGGCAAGAGGTATTTAACAGGATTCAGAGAGAGGGATTCTAATTCCAGTCTCATCCCTGACTTACAATGTTACCTTGAGCAACCTGTAGAAAATGTAGAATGTACGTGCTCGAGGTGGAAAAAAAAGTCAGCAACCAATTGAAACCTCCCATTTTATGGAGGAGGAAAGTGACAGTGACTTGCCCAATATCATAATTAATCAATTTATCAGGCCCAAATCCCAAACCATGAGAACCTGAGTTCAAATTCCATCCATGCCACTTGCTATCTCTGTGAGATTAGAAAAGCATTTTAATCTCTCTGTACCTCTGTAAAATAAGAAAGTTGAAAGAGATGACATATAAAGGCTTTTTCAAGGAGTGGCTAGATGGCACAGTGAAAAGGGAGCCAGGCCTAGAGTTGGGGGGGGGGGACCTGGGTTCAAATCTACCCATCCCTTGCCCTTTTGTCTTAGAGTTATTACTAAGACAATATGAATTAAAAAAAAATAAATGAAAGCGTTTCCAGCTCCAGATTTATGAGCCTGTGGCTTGTTGTTGAGTCATTATTTCAGTTGGGTCCAACTCTTTGTGACTCCATTTAGGTTTTTTTTGTTTTTTTTTTGGTGGCTACTCAATACATGTTTATTAACTGATTGTTTTGTTGGTTAATAAGTTAATTTAATTAGCATTTAAATAAAAGTCCATCACTTTTCCAACTTAGTGCGACTTTCCAGAATTTGCACTCAAATAAAAATGCCTTCAAGGACCCCCTAGCCACCTCTACTTTATAGCATCATTGCCTTTGACAATATTAATGACACAGAGAAAACAGAGCTATCTTATTCTAGTTTGAGTGTTTTTAATATAAAAAATAATGCATATTAAAAATAGAATCAATTCTATTTGGATGGAATTAAAGACAAAGATAAATTTGCCTCAATGCCTTGAATGAGTTCAAATCTTCCAGAATTCCAGAGTATTGAAATGATGAAAAGATGGCTCCTCAGGAGCAGTTTGTAATCTTTAATAAACTCTAAAATGGAAGAGATACCATGAATGTCCAGATTTTCAAAAGAAGAAAGAGGTGTATTCTATATACTCTGAGTACTGAACTTGATGCCAATCCTTGGAAAACTTCTTAGGTAATCATTTCACTCATGTTTTGTGATCATCCATTTGGGGTTTTCTTGGCAAAAATACTTGCCAGTTCCTTTTCCAGTTCATCTGACACATGAGAAAACTGAGGCCAACAGGGTTAAGTGACTTGCCCAGGGTCACAGAACTGGAAAGTGTGTGAGGCCAGATTTGAACGCAGGAAAATGAATCTTCCTGATTCCAAACCCAGTGCTTAAAATCCACTGTGCCATCTAACTGCTACAAGCCTATGATTAACCAAATGCTTTTTTAAGTATGCTGCCTCTGTGCACCTCAGTCTTCTTCTCTGAAAAGTGGGTTTGCTCATTTACACCCCTCCCTTTCTCAAAGCAAGGCCATACATGAACAGGCATGTTGAGGACTTAAAGGAAAATGGTGCAAAAAGTGGTAGTAATATTTGAGAGCCTGTTAAGCACCAGAACGAACAGGATAGTCCATTGTGGCATAGAACTAGAATACCCTGGAGACACCAGGGCATCACATATTGTGCTTTCTTGCAGGATGCTGTGTTTGGGACTCTTCATACACTTCATAAATAATAGTCTGATTCTGATCAGACCAGTCTGGAGAGATGGTTGCATGAACCCTGTTTTCCAGTTGGATTCGACTAAGATCAGGCATTGTGCCCAGGAACTCTCAGTGAGTCAGAGAAGGTGGGGGAGTCAGAGAAGTCTCCAGTACTGAGGATCACTCCCAGTCCCTTTGTCTTCTCTCTGATTGAGAAGTTTATTGTGGAGTAGCGAATATCCTGGCCACTTAGAAGTAGACTGTTGACCTATAAGTGTCCTGGCCTTTTTGGATTGGGGAGGGAGGGAAGAAGGAAACCAATGAACCCTCCTGGTGAAATAAGAGACTATGGATGAGTACAGAGGCTGCTTAGTAGAACGGAAGCTCCTTGAGGGCAGGAACTCTTTTTGCTTTTGTCTTTATGTCCTCGATGTGTAGCACAATACTTGGTGTATAATGGGACTTAATAAATGCTTGTTGAATTGAATTCATCTGACAGTAACAGGTAACTTGTGTACGAGGAATCCCTGAACAACTGAGCACATTTCAGATGTAAAGATTTTCTGGGGTTCCCCTCATCTAGTGCTTTGAGGTGCTTATTGCTGCTCATTGTCTAGAGGGAGGAGGAGACTGTTAGTTCATAGGAAATTCATCATTTCAGAGGATGTTAGAGATACTCTGTGTTGTTCAGTCATTTTCACATCTGACTCCATTTGGGGTCTTCTTGACAAAAATACAGGAATGTTTTGCCATTTCCTTTTCTAGCTCACTTTATAGATGAAGAAACTGAGGCAAACTGGGTTGTCCAAAGTCACACAGCTAGTAAGTATCTGAGGCCAAATTCAAACTTAGGAAGATGAGTCTTCCTGACTTCAGACCCAACAATCTATCCTTGCTGTCACCTAGATGCCCAGAAAGATCTTAGATATACTTTATTCACATTCAAAATGGAATCCTGGGAAGGCTGGACAAGGAAGCTGGTGCAATTGCCCACTCCTTGGAAGTGGAGCTGCTCTCTATCCTGGATGTTTAATGGTTCCATTGCTATAGTTTTCCCCAATTACAAAAGGGAATGTCTGGACTGAATCCAGACTGGGATAAAGGGCTGTTGAGAGAGGGTGGAGGTGGGAACTACTACTGCCAGGACATGGCTGGTGACTCTTTCCAGGGCGGGAATCTGGGCTCTTCCCAAGCTGTGATTAACTCAAACTTGTCTGTTTTCATAGCAACTCCTCAAGTTATTAGATATCTTGACTTGGCATTTGTCTCTAGCCACAACGTTTAGCTTCAGTGTGTTCCCATTTGGAAAGGTAGGGGGAGGCAGGCACTTTTTTCAAAGAGCACTAAATATATGCTGAAGCATATAGAGTTTGGGACCTTTAAAACTTCAGTAATTTTGACTTTTCCAGGAATTTTTACTAATATCTAGTTCATTCTTTTGACAGCCTTGTTAAGTAGGTAGGATAAGTAACTGGACCATTTGGCAGATGAGAAAATAGACTTTCCTAAGGTTATATGGCTAATTAGTGGAATAACTGGAATTCCATCCTAAGTCTTTTTTCCCAGATTTGTCCTTTTTCCTCATGATTACTCTGCTTTATGTTGTGAGGGGCATACATGAGGTGTTCCTTTTAGGAATATTGAGGTGAGCAGAGGTTGGCCATGCAATACAGAGTAAAATAGGGTATATGCTCTATTGGAGGCAGCTGGTAGGACAGCTCTGGGTTTAGTCAGAAAGTCCTGAGTTGAAATCCTGTCTTAGATACTTGCTAGTTGTAGAACTCTAGACAAATCACTTAACCACTATTTGTCTCAGTTTCTTCAGCTGCAGAAATGGAGATGATAATAGCGCCTAACTCTCAGGGTTATTGCGATGATCAAATGAGATGGTATTTGTAAAAAAGTGTTTAGCACAATGCCTGGCACATATTTAAGTGCTTATTCTTTCCCCCTATTCTCTATTACTTTAATTTGCCTTGGATACCTTATAAGTGGCAGTTTCCAGGGCTTCTCCAAGGGACTGATTATTCAAGGGTAGAAGTTGGGCTGTTTTGATATGGGATATATGATAGTCCAGTGAGGTATGGTGGGGAAGGATATTAAATTTGGAGTCAAGGGACCTGAGTTTTAATTCTGCTTCTGATGCTTTCTAGCCTCTATAAACTTGGACAAGTTCATACTTAGCCTTTCTGGACCTCAGTTTTCTCATTTGTTGAATGAGAGTGGAACCAGGTAACCTCTGGAATTTCATCTTTTTTTAAGTCTGTGATCCTATGACAACCCTTCCCCCTAGTGGTTCAAAGATTTCTCCCAAGGTGCCCCCAATTCATATTGGAACTATATTGTTAGGAAAAAATTCTGGTAATTGACTTTGGCAGATTAAATCATCCCGAGACTTTAAATCCATGCTCTAGTGGTTTTGGAATGACCAATTAGCAGGCAGCACAGTGGAGTGGAAAGAATGCTAGATTCAGAGTCAGAGAACCTGAATTTAAATCCCAATTCTGTTACTTACTAACATGTGTGACCTTGAGTAAGTAAGAATCTCTCTAGACCTCAGTTTTCTCATTTGAAATTTTAGGGGGTTAGATCACTAGATGATTTCTGTGATCTTTTCTACTCTAAATCCTGTGACCTTCTTGGAGAGGGGTGAAGGTCAGCATCCTGTGGAACACCTTCCCTTCATCCACATTAATTAGGCACATCTTTCAAGCCCAAGGCTATCATTGGTTTGACATTCACAAGGCAATGTATTGGCTAGCCTTAACCCCCCTTCCCCCTTCTGTGCCTTTCCTACCTCCCTCATCCTTTTCTTATCTCTCCTCCTACTCCTCTGCTTCTCTAGCCATGTCTTGCCTCAGCCTCCTTGGTCCTCATTCTGAGAGCCCTTGACCTTCTGTTCCTTTCACAGGATGTTGTCTTCTCTTCCTCATATTCCCTCAAGGAGAAGAAAAGCAGGGGCTGTTCACAATCAGGCAAATTCCCAAGGACTTGGCCAAGGCAGCCTGCCTCTTATCTTCCTCTCCTCCTTTGGAGCCTTGGCAATTCCTTTCTTAACTCTAAGATAAATATAAAATTCTAAAAGGCAGAGGGCAGCCAGGTGGCTCAGTGGATTGAGAGCCACGCCTAGAGATGAGAGGTCCTGCATTCAAATTTGACCACAGGCACTTCCTAGCTATGTGACCCTGGCAAGTCACTTAACCTCCACTGCCTTGCCTTTGCCTCTATTCCGCCTTGGAACCAATTCACAAAATTGATTCTAAGATGGAAGATAAGGACTTTAAAAAAAATAGAATTCTAAAGATATATAAGCCAACAGAGAAGATATATTCTTCTCCCTCCTCATTGGAATTGTGGTGGCTATGGCACTTTGATGTTCCCTAGCCTTGAAGTGCTCACCTTTCTCATCTCTTTCTCCTCAATGACTTCCTTCAAGTCCTTGGGAAAATCTCACACTCTACAAGAAACCTTTCTTGGGCCCCTTAATCTTATAACTTTCCCTCTGTTGATTATATCTGGTTTATATTATCTGTGTCTTGCTTGTGTATAGCTGTCGTCTTCCTCAGTAGACTGAGAGCTCCTTGAGAGCAGGGATTGTTTTTGTTGGTGCCTTTCTTTGCTGCCCAGGTACTACTTGTCACAATTCCTAGCACATAATTGTTTCTAAGTACATTTTCTTTGGCTTGCTGTTGCCTGAGGAAAGAAGAAAGACTAAAATGGGTAGAAGAAGAGCCAAAGCCCCAGCTTCCCTCTAGTTGTTGGAGGAGAAGGATGGAGGTTCATGGCCCCATACATTGAGGCCCAGACTTCATGGACTAATCTTTAGATTGGAGAAGTTTATGAGGGAGTCAAGTGCAAAGACCCCGGTTGCTTTGATAGCCTCCTGTGGCTTATTTTCAACTCTGTCTGATGCAGTTGGACCAAGTGAGTTACTGAGGCCGGATGCCAGATGAGCCAAGCAGCAGCTGCATCTCTTCCCATTTTCCTTCTTTCCCCGTCGATTGTTCCCTCACTGATTTTTGTTGCTGACCTTCTGGAGATTTTTTCCTTCCTTCCTGAACTTGACCCCAGAGGGCCCTGGGCCAAGGCTACTTTCCACGTCTCCAAGTTCACCCAGGCCTATGGCTTGGATATTTGAATGGATTGGAAGGCTTTTGGGGAAAATGATGGCCATTTCCTGTAATAGGCAGGCAAAGTGTTAAGACCCTATGGTAGACCAAACGGTGCCCAAAACACTGAGCTTCCTGTCAGTGTCCAAACTTTGCTGAATTCCCCCTCTTTATCCTGTTAAAAATAAACACCGTTTTCCCGGCTCCCTTCAGCTGCTGAATTGTGCCCTTGAGAAAAGACATTTGTGTTGCTTGCTAATGCTCCAAAGTGAGCAGAATAAACAAACTGTAAACAGCTGTTTCTCTGCTGGTGACATAATTCAGACAATAGACCATCCAAGGGTATTAATCAGCTGCCTTTTCTGAGGCAACTTTGCAGCACCAGCCATGAAGTTCCCTTGACTGGTGGTTGCAGAGACTTCCTGGCAAGCTGTAGGAGTTACTCAACAATGCAAAACATAGGGCTGCATGTAGCCAAGAAAGGTAGTATGACTGCTGTGAACACAATGCTATTTTCAGACAGATGGCCAGTGCAGGTGTTTAAAAGGGCCCTTCACTTCCCTCTCCTGTGACCTCTGAAGGTAAACAAGTGTGGGAATCCTTGGGCTAGTTCGTGAACAATTGCTGTGCCCTCTCTCCATTTCTACGCACCTTGTTGCTTTCCCTTGACTTTGACTTGCATGATCTTTCTCCCTCCTACAACTAGGAGTGCGATTCTCTTTGTCTTGCTGAGTGACTACTGCCTGGCAGCCACATGCTGGACATAGAGTCAGAAAGAAACAAGTTCAAATTCTTGGGCAAAGCCAGATCTACCTTAGTTACTTCATCTGTAAAATGGGGATAGGAATTTCCTAAGATTGTTATGAAAGTAAAGGGAGACTATTCAGATAAAACATTATAAATATCAGCTATATAAAAAAATATAATGGGGGGGGGGCAGGTAAGTGGCTCAGTGGATTGGTTGAGAATCAGGCCCAGAGATGGAAAGTCCTGGGTTCAAATTTGGTTTCAGATAACTCCTAGCTATGTGTCCCTGGGTAAATCACTTAATCCCCATTACCTAGCCCTTGCCACTCTTCTGCCTTAGAACCAATACACAGATGAATGGAAAGGGTTTTCAAAATAATGATATTTGGCATTAAATTTTTATTTTCATATCACTGTCTTACGCAAATATGTTCATCTCATTTTCCTATCCAATGATCTGTTTCATAATGGGGAATAAGAAAAGAGATAGGACAAAAAAAAATCATTTAGCCAATTTCTCAATCAATTTTGACAGCATGTGTAATGGTTTATATTCTTAACTTCTACTTCTGCAAAGAAGGAAAGGATGTTCCTTCACTAAGTCTGGCCATTATAAATTTCCCATCCTTTATTTTTATTTTTGTTGTTGTTTTATTTTTTATAGTCATAGTCACTGTGCATTTGTTTTTCTGGTTGTATTCTTAATTCTGGAATTCTTTCTAATAATTGTGGCTCTTTTATAGTAATTTGTTGATAAGAGTAGAATGATTACTAGAAGCATGAGGTTAGAGATCTGGAATGCACTTCTGGGTCTGATACTAACCACATGACCCTGGATGTGTCACTTTTCCTTCTTGGATTTTAAGTGCTTCAGTTATTAAGAGAAGGGGAACCAGCTGATCTATCTGATTATGCTGATAGAAATGTTGTTTTAATCTCTCTCTCCTAAATGATAGGTTTCCAGAGAGGGGAATAGGAAGGAGGGATATAATGAGAAGTGCAGGTGATGTAAAAACAAAGCATAGCAGGGTACAATTATCTTAAAGAAAAGGCATACTTTATTTAAAACCCCCAAATCAACTTTTTTCTCTTTTGGTCAAACATCTTATTTTCCTTTCCTGGAGTATTAAAGTTTAGCATCTATAAATTTAATTTCTGCATTTGGGATAAATTAATTCACTGGTTATAGAAGGGGACAAAAAGAAAACTATGTATTATAGTCATCTCATTCCCCCGTTAGACTGACTTTATGCTTCAGGAGGGTAGGGACCACACACATAGTAAGTACTTCCTAGCCGTGTCCCATTCTTTGGTTGCCAAAGCTTTGGAAAGCAGCAGTGTACCTCGGTTGAGTGTTCTCTCTCCCTTGACAAACTCCAAATGCAGAATGACACATGCATTTTGGGGTGTTACCAAGGTGGGAATTTGTTTGACTAGACCATATATTTTTATTATGGAGATTTTCTTCTTTTCAGTTATTTAATTGGGGGAAAGGAAAGAATAAATGTTTGTAAACAAATACATTTTTATAATGAGAGACATTTCCCTGTCTCTGATACACCTGAGGACCAGAGTGTGGCTCAGCTTAGTATTTTAATTGTTCCTCAGACCTCACGTGAGTCTGGCCCCCACATAAGAGAGAATCAGACTCTTACCTATAGGATATGATTAGATGGACAACAGGCAGAACTTGTTCCTTCCCTGACCCCCAATTTCTTCCCAATTGTTACCCTACTTGTCCTGAAATTCTATAGCTCATATCTTTCATTTTTCTCCTCTGTCAAATGTGGATAATTGAGATAATGGAAGTGAAAATTATTGGGATGTTGGTAGCTCACTAAAAATAAACTAAGAGGATAGTATGATTTTCTTTTGTTTTAAGCATTAGCATTCTCTTTGGGTTTTGTTTTGAAGATACAGTTATGGGGTGGAGGGTGGGGAGAGCTAGATAGTACAGGTCTGGAGTCAGGAGATCCTGGGTTCAAATATGACCTCAGATACTTCCTAGCTGTGTGACCCTGGACAAGTCACTTAACCTCCCATTGCCTAGCTCTTACCACTCTTCTGTCTTGGAACTGATACGTAGTGTCAATTCTAAGACAGAATGTAAGGATTAAAAAAACAAAAAGATACAGTTTCATTTGGGAAGGCTAACATATGAAGTCCTTACTACCTTATTACAGAGGAGTTTCTCTCAGCACTCTTTCAAGGTAGTAGAGAATACTAGTCTTCTTTGGGGGGTAGAGAGCAAAGGGGGAAGAGTGGAAGTAGGAAAAAGAATTGGGGAAAGTACCAAAGATAAATGGTGAAGATTTCACAATTTAGCTGAGGGCCAGCTAAACCTACTGGGAACCTACTGATCTAAGATCTGGATCTAGCTTCCCCAATTAACGGTTGCATTAACATTTGTGAGTCACTTCTTATGTCTATGGACTGTGAAAGTTGACCAGGGCACCCTGTTATTAACTAGTAAGCCTTCAGGCTTAATATCCCAGCCCTACCTTAAAGGAATGTGATGGCTCAGGAATGTCTGTATAACCAAACAAAACCTTCTTCTCCTGCATCTCCTGATCTGACGTGGTCTTTATCTCCAACCTTAATTTGAAGGGGGAAAAATGATTCAACAAATTTCAATTCAACAAATATTCATTAATTGATTACTACGTGACCAGGACTGTGTTAGGAACTAGAGATAAAGAGACAAGAAAAATGAGTTGTTGCCCTCAAGGGACTTATATTCTACTGGAGGGAAAACAATATATTTATATTCTAAATAAATACAAAATATATACAAAATAAATACAATAATGTTTTTGGGGGGGAGGGATTTTTCTAAATTCTACAAAAAAGAGGCTTATTAAAGGCTATTTATAGAGGATATACTTGAGTATATCCTCCTGTAGGAGAAGTAGGCAGAGCCTTTGTGGCATGAAGGACAAAGGCATGGAGGTGAGAGATGGAAATTTGTAACCAGGGTACAACGAGCAAGTCAGATTATCTGGAATGCAGGATACAAGCTAGAGAGAATTAGAAAATTGCTCTGATTTAGATGGAGGTGATTTTTTTTACATTGTGGCTAGGAAAAATTCATAAACCCTTCTCCTCCAAGGTTCTGAATCTGTTGATCAGTTGTGCATTAAATAAACATTTGACATTTGGATTAGCATGGGAATGACTAATCAGATTAGTTATGTGTTCTAGCTTTCATGGTAGAAAGTTCTTGGTGTGAAAGGAATCATTCTGAAACTGGCAAATAGTGAGAGGGTTCTTAATAACCAAAAATCAGCGCTTTCCATTTGGTGGTACCCACATCCATTTAGCCATTTGTAATGAGGGTATTGAATTAGATAGTATCCTAGGGGGACATCTAGGTGGATGGCAGTCCTGTCACTGGCATCTTTCATGCTAAGAGGAAGGATTCCTTCCCTTTGTTTCTTGTGGCTTTTGACTTCATTGCGGTTGCTTTTTAGAGGAAGTCAAAGCTGGAACTGATCCCCAATTGCCCTTTGGAAAAGGACCTTAAGATGGTCATCTGATGGAGAACATACAGAGCAACCAGTCATTAAAATACACATCGTCCTGGAAGGGAGCAGTAGACAAGGAGGCATTGTCCAGAATCATTGGCTTGGAGATAGAAATACCTCCAGTTCACATTTTTGTATGTGAGATTCCTACCCCTAGTGGGAAATAGGTTTATTTACAACATTACTGAGAGAGGGAATTCCTTCATTTTCTGAACCATTGCAACGTCACTTGTTGTCATTGTCTTCAAGTATTAGAACTGATTCTGTTCCTTTTATGCAAATTTCTGTCAGTTTGCAGAAAGCTGAGGCCCGCAGTCCTGCGATCCCAAAATATGTTAGTTAGCATTTGGTGAACAATGGAACTATAACTAGCAATTTTTGCACTTGGGGCAGATAGCCACAAATGAACCCTTAAGTGCTCACCCTGTGACCAAAAACCTGTAGATACTTTGGAGTTGCCACTGGTGAGACTATCACATTGGAGGGATGGGAGCACAGGGTGATATGGCATGAATTGATGAGGGGCTGGGTGGGCGATGAAGGTGATTATAACTAACTATTCTTGATAAAAGCTCAGTTGTTTCTAAGTTGCTAAAGATCTACAAGGGCTCTTACAACCTTCAAAACTTTCAGAACTCTCAATAAACTCTGTTTGCTCTATTCTCGATATGTTTTTTTTAAAAGAAATACCCCTTATATATTTTAAAGTATAGCCACTCCTTTACAGATGTATGTAAAGGAGGCAGCTAGATTGCTCAGTGGTTTGAGATCCAGCTAGAGGCAGGAGGTCCCAGTTTCAAATCTTAAGTTCAGACATGCCCTAGCAGCATGATCTTGGGAAGGTCTCTTAATCTCCATTGCCTAGCCCTTACTGTTCTTCTGTCTTGGAACCAAGTATATACAATATACAGTACTATTTCTTAGAAGCTAAGTGTTTGTTTTTTTTTTTTTAAATATGTATGACGGTATGTGTATGGCCCAGATCTGATTGCTTGCCATCTTTGGGAGGGAAGGAGACACTTTGAACCATATAACTTCAGAAAACTTATGTGAAAAATTGCTATTATGGGTAATTGGTAAAATAAAATCTTTATTACACTTTAAATATATGTAAAGTATAGCCACTTCTTTACAAATGGCAAACGTAATAAATTAAAGTTAGTTTTATTATACTTTGAAAGCTGCTGGATTAAAATTTTTCATAATTTTGGATGTCTTATTTCAAAATAATTACTCCTAATTGCAACAGAGCCATTGATAATATATACGTAGCCTCCAGCCTTCCTTTTCTCATCCTTTCTGTTTGCCACTTTCTCCCTTTCCCCTCACTTTGTTTCTCCTTTTTCCTCTGTCTGACCCTCATCTCTCTCCTCTCTCTTCCTCCCCTTCATATTTCCCCTTCCCTTTTTTCTCCATTTCCTTTCATCCCTGATTCCTCCAAGATCCCCCTGCCCCCTACTCCTCCTCATGTCTCTTTTCCCGGAATAATGGTAGCAAGTTGCTAACATTGGGTAGTTTTTCTTGCAGTGGACTTCTGAGGTTTGCCTCTTGAGACAATCCAAGATGCAGTTCTGAGCCTTGAGGATTGGTGTGGTTTAGATAAATGTGTGCCAAGCAGATGTGTCCCTTTAAAAACTAGCATAAAGTAGACCATTCCCTGGAGCTGCACCAGTAAACATTTGTTGCCAGTAAAGATGGCTTTGTCCTCAAATGATTTTTCAGTTTCTATGGATCTAAAAGTTGATGAGAATCAGAGGGTGTTGAGCATAAAGAACCCATCATGTGTAGAATTTTGGCCAAAAGGATGCCAGTAAAGTGGGATAGTAGGCAGCGAAAGCCCCTTCTGTTACCAAAAAAACTCCTGAATGCTTGATTTGGATCCCATGGAGGCTGACTAGATATAATTTGCTCTAGATATAATTTGCATGTCATTCATTATAATACATCCTTGCAAATGTGCTTAAAGATTACAAGTCTGCACAAATGTCTTACAAGCCTATCCTTTGTGGAAACTAGTAACAGAGTGAATGAAATAAGCCAGCATTCTTTTCAACCCTCTCCAACCCAAATAATTACTGAACGGTCTATTTTTTACATGATGCGATCTCAACAAAAATGCCAGTGTTACAAAATAATGTGACTGGTAGAGGAGATTCAAATAATGCTTAGAAATAATTTATGTAAATATTAATTTTGTGGTTTAGCTTAGTTCTTTTTTAATAAAGGAGAAAGGGAAGAGCGTTGGAATTATTCAGACTTTTTTTGGTTCCAATAACATTCCGTGTAGGATAAATTGCCAATTTCCATTTGATGGCACGACCTCAGTCTTGACTTGTTTTATAATAACAATTCCTATTTATATTAGCGCTTTAAGGCTTACTCAAATGCTTCTGTATTTACTGAGGTATTTCTGTTTTAGAGATGAGGTAACTCGGTCTCAGATAGGCTAGGTAACTCCAGCTACAAAGACGAAACTCTTAGCTTCTGCCTCAAAGACCAATCTCTCTGCCATCCCATATTTGCCTTTTGCTGCAAACATATTGACTCTGCAAAGGAGGGTGTACGCTGTACATAGAATTCCCTCCAGTGCCTGTTTATTTTACTCACAAAGACAAACAATATTAGATTAGACCAACTCAGGGTAGAAAAATTCCCAGTTGAGCTAAACTACAAGGTAACCCCAACTAGTCTGTGACTTTATGCCCAACATACTCACTATGAATGTGGTACATACAGGCCTGCATTTCTTTTGGTGGACCTCATACACGCCGTTCAGGATTATTCAGTTAGGTGGTATAGTGGACAGAACTCCAGGCCTGGAGTCCAGAGGACCTAGATTCAAATCCAGCCTCAGATTCTTCCTAGCTGTGTGACCCTGGGCAAGTCATTTAACCCTGTTTTCCTAGCTCTTGCTCTTCTGTCTTAGAGTTGTTACTAAAATAGAAAAATGAGGGTTTTATATTTAAAAAAAGTACTCAACTAATATAATAGTTTATCTCCTACCACTGTATCCCTTGCTTAAAATGTTTTCCTGCTTTACCTCTGTCTCTGAGAATCCCTCAAACTCAGATCAAGCATCCGTTGCAATATGAGCTCTTCCCTCATTCCTCTAGGAATTAAATTAGCCTTTTCTCCCTCTCCCCTCCACCACTGTATTACTTTGTAACCTTGTCTATTTTTGTATGTATTTATCCATGTACATATTAATTCTTCCCCAGTAGAATCTAAACTCCTTTTTCTTTTATATCCCTAAAGATATCTCTAGAGATATATATTCCGTTGAACTTGGCATATAGTAGGCATTTAATAAGTATGCATTGAGTGAATGAATGTACCCTCTCAGAGGAGAGTTAATGACTCCACACACATACACACACGTGCACACATATGTGCACACACACATACACACAGTGCACCAAGGTCAGCCTTAAGATTCAACCAAACTAATAGCTGCCCTCTGACTGTAGACATGACTATGTTAGCCTTAGGGGTCCCTAATTGCATTTATATTCTTCTTTAGCCGCAGTTGCTATTGCCTTTTTGGAAAATGATTTGCTTTTTAAAAGAAAAAGTTTCTGGCATATATTCTAGCTTAAAGTAACACATTCCAAGAGGACTTTGGCTTGGAATCTCCTACAGGAAAATCTGACTTTCATTTAGTTTTTTGTGGACTAGCCCCTAAGGTTGTCCCTTGGGTAATCAAATTTTCCTCAGTCCTGATGGATTCCATCCTCATTTCAGTCCCTCTCCCCTCCCATTGCTCAAAATCCCCCCCATAATTAAGAGCTACATATATAACACCTACTATGTGCTAGGGACTGCTCTAAGCATTTTACAGAAATGACTTTATTTGCTCTTCACAACAATCTTGTGAAATAGACGCTATTATTAGTGGATAATACAGACCCTATATATACATTATAAAGCTAATTAACAATGTAAATTATTGTTATGTATAGTTGAGGAATGGAGGCAAGTTAAGTGACTTGTCCAATGTCCCACAGCTAGTAAATGTTTAAGGCTGGAGTTGAATTCCAGGCTTCCTGACGCAAACCCCAGCTCTTTTATTTACTGTGCCAACTAGTCTATTAAAATTTAAAATGGTGCTAAGAATTTTGGGACACCCTCTATTTGTACTGGGCATAGAATCTATAGATATGAATCCAGTTTATAGAAAATTATCCTTTCTCCTTAATTGGTTTCTGATTCTCTGTCATAGGTACCCCAATGGTTGAGTGTAATATAGGGAAATTCCTTGTGTACTTGAAAAGTTCAGCTGTGTTGGAACCACTATGGATCCCCTGTGGGTGATATAGAATTGTGATATAAATCTAATTAAGCTAGGATCACTGACAACAAAGTGGTACCAAGTAGGTGCTGATGTAGGCAAATGGCATTGTGTATTGGGCACCAGGTCTGACAGGAAGTCCTGATTTTAAATCTAGCTTCAGACACCTACTAGCTGTGTGACCCTGGACAAGTCATTTAACCTCTGTCTTCATCAATTCCCTCATCTGTGCAATGATATAATACTAGCACCTACCTCCCAGGGATTATTGTGAGAATGTAAAAAATGGAGATTTGAATCCCGGACTTCAATTCCAAGAAGTCCTTGGTAGCTCCCAGAATTCCCTATAATCCTACTGGAGATACCCACCTGGTCTGAGAACAAAATGGGTATTTAAACTGGCTGTACCGCCTACTTGGTCCCCCTACTTCCGCTTCTAAGCACACGTGGCTCTCTACCTAGCCAGCAAGATGTAGGTTGCACGTGCTTTCTTATTTTGTATTTTCTTTACTTCTTAATTCTAATAATTTTTAATAAACCTCATAAAAATACAATTCTTTTGGCAAAGAAACTAATTTTAACTGTTATAAGAATCAAATCAGATAAAAATCAGATAATGACGGTAAAGTGCTTAGCACGGTGTCTGGCACACAGACAATATAAATGTTAGCTATTATTATTATCATTTAGGAACATAGCCCAGATAATAGGTTGTGACTGATGTAGCCTCACAGTGGGGATCAGGCTACATCAGCTAGTGGGAAAGAATCCCATGTGCTAACGCATAAAAGTTAAATGTGACCCTACCTCAGTCAGTGATTTAGCTATGGACCTTGAGCTTGTTCTGAGATTCTGCTACCCACAAGTCAGCAGTACGTTTTCAAGAAGAAAAAGGAAGATGAGGGAAGTTACCCTCCATCATCCCATTTCATTGTTTCTCTTGTATCCTTTGGCGAGCCACATGGATGATACTTCAGCTCAGTGTCCTCACTGTTGTGGACTATGAGACCTGGCTAAGGACAAGAGTAGACTTTTGTCTATTCACTTTTCCCTGCTGAGGAAAAGGGAGATATAAAAAGTATGGGCCACACAAAAGCCAAAGGCAAATTTAGAAGAAGAGATCTTCTATTTGGCTTTGGAATGAAGTCCTGGAGTTGACCCGAAATGCACTCACTTGTTGATCAGTCATTTTCAGTCATGTCTAACTCTTCATGACCCCATTGGGGTTTTCCTGGCAGAGATCCTGGAATGCTTTGCCATTTTCTTCTCCAGCTCATTTAACAGATAAGGAAACTGAGGCAAAAAAGGGTTAAGTGACTTGCCCAGCTAGTCAGTATTTGAGATCAAATTTGAAGTCATGGAGATGAGTCTTCCTGAATCATACTGTACCACATTCCATCCTGTGCCTCATACTCATTCCCCTGGGCTCATTCAGCCTTACTGTCAATACTTGGGGTCCAGATGAAGGGAAGGGAAGGAATAGCTTGTGGAGCAGAGCCTATAGTCAACTAGAGTACATACAAGTAGAAGGATCAGATATCATCTAGTCCAGAGGTGTTAAACTCAGGACAGAATCAGATTAAAATGTAATTTAGAAATTTCTAGCAGAAATTAAATATAATATAACATTACAGTCATGTGCTCTATTTGGGATTTTCTTGGCAAGGGGATGGAGTTGTTTACCATTTCCTTCTCTAGCTTATTTGACCAATGAGGAAACGAGATTAATAGGAGAGAGTGACTTGCCTAGAATCTCACAGCTAGTAAGTGTCTGAAGCTGGATTTGAACTCAGGAATATCCATCTTCCTGACTTCAGGCCCAGCATTCTATCCACTGTGCCACTTCATTGACCTGAGAAGGGCTAGATAGCTTAATAAATGTGCACAGAATTGAATGATGGCACTGTTATTTGCAGGATTTCCCCTACACAACAAATTCTGGATTAGGGGATGGAAAAGAGAATTTGAATCAGAAGAGGTCAATTTGGTGCTGTCCACATAGATAAAGGGCTTGCTTAGAAAACAACACACATGCACACGCACACCCCCCCGCCCCAATGGATACAGTAATAGGATTTATTCAGTACTTAGTTAAGGGCAAACCCAAGCCCATAAATACATGCCTTAAATTCAGTCTGCTGAATGAAATGTTAAAAGCGCCAAATGGATTTTTCAAAAGGATCAGAGCTAAGATGTAGTTTGCCTGTACTTGATAAGCTTATCCAGTCCTGCCACTATGAAAAACACATAGTTAAGGATTTTACTGTATTCTCTGGTACCTGAAATATTTTCTCTGTAAATGAAAAGAGAGAAAGATTATTAGGCTTCTGGCTGTGTTCTTCATCCAAATTCCTTCTCGGCAACAATGGAAATGCTATTAAGCAGGGAGTTGGACTCCAAACACCATTCTTTCAGCACTGAGGCTTATTTCTCCTGGCATCTGCTCCTGGTTAGTTCAGCTGATGAGGGTGGGCTGCTAAGGAAGAACCAGGTTGGATCCCTACGTGGACCTGATAAGGCTCACTGTTTCCTAGCTGTGGCTTGTAGTCTTCACCCTGACTGAGCTGGTTGTCATGTAAATATGTTCTCTTGGTCACAGGTGAAAGCCTGGCCAAGGGAGTATGTGGGGACTAGTTAGACTCATCCCAAGTGTTAGCAAAAAAGCAACTGGGAAGAGAGCGTCATCTTTGGGTACGTGTTTCTGAGGCCATGCAGGGCTGGAGTTTAGTATTCATTAAGTACTTGGACAGATCCCTTTTTAAGAAAAAGTGCTGGATGTCTTTTGCATCTACATTCTCTCAGACTTCCAAAGGGTCCTATGTATTTTCCCAGCTCTTACAATTAAAAAAAAATATTGATTTACGAGGTCTTTTGCTTCATGCTTTCATCAGCACATCTTTTGCAAGTCATTTATATGTGCTTGTTTTGCAAAAGGGGGAAGTAAATGATCTCCTATTTTCCCCTTTAACTGAAGGCAAGCACAAGCTATTCAAGTTAGCATTTCCTTTTTCCTTCTAGATTTCCTGGGATTGCTCCTAGGATTGGGGATTGTTTCCAGTAAGCTTTCTGGAGATACTCCCATGGAACTGTGCAAGATACATATATGTGGATAAAACTTTCTGAGTCTTGATTACTTTTTTCAGAAGTGGTAATGGATTTGAACCTCTGCTATCAATACTTTCTTATCTAGTTTCTCTTGTATCTCAGGGTACAAGGAAGCTGAGATGAACTAGGGATTTAGTCTGTGGTTATGAAACAAATTTCTCTATAGTATATAAATATTAGTGATTCCTGCTGCTTCTGAATTCTTCTTATTGTTTAAAGGGCATTAGAAGGGGGCAACAGGGTGGCTTAGTGGATGGAGAGCCAGACCTAGAGACAGGAAGTCCCAGGTTCAAATCTGCCTTCAACCACTTCCTAGCTGTGTGACCCTGGACAAGTCACTTAACCCCTATTGCCTAGCCCTTTCCACTCTTCTGTCTTAGAGCCAATGCACAGTATTGATTCTAAGATGGAAG
This sequence comes from Monodelphis domestica, assembly GCF_027887165.1. Classification (NCBI taxonomy): domain Eukaryota; kingdom Metazoa; phylum Chordata; class Mammalia; order Didelphimorphia; family Didelphidae; genus Monodelphis; species Monodelphis domestica. The sequence goes on along the minus strand of NC_077233.1, from coordinate 234,574,432 downwards.
GTGAGGGTTACAGAGGAAAAAAATAATAAAGGGCACTAGATTAGGGTACAGAACACCTGAGCTACAGATTCAGTGTCTGATCTTGGGGAAGTCATTTTGGGAGACGGGGTTGGAGAGTGCTAAGATTTCTCACCTGTAAAATATGGGTTAGTTTCCTGATACTGTAAGCCAAAGGTGTCAAACCCAGTGGTCCAAAACAACTAGTTCAACCTGAGCCACATTAAAATATAATTGGGAAATATTGAATAAAATAAATAAAAATACACTAAAACAGATTATCTTAATTTGTAATTTTCTGAGGAAATATTTTGGCCACAGTCATTCTTATGTATAGATTAGTGGCCCCAATCTCTATTTGAGTTTGATGCCACTGCTCTATGATCTGTGAATTAGCCCATGTACTCATTAAATCCACAATCAACATCATCTGCAACCCCCTTGGATGGCCTGGTCATAGGCTAGTGGAAACCTGTTCTCTAGTGACAAAATCAGGGAATTTGGAGTTAGTAGACCTCCAGTTTAAGTCTTGGTTGGCTTCCTCACTTGATTGTGCAATGTGACTTCCTTTCTATAGCCCGTATTTAAAAGGATTAAATTAGAAACTTTAGAAATGCATGTTAATAGATTGCAAGTAACCTCATTTGGGTGTCAGAATTGCATAAACTAGAAAATCTTGAATGTCGTGAGCTCAGTTATTTTAGCTCTTAAATGGGGGGAAGGAGGCAGAGTAGTAGCAGAAAGAGGGTGCTGTATTTTCAGCCTGCCCTGAGGATATCACCTTAGTAGATATCTAAAATCTTGGTCTTATAATTACATCAGTTTATGGGATTCTGAGGCTATTTAAGCACTAGGAAAGCTCAATGGGAAAGGATGTGTAGAAACCTCTTTATCTCGGTGTTTACTGTGAATTGGATCATCCAGTCTTTTATTATAGACTCATATTTATAAAATCCTTAAGCTAGCATGCTCCAACATAAAGCAGGCAATGTGCCCAGGCCTTGGCAGCAGATAAGAGGACTTCCCCCTTTCCCCCTTTTCCTGGTGCACTTCCTGGGTGTGTGTGTACATGTTGCCGTGACCCCTTACAAAGTCCTCTTCTTCTTTGTTCCTTCTGTCTTCTGCTTCTCTTATCTTCCTTTCCCCCTCTCCACTGCCCTCAAATTCAACCATGACATCAAATCCCTCCAGAGGCCCAAGTGGGGTTCCCTTTTATAGATATTTTCTGCCACGCACTGTTGCTAATGTCTTTGTTTTATTGGGCCATGTGATTCACCATCCACTACTTGCCTCCAAATGGATTCATTTACAAACATTGATTGGTATGTGTTGCTGTTAACTGCTGTCAAAAAATTCACAACAATGCTTAAAAACTGGGTAGCATTTTACTATCTGACTGATAGTTAAATCAATCCCTGATCTCCATGGTATTCTTTTTTAAGATGGTACCATATTGCAGAGTTCTATTACTCAGTGATGAGAAAATAAATTACTTTTCTATAACATTTTCTGCTAAGCTGTTTTTAAATTGTGGCCCTCGGTGGGTTGCTGCCTCCCCCCTTCTCTACACAACTCTTTTATTTAGTTATTTTTTTAGATAGGCTTTTCTCACTCAGTAGCTTTTCCCTTCTTTGACATTTCTAATTAACTCAGATCCTTTTACTTTTGATTGACTATGTTCTGGGCCAGCCTACTCAGCTCTTTCCAGCTGGCTTTCTTCAGGTCTCAGGGAAAGTCTCACCTTCAGGAAACAGCTCCAGATCTCCCTTCTTGCTTTTACTTCATGCCTTCCCTCTGCTGAATATATATCACCAATTCATCCTGTCTGCTTTTTTGTTTGTCTCTAATTATTTGGATGTTGTCTCTCCCATTAGCCTGGGAGCTCTTTGAAAGCTGGGACTGGCTTTTGTATCCTCAGGGCTTAGTACAGTGGCACCTCAACACAGGAGTTTAATTCCTTCCATGGCCAAGTTCCTAACTCAGTTTGCTGATGTGTCAAATCAAATTTCTCTGTTTAAATGAATGAAAAAGCAATTAATCCGTTCTGGCCCCCCCAAACCAACATGAATATTTTGTTTCATATGCTTTAAAATATGAAAATGTACTTCATAAATAACACAAATATATTTATAGATAATAAGAATGTAAAGAAATAAACTTGCTTATGAAATGTTATTTATCTTCAAGGTCAGGCAAAGATGTGGGAGAAGGTTTTCATTTTGTGTGCTGTCACTTAATATTACTTATTTTCTGCACACATTTAAATGCAAAATTGACCTTGCACATTACTTATGATATGTAACTTTATTGTTAAATTTAATTACTATTTTTTTTACTTATCATTTTCTTCGTTGAATTTTGACTGTTTTGCCACACTTTCCCCAATTTCCCTTAGAGGCTGTTTCAACAAAAATCTTTTCATGGAAGTTTCTTTCTTCCTTTCTCTCAGCACGTTTTGATTAGGTATGAAACAAGTGTCATCACACAGCTCCAAGGCATGACCTGTTGCAACTTTTTGGGGGATGTATCTTTTCAAAAAACTTTAATTTTTTCCCAAATCCTTAACATTTCCTTAATCTCACTTGTACTGATTATCTCATTCACCTTGGGCTCCTCCCATGAGCAGAAACTCTTGATTCAAATATCCACTCATGACTTAAAACATAAAATCCCATTCATGACTGCTTGTATCTCAAATTGCTTATGACTTAAGGTACTCGTGTATCAAGGTACCACTGTACAATGCTGGCACATAGTAGGTGCTTAAATAGTGTTGATGAATTATCTCCAGTTCATCCCATCTATATCTTGTTTGCCTACATTTGTTTGCATGTTGTCTTCCCTTTTAGACTGGAAGCTCCTGGAGAATAGGGATTTCCACTAGTGTAAGGCAGGAAGAAGGTAAAGCCCACCTATACTATGTATATCATTCTTTAAGCATTTGAGGAATCTCATGTAGAGCTGGGTGGTACATTAGAGACGTAGGCAAGTCCCCTCATTTTATAGGGGTGGAAAGTAAGATGAAGGTAGCTCATGACAGGAGTTTGTCAAAAGTCACAGTGAAGAAAGAACAGAGCCAAAACTTGAAATTAGGTATTTGAACCAAAATCCTGGGTCATTTTTTACTATACTAGTCTTCCTGTGTGCTCTGTACTTAGTGATCCACTTTGAAGGCTTATCTGTGTCAAATAGGCTATCCCTGTTTGCCTTCTTGCCGTTACCAGATTTGTTTCGGAACCATTTACCCCCTCCATGAATAGGAATATGTTCAGCAAAGATAGGCTCATTTTTCAGTTTCTCCTGAATGGATTATCATTTGTTTCTACTCTCCTAGGTTTGGGATTCCACTGGCAGAAAGAGCAGTTAGCAGGGAGTAGTTATGAGGTCTAGACTTTAATTCCTGTACCTGCCTCTCATCTGGGTGATTTTTGTGCAAACTATTTAACCTTTTTGGGCTCATGGAAGTAAAAAGAAGGAATGGTACAAGTGATCTTTGTTACTTCCCTAAACACTGACGTTTCTGTGATTCTTATGGGGGAGAGGAATGATCAAACCCTGAACATTTTTTGTTTTTATGTTGATATTCAGAGTGTTATGTTACAGAATGATTTCACTTTACTTTGGAATTGAATTAGATGTGTTTTTCTTTTGAGAAAAGTAACAATTATTTGAGCTCCTCAAGGGATCCATCCAAGAATCTCTTCTCAAATTCTAATATCCCAGAAGGCAGGCATATTTAGGCCATGGGTCACTCTGGAAACTTTTCAGTTAGTTTCCCATGATACCTGTAGGGGAAACTATTTCATCTGGTACCCCTGCAGGTAGTTGATTGTGTCTGAAACTGCAGCTTCCTATCCCAGCAGGGACTATAGCAAGTGACACTTGGTATGATTTCCTTCACTTTCACTTTATAAGATTATTAATCAGGAGTTATTTTAGAAGGGAAAAAAAATGACTGTCACTCCAATTAATGGGTCTAACCTTCATGGAAAACTACCGAGCTTTAACTGGGTCCTCTGAAGCTTCTAGTCAGCAAAGTTGACTCCTTGTTATTCCGTCTAAAAGAAATTACACATATCTTGAAAAAAAATCACATATTTGGACAATTTTTTTTATGACCAGGGAGCCAGAACCAAATATCTATAGCTAGGAAGCCCTCTGATCAAACTGTCTTGTCTTTTAGATGAGGAAATTGACTCCCAATGAGTTTAAGTGATTTGCCTGAGATGATGCAGGACTGAAATATGAATAACATACCTGGATTTAGGTTCTCCAATTGAGAGTCAATGTTCTTTTCAGAGCCATACTGATACCCTTGGCTTGTTATTAAGGGGAACGAACATGGTATTGGAGTGTGTTCATTCTTTCCTTCATTTGTTCATTCAACAAACATTTATTAAAATGCCTTTGATGTTGACAAAAATGCTCTCTACTTCTAGAGAACTGATAAATTCTGAATGTTGATAGAAGCATTTATTTTTTTCACTTTATGTTTCTTTCTTTCTTTGTCTATAATTATTTAGATGTTGTCTTCCCCATTAGACTGGGAGCTCTTTGAGAGTCAATGTTCTTTTCAACATAGCTAATATGGAAATGTGTTTTGCATGACTTCACACATATAATGGGTATTATATTGCTCCCCTCAATGGGGGAGAGAGAGAGAATTTGGAACTGAAAATAAAAATAAATAAAGGAATATTTTTTAAAATGCCTATATGTGTCAGGTCCCAAGGACAGAAACAAAAAGTGGTCCCTGCCCCTTTTTGAAGGTAGTTTTAGGATCCTCTTGACAACCTGTCAGGTTTATAAAAGTGATTTTCACACATAGTAGATTCAATGTGTGTATGTAAAACCAGGATCCAATGAACTAACGAGAAGTTAAGGTTCAAGGAAAGAGAAATTTAATTAAGCCACCAACATCTTTGAATTGGTCATCTGTGGTGGGGACTTGATTACTGGTTGCCATGGCTTTCTGGGTTCTGGACCCCAGCAACATTTTATGGCAAAAGAGACCAGAGAATTCTCCTGATACAGAAAATTTTTCTTAACTATAGCGCAAAAGTTACTTGTAGCATGAAGTGTGTCCTTAGATACTTAATGTCAAGCAGGTAGATTTCCCCATGAAAGTATAGAAGATAAAGGTTGAGATAAAGGGCCCTTTCTAATTTTTTTTTCTTGGATGCTCTGACCTTACATTTAGACCATTTGCTGTAGCCTCTGAGAAATAGAATAATGCAGCAATTACATGATTCTTTATCCATAGAATGGACTTGAGCTAAAAGTTTTCTTAGGTTGCTTTTGATAGCTGATCTCTGGAGTTGGTTGGCATTTGAAAGGAAGCTGTGTAGCTTTCTATACATTGGTCAAATTTAGAAAAATAGTTTCTTGGCCCCCAAAATATACAGGCTTATGTTAATGAAAGGTATTTCGCTTATATCCCCTCCTGCCCTTATCCAGGCATCTAAATCTCACCAATTGTTAGCAGGAGTTAAACATACAGAGAAAGGGCAATGGATGGCAGTGAAACTGTGGGAAATTTCCAGTCGTGAATACAGTTTTATTGAGGTGGGCCAGTCCTGCTGTTTATGAGTCGCTGAAAGGAGAATCATGACCTGGAGAATGAAGGAGTGCTCTCTGACCCCGACTGGGATAGTGGAAAAATCCCAAGTTTGTGAGAAAGCTACTTCTAAGTTTGAAATGTCAGGCAACTTGTAAGAAACTTATAGGCAAGTTCAAGGGCAAAGGCCAATGAGTGTGCAAATGTCCTTTCAACCTCTTTAGCTTTGTTGAGATAAAATGAAATTTAACAAGTCCTCAGTAATGCTCAGAATCTTGTGACCTTCGTTCTGAGCAAGGAAAGGGGTGAGATAAACAAATGTTTCCTAGAAAAAATGAACAAGTAGAATGATTGTTAGGTTAGACTCCAAATACTAAGCTTTGTGCATGTTTGTCAGGATTAGTGTGCTATGTGTCTCTTCCTGTGTAGGGGGCATCTAGGTGGTGCGGTGGATAGAGCACCAGTCTTGGAATCAGGAAGATCTGAGTTCAGATACAGTTTCGCACACTTGCTAGCTGTGTGACCCTGGGCAAGTCACTTCATCTTTATTTGCCTCTGTTCCTCATCTGTAAAATGAGCTGGAGAAGGAAATAACAAACTACTCCAATATCTTTGCCAGGAGCATCCCTTAAACTTTAGAGTTTGACACAACTGAAAAGTAACAGCCATGTTGTCTCCTCTAAGGGCACCAAAGAGCTCTGGCCACCTTTGCATTCATCCAGATTCACATTGGCATGCTTGACTGAGTATGGATAGTGAGAGGCATTCCCAGGAGCATTGTTGCTTGCTCCTGTGTCCTTTCAGTCATCTCATAAAATAACAATAATAAATATTGACTCCTTCACAGTGGCCTGAGAGGGTCAGGTGGAGGTGGGGGAGGGTGTAGAATAGTAAACAACACTGTCCAAACTGCACCGTTACCCAATCCGATGGTGAAGAAGAATGATGGCAGATAGACACCTCCATTGTGCCAGAGGCCCATTAGTATTCCATCCACATGGACTCGCCTTGGAAAAAAATCGTCTTAATGGGTTCTGAATGAGCCCAACTGCCAGCCATTGTTGGATGCGATGGCGTGCAAACTTGTGAGTTATGGCAGTGACTGCCTAATACCAAACTAGATCAGGGTCAGGAGACAGCTTAACATGGCATCAATCAACCAGCACCACACAGAGAGGACCTGCTGAGGCAGGGGAGCATAGGAATGTGGGGAGGAGGGGGAGCTAGCTCTCTAGGGTTTGGATTGGATCTTAGAGGAAGGGGCAGGAAGAAGGGAACTAGGGCCTGGGGAGGGAAGGCTAGTAGGTGGGGAGAGGTAGATTATGCAGGATTCCTTAAAGGGAAAGGGACATTTTCAACTGTACAAGCCCATATTTTTTTTTCTTCTGCAAGAAAGGTTATTAGATAGATCACCATAAATACCAGAAAAGGAAGAAGAGGAAGACTCATTTCATTAGCCTCTGAGAAGCCTGTGCACACATTTGTCTGTGAAAGCTTCAGTTGCCTGAGGAAAAAGCCCCTTATCTGAACTAATGAGCTAAACTTTAATGGGCAATGACTTTCAGGAGCTTCACAGTGAGTCACTTATCTTGAGACATTCTTAACATCTCCTTAAAAAAAAGAGAGAGAAATAGATAGAAATGATCAGAAAAGCATTAGTCTGATTCTCAGAACTGTGAACTTTCTTCATCAGATCTCTCATTTTTTTATCTGAGGGATAACTGATAAGAAAGTCAAGACTGTTGGCACAGTGAAACCAATTCCTTTCTAGAAAGACTTGATAATAGCACTGCGGTGCCAAAGTGTTCTTGAGGACATATAGAATGTGCATGGCTAAGGCTCAGTAATAAACTACATTAGCTGGAGGGACTGTTGAATGCTCGATGTGAGCCTAAACATGAGAAATTTCTGACTTCGTCTTCTTTGCTGCTGAAATATGTGATTTGTCAGGAGGATCAAGAAGAATTTACTCATTGACATGAAGGGTCGCTCACTCTTCAATTAGGTGTTTTCAGGTGCTGGCTCGCCCCCCAAGTCCATGTTTGGACATTGGCCTTTTCTCTGTAATCCACAGCGAAAGGGAGCACTGGGAATTTTTAGCCAGATAATCTCAACATTATCCTGAAATCTTTAGATAATGTTCAGTCTTGTAAAGAAGTAAGATTTAGGCTTTAAATGGGTTTAAAAGTGTCATTCCCACCCTTGAGTTGATAATGATGCTGGTTCAATGAAGTGTTTTGAATTTTAATTGAATCTAGATTTGCAGTTATCCAGATCTCTTTGAATAATTTAAAGATTAGCTGCATAATGTTGATATTAACTGAAATTTGGATATAAATCCTACACGATTGTACTTTGGAAATATTTGATTGAGTTCTCTTGCTAGCTTTAGATTTTATAGAACTTGGCAAAAATAAAAGGCTTAGATAGATTTTGGAGAGTGAAAGAATAAACTCATAGACAACATTTTCCATTTGATTAAAATTAATCTAATGAACAGGCCCTGGTGTCAAATAGCTTCTGATCATAAATAGCTTACTTTCAACTTTACTATTAGAACATCAATTGACTCATCCATCACTCATTCATTCAAGAAACATTTGCCATAGTTCTTTTTTCATATACTCTATGTTATATACTATAGAAAACCGCACAGCTTTTGGAATAGCAAGATATAAGTTCAGACAGGAAGATAATACCTTTTATGGTCCAGACACTGTTCTAAACACAGGAGATAAAGAGAAAGACCAAAACAAATGGTCCCTGCCTTTAAAGATCTTACAGTCTAACAGAGAAGGCAATATGCAAATAATTATATAAAAATATGATGTATACAAGATAAATGGGGAATAGTCTCAGAAGAAAGACACTAAGATAAAGAAAGACCAGAAAAAGCTTCTTATAGTATATGGGACTTTAACTGAGATTTGTAAAGGCAGGGATGGAGAGGGAGAGAGATCTAGGCACGAGTGGCAGCCAGTAAAAATGCTGTGAATCCAGAGGTTAGATGTGTGACAGAAACAGCAAAGAGGCCAGTGTCACAGGCTGGAAGAGTATATGTGGGGGAGAATAAGATATAAAAAGACTAAAAAGATAAGAAAGTTGGGATCAGTTTTAAAAACCAAACAGAACATTTTATAGTTGATACTGGAGGTAATAGGGAGCTATTGGAGATTATTGAATGAGGGTCAAAGGAAGAGATATGGTCACACTAGAGCAGGGGTCCCCAAACTATGGCCCATGGGCCACGTCCCCATGGGCAATGATCCCTGAGGTCATTTATCTGGCCCCCAATGCACTTCCAGAAGGGGCACCTCTTTCATTGGTGGTCAGTGAGAGGAGCGCTGTATGTGGCAGCGCTGCAAAGCACAGCATCACTCAGGTACAGCACTACTTCCAGTGACGTCATCCTTTTGTGGCGCCTTGTTCTGAGAGTAACTGAACAAGAACGAGGCGCTGCACAAAGGATTATGTGCCTGCACAATGGAAGACATCAGCATGGTGAGCGGCGATCTGGGGGAGGGGATTCCGCACTGTGTATTCTGCTGCCCGCTATAGTGGTGGCTGGGATGGGTCTGTGCAACATGTGACAGGTCCATCCCAGCCAGTGCTGCAGCCTCTGCTATCCCAGGCAGCGCTGTACAAATTTGTTCATAGTTTTTCTTATAGTCCGGCCCTCCAGTGGTCTGAGGGACAGTGAACTGGCCCCCTGTGTAGAAAGTCTGGGGACCCCTGCACTAGAGTGAGGAGAATTTTAAGGCTGGGAGAATAACCAGTAGACCTTTGCAGGAGGTGTGAGGTGTGAAGTAATGAGGGCTTGCACCAAGGTGGTGATAGCGTAGGAGGAAAGGAGGTGGCTGACACTCATCTCTTGTGGTTTCCTGTGATACAGTAGCCCTAAGCTATTATCCTGCCTTGATTCAATTTTTTTTTACTTATTCACTTCCCCATGTAAGCAGGCAGCAAGCAAAGTAGAGAAAGGCAGGAAGGCATTTTTTCTTCCTTTGAAATCAACTTCCAAATGAAACAAGAGAAAAGTAGAACTTTGATATTCTCTTTCTATCTGTATTAGTTGACCAGAGCTGAGGTGGGGCCACTTGGCAAAGTGCTAAACATTGAACCCTGAAAGTGATCAAGTAAAGCATGACCACCACCTATCAAGGATGCTATAGAAAGGATCTCTGCATCAGGAAGGAGGTTGGTTTAGATGACACGTAAAAGCCCTTCAACTCTAATAATCGTGATTCTTTCATTGTACACAGATTGATCTTTCATTCTCCTTCACCCTATCAGAATCAGAATCAGATCTCGATTCTATGACCTGAAAGCATATGGCATAATTGAATTCTGTGCAGATACTTCAATAGGCCTCCGTCCTCAGAAACCCGGGTCTAACTGCTCTTTACTTTGCTTTTATTTTTTTTTTTTAAGTTTTGGAAATTTTTATTTAATTAACTAATTTAGAATATTTTTCCATGGTTACAAGATTCTTGTTCTTTCCCTCCCCTACCCCCACCTCTCTCCCATAGCCAACGCACAATTCCACTGGGTTTTACATATCATTGATCAAGAATCATTTCTATATTATTGATATTTGCACTAGGCATGATCATTTAGAGTCTATATCCCCAGTCATATCCCCTCAACCCATGTGATCAAGCAGTTGTTTTTCTTCTCTGTTTCTACTCCCACAGTTCTTTCTCTGGATGTGGATAGCGTTCTTTCTTATATGCCCCTCAGAATTGTCCTGGATCATTGCATTGCTGCTAGTAGAGACATCCATTACGTTAGATTGTACCACAGTGTATTAGTCTCTGTGTACAATGTTCTCCTGGTTCTGCTCCTCTCACTCTGCATCACTTCCTGGAGGTTGTTCCAGTCTCCATGGAATTCCTCCACTTTATTATTCCTTTTAGCACAATAGTATTCCATCACCAACATATACCACAATGTGTTCAGCCATTCCCCAATTGAAGGGCATCCCCTCATTTTCCAATTTTTGGCCACCACAAAGAGTGCAGCTATGAATATTCTTGTACAAGTCTTTTTCCTTATGATCCCTTTGGGGTACAAACCCAGCAGTGCTAAGGCTGGATCAAAGCTTTGCCTTGCTTTTAAAAGAAGGAAAGATGAAGTTTGCCTACTACCTTTTCATCATTTGATTTTTTAAAAAAACCTTTATCGTCCATCTCAGAATCAATCTTGTATATTGGTTCCAAGGCAGAAAAGCAGTAAAGGCTAGGCAGTAGGGGTTACTTAATGCAGGGCCACATTGGACTTGCCTAGGGTCACGCAGCTAGGAAGGGTCTGAGGCCAGATTTCTCTAGACCGGGTTCTCAATCCACTGAACTGCCTAGCCATTCCCTCGTCATTTGATTTTAAAGCAAATGTATAGAAGAGATTAGGGATGGAAGTGGTAGAAAATGTCTGTGCTGAAAATATGTTCCGATTACCCATGGCTGCAGCCCATCCTGTTTTTTGTTTTTCTTTCATGAACTCTTTGCCTCGGTTCTCTTGTGGCCATATTTAACATATGTCTTTGCTCTCAGTTACCTTGTTTTAAGGACATGTTTTATGACTGTACAGATGTGTATTGCAATGCAATCACTGATGTATACAACCACTGAATGCTATATAAATCTGCCTCCCGCCCTCATAAATGCACAGAGAGCTGAGGCTCCTTGCTTTGTGGAGCCCATGGCTGATGTCTGCTTAAATTTCAGCAGGGGTGGCAGCCATCCCAGCAGCAACCCCTCAGTGTCAATTCTCAAGCCCGATACCTTTGTTGGGGTCAACTGTGGAATGGACATGAAACCAGAAGAAAGGTGGCTTTAGGTCTGAGAAAAAATGTGGTAATTACAAGATTGCCAGCACTAGGGATTCAACCTCCTTGAGTCTGATGGGTCTTTCAGGAACTCAAATTCTTCCCCAGTGTACTGAGAAGTCAGTTCTCTCCAGTAACTGGGTCACTTAGTGGTCACTGTTACATAAGCCTAGTTGGAAGCTCCTGCTGCTCTTTTGGTCTAGTGATAAGAAAATGGCATCAGTGATAAGAAGAGGCTTCCCTCCGCCTCTCCCAACATGCCGCAGGAACCACATGATTATGTTCGGTTCCTGGACTTGACACCTTTCCAAGGTTATGCTACTCCCTAGAGAGTCAGGTATAAGATGGAGAGGCAAGAGGATCAGAGTGGTCGGTTCAAGAGGCAGAGTGTGTTGCTACAGAGTCTGAAGTTATTTCAGTGGGCGTCCAAGGCTGCCTGTTACCCTAGCTCATGCTGGTTAATTATTGCAAGGAAGAGGCAAAGGATCCACACACACACACACACAGAGAAACCAGGTCTCTCACCCCCAGGAGTGTATGCTGGAAAAGTTTAAGTGGAAAGAGGCAAACAGGAGGATATAAATGGAAGTCTGAGAGCCAGGAGACACCAGAAACCAGATCTGGGTACCAATTTAGGTAAGCCTATGTGATGTTAGTATTTATAAATAGGTCTATTGATTTTGAGCAGGAAAAGGACCTGGGAGATTCTCTAGTCCAACCCCTTTAGTTTAGAAATGAAAAAACTGAGATGGAGAAAAGTAAAGGGTCTTGCTCTCAATTATATAAGCATATAAGCAGCTGGGTGGCTCAGTGGATTGAGAGGCAGGCCCAGTGATGGGAGGTCCTGAGTTCAAATCTAGCCTCAGACACTTCCTAGCTGTGTGTCCTTGGGCAAGTCACTTAACCCCCATTGTCTAGCTTTTATTGCTCTTCTGCCTTAGAACCAATATAGAAGGTAAGGGTTTTAAAAAAAGATTATGTAAGTAGAAAGTTTCAGGGGTGAGGTTCAAACCCTGGTCTAGGAGAATGCTCTTTCTACTGTATCATGATATTTCCCAACTGTGGCTCTGACCATAGTAGTCTCTCGTTTCTCCAGAGCCCTGCAGTTGTTATTATTATTTAATTGATTTTGTTGGTCTCATCTGGAGTTTTCTTGGTAAAGATACTGGAGCAGTTTGCCATTCTCTTCTCTAGCTCATTTGACAGATGAGGAAACTGAGGCTAACAGTTAAGTGACCTGCCCAGGGTCGCACAGCTGAGTAAGTGTCTGAGGACAGATTTGAATTCAGTTTCTCCTGATTCCAGCATCCCATCCACCCACTGTGACACCTAGCTATAATACAAGATCATAAAACTGGAAGGAACCAAAGAGGTCATATAGTCCAACCCCTTCATTTAATAGATGAGGAAGCAAAGGGCAGAGAAGGGAAATCACTTTACCAAAGTAAAAACCTAATAAGTGGTAGAGCTGGAATTTAAACCTAGTTCCTCATCCTCTAAGTCTAGCTCTCTACCCACTGTTCTAGACTTTTGGGTAAATTCCTATAATTGCCTTTATTTGTTTATCTGAAATTACATCTGTAGGCTGGGCATTCTTGTTTAATAAATATTGATTAAATTGAAATGGATCTTGAACCTTAAGGACCTAGAGTATGGGGACAGTGCATATATATTTTCCCCTAGATAGTGCACATGTTGCATCAGGAAGTGGCCATCCTTCCCATTTGACTATAGAGTCTGCAGAAGACAGTAATATGTAATTTGGTACCACACCATGGAAAGTCTTGAATGCCAGGCAAAAGAGTTTGAATTTCATGGGATAGGCAATACAGAGCCTTTGGAGCAGAGGACAGACATGGCCAGATGTATAAAGAAGGAAGATTATGTTATGCAGGCAGTCCTATTAAGGACGTATTGGAGGCACAAGGAAAGTGAAGGCATGAAGACCTGTTAGGATACCATTGCCATCATCCAGGTAAGTTGAAATAAACACCCGTACTAGGGTCAGAGTGGGAGAGAGACAGAGACAGAGAGAGGGACAAACAGAGACAGAAATATGAAAGCTATCAAGGTAAAATAAAGAGAACATAGTAATCTTTTAAGTGACAGAAAGTTAGAGAGAGGGCAGAGTTGGAAATAAAATCCAGCTTATAAACCCAGAAGACCGATACCATAGACATAAAGTGTGAAGCCAGAAGGAGGGACAGATTTAGGGGCAAAGTTGATGAGCTTAGTTTGGGATATGTTGAATTTGAGATGCTGTGAGGTATCTAGGAGGAGATTTCCTGGAGGAAATAGAATCCAAGGAAGCTCTCTTCATTTTTGTGGTCTGACTCTTTGTGACCCCATTTTGGGTTTCCTTGGTAGAGATACTGGAGTGGTTTGCCATTTCCTTCTAGTTCATTTTATAGATAAGGAAACGGAGGCAAAAAAGGTTAAGTGACTTGTCTAGGTAACACAGCTAGTAAGTATAAATCACTTATTTAAATTTTTTAAGCCAGATTTGAACTCAGAAAGATGAGGCTTCCTGATTCTAAGTCCAATGCTTTATCCACTGGACCAACTAGCTGCCCAAAGCAGTAGACAGGTCAAACTGGATGGGAACTAAAGAAAGGTTATTTGATCTAAGTTGGAAGTCTGATTCTATCACTTACTACCAATGTGACTAACTTAGGCAACTCAGTGAGCAGCTTTGGATTTCATTTTCCTCAGGGCAATTGGACTAGATGTGGTTGGACTAAATGAACCCTGAAGTACTTCCAGCTCTAGATCTTTAATTTGGTACCTAGGAAGTCACTGGTGACCTTTTTTCTTTTAAACCCTTACCTTCTGTCTTAGAATAAATAATGTTTTAGTTCCAAGGCAGAAGAGTGGTAAGGGCTAGGCAATGGAGGTTAAGTGACTTGACCAGGGTCACTCAGCTGGGAAGTGTCTGAGGCCAGATTTGAATTTAGGATCTCCAGTCTCTAGACCTGACTTTCAATGTATTGAGCTACCTACTTGTACCCTGGTGACCTTTGACAGAACAATTTCATTAGATTTGAGGAATGAGGAAGGAGGAAGAAGAGTAACCAAAAAAAAATTCATTTCAATGGATTGAAGAAAGAATGAATAGTAAGGACACGGAGGCATTGGCTACAGACTCTTTTTCCAAGAAACAAGGGACAAAATCAGACCCATGGCATTTTCTATTTATAAAATAACTAGTTATTAAAATGGAATTTTACTATATTAAATAAGTAGCCTATCTTTATATAGAACTTTGGTGATACCTAGTAGGTTCAACAGACTTGGACCCTGGCCTTCTGTAGTTAAAGACATCTCATAATTATAGTAATGATGATTGAGGGCACAGTGACTTTTCAGTACTTTGCATGTCATTTGTCAATTTTTGGTTGATGATTAGGACCTATGATTATATCATTGGGAAAGTGACCATTGCTGGGCAGAGAAGGAAAGAAATGTGGACACCAGCTGAGGAAATAGCCCTTGCCTTTTTGGGAGGTTCTAATCAGATGGGCGGCATCCCAAGATAAAGGATAGAGATTAGCTAGACTAGACTGTACAAATTCTACTCAAATCAGAATTGAGTTTAGGTTTCTTTAGTAGACTTTGGGGGCATGTTGCCCTTTTCTCTCTCCTCTAAAAAAGCAAAATCATTCTTTTCCCACCTTTCCACCCCCAGACAAACATACTAATCCAACCACAAATGAGAAAGCTAAAATTTTTAGTGTTTTGTATTTTGATTTGGTTGGAACCTGGTTGCTATGGTGTTTAATCTGCTGGTATTGGTTTTAGTTTGAGTTCCTTAATGGATCAGGATGGAGTAGTCTTATATGAATAGGAAAGGCAAATTTGACCTTTTGGGGATCATGTTAGAAAACACCTCTCTGACTGCCTTTAATTGTAGTTTGAGAGAAAAATCCCTTGAGGGCATTTTGGGGATGAGAGAGGGCATTTAGAAGCCTGGATGTCCTTTTCCTAAATGCAATTTTAGAATGGGTTGGATTTTGAAACAGAAGCATTAAATTGGTTACAAACTTATTGAATAAATGATTTTTTTTTCAAAATGGGAGATATTGTTGACTCTTCAGCCTTCCCTCTAAAGGTTTGAATTAGTCCTCTAAAAATACTGTACCAGAGGAAGAAAAACATCCTTTCCATCCTAAGCCATTCCCCTCCTTCAGGGGAAGCAGTTAACTGCTGAATTGTCAGGAGCTGAAAGAGGATTGGCATCCTTTTGTCACCAATGTATTCGGTGAGTTAGCAGCTGAATTAACCATGTCCATCAAAGTCAATATGATCTTCCTCCTGCCATCCCTTGGGACTTAATGGTAACTGAGATGTTTATTTCTGGCATTTTCCTGCATCTTGTGACAAAGTTGATGTCACCATTACAAGGTCAGGTTGAAATCTTCAGTTGTCTGTCAGAACCTGAGTCAAACACGAAGCATAAACCAAGCAGCTTGGCTTGCTGGTATTAAGGAATCAGCCATCACCAGTGAATTTCAATCACTTTGCTCTACCTGGATGGGATATAAAAGGAAAACCCCTTAAATGAGCTCCCCCAAGTTGGTGTTTTTATTTGCTTTCCAGCAGTTAATTTCCCAGTTGGGACCAAGAGTTTTCCTAGACAAAAGTCCTCCCCCCCCCAAGGAATTTTACATCATGTGTCCAAAAAAGAGTCAGGGGGCTAAATGGTAGCACCAAAGCAAATCAATAGATGATGCCACACCCTGGATTCATTGTTGGGCATTTTAATATCTGACCAATATATTGGTTTCTTTCTACTATCTGGAAAATAGCCACAGCATTCACCAAAACAGTATTAACTCTTCCTTCCATCTTCAGTTCTTGATAAGATCCTGAATTTCTTGATGAAAATCCTTTCATCAGTTCATAGATGTTCAACTGAAAGTTGGCTCATCAAGCCTAGATCTCTCATTTGCCAGAAAGGGAAATTGGGGTTCACAGTAGTTTAGTGACTTGCCTAGAGTCACTTAGCTGGTAAGCATCATAGCCAGGATTTCTCACAGGTCTTCCTATCTCTGGGTCCCATCCCCTAGAGCATACAGCACCCGCCATAGCTCTTTGTCTTACTCTGTCTCTCCATCTCTGTCTCTGTCTCTTGTATACAATGTATTTTTATGTGAATGTGTATATAAAACTTGCACATATGCTTCAGAGTATATATGTGTGTACCCATCCACCCACATACATGCACATATGCACCTAGTTTTATGGCCCATTGGGCATGGTTTCCTTCTTTCTTTCCATTTCCTTCCTCTCCTTGGTTGCAATTGTGAAAAGGGCTAGGCAATGGGGGTTAAATGACTTGCCCAGGGTCACACAGCTAGGAAGTGTCTGAGGCCAGATTTGAAGCCAGAACCTCCCATCTTTGTCCTGGCTCTCAATCCACTGAGCCACCCAGCTACATCCATTTTAGTCCTTTTTTAAAAAAAATTTCCCAATTAGGTGTAATAATAATTTTCAACATATATTTTCTGAAATTATAACTTTCTTCTTTTTCTTTCTCCTTCCTGGGGATGGTAAGCAATTTGATATGGGTTATGCATGTATTATCATGCAAAATATACTTACACATTGGTCATTGTTGTAACAGAATATTCATGTAACACCAAAAACCCCAAGTAAAAACACAAATAAACCAAAGTGAAAAATTGTGTTCTTTAATCTGCATTCTGATGCCAACAATCCTTATCATTTTAGTCTTTTCTTGAAAAGGGGCAACTAGATGACTGTGGGTAGAGTGCTAGACGTGGAATCAAGTCAGAAGACTTGAGTTCAGATCCAGCCTTAAGCACCGGCTGGGTGGGTCTTTCTAGAGATTGTGAAAGGGCATGAGATTGAGAGCATATTTAGCCTTAGCAAAAGTAGGTTTATTGGGTTGTCATTGGGGAGCAGAAGGTCCCAGGAGAATGCAGGAAAGAACAGTAATTAAGCTATGAAATTACTGAAAAGAGTTAGCATATTCTATAGAGTCCAGTGCAGATTACATGCAAATTAAGCCCAGGCTCTCCTAGGTATTGTCCCATGGAGCAGAATGATCTTGGGAAAAACCCTGTCCAGGAAATGTCAGTCAAGCAAGCAACAAAGAGTGCTAGAATGTTAGAGCTACAAGTAAATAGAAGCAACCTCCTCATTTCATATAGGATGATCCAGAAGCCCAGTGAGGTGATTCATTTGATGGCAGCCACATAGCCAGATGTAGAATTGAGATTGGAACCCAGGGCTCCTGATTCTAACTGTGCTGCACTGCTTTAAGGATCCAGGAAGAACTCATTTGGCCCAGTGTGGATATAGCTGAGATAAAGATCAAGTGGAGTGAATTAACTCAAGGGAGTGAAGGGATAGGCTTGTTGACTCTGGATGTGTGGACCACATGGCCTGTTGTGACATTGTCTGTTTCCTGCACATTTTAAGAGGTTGATCCCAAAGAGCTTCAAAATAGAATTAAATTGCAAGTTGTAAATGGATCTGTTACTCCTTTGGACTCCGCGGGAGGGATATTTTTGGCTTACATCAGTCACTTCTTGCTGAAACTGGTCACTTTTAGAAAGCAGTTCTGGAGAGAGCCTTTGTAATTTGCATCTCCTCATAGACTCAGCTATGACATGTGTTGCTATATAGAGATTTTTGGCTCCATTTCCAAGGACCAATACTCATTTTTTAGTACCATTCCTCCCATTTTAAACTTGGAAACGGGGCTGGGGAATAGCTCATTAAGGTTTTCTGAAACTTCCCAGACTTTAAAGGATATAGTGAATTAAATAAGTTTCTGTGTCAGTTATGGAGTTGGTGTATTGGGGGTAACAATGTATTTATTTATTAAAAATACCTTCCATCTTAGAATCAATACTGTGTATTGGCCCCAAGGCAGAAGAATGGTAAGGGCTAGGCAATGGGGGTCAAGTGACTTGCCCAGGGTCACACAGCTGGGAAGTGTCTGAGGCCAGATTTGAACCTAGGACCTACCATCTCTAGGTCGAGGCTTTCAATCCACTGAGCTGTCTCCCACTTGGTAGGTACTCTTAATAAATGTTTTTTTTCTCTCTCCCCAAGCAAGGTCCAGTGATATACCAAAACTTGTCCTGTTATGGACAAAAATGTAAAAATACCTTCTTTCCAGAATCTTTGTTTCCTATGACAGGAGTTATAATATTCACAGGGGAGCAAATGCCAGACCATTTGAGGAGGAATGAAACATTATCCACTGGAGAGATCAGGGTGAGCTTCTTGGAGAGGTAGCACCTGAGTTGAGTCTTTAAGGAAGATAAGGATTCTGGGAAGTGGAGATAAAGAAGGTTGGGTGATCCAGGTGTGGGAGATAGTTCTTTTGCAAATGCAAAGAGAAAGTGGAGATGTAATCCTGAGATCAGAAGTCCAGGCTGGCTGGAATGTAGAGTGTTTGAAAGGGGCTTGGGGGGGGGGCAGGAATAGCAGAAAAAACTAGACATTTTGGTTGGAACCCAGTTATGAAGGGCTTTAGAGGAGAGTTCAAGGAATTTATATTTTGTCCCTCTGGGAATAGGCAGCCATGAAAGACTTTTGAGTAGTAGCTTGACTAATTCCTTGGGAAGATTGTTTTGGCAACCATGTCAGAGGATATATTAGATGTTGGAAAATGTCAGAGACTTGCAGGAGCCCAAGAGAGAGGTGATGAGGGCTTAAACCTTTAAGGGTCATGATGTATGAGCTGGTTGAGTGTGGCTCCATCTGTACCCTGTAATAGGACCTGATATTTCTATAGTGTTTTATTCAATTTTCTTCAGTTATGTCTGCGTCTTCGTGACCCTTTTGGGGATTTTCTTGGCAGAGATACTAGATTGTTTTTTGCCATTTCCTTCTCCAGCTCATTTGACAGATGAGGAAACTGAGGCAAACAGTGTTAAATGACTTTCCCAGGACCACATAGCTAGTAAATGTTTGAGGCCAGATTTGAACTTGGGAAAAGGAATCTTCCTGATTTCAGACTAGGTTCTCTGTCCACTGCTTCACCTAGTTTCCAAGTTGTTTGGTTAAATCAGCCCTGGGTTAAATGTTATGTCAGAAATTTATGTGTGAGGGAAAATTATGAGACTGGCCATGAATTTGTAATTTTATTAATCAAAAGTAGTAAGAGAAAAAGAGATGGAAAAATAGAGAGAGATATAAGATACTTTCCTTATTGCTCCATTTAACTTGTGATTCTGTGGTAACCATCAGGGCCCCCTAGCCATGCTCACAGGGAAGATCAGTCAGCAACAAACATGGAAGAGAAGAGAGCAAAATCTGCCTTTGCCTCAGTTCATCAAACCTTTTTATCCGCTCACTAATTCTCATATGTTACATCCCAGGAGCCAACTATGACTTTCTATTTTGCCTAGGCTGACTGGGGATTGCAGTACAGGGGGCTGTGCAGGGGACATCACCTTGCCCCCTGCCTCATGATCTTTTGACTTTATTGTTGCCTTTTTCCTTGTGACTCAATTCACGTAATGATTTCCTTGTACAATCCCCAATTCTGGGTCAAGTTTACTCAGGCTCATGTCAGTAACCAAACTCAGAAGGGGGAAGGGTAAATTTCCTTCTTACAATCCCCCCTCTTATTCTTTGAAAGACCAGCATGTTAAATCTCCTCACCCAGGTCTTCCCAATGAATCATTCTATATATGGAGCCTATACATTTAAAGATTCTCATACTAGAGGTATACAAGATATTGTACCTTACATGGAGGGAATTACAACAATTTGTAGGATAAGAGGGAAAGAAAGAAGGAGGAAAAAGAAAACAAAAAATGATTGATACATGCATTGACAAAAAACCAATCAGGGGCATTTCCCTTTGGCATAAGAGTTTACATTTAGAATAAATGATAGGTTCAACTTCTTCAGTTCAGTTCATTATATCCCAAAATTCACCCTGAATCTCTTGATGCAGTATCTGATTTCTGTAAGCATCCTTATGACATCTTCTCCAGAAAGATTTTCTTTGCCTAAAACTGCTTTAAAAGATCTTAAACCTTGGATTTTAGGATAATTATATACTTACTAGCTATATATGTCACTTAACCTGGGCAAGCCTCTTAACCTCTTTTCACCTCAATTTTTTCATCTATGAAGGACGGGTAGGGTAATAATAGCTTCTCCTTCTTGGGATTGTTATAAGGATCAAATGAGATAATATTTGTAAACCTTAAAGTGCTATATACAATTTTATCTATTACTAATAGACCAAGGTTCAGAGAATTTAAGTGGTCACACAAGTTGGTCAGCTTTACTGATTTAATATTTCTTCCTCAGTGACTGTCACGCTGATCTGGAATCACTTTTGAACAGATTTTGCTAAAAATTCATAGAAGACATTTAGGAGAAGAAAAAAATGTAGCTTTTTAGTGAGTATTCACTTGTGAGGGATATCCAGCTAAATATTCAGATTGCCTGTGGAGATGACCAAATATTTGGGTCAGGCTTTCAAGGGTAGGAGAAAGAGAAGGGAATAAGCATTTATATAGCACCTATTATGTGCTAGGCATTGTGCTAAGCACTTTTTATACATATTATCTCATCTGATCCTTACACAATAACTTTGTGAAGACATGCTATTATTATCTCTATTTTATATTTTAGTAAATTAAAGCCAGCTAGGGACAGCTAGGTGGCACAGTGGATAGAGTGCTGGGCCTGGATTCTGAAAAATTCATCTTCCTGAGTTCAGATGTGACATTGGACACTTATGAGTTATATGACCCAGGGCAAGTCACTTAACCCTATTTGCCTCAGTTTCCTCAACTGTCAAATGAGCCGGAGAAGGAAATGTCCAACCATTCTAGTATTTTTTCCTGGAAAACCTCAAATGGGGTCCCAAAGAGTCAGACATGACTGAAAACGATTGAATGACAACTACCTAAGGAAAAGAGAGATTAAGTGGCTTACGTAGGTCACACAACCAGTAAGTAGATCCTGGCATGATCTCTTACCATAGTCTGCATGCATTTGAAAACTATCATGTTAAGCACATGTATAACCTATATCATATTATATGCCATGGGGAGGGAGGAGGGGAAAGGAAGGAAGGAGAGAACATGAGTCACGAAATGTTCAAAAATGATTATTAAAAATTTTATCTACATATAATCTGGAAAAGAAAAATATTAAAATTTTAAATGAAAGTCATCTCACTGTTAAACATGAAACCAATCCCTCTCCTCCTAACCGTTCTCTTTTGAAAAGATTTCATAACCATTCAGTTATTTCAATCTGTCTGTTCCCAGAGAAGGAAATAGCCCATCTATCACTCTCCTTTCCTTCTTTACCAACAGACTGGTTGTAATCTTGTGCTGCCACAGAGGCTCCTTGTTCCCTGTTCTGTTCTGCCAGGAGGAGGGTAATGAAATATATTTCTTTTCCTCCAAGGAGCTCAATGCTGTCATTTATGCTGTCTCACATTATCCTCACAATAGCACTGTGGCTGCATAATTGTCCCTGACATAAGGACTGTGCTTTTTAACTTTTCAAAGTTTTTGTTGTTGTTTCACATCCAGTATTTCTCAAGTCATATTTCTGTGGACACTTTAACAGAGGGAATTTAATTCTCCCTTTAGTGGATGAAGAACCTGAGACAGAGAACTAAAATGTTTGCCTGGAGAGCTAATGGGTTGCTACGTGGCACAGTGGATGGAGCACCAAGCTTAGAATCAGGAAAATTCATCTTCCTGAGTTAGAACCAGACCTCAGGTGCTTTCTGTGTGATCTTGGGCAAGTCACCTAACCTTGTTTGCCTCAGTTTCCTTATCTGTAAAATGATCTGGAGAAGGAGATGGCAAAACACTTAGGTATCTTTGCCAAGAAGAGTCAGATATGGCTGAAAAAATGACTGAACAGCAAGAGATAATAATAAACCTTGGGGTTCCAGGTCTGAACCAACTCCTACCTCAACATTCTGGTTCTTTATGCTGCTCCTTGTTTCTGTTGTAGAAAGAGTTTTAGGCTGCTTTTTGCAATTTCTCTAAGAGACCTTAGTTCAGTTAATTACTCCCTCTGGACCTTGGCTTTTTCCTCACCAAGATGGGAAGAATTTTTTCCAATTCCTTTTAAAGGTTGATATGATAATCAGTATTATTTAGAAATGGAAAATTGGAGCCTTTGAACTCTTTAATTCCAAATGAGTGATTTTAGGGCTTTCTATTTGGTACTACATATTTCATTCAGTCATTTCAGTTGCATCTGATTCTTAGTGACGCCTTTTCTTGGCAAAGATACTGCAGTGATTTGACATTTCCTTTTTCAGCTCATTTTACAGATGAAGAAACTGAGGCCAACAGTTAAGTGACGTGCCCAGGGTCACACAACTAGTGACTGTCTGAGGCTGAATATGAACTCAGACTTTCTTGACTTCAAGCCTGGTACTCTATCTACTGCCTAATATTTATAGTTGGTAGTCTACTTCTCAAAGTCACGGAGGAATCTGTAAGATTTGGGACTGAAAGACTGACTCTCAGGACATGAGTATAAATCAGCAAGTTATACTCTTTCCTGTTAAGGATTCTCACTGGTGTCAAATCAAGCCAATAAGCATTTATTAAATGTCTGTGATGTGTGTGCCAGGCACTTGTGCCAAGCCTTGAGGGCACAAAGAAAGACAAAAGGATTATATGAGATATCTCATTTGCAAACATTAAAGCCCTGTATAAATGCTAGCTATTAAAAAATAGGAAAAAAGAATAGACCCTGTCCTCAAGGAGTTCACAAAGGTGGAGACAATATACAAGCAACTATCTTTAAAAACAAAACAAAAATCCTCGACCTTCTCTTTTAGAATAGATACAGGTGTTGATTCCTAAGGAGAATGGTAATGGCTAGGCAATTGAGGTTAAGTGACTTGCCCAGGATCATATAGCTAGGGCAAGTCAAGTCACAACCTCCCAGTCTCAGTTTTCCTATTTATAAAATGAGAGGGTGAAGGAAGGAACCCTCTAAGGTTCCTTCCAGCTTAATATTAATGATCTTGTGATTTTAGTGCATCTACAACGTTGCTTGGCACCCCTGACCACATCTTATCTTAACTCAGCCTTCTTTTGCTTTGTTTTTCTAATATATTTCACCCTAGGTGGTGGTTACCCAGTCTAGCCAGCCACATCATGAATGAATGAATGAATGAATGTCTTTCATAAGAGGCATAAGGCACTGCTGGGAGGTAGGTTTTGGAGTATGACACAGGGCCCCTCCATGTTGCCCAGAGTAAGCATCTCCTTCCTCCTTTCCCATTTCTCCCACCTAGAGTTTTAGTCCTGCTGTCCCCCCAGTGAATTCCATCGCCTAGAAGACTGCCGCCTAGTACAGCCCCTCTTTTTCTGTACTGTGCTAGGCGAGGTGCTTACCTGATTGAATGGAAATCCAGCAGTTCCTGCCTCAAGCCTTGATGTAAAGTTTTATAAAGTGACTTTTCAAGTTGTTCCGTTCTGTACCCCTCCTCCTTCCTCTAGGTTTGGCAAGTGAGCTGAGTCTCCAGCACTGAGCAGGCATTGTGGTTGGGGGGCTGAGGAGTGTTAAGGAAAAAGTGAAAAAGAGACAGTTTAGTAGGGTGGCCAGCTCTGTTGGGCTATTGCCCTGCAGGAGACTGAGTCTCAGAGATGTTTGTCTGTGTCTCCCTTGTAGTTGTTTGGAGGGAAAAGGAAGCAAGAACAGCTGGTGGGTGGGACTCTCCCTAGGATTACTCTACAATAGAGTATTTCTCCTGGTTTGTTTTGTTGAAAAAAAAAATCAAATTGATCTTTTAAAATCTATTAAAATTTGTTCTTTTTTCCTTTTCTGGGTATATCTCTTTGTGTGTTTATGACTCATTGGGTGTGTTCACCTGAGAGCCTCAGGATGTAATTCACTGTAGGTCTTTGTGACAGCCTCCTTTGCCATGGAGGCTGAGAGAAAGAGCACGAGGGTTGGTTGGTTACTGAGATAAAGAGCTGTGACCACAGCTTCCCCTGGTTGACTCAGCTATTACCCAGCCCAGCATCTCCTTCACCAGCAGAACAACTTGACCTGGAGTCACCAAACTTAAGTCTGGTATAATTTTGATCAAGACATTTTATTTCTCAGATTCTCATGTGGATCATCAATACAATGGAGTGATTGTGAGCTTGTAAGCTTCTTGAAGGCAGGAATCCTTGGTGCTTAGCACAATGCCTGAAATGCTTATCCAGTGACTGACTGGACTTGTTTAAGGTTTCCCAGTTGCTATTTAGTTAAAAAAAATACCACAATTCACCTTCAATTAATAAACAAATATTCCTTGTGCAGACTGTACAAATTCATTTAAAAGCATTTCTAAATTCATAATACCTTTTCATCATATTTCATTTTTTTAATTAACAGCCATTATACAGAACAGGGATCTAAAACATTTATTGACCAGTATTCTAAGCCTAGTGTGTCAGTAGCTTATTCTAATATCCCTCATCCTCTACTTCCCTGAAAGATGTGTATCTGGGGAGGAGGGAGTGTAACCAATATATATTATAATAGACAGTGAAGACTTGTGGATTGGCAGAACAACAATCAAATCTCTCAGCATTGCAGATGGAAAAAAAGAAGAAACATCTCTGTATCTTGTAGACCCAGGCAGAAGAAAGCAATGACTCACATTAGAATCTACCTTTAACTGTGCATCTCTCAGTCCCTCCTTAGATAGATGCAGCCTCCAGTCTCGAGCCTGTAATACGACTAGGTGCTGTCCTAGCAAGAAGTATATTAGATATTCCAGGCTGGGCACATGTGACCTCAGAATTAGATTAGTTCAGTAATATTTCCTATTACAGTTTGGATTTCTGGTATTTTCAAGTGATTTTAAATTGTCTGTCTGGCTCTGAGACCTTTTTTCTGTCAAAAAATTCACACTTAAGCAGCAGCTTTTGTTGTTGGTTGTCCTTTGTTTTTGAAGATGATCAGTGACATCATAGAGTAACGTCTTGACTCACACATGGAAACTCACACACGGACTGGATTTAAGAGAGGCAGAATGGCACAGAGTGGTCAACCTCAGGCTCTCCCAGAGTCATTGAAGTTCATCGGCAAGACAAAAAAGATTGGTGATGACCAATTCAGAGGTGATGACCATTCAGAGGATAACCTCGGCATCTTCAAAGTCTGACTGAGTTCTGAGTGTTTCCCAGTTCCTGCTTCTGGAGCCTTCATGGGTATCGGAACAAATTGATCCCATCTACTCATTCCTAAGTAGCCTTTAAGGTTTAAAGAGAAGCACTTTCTTCACCATAATCCTATGAAGTAGATAGCACAAGTACTGTTGTCTTTACAGATGTGGAAACTGAGTCTCAGAAAAGTTTAGTGATAAGCTTGGGGTCATTTAATCGTTAAGTGACAAAGTTAGGATTGATATCCAGGTACAGCTTTGGATTCTTACCTTTCCCTTAACCTCTGGCTCATTTACCTAGATTTCTGACCTCTTCTATGTGAGATTGTTGTTTTGCCTGCATGACCTCCGGCTTGCTGCCTATCTTGAAGGAATCTTTGTAGGGACAATGAAAACAAATAAGGCAAAATAGAAACCACTGAATCTGGAGTCAAAGGACCTGCTTTAGAAAATTTGTCTTTGTCATTTATTCCCTATATGATCTGTCTCAAGTGATATAGCTTCTAACATACTGGCTGTGTGACTTTGGAGAAGTCACTTAATTTCTCAGTGCTCCAGGAAACTTTCTAAGACTATGATTTTCAGAGAAGGTAGCAGCCACCTTGGTAGAGGGCATTTCCTCATGTAAGAGTTCCCTATACCAATGAAAGAAAAAATGTGACCAAAAGAAAAAAAATGCTTCTAAAGTTTCCAAAGCACTCCACATGAGCCAAATGTAGAGGTATAGGAATTGTAGGAAAATCTTTGTCCTATTCCCCTGGCATGGGAAATGAGAAGGGCAAACAGAGCCCACTCGACATTTTTTTTTTGCTCAAATATGCCTGACTGGTTTTAATAAGAATGCTACGTTTGGCTAGTGATACCAACTTTCCAAGGAATTTGCTGACTTTTTTCGAGCTTCAATATAATCTTAAGTAGGTAGGCAAGAGAGCAAGCAGTCATCCCATTTTACATATGAAAAAAGATAATTTAATAGGAATGTCTGCTTACAAAGTTCATTGAGTTAGTGGTGATGACCAACTAGTTCTGTGGCATTATGGAGGCTAACATGTCAGTGTTTATGTTCCCCCCCCCCCCCAAAAAAAAAATAAAAAAACCTTACCTACTGTCTTAGAATCAATACTGTGTTTTGGTTCTAAGGGAGAAGAGTGGTAAGGGCTAGGCAATGGGGGTCAAGTGACTTGACCAAGGCTATAGCTAGGAAGTGTCTGAATCCATATTTGAACCCAGGACCTCCCATCTCTAGGCTTGGCTCTCAATCCACTGAGCCACCCAGCTGCCCCTAGTATTGATGTTCTTTGAGGCTGGTTGTTGTTCCTATATACTCCAATATACCAAAATGATATCCCTTGGTGATATGTTTTGACTCTTGATGGATTTACATGAGGCAGAGTTAAACAGAGTTGTCAGCCTCATTCTCTCTCTTCTGGAGCTCTCTAAAGTCCAGTGGCAAGACAAAAGTCCAGATGACTGGCAATGGCTCAGGATGCAGTGGATGACCTTAGTGTCTTCAGTGTCTTGTCCAGCTCTAAGCACTCCACAGTATCTGCTTTGGCCACCTTCATGGCCGTTGGAACAAATTATTCTCCTCCACTTCTTCCATCAGGGAAGCCTTTGCATGTCTTGGAAAGATGCCCTACTAAGTCATCAATGGGTTCCCTCAACCTTGATTAGCCTGCCTATTGAGTCAGTTTACCAGGGCATTGCTGGTACCCATCCTACAGCTTCTTGGAGCCACAGGAGATAGCTTGGTGGCAGAGGAAAGCAGCCCCGAAAAGGGCCTGGCAAGCTCTCATAATAGATACTAGTCTTCTCTGAACACTCCTACAGCCCTTTATGAGGCTAAATTCTGGTGGAAGGATGGCTTGGAGGTTTAGCTCTGTGTCACTACTGTGGGTTTGATATCAGAGTTCAGATCTCAAATGGAAGTCTTCTGGGAGTGTTGATTAGACTTGCCAATGGAAAGATCACTTGAAAGTCTAGTAGCAGATTTGCTGATGTTACATTCAGGTGGATATTACCATTTGGGTTGTGGAAACCCTCCTGACTATTATGAACACTGCCTTTCAGCCCTCTCCAAATGCACTATCACAATTTGCCTTTGGCTAGAATCTGTCAAAACATACCTCAAAGCTGGCACAATTTATTTTTGAGTTTGACAGTTGGGAAAGACGGGGGAAGGGGGAGCGAGTAAAGCTCAGTCTTTTGGGCTTTACCTGGGACAATTTAAAAAATCTGGCTAGCAGATAATTTTGTTTTAAGGATGTCTGTTGTGGTCCTTTGTGAATTGTATGAGTTTCCCCCCCATGTGTTTATTACTGGAAAATTGGATGCAGATTAACATTAACTAGCCAAAACTTTAGTGATGCAGCTCTGAATGACACGAATTCAAGCCAGAATTCACAATGTATTAGAAGTATTCCTAAAGAAATATATATATATATATATATATATATATATATATATATATTAATAAATTTAATTAAAATGTAAATATCCTGTTGGGAACTCACTATTTAAAAGAGCCCTAATGGAAACACTCCTTTAATTATGAATAATTACTATATTAAAAAATAAGGGGCTCAGACTTTTCTGAAACAGGGCAAAGTACATGCTGATATAGGGATTGAAGTCCATTTTTCTTCAACGTAAGAATGATATATTGAATTTGCCTAGTAATACTAACTTTCCAAGGCATTTTTTTGTGATGTTTTCTTATTCAATTCAATGATTCATGATTATTCAATGTTGAATAATCATGTACAAACAAAACGATAAACTGAATAAATGGATAAACTGGAAATAATGGAGAGGTGATAGAATTGAGAGAGATTGAGAAAGGCTTCCTGTAGAAGGTGGGATTTTTGCTGAGATTTTCAGGAAGTCAGGGAAGGAAGGAAGAGCTTAATAAATGTGCTCTTATTGTTCTGTCCATTGATCAATGTGTCATCTGTCTATCCTAATCAGACCTTGATAAGGAAAGAGATTCGTGACCAGTTAGAGATTAAACTCATGACATTTGCAGAGGTGTTGAAGTCGATAGAGTGATGGGGTTGGAGTCAAGAAACTTCATATTCCTCAGGTCAGATCTGACCTCACTTACTTACTAGCTATGTAGGAAGTCATTTAACCCTATTTGTCTCAGTTTCTTCATCTGTTAAATGATCTGTAGAAGGAAATGACCAACCACTCCAATATCTTTGCCAAGAAAACTCCAAACGGAGTCACCAAGAGTCAGATATGACTGAAACGACTGAAGAGTAGCAACAGCAATCGTGTACCCCAATAATCAAGTATATATGATGCTGACAATATTGTAGGTACCAGAGATACCAGTGCAAAAAATAAAAAAAATTGACAAGGAGTTTACATTCTAATGAGGGTGACAGCAAATAAATATAAAAATATATGTAGCATAAATGCAAAATGAGCACGTGCAGACATATACTAAGTGGTTAAATCTAAGGCTCTTGAAAGATTAGGAAGTGTTTCATGTTTAAGATACTGCTTGAGCTTCATCTAAAAGGAAGAGGGTATTCAATAAGAAGATGGTGAGGAAGGGGCACATCCTAGAGCTGGGGGATAAAGATAGGAGATGGAGTATCATGGGTGAGGATTGGAGAGAAGGCTAATTTGGCTTCATGGCAGAATGTGGGAGACAGAATAATGTTCAATAAGTCTGGAAAGATGGGTTGGGGCCACATTGTGTCAGGCTTTAAAAGCTAAACAGAGCTGTTTGTAATATTTGATCCTAGAAGAAATAGTAAGTCCCTAGAGTTGACTGAGTGGGGGAAATACATGATCAGCTCTTTATGTAAGGAAAAGCCAGCACTGTGTAGGATGAACTGGAGTGGTGAGAGATTCAAGGCAGGGAGACCAATTAGGAAGTGGTTGCAGTGATCTAGGTGAGAGATGATGAGGGCTTGAGTGAGGGTGGTAGCTGTGTGAGTGGAGAGAAGGGGTCAGATAGGAGAGAAGAGCCAAGAGGGCCAATTAGCTCTTCACTGTCCTAACTATAGTCCCAGATGGCATACCTAACTGCGGGTGTTGCTTCACAAATGGGTGCTGTTGGCCTCAAGGCAAAAGGGAGATGAGAGTGAGGATGGCTGAGCACAAGCTCATGCCTCCTGTTTATTTTTTAATGACTCACAATTTGTACTCAACTGATGGTGGGTCAATAATATCATTTTTAACGGTCAGAACATTGAATCAAAATTTTACGCCTTTCCTACTGTCACTGTCTACTTTTCCTTAAAACATAAAGTTGGGATTCAATAAAACCATATAGCATAGATATAGTCCTCTGGGGGAAAAGCCTGACTTTTGTCTTAATGGCAGAAAAAGCAACCAATCAATTTTGATACAAGCTGCCATTTTTATAGTAGTCCCTTAGACAAGTCTTTCCCACTCATAGAAATGGTGTATGTGTTAAAGGCAGATATTTGAAACATATAGCTGACTTTTCTGGATCTGATAGGGGTAAGAACTGGACCTATATAGCTAGTTATATAATGAACTCTCGCTACAAATGCATTTCAGCACATTGTCTGCAGCCTATACAGGCATAGAAAGTCATCCAGAGAACAAAGAGGTTAAGCATTTTGCCCAGATTAATACAGCCAGGATGTGTCAGAAATGAGACTTAAACCCAGACCTTCCTGGCTTGAAAGTTATCTTTTATTCACTATTCCACATTGCTGCTATTTTAAAAAGAGTTCATAGCAAATATTTCTACATTAATTTAATGTTTGCAAATCACTTTATAAATATCATCTCATTTGATTCTCACGGCAACATTGGGAAGTAGGTACTTTTATATTACCTTGTATTTTAGCCTGCAAAACAAATAAGAAATGCCTGCGGGTAGAATTGAAGCGATTATTTAATTTCTGTGCAAGTGAGGTGTTTAATACACCAGACAAAGGATGTGCCTGAATTCCATAAGATCTCTCTGCACCTGACATTATTGTAGTTCCTGATTTCAAGCTATAAATGAATGTCTACTTGGCTAAAAATACCTTAAGAACTAGGTGTCAATGTAAGAGCTGTCAGTAACTTTAAAACAGGTTTGCATGTCACTGTGATTATAGCAGCTAATCACAAAGTTACTAGCAAATTAAAGTCAGTGCATTTTTTTTAAACTTCTGTCCCTAGAATTCCTTCCATCCCAGGTTGCACTGATTCTTTGATGCATCTGGGAGCTCAGCCATGTGGACACTTTCTAGGAGTAGAGATTGCAATGATATATTCTCCTGAGCTTATATCTTGTGTGTGTTCTTCAGTAAGTAAATCTGGCGAGAGTCAGGGGTGAGGAGGGTGTTTAACCAACATGCTTCTCGTTAGATCATTTGACAGTTATGTGGATAATAACCGTTCACAAGTTTTTCTTCCTCTCAATACAACACTGATTTGGCTTCTGTTCTAGCCATGCAGCTTTCTCATATTTTTTGTGCCATTTACCTTGCGTGATTATTTAATGGCAATGTCTTGTATCCCATGCACTCTCTTACCTGCTCAAGTCTCCATTGCCCTTGGGGAGAATCTCAACTAATTCTTAGAGACTACAGTGTTTTGTAGTCAAGAGTATCAACAGAAAAATACTGATGTGAATGAGAAGGGACTTTATTTCCGGGGAATAGTTTGGGGTCCTCAAAACCATGGCCCAGACTCCCCAAATCAGCGGTCTTCTTTCTGTTAAATTCTGAAACCTTCTCGTTGTACATCTGCTGTGTCTCGCTTCATCTATGCCCTGACTGACCAGCTCTGTGGATTATAATTACTTATGAGAGTCTGAACAATAGACATTCTTCAAGTGCAGATATTTAGGCTAAATTCTCTTGCCTGATTATGGATCTCATTTGAAAAGTTCTGCATTTTGCCAGGACTTGGTGAAATAAGCACAAAGTTTGGTGCAAACAGGGGCTTTGGGAGGACTCGCTATCTTAAGGATTTTGACAGTTTATTATATCCTTTACTATATTTTTTTGGGAAAAGAAAAAACTTTACCTTCCATCTTAGAATCATATTGTGTATTCATTCCAAGGCAGAAGAGTGGTAAAGGCTAGGCAATGGGGGTTAAGTGACTTTCCTAGGGTGACCCAGCTAGGAAGTATCTGAGGCCAGGACCTTTTATCTCCAGGGCTGGCTCTCAATTTACTGAACTGCCTAGCTTCCCCCACTTTATTTTTTAAACCTTTACTTCTTTTTTAGAATTGATACTCAATATTGATTCCAAGGCAGTAGAGTAGTGAGGGCTAGGCAATTGAATCTGATTTGAACCCAGGTCCTTCTAACTCCAGGCCTACATTATTTACTTTATATTCTTATTTAAAAAAATTTTTAGCATATACTTAGTAACCACTACCAATAGCGAAAAACATCTAACTAAACAAATGCATTAAAAAAATTATGTGCAAAACCACAAACTCCACATTGTTTACACTTTGTTTAAAAGTGTATAAATTATATATTTGGTACTATAAACATCCTCTGCTTTTGAGTTCCCTTTGTTTTCCTTGGATATTTCTTCTCTTGATTTTGTGGCTGTTATTTTGTGTGTATGTGTGTATAATTGTGGTATGTATTACATCATTTACTTTAAAAATAACCAAAACAAAAAGAATTTTATATAGACTCAAACCTTCAAGAGAAAACTGGAATGGCATAAATGTAAATAAAAACATTAAGTATGAAGTTCCTCATTTTGGTCCAGATTTAGTCCAAAAAGGCAATTGTACAAATAAAGATTGAAGTAATTGGTTTGATAAGAATTCATGAGAAGTTTTTCTTGTTTTTACATATTACAAACTCAGTATAACTCAGGAATGTAATAATCTGCTTTTAAAAGGCAATATGATCCTAGACTGCCTTGATAAAAGTATGATCAAGGACAGTAAGAGTCCACAGATGGGAGATTCAAAGGCAGGAGGTGTTCTCAAGAAGTTTGTAATCCAGTGGTGGTTCTTCACCTTTTTTTTTTTAAATCATTACTTTCCATCTTAGAATCAATACTATGTATTGGTTCCAAGACAGAAGAGTGGTAAGGGCTAGGGAATGGGGGTTAAGTGACTTGCCCAGGGTCACACAGCTGGGAAGTGTCTGAGGTTGGATTTGAATCCAGGACTTCCCATCTCTGGCCTGTCTCTCAATCCACTGAGCCACCTAGATACCCCCTGGTTCCTCACATTCTTAAAGAGTTGTGAGTTTTAACTTCTAATTTGCATTTGGAAAAAATTTGGAAAAGAGAATCTATGAAATTCTCCTTAGCTTTCAATGACTTTATCACTATTGCAATAAAAGTAAACAAAGTTATGATCAGCACACATTTTTGGAAAACCCGTCTATTTAAACTGTGCTGGGTGTTAGAAGAAACAAAGATATGCAAACTAATGTTCCTGCCTTTGAGGAATCCACATTCTAGCTAAGGAAACAAAATTAAAACAAAAAAGAAACAACCTTATAAGGAAGTATGTAAATCACAAATGAGTTGCAGGGATAATAATAGTGTTGGATAAGAAGAGAAAAAAGTAAATTTCATAGTTACCTGCTTGTTGCCTCTCCCATTAGATTATGAGCTGGCTGAGAGCAGGGACTTCCTTTTACCTTTCTCTAACTTCACACAGTTGATATTCTTGCTGTTATTTTAACCCCATTTCCTCTTGTGTAAAATGAGCTGGAGAGGGAAATGGCAAACCACTTCAGTATCTCTGCCAAGATGGGGACATGAAGAATTGGACATGGGGAACAGCTAGGTAACTAACTAGTCGATTGAGAGCTAAGCCCAGAGATAGGAGGTCCTGGGTTCAGATCTGGATTCAGATACTTTCTAGTTTTGTGACCCTGGGAAAGTCACTTAACCTCTGTTGTCTAGCTTTTACCGCTCTTCTGCCTTGACACCAATGCACAACCTTGACTTTAAGATGGAAGGTAAGGATTCAAAAAAAAAATTGGACATGACTGAAACTTGACCATTAGTAGGTGCTAAATAAATGTTTATTGCCTGATGAAGCCAGGGTGATCAAGAAAGGATTCATTGTGCAGATAAGATGTCCTCAGCATCTTCCAGGATAGGTGAGGAAAAACAGCAATTAGGGCATTGCGGTCAAGGAAAGTTAATGGGCAAAGTGTGAGAAGTGTGAATTCACTAGATATTTGGGAGTATCTCAGCCTGGCTAGAACAATAGAAACCAATGGAATTATTTTCTTGGCTGAAGATTGACTTGCTACCAGAAACCATAATAATAGTAGTAATACTATCCTTTGTGTCTTCATTGTCATCTTTCCCAAGGTGCCCTTCTTTAGAATGCTCTGAGTACTTCACAGATGTTATCTAATTAATCACCAAACCATCCCTGCTGCGGGAGGTAGGGGGTAGATGATATCCCTATTTTTCAAGTGTTGAAAATGAGGCATCAAGAGTCTATCAGGTTACCCAGTAAAGTCAGTAACAAAGAGGAGAAAAGAGCATGCTTCCCCCATGCCTCCCCCATCCCCCAAGTCTCATGCTCCCACTAGGAATCAATACTACTTTCTTTGGGGGAGCAGGGGTTCTGAACAGAAGAAGGATTGGTTGAAGTTCATTAAGGTTACATTATAAAAAAGAATGCCAATTGGAGAGGGAAGAGGCTTTGAGTTAGGCTTTTTACTCTGTGGATCTCAAGATTAGTAAGTCGAGAATTTAGAATGGAAAAAAAAAATAGAAGTGATTTAAAGAGATAATCTAGTCTAATCCTCACATTTACAAAGGAGGAAACAGACTCAAAATAACTACTTCCTCCTTATTCAGCTTTGGCTCTTAAATTATTTCTGGGATCCTAAACAACTTAGAAAAGTGTATCATTTTTTTTGGAAAATTGGATGGCAACAAATAATAATAAATATTAATAATAACAAATGATATTTCTATAGTGTATTAAGATACAAAAGCTCCTTATGTATCTATCTCACCAGTTCTACACAGTAACTGTGTGTGAGAGGTACTATTTACTGCTTAGTCATTTTCAGTTATGTCTAATTCTTCGTGATCCCATTTGGGGATTTTTTGGCAAAGATGTTGGAATGGTGTGCCATTTCCTTCTCCAGTTTTGTGTTTGTTTTTTACAGCTGAGGACACTGAGGCAAACAGGGTTGAGGGATTTTCCTAGGGTGGCACAGTAAGTGTCTGAGTCCAGATTTGAACTCAAGAAGAAGTCTTTTAAAAAAAAAGTGACAACTCACTTGGCTTATTCTATACATTGGGTCATCTAGCTACCTGCAACTTGCTTCATTTGATAGAGAAAGATATCAGAATTTATGTTGTGAGACTTAACCATGATCACCTAGTTAGTAACTGTCAAAGCTCAGATAAATTATGTATAAATGAGACTTGTAAACTGAATCTTGTTTAGTTGCATTTTCTTTTCTTCTTTTTTTAAACTCTTACCTTCCATCGTAGAATTATATTGGTTCCAAGGCAGAAGGCAATGTGATCCTACACTGCCTTGATAAAAGTATGATCAAGGACAGTCAGAGCCCGCAGATGGGAGATTCAAAGGCAGGAGGTGTTCTCAAGAAGTTTATAATCCAGTGGTGGTTCTTCACCTTTTTTTTTTTTTTAAATCATTACTTTCAGTCATAGAATCAATATTGTCTATTGGTTCCAAGACAGAAGAGCAGTAAGGGCTAGGCAATGTGGGGTGGGGTGGGGTTAAGTGACTTGCTCAGGGACACACAGCTAAGAAGTGTGGGAGGCCACATTTGAACCCATCTCTACACCTGGCTCTCAATTCATGGATTCACCTAGATACCTCTGTACCAATTTATTTTTATTTTGTTTTGTTTCTAGGCTTGGCTCTCAATCCACTGAGCCACGTAGCTGCCCCCTAGTTTCATTTTCACCTAAGAGATGGTATATCTTCATTTCCGATTGTTTTTGTAGTAATTTTAGGTTGAAAACCATCTTCATGCTTATTCGTTCTGTGTCGGCCAAGTTCTTAGTGGTCTGTAAATAAGTTTTCCAGTGCATTGAGAAGGGAAGCTACTTATTGAAAGAAAGACTTTGGGAATGTCATTCCCTGTTCTATCATTGTTCGGATTCAGGCTTCCTTATTTCACACTATGCATGATCAGGTTACATAGGTTCAAATGCACAACTTAGAGTTGACTAAAACTTATTGGTCCTCTTCACGAGAACTGCTTTTTAACCGTATTTCTCCCAGATTATAATGCACAGCTTTTTACTTTTTTTACTATTTCGGTTGTATCTGGTAAGTAATATCCTTTATGTCTCAGTTAACAGATGCATTTGGGAAACCCAAAGATCGAACTCTTGACAGGCCTTAGGCCTTTCTTCAATTTCTCCACCTGAACAGACTTTACATTAACTCTAAATCATTATTTTTTCACAGAGCTAATGCTTGCAAAATGATAGCAGCTCTTGACACCTCACTGTCAGGTTCAGATTGATTTCTTTTTAGCCATCGCTTATGAGAGGCATCAAAGAGACGGCTAGTTTATTATTAATAAACTTGAACAATTTAGCCATTCTTTACATTGAGGCAGTGTCAAAGGCTGTAAGATGGGCATGAAACACATCTTTTTTCAGAACTGCATGTACCATATTCAAAGCCATTTATCTCTTGAAGCTCAGCCTTTGGTTTTCTAAGTGAGGGACTTTGGAGTCGAAAATAAAAATGGCTGAATCTATATTACATATTCCACCTCATCCATGTGACCCTCAGCAAGTCACTTCACTTCTTCAGTTTGTTTCTTCATCTGTAAAATGGGTATCCTAAAAGCACCTGCTTCACAGAGTTGTAAGGATAAAATGAGATAATGCATTTAAAATGCTTTGCAGGATTAATGACCTATAGAACAATAAACAAATGTGAGTTAATACCTCAAAAGAGTACAATGGTCTATTTGAGGCCAAACTTCTACAATGTCTATTGCAATGAATGATCTCTGGATTTGGGCTGAGAGGACCTAGCTTTAAATCCTGCCTCAGGTAGATATGTAGCACAGTGGAGAGAGCACTGAACCTGGAGTCAGGAAGACCTGGATTCAAATTCAGCCTCAAACATGGCTTAGCTATGTGATCCCATGCAAATCATTTTATTGTCTCATTCTTGATTTCCTTCTCTGCTTTTACAGTTACAATAACCTTGTGAGGATAAAGGGAGGTAATAGTTTTAGAGAACTTTGCAAACCTTAAAGAGTTATATGATTGCTGGTTCATTATTTTTCTTATTCTTATTGTTGTTACCTTTGAGACTTTAGTCCAGTTTCTTGAGCTCTCTGGGGTTATTTTCTTGTCTGTTAAATAGGGGGATTGGACTAGACAATCTCTAAGAATCCTTCCAGTGTTTAATCTATGATCCTATTAATTTATTGCTCTTGCTTCAAAGATCTAATAATGGAAATGTTCCAAATTGACTACGTGAAGCCAAGTGGGAAGCACAAAACATTTTCCCTTATCTTTCTTTGGCATGTAATTTTAAGATCATACCAAGAATTCTGAGTGAGACATCCTTTTTGATGTTCATTAATTCAACTAACATTTATTGAGTCTCTCCTATGCTGTCAGGGATAGAAAGAATAAAGTGTTTTTCCTTCCCTCATGGAGCTTATATAAGTCAAGGTTTTATTATTTACAACATAAAATTTTAAATCCAGGACTCCAATCCTAGAAGGGGCCAGCTCTCCTTGGCAGAATGAGGATGTTTAATGACTTTAAGGCGAGTCTATAGAATGAAATCTAAGCAAGTCCTTGAAATTCCTCATTTCCTAACTTTATTTTATTAAAGATCACAACATTTAACTAAATAGTTATTCATTGATGTTCTAACCATTTCCCACTTTAACTTCAATGATCATAGTAAAAAAAATGATAACTGATTTACCCTCTATTGTATTCTATACTTTCATTCTCAGAGCTGCCACAAAATATTAATTATCTTCTTATTTGGTTATCAATTGTCTGATTCATCTTATAGACAAGTAGTTGTTGTAGTGGATAGAGTTCTGAGCCTGGAAGAACTGAACTCAAATCCTGCCCTAGTCACTTCCTAGTTGTATGATCTTGGGCAAGTCACTTAACCTCTGTATGCCTGACAAAAGAATCCACTGAATCCACCAGAGAAGGAAATGGCAAACCACCCCAGTATCCTTGCTGAGAAAATTCCATGGATATCTGTGGTCCCTAGGGTCATGAAGCGTCACACATGACTGAACACCAGGAACAAAAATCAAGTTGAATCAAGTCCTGGAAATTCTTTAGTTCTTAATTTCATTTTGTTATTTAAAGGTTCCAACATTTAACTAAATAGTTCTTTCACTGATGTTCAAATCCTTTCCCACTTGACCTCTAATAATCATAATAAACAAGTGATGAGTGTTCAGTCCATTATTATATTCTGTACTTTCATTTTGAGAGGTCCCATAAAATATTTGTTAGTCTTCCTGTCTGATTGATCTCATCAGGTGATGCAGTGGATAGAACTTGGAGTCAGGAGGACCCAAATTCAAATCCAGCTTCAGTCACATATTAGCAGTGTTATTCTGGGCAATTAACTTAACTGCTATATCTGTCCCAGTTTTTCAACTGTAAAATGGAGATAATAATAGATCCTACCTCTTAGGGATGATGCAGGGATCGAATGAGATAATATCACACATAGAAGTGCTTAATAAATGCTTATTCCCTTCCCTTCCCTTCTTACTTCTATTGATAAGAGCTTTTTAGACAAAAATAGGAAGGTGGCTGGATCTTTGTTAATGTTCATGGAAACAGGTAGACCCAGGTACCATCTAGTACCATCTTCTTCCATGTTCTTGGGTTACCTTAATAGAAGAATAGCTTTTGAGGCAGTCAGGCTGAGTTTATTAAAGATTATTAATAAATGAATTAACTAAATTAATTAAGAATATTTTTCCATGGTTACATGATTCATATTCTTTCCCTCCTCCTCCCTTCCCCTTCCTATAGCCAATGAGCAATTCAACTGAGTTTTACATGTATCATTGGTCAAGACCTATTAAAGAATATTTTTGCTTATAAGTCATTGTCCTGGTTGACAAGATTATTTCCTCCAAGCAGACATCATGGAGACAAGAGCTCCTATCTGTCTAAGGCTTTAGAAAGTAAATTCCTCATAGAACTCTTTGGGTAGTTAGTACGATCGTTTTCACTCCCATTTTTTCCCCAATGAGAACATGATTCACTCACAATCACAGAATTAGAAAGGTCAGGGCTAAGATCAAACTTTTCAGTCCCCCCCCCCATATTATCATCCCTTCCTTATACTAGATCTATAAAAACATCCAGAGGTGTGGACCAAACCACTGCTTTTCTATGTTTAGTAAGAGACTACAGAGAGAGTACTCCTCTTGTTCCCCAATAAGCCAGCTCTTGGACTTCTCTAGTGACTAGATAGAAATGCTAAAATCTGAACCTGTATCCCTTATATGCTATAAAAACTAAACAAATAGAAAAACCCTTTTTGTCACTGAAATTCTTGTGACTCTGTAATTTGTCCTGACCGGCATGGTGGCTGGGTGTAGTTAGTTAGTTAGTTAGCTGGATGTAGTAGATAGTTAAGGCCAATTTAGACCAGAAAAGTGCCTTTGAATTGACAGAGAAGAAAATGGTTAACACTATAAACTTTCCTTTCCTGTAGTCTGGTGTTAAAGTTCATAGGATTATAAACCTAAGTCTAAAAGGGATTTTAGATGTCTTGTATTCTAACCCCTTCATTCTTCTAGTGAGCAAACTGAGGCACAGAAGTCAAATGACTTGTCCAAGGTGACACAGGTAAAAAAATGTTTGATTTGGGATTGGAACTCAGGCCCTGATTTCAAGTTCTCTTCTATTCTACCCCAACACTAAACCACACTATGTCATATCATTAATTTTTATATGGTTGCCAGGGAATGGAAGCCCTGACGGGATCTGTCTTTGTCTTCTGCCTGGACTGGGAAGTCAGAGACTCGTCAAATATTAGAGCTGGAAGGGATAAAGATCCTTTCATCCAACCTTTCTGTTTGTAGATAACATCTCTATTTCTGCTCCTTACAAACAACATTATACCCAAGCTAGTGAAACATTCAGAATATAGCAAATGCCTAGGCACTCATGCCAACAGAGCCAGCTCTTGGTTTGTGACCTCTGCCAGCTGCTGTTCTTTTTAGCCTCCCAGCGGTCTGTAATTCGTCACCCAGACTTGTTGTGGCTGCATTCTGTATCATCTTTGGCTGCTCCCTTGCCCTCTGTTTATTTTTTCTCTAACGTGTTCCCTGGGACAAGCTCTAATTTTCATATACAGTAACAATTTCCTCTGGGGACTTCTACACTTTGACAGTTCATCAGTGAAATGCACTGATTTTCCCCCATTGTTCATCCTTTAAAAATTTTTTAAACCTAAACTTGCCTTTAGGATTTTGCAGATTACATTTTGAAATCAGCCATTTAGGATGGATGTCAGAAGCTACTGCCAGAAGCCTAGGATTCTTCTGAGTTTTCATCTATATATAGTATTTATAGTGAGCAAGGTTAACAAGATTTATTTTGGGAGGTGGTTTCTTAGTCAGAGGCATGGCCCATTGGGCTGCCTGCTCAGTGAAAAATCAGAAGGATTTTGGAGTTGTAATCCTAGCCTCGTCTGTAGTATTTCATTTCTCTCATCTGCAAAATGGATATACTAGCAGTCACAAAAGTTACATGCAGCATAATGAAAATTAATTGGGGGCCATTTAGGGCTTGGAGGATTGAAAAATACTAAAGAGGTATTTTATTAGAGCTTGGTAAAACTAAAATCCCAATCACTTGTCTGGATTACCTCCATTATTAACACAGAGCCCCGCTCCAGAAGTCCAATTGATTTTTTAACGCAGATTTTCTACAGTCATCTATGAAGAACCCTTACTAAAGGTAGGAGTATGTCTGAATGAAGCCCTGCTGGGGCGGATGGATGCTCAAAGCAGATTTCCATGTATAGTGTATCCAACTTAAAGCAAACTCATAACAAAAAAATTTTTTTTACAGAATAGTTGAAGTAATTATTTGCATTGAAAATGATTAATTTTACAAAAAGCCCTTGAAAGTAAAGATGCATTTCCTAAGAAGTGGTCAGCCTAAATGTTAGTTTTGGCTACTTATGCATGTTGGGTCCTGTAGACTAGCCTTGGATAAATCACTTAATTTCTTAGGATCTCAGTTTCTCTATCTATAAAGTGTATATAATAACTCATTTGCTTTAAATTTAGGAGAGTGAGCCTGATCATCTTTTGACATCTCTCCTGCAAATTCTTTGACTCTTTTGGTGATTCTGTTGGCAAGTCTTATTGTTAGAGAAGGATGAAAGCTGCAGGATAAATTACAGCCTCCCTGTTCTTACTTTAATATTTATCCTTGTGAATTCTGGCTAAAATGAATCTCAAAGTGAGATCTGAAGGAAAAAATATTACAGGAAGCAGGTCACAAAATGACTGCTCATTCATTTAAAAGACATCATTATAAGTATTTACATGATGGGGGAAAAAAAGTTTAAATAAGACACTGTCCCTGCCCTCATGGAACTTGGTCTAGAAGAGAAGGCAGGGAACAGGCTCCAGTGTGCTGATTGCATGTGCCAGATTGGATTCTTTAAATCTTTACAATTTTTTTTAACGATCAAGTGGCAGACTTTGCCTCCCTTTCTTACCAGTTGCTCCCTTGAGCCACTCCCCAACAGTAGTGCTGAACTTCCCTAGAGGGCAAGACTGACTTGTTTGCCTCTAGTAGTTACCCTTTAAGGAAGGCTATGGCTGATGGATTGGAAGGAATAAAAGTCAGCCTTCCCTCCTGACAAGTCAAGGCTTTTAGACAGGAGAGAGATAGACCTGTGCTAGACTTGTTTTCTGGACACTGTTGTTTCTGCAGCCATTCAGGCACTTCAGTAATCCCCCCTCCATGCAACTGTAGAAGATATTGATGGAATTCAACAATCTGGACAGTGTGACTAATGTGGGCTGTTCTGTAGCAATCTTGTACAATGGTGGGGCGGATTGTGATGATTGGGGTCTTGGGGATTTAGTGTCAAACAGCTTGTGCTGATGGCAGCAATGTCCAGACAGAGAGGGTCATGGTTTATTCAATGGGATCGAGTCCTAGATGGCTTGTGAGTGCAGGCTTTGGAGCAAAGCTTAGTGGTGAGACTAAATTCTAGTAGTGACAATCAGTGCTGTAAATATTTCTCAGAGTTGTGTGGATTTTGTAATTTCTGAGGACTATTTTGGTTCATTTTCCCAAAATTAGTAAACCCTGCTTACTATTGGCCGGAAGCTTCAGAACAAAGGCTCATAGCACATACTCAGCCCTTCAGGAATTGCTGAGATGTTTTCTTTAAACACAAAGACAAAAGTATTTGTCTTGTAATATAAAAGAGAAATTTAAAAAAAATCAATAGATTTCCTGATGCTGAGCAGTGTCTCTGTGGCCACTGAAACAATCAATTTGATCTCTCTGGTCTGTGGGAGTGAATGGTATTTAGTCTTCAGTTTATTTCTCTGTACAGATGAATTTAGTATTTTTATAAGCAACATCACTATCTATATCCAAATTGACATTTTTTAAACAAAGGCCAATTCTCCCTCCTCCCTTATTTTTTAAGTCTGAGAAATATTTTTGTGAAGGCTTTCATGTGTGGTCATGTATCAACTCTTGTTTTTTCGCTGTCTACAGCAATAATGGGGACTTAGTAATTTGTGAAGCTTTGTGTGTGTGTGTGTGTGTGTACACTCACTATGTTATAGCTTATATTGTGTGGGATGTGTTATGATGCCTAAAAATGGGAAATAGAAATTACTTGAAACTCATTTTGAAAATCCTTAAAGTACTGGCTCACTGAACTGGTTTTCAAAGGTGTATTAAGCTTGAGTTATGCAAAGCTGTGCAAATATAACTTGGGCAGTGCTATTCAAAAGTACAACTTCCTGGAGAGGAAGAATAGCAGAGTCCTTCAAGTCTGATTTCCTCTCCTCATCTTAACACAGGATTTGGAATTGAGGCATTCCTGATGCTAATCTCATATGGGTTATTTTGTTTAATAGAAGTCATAGAATCCAACCTTCTGATTTTTACAGATGTGGAAACTAAGGCAGAGAGGTTAAATTAACTTATCCAGAAACACACAGACAGGATGTATCTGAGGCGATGTGAACTCCAGCACTCCATCCAAGATACCTATGAGTTAACTTCTCATTAAAATGAACATGAACAGGATTCTTTTATTTTTTCTTTGGATTCCTAGTTTGGTTTTTAGTATGTGGTAGATATTAAGTAAATGCCTGCTAAATGAATGAATGAATATTATTAATTAATTCTTTGAGGGCCTCCAGCAGTCTAGGTTATGTAGATATAATCAAACTTTGTAAAATGTGTACCTTATTAATTAGCGATTTATGATCATGGTGGAGCTAAGATAGGTTACAATTTTTTTTTTATAATACAGAAAAAAAGAATCAACTCAGTAGATATTTAATAAGCGGCCTCTGCAAGGAAGGCAAGGCCAGATGCTGAAGATAGCAAGATGAAATAAGACAAAGTCACTTTCCCTAAGCGTTCACAATTGAACAGCGGTGGATAAGAAGCGTGCTCAGATAGATAACTGCGCTTCCAGGCTGAATAGCATCAGTGCTGAGAAGAAGGCTAGACACAATGCTTTGATAAAGTCGAGGACAGAGAAATCACTTTCTGGAGATGCCAGGAAAACTGTCAGAGGGGTTCACTACCTTGGAGTTAGCTTTGACTCTTCCCTCTCTTTTATGTTGCCTGAAATTGGCAATTAGTTGCCAAATCTGGCTGATTTTACTTCCACAATCCTACCCCATGTCCATCTCTTTCTTTCTACTCACTTAAACAGCACCCTAATTCAGAGCCTCATCTTAAGTTCCCCACCCCCATTTCTAGTCTATTTCTTTTCCAATATATCTGTTACATACCTGCAAAAATCATTATCGTAAAGTGTAGGACTGACCATTATATACAGCAACAGAAATATTGTTTGAAGAAAGATTTGTACATGTCCATTTTCAGAGGAAGAACTGATAAATAGAAGCCAGCAAGACGTAATTTTTAAAAAAACCCTTACTTTACGTCTTAGAATCAAACATTCCAAGGCAGATGACTGGTAAGGGCTAAACAATGGCAGGTAAGTGACTTGCCCAGGGTCCCATAGCTAGGAAGTGTCTGAGGTCAAATTTGAACTCAGGACCTCCTGTCACTAGGTCTGGCTCTCAATCCACTGAGCTACTTAGCTAACCTCTGGACATGGTCTTATGTATACATACACTTTTTTTTTTTCATTTTTGTCAAATGAGACCTTCTCTAATTTGGAGAAGTCAGGAAGGGAGTAAGATA
Organism: Monodelphis domestica; assembly: GCF_027887165.1. Lineage (NCBI taxonomy): Eukaryota > Metazoa > Chordata > Mammalia > Didelphimorphia > Didelphidae > Monodelphis > Monodelphis domestica. Next base: position 234,530,535 of record NC_077233.1, on the reverse strand, counting down.
TTTGAGAATTTTAATGTAACAAAAAAACAAATAAATACATTTTTCAAATTGCTGTCATGTCCCATGACCAGTTTTGTTTCTTAACCAAAAATGTCTCTATATAGCATTTGGTCTCTTGAGTTAGTACTTTCAGAGACCCTTCTTTTGGGGATCATGCAGAAGAGATCTAACCACATAACTTGAACTTTAAGTGAAATTTGAGACTTTGAATTCAGCAAGCATTTTTTGTGCATCTTACCTGTACTGAGAAGTGTCCTGGTGTACTGGACAGAGAGTCGGAATTGGAAGAAGAAGAAAACCTGAGTTCAATTTCCCTACACACATATGTGCTATCTGTGTGACCCTAAGTGAGTCTCCTGTTATTTCTTGTCTGGGCTCTTCTCCAAGACAATAAGCTACAAAGAATATACTTCTAGTCCTTATTAGTAGAGGACGTTTACTCACCTGGAAGGTCCATTTGCCAAGGAAATCCACTCTATACTATGGTTTAGACACTGCTCGATGTCAAGTCGGGCTTTGAGACCTCCTTAAGTGCTCATTCTACTGGAAGAAACAGCATCATGCAGACAAGTAAATGCAGAGTCATTGGAATCTGCTCATAAATAAGACCTCGTGTTGGAGATGGCCCTAGAACTGAGACTTGAGGGGAACTGGGGATTTCAAGATGGCAAGGATAGTGTTCCAGGCATGGAGAGGACGTAGAGGCTTGGCAAAGAAATGGAACTACCAAAGCACAGGATCTAGAGTCAAGGAAATCAGAACTCAGATTCTGCCTCAGCTGCTCACTAGCTATGTGACCTGGGGCAAGTCATTTAACCTCCTTCTCAGTTTCCTCATATGTGAAATGGAGGTCATAATAGCACGTACCTCACAGGTATTTGTAAAATATTTTGGCAAACTCGAAAGTGCTATATAAATTTATCTATCTCCATCACTATTTAGTTGGTGAACAAGGGCCAGCCACTAAGCTGGAAATTGGAATTATATGCTAGAATTTCCATGGAAGATAGGTTGGAGACAAGTCTGGACCACTCGCTGGTTTTATTTACACCTGTTTGCTCCTTTTGGGCAGCCAAATAGCCATCTTATTCAAAAGCTATAATTAAATAAAAATAAGCATCCAGTCCTCTCTGAAAACATTAGCACTATCTCTAGGACTTTGGAATATCCCCCATCCTGTGGAAAACTCACTATCACCTTCACCGCTGAAAATAACATCTGGAACTCTTGAAGTGAAAGCTACTATTTACATAATACTTGAAGATTTGCAAAGTGCTTTACAAACATTCTATCATTTAATCCTGGCAGCCACCCTATAAGGTAGGTGCTATTATTGTCCATTTTATAGATAGAGAAACTGAGACTGAGAGATGTTAAGTAACGTGCTCTGGGGCTACAAAACTAGTAAGTTTCTGGGGGAAGATTTGAACTCGGTTTTGTTTTAATCCAAGTAGAATACTCTACCTCACTGCCTCAGGAGAACCTCAGTGCTTTCCTGAAAAGCATAATATTTGAGAAACTGAATTGTAAATCTAGGCTTCCACAACTACTCTTCAGGGAGCACTATGCTTCCTTGTGGTTTAAAAAATAATAATGAATGATCCAACATGCAAGTGATGTATGGTAGCTAACGAGATAGTGGGAAGCATAATTGGAGAATATATGGCTTCAGCTGCTGTGGATTGTGCCAGCAGATACAGTAACATTGCAAAGACTGCGCATCTGTAGCCCTCAAAAGAGGTCTAGCCTTGTGTTAAAGCAGTCACAGTATCCATGCAGCCAAGAACGGGTTGGAAAACAGATGCCCTTAGATAGAGATGTGCCGCTAAGTGCTCAGCAACTATCTCTCCTGGGGGAAAATCGGCCACAAAATATTTTTTTAAATGCCAACCCTTACCTTTCTTCTGAGACTCAATACTGTGTATTGGTTCCAAAGCAGAATGTAAGGACTAGGCAGTTAGGATTAAGTGACTTGCCCAGGGTCACACAGCTTGGAAATGTCTGAGGCATTCTCTAGGAGTGGCTTTTAATCCACAAAATATATTTTTTATGGCAGCTAGGTTGAATAACAAATAGAACAGTAAGCCTGGGAGCAGGAAGATTTGAGTTCAAATCTAGGCATTCACTAGTTGTGTGACTCTGGACAAGTCACATACCCTCTTTGTCTCAGTTCCTCATTTATATAATGAGCCAGAGAAGGAAATGGCAAACTATCCCAGGATCTTTGCCAAGAAAACCCCAAGTGGGGATCACAAAGAGTTGGGTACAACTGAAACGTCTCAATAGAAACAACAAAAATTAACACTAATCCTAGACCACCAACAAAACAATCAGTCAAGCTCTGACCTGCTGAGGTGTAAATGTTCAGACTGAAGATTTAACAACCGGCTCTCACAATCCAGTTAGAGCTGACTTCGTTATATTCCTGCCCTTTATATATTCAGTCTTCTCTCTTGCCACTGGTCTGCACAACCGATATAAAGTCAGGAAGAGAGAATTCACTTAGATTGCTTAAAGCAACATGCCTTCTTCCCCCTGAATTAATTACACCAGCTGCCTAAAGCTCCAAATTTGTAGGCAACCTGGTGTGTCCTCCTTCACTTGGTGACTGTGTGGACCTCCCCCATTAAGGGGAACCAATCTAATGAAGCCTTTTGTTCCTCCATTGGGTGATTTTAGCCTTGTTAAGTGACAGTGTTGTCATCTTTCTATTTAACTTATGACTCTGAATCCCACAGACACACATCAAATTACTTTGCTTGTATTAAAAATGTGTGAGGAGCTTACCATACCTGATGAAAGCAGGGTCTTAATTAGCCTTAATTTTTGAAAGCTGCAGCTGTAAACTGTGTTGAAAAGATTGAAAAGATTTAGTGCACTAGTAATAAGATAATTGTCCCAGAGAAATGCTGTTAACATGTAAACACAGTTAGCATGTGAAATCCCAACAACCACCCTGTTTTTCCTCCCCTTTTGGGTATTTAAAGGGACTCTTCCATGAATAATTACACAAAGGCAATATATAATATTGACTAGAAGGTGGTTTTTGGTAGCTAAGAAGGTCTGAGTTCAAATCTACCATCATACACCTAATAGCTGTACTACCTTGGGCAAATCATTTAACCTTGTTTGCCTCAATGTCTTCATCTGTAAAATGATCTGCAGAAGGAAATGGCAAACTACTGTAGTAACTTTGCCAAGAAAACCCCAAATGGGGTCCTGAAGAGTTGGACACAACTGAAATGACTGAACAAGAAGTTTAGCAAGAAACTTCTCACATGCTAGGCTCCAGCCCTTTCTCGTCCCCTTTGGGCTCGTTATTGAAGTCCAAGAGAGAAAAATTTTCAATACTGTAAAGAGATCCTTCTCATAGTTTTTTTAAAAAATTAAATCTGAGAACTTGATATTCTGGGCTTGTAGCATGTGGGGTGTTTTTTTTTAATTCTACTATATGGCATACAAACTTAAAAAAAGTTTAAAAAGAGTATCATTGTATGCTTCATGCCAGCCTGGCAGCACAAACCACAGTGTGTTAGTCTCATGGAGAATTGTGACTCTCAGCCTCCCGGGGGCTCTCAGGATCTTGCGTGACCTTGGCACAAGGTCTGGTAAATTTGGCTTTCTGGATGTAGAATTATTAGTTTCAGAAACAAAGCCGCTGAAGTAGAGTTTAGGAGAAACTGCTATTCATTCGTCAAAGGAGCTTATTGTACAGAATAAATGTTCTCCTCTCCCCCTCCATCCCCCTCACCTCCCAGCTGTGGCTTTGTGAGTGAGTTACAGGATGCTCTTATCCCAGGCTGGACTCTTATTTCCATCTTCCTGTCTCGACAGGAAGGAGGCTCCCTTGTCCAGAATAAGCAGGGGGCTCAGAGCTCTGGGGCACATTGATGAAGACCTGGCTAGCTTGGATGCCAGGATGATGGGAGTGTGAAGGACTCGTGAGCAAAGAGCAAGCCTATTCCTTAGCAGCTATGGTAGATACCCCAGACAGGAAGCAAGAAAACAGTTGGTGCTAATAGCTCCTTCCTGTTCTCTCAGCCTCTCTTAACTATTCCTTCCTCTCTTCTCACACTGCTGCCCCTCTCCCTTGATCTAGTGCCAGAAATACATTTGGAGGAGTTTTTGAGCCCATAGTAGGGACTTAATAAACATAAATTGAATTTAAAATTCAGTTCTCAAAAAACAGCCAGAGCTTCTTTATTACTCCTACCTGCTACTTCTGGGATCCAATCTTTTCCTAAGAAGAGAGAAAATCATGCTGTAGAAAACTGCTAATGTGACAGGCTGAGTGAAAGAAGATGCTATAATTTAAAGGGAAAGAATATGATAGATCTTTGGTGATAGTGATGAAGGGAGAGTTGATGAAAGGGATGAAATTTTATTTCTTCTTTCCTCTTCTATGATATTTGTTGTTGAATCATTTTTCAATTGTAACTGACTCTTCATGACCCCATTTAGGGTTTTCTTGGCAGAGATACTGGAATATTTTGCCATTTCTTTCTCCAGCTCATTTTACAGGTGAGGAAACTGAAGCAAACAGGGTTAAGTGACTTGCTCAGAGTCACATTGCTAGTGAGTGTCTGAGGCCACATTTGAACTCATAAAAATGAGCCTTCTTCATTCCAGTTCTGATGCTCTATCCACTGTGCCACTTAAGTGCCCAATATCTTATTTCAGAATGTTTTTGGCCATACTGAGTACTAGTAAGGATGCTTCTTTCTCCTCCAACCTCTGACATTTTGTGTGTGTGTGTGTGTGTGTGTGTGTGTGTGTGTGTGTGTGTGTGTGAGGGGGCATAAGTGGCATTTTTCTTGGATATTTCTCTTTGCCTTTGGGTCAGCTAGGTGGCACAGTGAATACAGCCTCTAGCCTGGAGTTAGGAAACTTCATCTGTATGAATTCAAATCTTGCCTCAGATGCATACTAGCTATGTGACTCTGGGCAAGTCACTTAACTTTGTTTGCAACAGTTTCTTCAAACTGCAAAATGAGCTGCAGAAGGAAATAGAAAATCATTGTTTTATCTTTGCCAAGGAAATCCCATCTGTGGTTGTGAAGTGTTTGGACACGACTGAAATGATAACAATTCAACAACTTTTCTCTTCCTTTGCAATAATGATTTCTACATTATCATTCCCTTTCCCTGTCCTCTAGGACTTGACTCAATAGTTCAGTACATTCAAACCCAGAAGTATCACAGAATCCTGCTTTGTTTTGCCCATTTTCTTATTGTTGCATCCATCTGTTCGAGACCCCATGGACCATAGTTATCGGGGGGGGGGGGGGGGGGTCTTGTCAAGGACACTGGAGTGGTTTGCCATTTCCTTCTCTAGTAGATACTTTTGTCAGGTAATCAGAGGTTAAGTGATTTGCCCAAGGTCAAAGAGATAGGAAGTATCTGTGGCTCAATTTGAACTCTGGTCTTCCTGACTCCAGTCCCATTCCTATAAACACTGAACCACAGCTTCCTCTCTTACCTATTTTCAGTTGTGGGTATATATATAACCCCAGCATTTTATGAGTTTTCCTGATGCAAAATCAATTTGCTCAGGAGGGCCTGCCTTTCAGATCCTTTGAAGAATTAATAGGTTTAGCCTGTAAAAGAGAAGGCTTAGGGAAGAAATAATAGTTAATTTCATTTATTTGAAGGGTCATCTTTTGGAAGCGGAATTTAACTTTGACCCTCTTGGTTTCAGAGGGAAGAATGAGGAGTGATGTATGGACATTTGATAAGGGCAGATTTGGGCTCTATTGTAAGGAAAAATATTCATCAATTAGAGATATAGAAAAAAATGCAATGGATTTCCTCAGCAAGGAATGAGCCCCTCATCACTGGAACTCCTCAAGGTGAGGTTGGAAACCATATAATTAGGAATTTAATAGAGGAAGTTTCTCTTTAGACATAGATAGAATGATATGATCCTGTAGGTTCTTTCCCTGAGAATCTATGATGCTAAGATTTGCATGGCGGCCATTCAAGTCATGAGGTCCTGGACCCCAAATATTTTTCAACAGAACCAAATATCTCTTAGGCCCAGAAGATGTGGAACAGAAAAACGGGCTGGGGACCTCTGGCAGTAGCCTGCAATATGGACACCAATCAGTCTGTCTGGGAGACTGGCTGGGCCACTTGCCATCTTGGCAACCACAGACAAGTACTTGGGTGCCAAAATGATAGATGAAGCTGGGCCTTTGAGTAGCTAATGATGGGGCTTGGTTGGCCACTCACATCTCTAGATGAGAGGCCATAGACAAAGTTGTGGCCAATGATTTTGGCCTTAGTCCTTCTTCTCTTAAGCTCAGCACTCAGCACGACCACCCAACGTTGCAGCAGAATTCAGCTAATAGAGGTGGAGAGTCATGCTTCTTGCTCATCTTGTATGTTGATGGTTCTCCCAGAAGCAATCTGCAGGCCGAGTTTTCATTTCCTTCTTGGCAGGGGCATGTATTCTTTATGGCTTCTGAGCTCTGTAAAAGCACTGAACCTGGGCCACATAAATAAGAAGAATAATTTTAGAGAATGAAGTGTTGCTTCTAGAGACAACCAAATAGTGTAGCTAAATGAAAAGAGGACCAGAATTGGAATTAGGAGACCAGAGTTTGAATTTTTGCTTTATCATTTAGTGATTGGGTGACGATTGTATAGCATCTACTATGTGTCAGGCATTGTGCTAAGCGCTTTACAAATATTATTTCATTTGATCCTCCTCAACTTCCATATAGGGAAAATAGGTTAAATAATACCTTCATTTCCTAACCCACAGGTTGGTGGGATTAATATCTTATTTTTCCAATTACATGTAAAAAACATTTTTTAACATTAATCTCTGAAAATTTTGAGTTCAGAATTCTCTCTCCCTCATGCCTCTCCTCCACCTTTGAGAAGACAAGCAATTTGATATGTTATACATGTGTGGTCATGCAAAATATTTCCATATTAGCCATGTTGTGAAAGAAAACACAGTCACCCCTCCAAAAAATCCAGAAGAAAACCAAAGAAAGTTTAAAAAAAAGAATGCTACAATCTTCATTCAGACTTCATTTTTTTTCCCTCTGGAGGTAGATAATATTTTTCATTATAAGTCCTTCATAATGGTCTTGGATCATTGTATTACTGAGAATCTCTGTCACTGACAGTTGATCATCATATGAGATTGTTGTCACTGAACAGTATTCTCTGCTTTTGCTCATTTCACTTTACATTCATCTACGTCTTTCCAGGTTTTTCTGAGAGGGTCCTACTCATTGTTTCTTATAGCACAACAGTATCCCATCACCATTATATACCATCATTTGTTCAGCTGTTTCCCAATTGATGGACATCCTCTTAATTCCCAATTCTTTGCCCCCATAAAAAGAGCTGCTACCAACACATATAAGCTCTTTTCTGTTTTATTTTTTTGGGAGATACTAATATTGGTCTGGCTGGGCCAAAGGGTATACAAAGTTTTCTAACCCTTTGGGTGTATATGATTAAAACATTTTGTAAGACTTAAAGATGATTTGGTTACCCAGATTGGTTGGGTGATCTTGAGTATAAGTGGCTCGACTTTTCAGGCTCTTAAAATCTTTTCACGGGATATAATGGTCCTTGCCAACTTTGGTAACCTCAGTAAACTAGAAAAAATTTTATGTATTTTAAACAGAAAGCAGCATGGTAGAGTATTATTGGCAGGGGAGAGGGTTCCCTGATAGTTAGGAAGATGTTGATTCAGGTTCTGCCTCTGACCTATTCTAACTGTGATTCCCTAAATAAATTACTTAGTCTCTCAGTTCTCTAGGCATCTCTCTAAAACTCCAAGTTATAAAGAAGGTGCCAGCCTGAATTGATAGAGGGAGTTTCCTCACATAGCCTCTATACCAATGAAATCAAAAGTTTAGCTCTTATCCTATCCTGTATAAAAATATTTATTTATCTGCTTATTAATTTTATATAAAAAATTGAGGATTCATGAGGTGAATGTTTTAGCTTGCTACTTTCTTATTTAAAGTTTTCATGCAGAAAATTAAAATAACATTTCTATGACATTCTTTTGTGTTAGTTATCTATTATATCTTCTGTATATTTTCACTGTTTAGCAAAACCACTGGGTTTTATTGATTTTCTTTATTTTGAGGCTCTTTTGCTTAGTACTGGGGTATGGTTTCACTACTTAGCTGAAAATTTTGAAATGAATTCAGACTAGCACACCAATCCTGTGGTCTTTCTGACTTTTTATTTGGAAAGTATTTTTCAGGAACCCAACCTAATTGGCATCGTCCCTTATGCACTTAAGAGATTGCTCCTCTTTGCCCTTTGTGGGGTTTATACTTTCTCCCTCAGACCAACCTGACTCCCATTAGGATGGGAGTTGTTGTAGCCAAACAAGGTGCATATTTTGGAATGCCTTCCTTCCCTGAGGCAAGAAATGATGTGTGTTTATTCCATTAAATATAATATACTTAACATGGTAGTATCAATGTTGCTTTCCTTGTCTGTGCCCCTTTCTGAAGTCCTCTGTGATCTCCTCTGAGTTTTTAAGTATCTCATTGTTCTTTTCTTTTTGGGAATCACACTCCTCTCTATCCCAGACACATTCCTCTTTACTAAATAAGTCCTCCCTTATAATTCAATTCAAATCAGACAAAATAAATTTGTATTCTAATGGCCATATTTGGATAGGTATAGCTCATTCTAAACATATATTGACCAAAAGATGAGAAGCATGCTTCATCACCAGACTTTTGGAGTCCTGATTGGACTCCTCGAAGTTCTTTACTTTTAAAATTTTGCCATTACCTTATAAATGGTACTTTTGGTTTTGTTTACATGATTTTGCATTAGTTCTATACTTTTGCATGAGTTAATACAAAACTTCAGTGGTTTCTCTGAATCTACATCTTTTGTCATTTCATAGAAAAATTATATTACATTCGTAGACCACAGTCATTTCCCAATTTTTGCACACCTACTTTGAGTCCAGATTTTTTAGAACAAAATGTACTGCTCTGAATACTTTGTACACAAGTTATTTCCTCTGTCTTTAATCATTTGAGGTATATACCTAATTTCAGAATAAAAGAATTTGTGCAATTTAGTGAATTTTGGGACATAGTTACAAATTGCTTCCTAGAATAGATTTGGGTCCCTATCCTTTCACTTTAAAACACTGGGCTTTTTGTATAAATCATTATTTTCCTTAGTGTAAAGAATATTTTATGGTTGGGGGGATCCCTCTTCCAAGGAAGATCATCAGTTACTCTGCATCTTAGTCTCAGGTAGTTAGTTATCTGAGGCACTAAAAGCAGGTGTCAGAGTTGAAAATTGGACCCTTGCCTTTCTGACTCTATAACAGGCACACTATTTATTATGCCTTACTGCTTTTCTTAAAACTTATAAATATGAGATGGCACGATGGATAAAGCACTGGGTCTAGAGTCATGAAGACCTGAGTCAAATAGGCCTCAGATACTTACTAGTGGTGTGATGTTGAGTAAGTCACTTAACCCTACTTGCCTCAGTTTCCTCATCTGTCAAGTAAACTGGAAGGAAATGACAGACCACTTCACCTTTGTCAAGAAAACCCCAAATGAGATCAGGAAGAATCAGATGTGACTGGAAAACAACTGAACAACAACAACAAAAACTCCACCACAGAGAATACCCAGGGAAATAATTTGGAAAACTTTTAGAGTGAGCTTTCTTGGACCAGATAGCTTATTTTTCTTAGAAAAATAAAATAGCCTATTGAAAGCCTACTGAATTTAATGACATGTAGTAAGAAAGAAGCATATGCAATGATGTTAGGCTGTAGAAAAGGTACAAAGGTAAAAATGCCTAGAGTTTCTGCCCTCTAGGAGCTCACAGTTTCATAGGACAAAGACAGACAGACAAACATGCTATCTGGATAAGTATTACACTGATTAGACTATGAATGATAAGTACATAACGGTCATCTATTATCAGATGGGAAGGAATCCCTTTCAGCTTTGGAAAACAGTTTGGTATGGTGAGAACTATAAAAGTATAAAACTATATGATTAAGAGAATTTAGAAATAAGAGATCTAAGCCTTAATTCTGCCATTTCCTTGTTCCAGGATATGGGTTGAAGCCCTTCCCCAAATGTGGGCTTTATTTCCTCAGCGAAGGGAGTGAACAAGATGATTTTTGAGGTCCTTTCTATCTCTGACATGTTGTTTCAGGATTGTGGAAAGTTTTATGTTAATGTCTTATTGTATAGGATTCAGACATGTAAGGGATCTTATATCTAATCACCTTATTTTCCCAATGAAGAAACTGAGCCTCAGAGAAATGAAATAATTTGCCCAAAATCACAAAGGTAGTTTGATAGATTTGACACAGACTCCCTATTGAGAAGGTTTGAGTAAAGATTTCATCATAATTATAGTAAAATTGTTGCTTAAAGCAGCTTCTTAAAACCAAAAGGAAATGCAAGATCATGGTTATTTTCCCAGCAAAAGAAGACAAATATATTTGTTATGACTAATATATTGTGGGAAAATAAAACTTAATTAAAACAGAAAAGCTACAACACATTTATTGGTTTAAATAAGGTATATTGCCTTGATGAGGAGTTCTTGAAGGCAAATATTTGATGAGCCTGCCCTCCTGCTCAGTACAAACAAAGGTTGTGAAATATCATCATTTTTCATTTATTGAGCACCTCTAACCAGGCATAGCCTTCTATTTTGAACAATTAGCTTTGGGAATTAAAGTGTAAACAGAAGTACTTTGCACTTTTTGTGTCCTATCATAGTACACTCAATAGGTATGTATTGATTTTTCTTCTTATTTTTTATGCAATCTTCCTTGCTTTGTACATTAGGCAATACTTTGCTTTTAACCATGGTATGCCCTCATCACTACTTCTTGGGGCCACTTCCTTTTTCAAGAATTGGGCATTAAGAAGCAAAGAGGAAGGGGTTTTTTGTTTTTGTTTTGTTTTGATGTTGTGATCTTGTATCATTCTTTGTTATTTTTTCCATTGATAGAAATCCTCTGGCCCTTAGTTTCATTGGTCCATGCTAGGACCGTATCTTCCATTGGAAGAGAAAGTGAGGCCAAAAAAAAGAAATCAACTCCAGTAGCTTCACTTGTCCTTTTGCCCCTGCAGCCTGGCCAGTGGTTGTTCAGGTAACCATGGAAATGGGCAAGAGCAGCCACTGTATTTTGTCGGCCTGAGGTTTTGCCAAAGTTTGAGCAGTCTGGCCATGAGGGCTGAGATCCAAGGCATAGACAGACTGAGGTCTGGACAGGTCAGCCATGGAGAGAACAATAATCTCTTACTACACTACAACACATCCGGAATGTGTCTATAGCCACAGAACAAGAACATTTTCACTTGTTGAGACTTGGATTCAAATTTTGCTATTGACACTGTGATCTTGGGCAAATAATTTAATTTTTCAGTACCTCAGTTTCTTCATAGGTCATGTCAGGCTAATGTTATCTCTCCTGCCTACCTCCCTGGGCTGCCATGAGAATCAAATGACATAATTTGTACAACTCCTTTGTAAACCAAGAAGCTCGCTGTAAATGCTAGCCAATATTATTAGCATATCTATCTTCTTGAATAAATCGCTTCACTTTATTTTCTCCCGCTATAAAATGATAGGTTTGGACTAAATGACCTTTTGGGTCCTTCAGCTCCTAATCCCATTATCCTATTTGTGGCCCCAGCTTGTCATAGGGACCAAGTTGAACATAAGCCAGATTTGTCTTCTGTTGCCATGTGCGTGGTGCTTGTATGCGTGCATGTGTGTGTGTGTGTGTGTGTGTGTGTGTGTGTGAGTGAGAGAGAGAGAGAAGCACTGTTTCCCCTTTTTTGTTTTTTGATTCTGAATTATTTTGAGAGATGGTTAAGAGAAGCCGGCCCTTGTTCCTAAGTGGTTTAATGGTCCCTGGCACATAGGCTGGCATTTGGTGAATAGTGATACGCAATTGATGGGAGCATCTCTGGGCACTAAAAACTTTCCTTTGGTCTCTGGGGGCTTCTAATCTGACAGATAAGAATTTACAGTATTGTAAACTGAAGACTTCTAATTTAGACAGATGTGATGGATTAAATAGACAGCATCATTGACCTGGTTCTACTTCGTCAGGTTTTCTAATTAAGGAGGATGTTGTGGAAAGTGAGACCCTGCAGGAATACCTTGGACCAGGGAGGCTGAGGCTTTTACTAGTGTGCTTTCGACTTTCAGAGGTTGGGCAGGGAAAGATTTTGTTGGAGAGTTAATCCCAAGTGCTAATGATGTGACTGCTTGCAAGGATATTATCTTTCTCCTGACCATTTAATTAACGAGCTAAATAGATCATTTTGTCCTTTGCTCTTCAGAAGCTCTTTAATGAGCTTTGGACCCCTGACCAAGTGCTGGTAGGGGTTCTGATTTCTGAATGGGTAAAAAAAGATACTTGGCACTGTATCTAGGAAGAAGACTAAAACTATATTAGCACAGTTGAAAAGCCCTTACCTGTAGCTTGTCAAGGAAGTCAGCCCATGGGAAGCTGATTCCTCACAAGGATCATTCAGTTATTAAGGATGTCTAGGGCAAAATAAAAATTAGAACGAACGAGGCATTATCTTCAATTCATTTCAACAGGCATCTATTTCATGCCCACTATATTCTAAGCACTGTGTTAAGTAAATAGGAAAAAGCACCTGCCCTCAAGAAGCTTACATTCTATTTAGGGAAAACAACATAAACCCAGAAGACAGATGCCTTGTAGTAAGAAGATAAAATCTCCTGGCTCTGATAGGTGAACTCTTGCTTCATCTTGCCTGGATTCAGACCTCCGGGTCACTTTGGAATCATCTCCGTCTGTCCTGTTTTCAAGCCATTATGCTCATCTCCTTTCCACCAGAACTCTGCCTCAAGGTCTCCCAGCCTTGTTTTTCCAGAAACCAGACTTCATAACCACTTTGTTGTCATCATGTTTCCATGACACAGTATATGTCTCCTCTATTTCCCAGCACCTCTTTACGTATTGTCTTCCTTAATTAGAAAGTAAGCCTCTAGAGGGCAAGGATTGTCTTACTTATTTGTATCCTCAGTGCTTAGTATATTGCCTGGCACATGGTAAGTGCTTAATAAATGTTTTCTTCCTCTATCCCCCACCCTTCCATCTTTCCTATTTCCATTCTTTCCCTTTCTTTCTCTCTCTCTTACCAAGTTAAATATATATATATATATATATATATATATATATATATACTTACATACATATGAAATATATGTGTATATCCCTCACAACTAAAGATTACTTCTCTGAAAGCTAAATGTTAAGCTTTTCTCTAGAATCGTGGAATTTAGTAGATATCTTATCTATCCTTAACTAGGTGAAGCATCCTTGAAAAGAAGGTTTGGATCAACCAGCTGCAAATTGTCTTTTGGGCTATCCTGTGATCACTGGAAGCAGGGCTAGGAAAATAATATCACTGACCATAATTATATGGTGTAAATCCTTGTTTTTTAGGGTAAGGGGTTCAGGTGGGCTAATTTTATTCTAATTCCTTCTCCTTTATCATCTGGGCCAATGGGCTTGTACAGTCCAGGAAATGGATAGCATTTAATGATCACCTAGAGAATAGAAAAATGCTGATTATTGCAGTTTGGACCTTGTTGCTGTTACCTTTAGAGACAGCCTAGATAGACCTATTTTTTTGTATCTTTCCCTGAATCCACTAAACCTAGGGATAAGGTCTCTGGAGCCTGGTGCATACACAAATATGGGTGTGTCTTACATGTTCCATCAAGTGCCTCCCTTATGAATCTTTACTTGTCACCTTATTGTTGTAAAGCATCAGCTACTCTCCATCTTTCCTTCCTGTGCTCCAAAAAAGAGGTAATGTTTAATGACCCCTGCATTTACCACCAAGCTTTTCCACTCAATTGATTTTTGTGTGTATAAGGGGGTGGGAAGGAAGGGGGAAGGTGACCCCTGCCTTCTCTAGCCTTAGTCTTAGCCCATGGAAACAGTCATTCAGATCTTCAATGGAATTAGCATTGGCAGAACCTGACTTCCTTTTTCTCTTGTTGATTTATCTAATAGGCTCCTTGGCATCAGGGGAGTGTGTGTGTGTGTGTGTGTGTGTGTGTGTGTGTGTGTGTGTGTGTGTGTGTGTTGTGTGTACAATATTCCAATATTAATGGAAGACAAAGTATTTTTTTTTTAACTAAAACAAGAACTCATTGATAGACGAGTTCTGTCCTTATTCTATTCTATTTCCAACCAGGATCCTAAAGTGCTCTCTTCGGTGGCACCCAGGGATTCAGACCTAGTTTGTGCTATCAGAAGAGCTCCTCCTCTCTCCTATTTCTTAGGGACTCTAAGCAGGTCACCTGTTGACTTGATCTTGTACAGCATATGTATGTGAATAGTGCCTACTGAAAAGGAAGTCTTGCTTTATTTGCTGATATTTGGAGGACAAGTAGGGCATGCAGGGCATCTAGAGTATCTCTCTGTTTTGGAATGTAGGGAAAAAGAAATGGGCCCTCCTTACCCTTAGGTTTGCATGGGAAAGAAGGAGATTAAGTATTGTTTTAGGTTTTAGTATTTATCTTAAAATTTTATTTTATTAATGTTGATGATGTTTGTTTGTTGTCTTTTAGGAGCCACCACCCAGTCCCTTTACCAGCCTGGAGACACAGGTCAGTTCCTTTTTATATGTATTGCCTTGGTTCTATCCTTATCTGTGTATTTATCCTAAGGGGTGTGTGTTTGTGTGTATGAACATTTCCCTGGTACAGTGGAAGAATCTGAATATGGAGTCTGAGGAGCTAGATTTGAATCTCAACTACCTACGTGACCTTGGACAAATGACCTGGCCTTGGTCTGGATGACCTCCGAAGTCTCTTCTACCTCTAGATTTATGATTCTTTTGTCCTTTAAGGCTTCACCACCATAACTCTAAAGCTGCTTTCCAAGGTTCTCTAAGACTATCCGATTCATCTGAAGTTAAAATAAAGCTTGTGAATGTTTCTAAAACAAGAATGGATCCCTCTTGATTTCATAGATCAGAGCAATTACAGAAGAAATCTAAGACCATTCTCCTGTCTCTGCTGGAATTTTTTGACTACTCCTAAGCTTCATGGGAGGATGAGTTAGTGTACATGCACATGCACACGTGCACGTGTGTGTGTACATGCATGTATGTATATATGCGTGTGTGCTTGTCTGTGGATGTGTGTGTGTTTAGGGGTAGAGAGTGAGAAGGACTTTCTTGCGAGCTTTATGCTTTCTCAAAACCTCTGTTTAATGGGGTGATTTGGGATGCTTACATGGCTTACAAGTAGAAGCCTCATCAGAAAATAACTTTATCCTTTATTTTGGAGGCATTTTTTTTAGCCTATGCAAGTTATCCTTCCCCCTTTTCCATAATCCTCAGAAAGAAGGAGTGATATACCAGAAATTTGTCACATGAGGTCCATTCCTAAGGATGCATTGCTAATCATAATGAAGACTCAAGATGGAAGGAAAACTTTCCCAGTGCAGGGAGACTCCCATGGACTTACTTAAGGAATTTTCTGTATTTTCTAGTATCTGTTTCTCTTTCTTGGTTACCATTCTTTCCCTCTGAGTTTGATGAGGAAGATGTCTTTTATTTGATCTTTTTTTCAGGTTTATCAGGAAGAAAGGAAAGGAATAAATATTTATAAAGCACCTACTATGTGCCAGGCACTGTGCTAAGTACTTTACAAGTATTTGTAAATCCTATATTGTACTTTGTATTATTATCTCCAATTATAGTTTTTTACTGAAGAAACTAAGGCAGACAGAAGTTGTGATTAGGTTCACACAGCTTGTAAGTTTTAGAAGACACATTTGAATGCAGGTCTTCCTGACTCTAGTCCCAGGGCTAAATCTAAAGAGTAGGTGGGGACAGAGAGGAACAGAGAGTCAGGGAAATGACAAATTCTGCTATATTTAAGCCCTCAAATGGAATTTGCCCGTTCCTAACTCTTATGAGAGAATTACAGTTTTACATCTTTTACAATATCATAGAAACTCATCCCCACTCTGTGCTGATAAAATCTAATTCTTAAAATGCAAGAACCATCCGCCCTTAATTTTCTTCTAGGTCTAGTCACTTAATCTATCTAATCTCTCTTTTCATTGTACCATAGCCCCATGGATAGCTCTCTACCCCTAAACCTGTATTGTTTAATCCTGGATCTTTTCCCATCCACCTTGTTTTTGCTTTTGCCTCATACCCTTTAAACAGTTCACTCTTAGTAGCTCCTCCATCAGTACCTGTAAAAGGAAAATAAAAGGAACCAGTACTCACAAGCAATTTAAAGGAGGCAGCCGAAGCTCCTGGACAGATAAAAAGAGGGTTTTAGATTATCTGTTGGACTTAATTATTTATGTGCTTCCTTACCCCTCTCCCCCATTACCATGTAAACGTACATCACCTGCACTTAGAGGATGATTCATAGCACACATCTGGTTCAATGGGGAGCTGGAAAGGAGAGTCTGTAAGGAACAGGAGGCACTGGCTTGGGTGTGATAAGGGATTCTTTTTTTCCTCCTGATTCTCTGATAACCCTCCAGCTAGACTCTGATATAGTATTCCTGCCCCAAGATGTGTCAACCTCCAGTGCATTGAAGACATTTAATTCCTTTTAACCAATGTTTGTTGAATTGAATTGAATTCTTTTCACACTCCACTGGCTTCCCAAGAAGTGAACAATGGTGCCCACCCTCACAAATTCCATGCCCCATCAGTTTGTCTCAGCCCCAGGGGAGCTTTAGACATGGAGACTAGGAGTGGGTCCTTGTTCCATACTCAAATAGAGAGAGCTGCTTATACTTATGCCTGCGATAAGGAGAGAATTGGTATTTTTTCAAAGGAGGATGAGGACTTTTTGTGGTCTTAACAAGTGAAGTTAAGTGAAATACTAAATTAATGAAGAAACAGAGTTAAACATAGTGTCTCTTCGCTTAATATCACCCCTCATCATCATTTTGACTTATGATCAAGGGGATCTGAGTTTGACTCCCCCTCTGACATTTAGCAGATGGGCAATTCTGACCTCAGAGATGACTCAAATGACTCAACAACAAACTCTGACTGAGTCATTTTACCTAAATCTAAGTTTGATCATCTATAAATTGGGAATGATTCAAAATAACATCTACATTCCCAAGTTAAATGTGATCATGTATATAAAGTGCCTTATAAACCTAAAAGCACTATATAAGTTTTAATTATTAATAGCCTCATCATGAAATTAAGGGTTTATTTGAGAGTCTTCTATAGGTGTCTATACTAGGTTGTTGTATAAAAGAGTTTTAAGACATTTCTGCTGAAAATGTAGTTGGGAGAGATCTGACATAAATATCAAAAGATAAATAACAATGAAAGGTAGCTCATGATAAGGCTAAATGAAATGACAATAAATACTGCAAGAATTTAGAGAACTGTATCTGGTGGAAAACATGGAAAAGGTGGAATTTTTATTGGGCTCTCAAGGAAGGGCTGGGCTTAGATTATCTGAGGAAAAGCCCATTCCTGAGGGGAAGAGACATATCAGTAAAGGGGGAGGGATGTGAAGAAGGGAATATGCATAACATAATCAGGAAAGATAAACCTCATTTTACCTGGGATATAAATAAAGGAGAGGCATTAGTAGGCTCTAAGTTTCCAGAAGTAGGTAGGGAACAGATTGTGGAGGAATATAGCCTCATCACATCCTTCTCTCTCCTGTTATGGGGGGCTTGAGGTGAACCCCAGGGGTTTGGGAAAGGTACGTTTTGCAAGGATGCAAGAATGCAAAACTTCACTTAAAAATAAAAGGAGAAATTTATTCTTTTAGAAGGTAATGTTGAATCTGGCCAGGAGGACAGCATAGGTGGAAGCCTGCCTCCTAGGAGGAACAGCATAGATGGAAAGCTGCTCTCCCTGATGACACAATTTCTGGGGATTTTATACTCTTTACAATAGTGGAGATATGACTTTGTGCCATGGTGAAGTCGTGGTATGCACTGAGGCATGGACAGGGGGTGTTAGCCATTTGACCAGGGTCTGCCTGAAGAAATAGGCGGTGACCTTCATAGTTTAGGGGACATGACAGGTAAATGTCTTAGATACAAGCTGATGGTATCAAGGCATAGCCTGCAAGTGTATCTCTCTGTCCATCTAAAGGAGGATCCAAGGAGGATAATTCTCTGAGGGTCTTATAGGAGTTATCAGATGTTTTTTGCTTAGGAGTCACAAAGATAGAAGGGAGCAAAGGAATTTCCTTGCTTATAGTTTGCCTGAAACACTTCTGTGGTTTTGGGGGTGCAGTGTCCATGCCACTCCCATCCCCTAGAACTTTTTATTGTTGTGAAGATGGAAATCCTGTATTGGATGGAAATTGCCGAGTCAGAAGAGTAAGGAATGAGTATTTCGCTGCACTTTAAAACACAGTGGTGGATGTAACTTGCACACAGAACCCCAAGTGACCCAGGTTCTATTCTATGGACTAGAAATGCCCAACTTTTATTTTTCAGTTTTTGAGAGTCTGCCACCATTGCAGGGGTTGAATTTGCATGTCACATAGTTCTAGATTTATTTTTTTTTTGCACTTGTGATTTCATTGGCACAGAGAATGCCAAGTGAGGAAACTTTCCCTATTAATGAACATTAATGACCTGCTCTGCAATTTATAATCTTAAAGACAATTGCTTGAGTCTGAGAATTGAAGTGATTTGCTCAGGGTCACACAGCCAGTATGTATTAGAGGCAGGATTTAAACCTACTTCTTCTTGACTCTGAGGTCAGCTCTCTGTCCATAATGCCCCACTTCCATAGGTCATATGACCCCAGCATTAGGTAATACTGATTATTCCATTTTCAGCCTTTCTAATGACCAGTGTAGGTTCTCCAATCTCTGTCTTCTCTTAGGACCCAGTTAAGGTGGCTCAGGCCTGAGCCATAGAAAATCCAATCATGCCCCCATATTCACTGATTCAGTCATCCATGATTTACTATGGCAAGAAAAAAAACATGAAAAAAAATTAGAAAACTTGGAAAATTCTAAGAAAAACAATTAATACTTCCTAAATTTCCATCTTCTTGCCAAGTGAGTTCAGGCAGTGAAGTCTGCCATCTAGTACACAACTCATCTCCCTTTGTCCCCATACCCACTTTCCCATGTGAAACTTCCCTTTATTCTGCCTTTAGTGTTCTTGATCACTTTTGTTGTAGTGTGATCACAGATCCTTTATCTAAGAAAGTCCTGTGGTTTGGTAATCCGCTGATTCAGTTACCTGTGATAAACAAGGGATGTTTACTTCTATCTGTGCTTTCAGCCATCCCCCATGTATACGGGGCCATACTCTAGTATGTTCTCAAGCAATCAAAACTTTCTGAATTTCCCACTTTTGCAGTAAGCACAGCGATGGGGGAAAGGTGACTTTGATTGTCTTAAAACAATAACCCATCAGTCTTGTCTAGTTGTCATTCTTTGGGAAGCTACAGACTGTGTTTTCTTGTTTACAACCCCTGGAATCAATCTGCTGTGTCTGAACGTTCATGAATCCCAGGTTATAAATCCCTGATGTAGTCCCATCCTCTGAATTTACCGTTGTGGAACCTGATATTAAGGCTAGTTAAGTGACTTGTCCAAAGTCACATAGGCAGTAGAGATGGAATTTGAACCCATATCCTCTGACTTCAGAACCAATGTGTTTTCTACTATGTTCAGTTGTTTCTTGACTAACAGATGTCTCTGACTTTGACATAGAATCCAAGTGTAAGATACTGTGAGGACTAATCTTTCCTCCCTCCTTTCCTTTTGTAAAGATTAAAATTTTGCAGGATATTGAGGTTTATTAAAGGTCAAAGGTTAGAGAAAATACAAGCAAGAGAAGCACGTTCTAGATGGGCCATGAGGCCCACCCAAATTTCACTCACATCATGAGATGCATCTGTTTGCCATTGGAGACAGGAAGAGAAGAGCCCCCACCTATGGCAGAGACCCTTTAAGTCATAATTTGCTCTCGGCCCAGGTGAGAATTCAGTGAGATTACAAAGCATTCTGGGGAAGTGGAGCAAGGACTTCTGGGGATTGAAGTCCTGGATTTAAGTCTCCATTTTTTACATTTCACTATGTGATCATTTTTGGAAAAAATTAATTTTTTCCGCAAAAGGATCATGAAAACATAATCAACTTAAAGATTACAATAATGTGAGGATAAGAGGGAAAAAAAGAACAAAATCAATGTTTGCTGGCTGCATTTACAAAAAACCAGTTAGGGGGCAGTCCCCTTTGGCACGAAAGTATACATACAAATAAATGTTCCATCAACCACACCCGAAGTTCATTCTTGTGCAGCTTGTGGTCTGGAGGCTTCTTCATGGTGTCTTCTCCAACAGTTCAGTTTCTGGATTCAGAGAGGTATCATCTTTCTTTACCTAAAATTCTTCTCAAAAGGAATTTAAACTTTATAATTTAAATAATAATATTTTTTACATTTCCCTGTGTTGTGGGTGATTGAAAATACAGGATCACTTAGGGATGCATGGCTGAGGTATGAGGTATATGAATCAATTGGTAAGAGAAATTAAAAAGACATCAAAAAAATCCAAATAAAAAAAGAAAAATTTCTGGATGAAAATATAGACTATCAAAGTCTTATATGTAAAAATTCCAAGTAAAAAGTAAAATAAATCTATAACAGGTCCTTGAATCAGGGCTCAATCAAAATGATCTAAGCAATGATGCATTTACCCAGTCAGTAGCCAGGACTACAGAAAGTTACCAAACTATGAAAGGCAGAAAAGGGGACCAGATTATATGAGCCAAGATTTTGGGGATACTCGTCTGTGAGTATTTTCAGAATGAGTGTGAACACAAGGAAAGCCTATGTCGTAACAAAATGTTAAACACAGTAACCTCGAGTCTTCACACTAGGTCCAAGACCTTTGTATTGGCCCAGAAGTGCATCAATCCATCCTGGATTGACTTTTCTTTGGACTTGTGCAATGGCTCTTTTGTGTATATCTTGTCCTGGAATCAGACAGAATCATTAAGTAAAGTCCCATAATTTTTAAAATAATTAGTGGCATCATTTTTATAGTCAAAAGCTTTTGGGGGCATGCATTGACAAATGTATCTTAAACTTATAGTACTGAAAAGTCAAGAAGTTAAAGAAAATCTTAATGCTGGTGATATGTGCTTCAAATATAAAAAAAGAAGAGAAAAAACAAAAAAAACTGAAAAAGTATACTGCACATGCAAGAAAAATATAATAAAAGTCTTTTAAAAATTCAAAAATATAGCTTATAATCATTGATACTCTGTGTCAGCTAAGAAAATGTGGAATACAAGGCTTTCTCACTAAAAATGAGATCCATTTCCTCTTCACATCTGGCCATGATCCACTGTGAGTGAAAATGAATTGAACAAGGTAACATTTTTCATTTTTAAAGAACAGTATTACAAAAATATAGTTATCAAAATTTCCAAAATTCTCAATAGCCCAATTAATTACAATAGCAAACAAACATACTATCATATTTCATATAAGTTGCTGTATGGCATTTTTAAAAGCCTATGAATGGATGGATATTTGTCGCAGTTTTTACAAACGTAGCAATCTTTCAACCTTGGTGAATAAACATATTTTTAAACAAGGTAAAACTCATTTTGGGTTTAGAACATCATGAAGAAATATCATTCTGGTGGAAGTAAAGTAATGAGCTGAAGAGTATAAATGAGAGGTGCTCTTTTTTTGGAAGCTTTTTAGGGGTACAAATGCCCTGAGATTAACTGCCCCAACTTCCATTCACATATTTAGAAATGTGAGAAGGTTGGGGATTATAAAATGTATTTCACTTCAGCTACTAGAGTGAGCCTT
Source organism: Monodelphis domestica (assembly GCF_027887165.1). Taxonomy (NCBI): domain Eukaryota; kingdom Metazoa; phylum Chordata; class Mammalia; order Didelphimorphia; family Didelphidae; genus Monodelphis; species Monodelphis domestica. The sequence continues at coordinate 234,508,685 of NC_077233.1, read as the reverse complement.
ACACCTCATGGTAGGGGCAAGCAAAAATGACCAGAGATTGTTAAAAAAAAATTTCTAAAATCATATTTAAAAAAAAAAGAAACCTTAAAATCAGTTGAGATATTTAGCACATTAAATTTTCCAAAGGTTGTTATAGCAATTGTAAAATTGTAAAAAAAGTTCTAAAGTCCATCTATCCTCTATGTGACAATTTACAAAGTCAAAAATAGAAAGGCTGTTTTTTCATATATGGGCTTAATTACAATGATCTCAATATGGTTATAGGGAAAAGCAATAGAATTTTAAAACTCAGTACATTAAATGAACAGTATAACAGAATAACATTGAATCCAGTAATATGTGAACTTAAAATCACAAAGTTATATCTTAAACAAAACAATCAGGAAAATGCAATAGAATACAGAGATTTTTTTATAAACCACTGGAGCCTGAAATGCCTTAGAATATATAACCTCCAATCTTTAAAGTTCCTTGGGTTCTTATCCATTTAGATATCTATTGTCAGAAGGCAAATTGATAAGGGGTAAGCAATGAGGTCCAAGTGATCTGCTCGGGGCCATAAGGCCATGAAGTGTCTCAGGCCAGATTTCAACCAGAGACCTCCAGTCTGTGGGCCTGGCTCTCAGTCCACTAAGACACCCAGCTGCCTCCCCAAAGATAGCTAAAAGGTTGTACAGAGCTGAATATTTTCCCTGACATGCAGGTGAAGTCAATAAAAGTATCAATGCAATTAAAAGATATCCTTGTAAAATAGCCATGCTTTTAAGTTCCTGCTTGAAAAAACCTTTCTTCTTTCCCTCTTGTCTCTCTCTCTCCTACGCTCTGATACGCCCACATGGAGCCCAATCTACCCAAGTGGAGCCAATACCCGGTTTGTTACCAGCTGGTAGAAATGAGTCTTGAGTGCTGAGTGGATCTGCTCCAAGGCTAGAGTTTGTTGGGCAGGCAGGTCACCAGGTGATTGCAATCTAGGTTGAATCAGGTGGGCCAGGTGAGCGAGAGAGAACATGGGGTGGGCAGGGCCTGGACAGGAACACAGACAAGCAGCAGGGCTGGGAGCCAGAGCAGGCAGCCAGGGTGAGCAGGTGAGCTGCAATTGGGTCAAAAAGCAAACCAGTCTGGAGCAGATGGCTGCAGGCAGGCAGGGAGAAGCGACCAAGCCAGGTGGGGTGAACTATATAATGGCTGGAACGAGCAGCAGCTTTGAGAGGGTAATAAACCTTGACCAGAGAAACGTGGCTTAAAAAAAAAATTCTAGGTAGTAGCTATGAAAAGCTGAACTGAAGTAGAGAAAAGAATCAGAAGATTGAGAGTATCTTGTCCCTTCGTGGTCACCAACTATAAAGATTAAAATTTTGGGGGCTACTGATAGAGGTAGAAATTAGTTTCTCTCTGCAAGGAGTATTATTTTTATGAGGTTTATTAAAGGTCAAGGGTTAAAGAAAATACAAGCAAGAGAAGCATGTGCTAGGTGGGCCATGAGGCCCACCCAAATTTCACTCACCATCATGAGATATGTCTGTTTGCCAGGGGAGACAGGAAAAGAAGATCCTCCGCCTATTGCGGAGACCCTTTAAGTCATAATTTGCTCTCGGCCCAGGTGAGAATTCAGTGAGATTACAAAGCATTCTGGGGAAGTGGAGCAAGGACTTCTGGGGATTGAAGTCCTGGATTCAAGTCTCCATTTTTTACTTCTTCCTTCCTTCCTTCCTTCCTTCCTTCCTTCCTTCCTTCCTTCCTTCCTTCCTTCCTTCCTTCCTTCCTTCCTTCCTTCCTTCCTTCCTTCCTTCCTTCCTTCCTTCCTTCCTTCCTTCCTTCCTTCCTTCCTTCCTTCCTTCCTTCCTTCCTTCCTTCCTTCCTTCCTTCCTTCCTTCCTTCCTTCCACATTTTTGCTTTCTTTTCCAAGCACTCTGTGTTTCTAAAGATTGTTCTGATCCATCCCATCCCAGTTCTGTAGAGTAGTGTGTGTGTGTGTGGGGGGGGGTGGGTAATGTCTTTAGATGCTACTGAAATGTACCTTAGCCTTGGCTTTTTCCCATCCCAGATAGCATCAGAACACCAGGCTATCAAGGATTTCTTCCCTATATGCTACCCCTCTTTTCTCTCCTTCCCACTCCCCCAGTATCAATTACATCAGTCATTATCTTCTGCTTGGTTAATCTGTCCCCATGCAGCTGTTCTAAGTTGTGGGGGAGATAGATTGATCAGTTGCTGAGTCTGCCTCTAATGTTTTTTGCCATTAGGACTGGGGAGTGTTGCATCTGGCAACATCAGCAGGACGCTCTCTGCTTAACGGCCAGATTAATGGAATGAAGAAGCTGGGTAGTTCTCAAACCCCTTAAATTGGGAGGAGTGAGGGCACTGGCTTTTAGCGGGAATATTCTTTCTTGCTCCAGAGAGCAGTTCCCTAAATACCAGGTGAACCAAAAATTGAAAACACTTAAAGGAGTCTGAATTTGAGTTTAGGTTAGCAGCTTTGGAGAAATCATACTATTAATTCCCTAAAGACCTGGGAAAGATAAGGTCTGGTGGAGATGTTGTGGTAATTATCCTTGATAAGGGAAATATCTATTGGGATTTAGATTCCTATAATGAGAGAAAGGACCTTAGAGATCATTTTTATTAATCCTCTCCATCTTACCAATGAGGAAACTGAAGACTAGGAAATTCAAATGACTTATCTAAGGTTATACAGGATGTCCCTGTCAGAGGTATGATAGGTATAATATGTAACACTTTTATTTAGCACTTTTAACACTTACCAAGTTTTCTGACCACTGAGACCCTGATTTCCATGATAATGTCTGAGGTGCTTTATCTTCATTTCTGACTAATTTCCATTTGGCTGCCATTCACTCTGTTTCTCAACCACCTCTGCCAAGTAGCTAATAGTCTGTAAACAAACATTTAAATGCACTAAGAAATCTTTAATAAAGGGCTTGCTTGGCCATGTGAGTAATCATTTCCTAATTTATATTTTGTATATTAGGAGCACAGGAGCATAGATTTGGAGATGGAATGGACCTTAGGGGTCAGGGAGGTATAACCCACTCATCTAGCAGTTGAGAAAATTTGGAAAAGGCTAGGTGACTTGTCTGGAGTCATACATCTAATAAGTGTCTGAAGCAGGACTTGAATTCAGATTTTTTAATAAGTGTTGTTAATAAAGCAGGGACCTACCTGTTTTCCCTTTTTTACTGCCAATGATCAGTCTTTGTGCTTTCTTAGCTATCCAGTGTTCAAAAACTATTAACATTCTTGCCTACCTTTGGCCAAGCATATTTCAGATGGATACCAAGATGGAGCCATGATGAGTATTTGGAGCATGTGCCCCTGGGGCAAAAATTTAAATTTTCTTAATGCTTTGTGATGACATTATCTTCAATAGTAGCTCCCATAAAGAAAAACTTCCAAGACAGAATGAAGCTAAAATTGTTTCTGTTTAGAATATTTTGAGAAATTAGAGTTTCATGATTAGATAATAGTTGTTTCTTTAAGGAAATGGGTTAGAGAGTTTTATATTTTGTGGAGCTCTTAGAGTTCACATACTCACCTTCATTTTACAAATTAAGAAACTGAGGCCAGGGAAGGAAAGTTACTTGCCCAAGGTCATACCACTTTGATGAATTAACCCAGACCATTTCTCCCCAATTATCCCCCCACACACACATATGGTACATTAATTCCCAGTGGGAAAATGTCCTAAGTCAAATTATTTCTGGAATTCACAAACCTTGATTTAATAGAAAAGGAGCCTTCATTTACATTTCTGCTTCTGATATAGCCTTGATTTATTGCTAGGGAGAGATGTACATAGTGAGAAATGCTATCTGAGAAAGAGACTAGGATGGGAGGGAAGGGAAACTCTGTATTTGCCATTCCTCTTGCCTTTTGCCTTGGAAGTTTATTTAAAATGGGACAGAAATCTGCCATGAGGCAGGCTGCTTTGGCTTTCAAAACTGGAATTCTCCAATGGAATTCCAAGATCCATCGGCTCCAGTAGGCAGATGTTATGCTAGTGGCATTGTTGGCCTAGAAAGAGTAGAGTCTGGTGTGTGGCAACTAAAGCACAACTCCTCAATCCCCTGGGTACTTATCTATATTTGAAATCCATCTTTGGATTGGCTTGGAGTCAAATACAGCTATTGGCTGTTTCGCATGTCTTTATCATCAAGATGATGGGGATGCTCTCACATGGAAATATCAGAATGTTTCAGGATATGAAAATAGTTTCCTGCCTCTGATGTAATGAGAGGGAAGAGAATGAGCAGGGGGTTTATCACCAAGATGTCCCAAGACAGTGTATCAGACAACAATTTGATAAAAGTCTGGGAATTTTAGTGGATAAGAAGCTCAACTCAAGTTAACATTGTGATGTGGCAGCCAAAAAAGCTAATGAAATTTTGGATTACAGTGAAAGGGTCATAGCTTCCAGAAATAAGGACATGATAGACCCCCTTTACACTGCCTCCATAAGATTTTATTCACTTCTGGGTACCGGAGATTAGGAAGGACACTGATGAACTGGTAAGGTTTCAAACAAAAGTACACATGATAGTAAAGGGTCTAGATCATGCCACATGAGAGTGAGTTCCAGGAACCAAGTATATTTACCTGGTCTGACTACTCCTTTTTAGTCTCCTTTGCTGGATTTTCATCCAAGTCATACCAATAAACTATTTCCTCTCAAAACTATATCCTGGAACTTCTCCCTCTTTACTCTTTTGCTTGATGATCCTATTGACTCTCTTGGGCTCAATTTTCGTCTCTATGCACTTGATTTTCAAATTCATATACATTTTAACTTCTCTTCAGAGCCCCAGGTGTTACCAAATGCCTTTTGGACATCTCTAACTAAATTTCCCCCCAGCATCTGAAACTCAACATGCTCCTTCTTCCAAGTGACTTCCCAGCTTCATAATTTTTATGTCAAATTCCACTCCCATTTCTTCCTCATTTTACCCTCACAGCATCTCTGATATGTCCCCTCTTCTCTACTCACACAGTTGCTATCTTGGAGAAGACCCTTATTACCTCACCCTGGACTAACATAGTAGCCCTCTGCTTGGTAAACCTCTCTCAAATCATAACCTACTCTCATCATGCCTTCACTTAGCTGCCAAAATACTTTTCCTTAAGCACATGTCTGATTGGTCTAATAAACTCCAGTGGCTTCTTTTTACTTCCAGGATCAAAAAGAAATTCCTATGTTTGGCATCTAAAGCCCTTCACCTTTCCATTCTATTTATTCTTTATTCCCCTCCACAGATTCCACAGTCCATCAACATTGCCCTTTTTGACTATTCCTTACATGTGACATTCTATCACCCAACTCTGTGTCTTTTCAGTGTACTATTCCCCTCAGTTCCCACTAATAACCCGGAGTGCTTTCCCTTCTCACCTCCCCCTCCTGACCTCCCTTAAATTCCACCACTGCTCAGAGACTCTTCCCAATCCCCCTGCTCCCACCTCCAAGATGGTTTCATATCATATATATATATACACATACATATCCACATGTATGTAATACATACATAAGTACACATATACCCATACATACAAACATGTGTACATATGTGTGTACATCCCATATGCACAACACTTTATTTTTGCATGTAGTCTCCCAACTTAGGATATGACCTCCTTGACATCAGGAGCTGTTTTTACTTTCTTTATATTCCTAGTTCTTAGCACAGTGCCTGACACATAGTAAGCATTTAATAGATGATTGCTGATTGACTTCTGAGGAAAAATTCCCGGAGACTATGATAATTGTATTGGAAGGGCTCTACTATGGAGGAAGGATTAGACTCATCCCATTTGGTTCCAGAGAGGATGAAGGGAAGCTGTGAAGAGACATGTTTAGGCTTGATGTCAAAGATAGGCTAATTATTGGGATGCCTGAAGAAGCAGCGGGTTCTTCATCCCTGGGAAGTCTTTAAGTAGAGGCTAGATGAATGCTTTTTGGGCATGTAGTAGTAGAGATTCCTTTTGAAGGTGTGCCATGGAGATCTCGTCCAACTTTGTGAGTCTGTGTGAAAGTGTCTCAAGGAAGGAAGGGAGAGAGGAAAGAAAAGAAAGGGAAGAAGGACAGGGAAGAGATAAGGAGAAAAGAAGGAGGATTAGGGAAGACAGAAGGAAGGAAGAAAAGAAGAGAGGGAAGGAGGGAGAGAAGGAGAAAGGAAAGAAGGAAGGAAGTTCCTTTCTATTCCTGCTACCTTGGACACTGAGAGAAGCAAAAGGATGCTAGCAGCTGGGACAGAAGGCTAAAAATTGTAGGTCTAAAATCAGTGAATCCTTGCTAACAGCAGCCATGTTGATCCTTGTGCCTTTGGGAGTATTCTGGTATAACACAAAGCAGTTTGGTTTTCTGTCCTGAAATATACTGCTCTGAAGTTACAGCTAATGTCTAACATTAATCTAATACTTTCTGTCAACCTAGGAGCAACTGTCTAATGTTCAGTGTAAACACTAGTCATAAGTTTCTGGTTGTTGTGGTAACAGTTTCATTTATAAAGTCAATATTAGTATGTACAGTCATTTAAATGAAGGTGTGACCCTACATCAGCTTTCAGTTTGTTTCTTTGTTTCTCTTTCATATGAGACACTCCACCCTCAAGCTAGCATCAAATATTCCCTGGCATTCTCTTTTAGCCAGGACACATTTATCACCAGTCTCTGCATTTGTCTGGGAAATGACTTATAGTATGTGCATGGAGACTAATGATTTACTCTGTGTGTGCGTGCATGTACACATGTATGTAAAAGGTAAAACATCAAATAATTATGGAAAAAGACCTTGTCCAAGGCATTTCCTAAGAGATTTATAGCTTAGCAGCACTGTGAATGCACAGTATTAAAAACATCTGGGTTGACCTGGATTGACTCTGGACACTTTCCAGAGCTAAGGCTTCTGAGCTGAAAGGAGTTTGTACCATTTCTGGTTTGACTTTCTAACTTTGAGAGCTGCTTGCTTTCTCTCTCTTTCCACTGCAAACATTATTCTCTTATGGATAGGTCCTTCTGAAGCGAGCATACTCCTGGGTAGGGTGTGGATATTTTCTATCTCTTTGTCTCCCATCTCTACCTGTAGCTTGCCCTCCATGAAGAACAGTGTCTTGTGCACAAACATGAGCTTTCTGAATAGTTTATATCCAAGGAGCCAACTAATTAATTAGGGTAGAAACTGTCATTTACAGAGGACAGGCAATGAAACACATTGCTTAGCATCTCCACCTGTTTTTTAGTTCATACCTCCAGACTCCTCAGGAGAAAAAGATCTGCTCTTTTTTTGGTAAGAGATTGTATAGCTAAGTCAATTTGTGATGTGAAGACAGTTCAAAGTCCCTTGTTCTAGAACTCCATCTTTGTGTCTTTTCCCTTCCCTTCCCTTCCCTTCCCTTCCCTTCCCTTCCCTTCCCTTCCCTTCCCTTTCCCCTTCCCTTCCCTTCCCTTCCCTTTCCTTCCCTTCCCTTCCCTTCCCTTCCCTTCCCTTCCCTTCCCTTCCCTTCCCTTCCCTTCCCTTCCCTTCCCTTCCCTTCCCTTCCCTTCCCTTCCCTTCCCTTCCCTTCCCTTCCCTTCCCTTCCCTTCCCTTCCCTTCCCTTCCCTCCCCTCCTTTTCCCTCCCCTTTTCCTCTTGCTCATTCCCTCCCTCCTCCTCTCTCCTTTTCCTCTCTTTTTCCCTCCCTTTTATTCAATTTTTACTCAGAGAGGAAAAGTTTGTAAATTCAAGGCTCTCTCCCAGTGGGCCAGTTGTCTTGGGAAAGTCATCAGCCAGGGAAAAATAAAAATACAAAAAACATTGTACTCTAATGGTGGAAATTCTTACATTTTTCATGGAGAACTTTGGGCAAGATCCCATGGATACAGAGCTCCCTGTTGTTGATTAGGATTCAAATGATTTTGTTTAGAAACATTCTATAAACATATAACAGAACATTTTCCAAATTATAGCCACATGTATGATTCTTTTTTGAAATTCATAGAAATTCACTAGAAGGGATCTTAGAGGTCATCTGTCCCAATCCCCTCATTTTCCAGATAAAGAAACAGAGGACTAGGAAGTTTAGTGATTTCCCCAAGGTTACACAAGTAGATATAAGAAATAGAATCTAACCCAAGTCCTTTGACAGCAGAGTCAATGTTTTCACTCTGTACTCTACTGTCTCCCTAGATAATGTTGATCTCTATTTCATTTGATTTCAGAAGCCATTTGCTCTACCCATGAAGTTTAGTGATTACATTAATCCTGAAATGGACCCCTTCACTCCCATCATTTTATTACTCTTCCTCCTTCTTCCACTGTCATCGGGAGAAACAGAATACTTGACATTTGGGAAAGCCATTTGTTTTGGAAGTTTCTGTGGCGATTCCTAGGATCCAGTCCCTCAAACCCACATTTCTGCTGGGACAGGTTGCTGCTGGGAAGTTTCTTTGTGCTAAAAAGGGGTAGAATGGGGGAGTGTAATTGAGCCAGCAGACACTAACATTTGTTTTACCTAAGCATGGGAGCGCCTCACAGAGGCATTCTCTCTTGGCTTAACAAGTAGAGAAACAGTAGCCTGCTGTGTTGCTGGCTGAGGAACATGAGACAGTAACTGGATTTGCATCGATTTACAAACCAGGCCTTCAACAACAGGCCATACATAACATTCAGCCTAAATATCATGCAGACCAAAACTGTAGCCCTTTGAGATTATATTCTCCAAGGGCATTTCTGCAAACTCACTGATAGAGTAGCATTTGTTGCCAGCATTAGATTATTCAGTACAATACTACACTATATAGTTATGTGAATAAATTAAAAAATATTTTCACAATCTGCTTAATCAGAACCACCAAGTATGTTAAATGCCATGAGGAGTAGATTGCCAATAAATTATGCTTATATAATCTAAATGTAGTCTATTTTTAGAATAAAAACATCATAGAATAGTTGAAACAGACCTTCAAAATCATCCAGCCCGATATCCTAAATTTACAGATGAGGAAACTGAGATCCAGAGAGATTAAGGGATTTACCCAGTGTTACACAGCTAATGAGATGCAGAGCCATCCCTTGGAACAAAATTTCTTGCCTCAGTCTTATATTTCTTCTACTACATCAAATTCAGAATCCCTGAAAGTCTGTTTGACTGTTCTTTGCTGATGTTTTTCCTGTATCTCTGCTCACTCCTAATTCTCCTTCACTAATCACTAATCCTATTTCAGTTTCCTAAGTTTGGGTGTCATTCTAAACTCTACCCTTATCTTAATTCTTTCTGGGTGATTTGATTTATTTCTCTTACTTCATCCTCCACTGAGGATGACTATAAAATCTATTTCTTCATCCTGATCCTCTGATCTCTAGTCCCTTAAATCTGATTTCTTGGTAGATTTCTCCAAGCAGAAGTTGGGCCAGTAATTCCAATATTACATGTTAAAAAATATCCTTCAAGTTACTTATCTTCCTACCCTCCACCCCCTCCCTACCTAACTCCTGTATTTCAGTTGATGGCCACATGTGGTTATAGCTTCAGAGATAAAAAGGACCTTGAAAGTCTTCTAGTAGAATTCTTTCATTTTGCAGATGAGGAAACTGACACTCAAAGATGTTAAAAGATTAGTTCAAAGTTACTGAGATATTAAGTATCAGAATCAACATTCGCAACTCCCATCTAACATTTACTTAGGCTTGAAACTTTAAATCTTTGAATTTTCCCATTCTTTCAACCATTATAGCTATTAAGATGACTGTTCACTCATTTTCAGTCATATCTGACTCTTCATGATCCTGTTTGGGCTTTTCTTGGCAAAGATTCTTAAGTGTTTTGACATTTTCTTCTTCAGCTCATTTTACAGATGAGGAAACTGAGGTAAGCAGGATGAAATTACTTTCCCAGGGCCAGTCACACAAGCCAATAAGTGTCTGAGGCAGGATTTGAATTCATGAAGATTAATTTTCCTGATTCCAAGCCCAGTGAATCCAGCCACATCAAAAGAAAAGCTAGATGGTATGGTAGATAAGTTCTAAACTGGAGTCCAGAAGACCTAATTTGGAATCCTTCTTCAGATGCTTGCTGGTTGTGTGATCTTGGACAAGTCATTTAATCTCTACCTCATTTTCTTCCTCTGTAAAATAAGTATAATAATAATACCTCCCTCCCAGGGTTGTCTTGAGATATTTGCAAAGTTCTTTGCAAACCTTAAAGTTTATATGCTACATAAATATAATGCTAGATATTGTCTTGATGTATAGATGCAAGATAATTTATAGTAATGGTATCAATAAGACTTAGCAACTGACACTATGTGGAACAAGGGAGAAGGGAAGATGTTTACAAAATTGTGAAACTGAATGATTAGTAGGGTGGTAGTGCCCTCTTTGCACATGGTAGTTGCTTAATAAAGGATTAGGAGTTGAATTAAATTTTTGCTTAAATCCCAGGGAGAGGAGATAGATTACCCTTCAGTCAGACCATATTGCCTTCCACTCACCCTCTTCTCTTCTTCCTTCTTCTCCTCTAAGAGAGACCTCTGACTGTTTTTAAATATACCTGTTGGCTCCTCTTGCATTTGGTCAGTAGGCATCGTTGGAGGCTTCTCTCATTTCAAGATCTATCCCCAAGCAGCTTTAAGGAAGATAGCATCAGAAAGTGTTCTGATAGGAACAGTTCTGAAAGGAACTTTTTGGGACTTCTCTTTGCCTTCCCTGCTGAACCTCCCTGATGAGGATCTTAAAAAATATATTTATCTTGACTGGATAGCCACTATGGGCAAAGGAACTGAGATCAAAAGATGGAAGGTTTGAGAAGAGGAGAGGAATGGAGAGATTCAGTTCTTCTCTCCTCACCTGGAAATTTAGGTGCTTACAATCTGCCAGCAGTCTGATTTGGACTTTGCTCACTGTTGGGTTGTTTTTGGTTTTTTTTTTCAGTCTCTGTCACACTTCCAGGAAATTGGACCACACTAACATTTTGACTTAGTACAAGGCTGATCTGTTAGGTTTATGGGAAATACAAGTCCTTCTCTCTGTGGCAAGGAGAAGAGGACTGAAAGAGCTGAAGAATGGCTTTATCTACAGAGCCAGGTGGACCCTGATCATAGTGCCTGAATGTTTCTTCTGTATAGACAGAAGGAGCAGTGACATCTCTTTTTAAGCTGTAGTTTTAAAAATATAGTCCTGCCAAAAGACCATCATATTGATAATACCTTCTTTAACATTTCTTTATAGAATTATGGTTTCTTTTCTGCTGAAATAACGCAGTGGTTAAAAAAAATAAATTTAACATTGTGAGATTTGCAAGTTTAGGTTTTCAAGACAGAAATTAAATATTTTTTCTTTTAAATCCAAAAAAGACAGGGTTTATCTCATTTAGGTGTAAAATTTACTATTATTCTTTGACTCTAGTCTATGGGGCTAAAAGTACCTCTCTTGTCATACACATTAAACCTATCATTAGACTCAACTGAAACTTTTTGCCTCAATTCTCACTGTAACAAATAAATAAATTAATTAATTTTTTAAAAGCTGAGGGTGATAACTCAAAAATTTTTTTAAAAGTGCTGAAGAAAAATCAGAAAACTGAGAATGAAAACTCTTTACATTTGGACTTTTTTATATGCATTATAAATGTTCCTAAAAACTTGTGTGTAAATAAAATTACATTTTTTGCTAATTGAATCCCATATTTCACTGCAAGAGGGGAGGTGGGTATTTAATGGATCCTTACACCAAAAATATACCTCACTTCTTGAAGAAGTACAGATGAGAAACATTGACTATATGTATATAGTCAGACCTAGTGCATGTATTGGTTAATATTGCTGAATTAGTTGTTTGTTTTTTGTTGTTGTTCTTTGTTACAAAGGTTTGTTTTTTGAAAAGGGGATAGGGGAAAGATATACCTAGGAAAGTGATATAAAGACAAATTCTATAATTTTTTTTAAAAAATCCTTTGCCTTCCATCATAGAATCAATGCTATGTATTGGTTCCAAGGCAGAAAGGTGGTAAGGGCTAGATAATGGGGGTCATGATTGCTGAGGGCCACATAGCTAGGAAGTGCCAAAGATCTGATTTTGAACCCAAGACCTCCCATCTCTAGGCCTGGCTCCAATCCACTGAAACACTTAGCTACCCCCTATATTTTTTTTTTTAATAAAAATTAAGTATCCTCACCTACAAAGAAAGTTAGACAAAAAATTTCAAGGTTTCTTTCCATCTCTGTGATTGGCTTCAAAGATCTATTAATCCCTGTGTCCAAGAAGTAAAGAAGAAATTTTTATAAAAGACTGGAAAACCATTAAGGTCACTGTTGCTCTTCTAGTCAACAATAAACCAAAAATCAATCCATTAATAAGCTTTTATTTCATATTCATATTCAAGGCACTGTGCTAGGCTTCTGTGACACAAAGACAAAACAGAAAAGCACTCTTCTCTCAGGGATGTTCTACTACCACCACTCATTAGTCTACAGTAAGTATTGCAGAAGGGAGAGATCCCCTAAGTATTAGCTCCAATTCTGTCCCAGTTCTTGTGTGTAACCTTCGTGGGGGTCATGTTGTTCTCTAGATATCAGTTTCCTCCTTCATCTGTAAAATAAAAGGAATAGATTAAATCAGGGGTTCTTAATCTTTTTTTTTTTGGCCACCAATCCCTTTGACAGCCTAGTGAAACCTATAGACACCTCATCAGAATAATATTTCTAAAAACTAAAAAAAAAGCATAAGATTATTAAAGAAACTAATTCTCATGAAATATAATCATCAGAACATATTTTTTAAGTTCATGGACCCTGGTTAAGGACCATTGGATTAGATGATACAAAAGATTCCAGGCTCTAAATTTTTATAGTTCCATATTGTTTGTTTGTTATTCGATCATTTTCAAGTCATGTCTAACTCTACATGACCCCATTTGGGTTTTTCTGGGCAAAGATACTGGAATGTTTTACTATTTCCTTCTCCAGTTCATTTTAAGGTGAGGAAACTGAGGCAAACAGGGTTATGTGACTTGCCCAGGGTCACAGAACAAGGAAGATTGTCTAAGGCTGGATTTGAACTCAGGGAAGATGAGCCTTCCTGATTTGAGCCCTGGCACTCTATCCACTGCACCATCTTGCTGCCTACATAAAAAGTGCTTTGAATGACCCGTTCCATTCCATGGGGTGAAATTCATGGCTCAACCACACAGGACTTAGCCATTGGGGGTAGCAAGTGGCATGAGAGATGCCCTCCAGGCTTCTAGCTGAGTTGAGTCTGGTCCAGTCTACCGTGTCTACTTGCCTTTTTACAGATGGCTGAAAAAAATTAATCCTGGGGTCCCTAAGTCACTGGTTCTTTCCTTCCTCACTCCTATTCCCCCATCAAAGCATTAAGCATCCCAGGTGTTGGGGCTAGAGAGGGGACAATCCACTGTCATTTATTCACATGAATAAATGATACTGACACCAGTCACTGGGGAATTCCTTTCTTGAAAAGACTCTTCCTCACTCAGCTGCTGTGGGCTGTTCATCCTGGCTTCCTGACAGGACTTCCTTTCATTCATCCCCTGTGACAGTACATTCTCACCATGAGCTTTTGCACACAGGCAGGCAAAATGTTGCTGTCACTTTCAAGAACCTTGAAGACTTGTCTCAATCACCTAAATGCCCTCCTTGTTGGAGCTGCCAGCCCTTTAGCTAAATTCTATATTGGGCGCGGGGTGAAATCACCTTCTAAGTTTGTTATATTCACATTCTCTCCAGGGCTTAATTCTTTGGTAAAATAGAATAAGACAAACAAAATGATTTGTTCCACGATTCTGATATAACCACAGATAAAGCTGTTTTGACTAGTCTAAAGGCAAGATTCTGGGGCTCTGGAGTTTGACCTGTAGAGGCTGATACTACTGGCACATTTGGGAAGTTTTACTTTCTACATCTTTGAGGTGCTTGCATGTAGCCAAGCTGTAATTTCACATACTTCCCAGATATCTCTGGGCTTCATGGTATTATTAACTCTTAGGCAGAAGTTCTTAATGGGTCAGTCTATGAATGGATTTTCAGGGGGTCTATAAACTTGGATTTTTAAAATTTTGGTATTTCTAATTGCATTTATAGAGGCTTAAATAAATGTTGGTCCCATGGTTAGAATGCTGGGAGATGGAGTTAAGAAGACTTGAGTTCAAGTCCAGTCTCAGATACTTGCTATGTGTGATCTGGGGCAAGTCACTTAACCTCTCTTTGCTTTAATCCACTGGAGAAGGCAATTCAGGAAGACCTGAGTTCAAATCCAGTCTCAGATACTTATTTGCTCCATGATGCTGGGCAAGTCACTTAACCTCTGTTTTACTTAATTCACTGGGGAAGGAAATGGTGAACCACTCCAGGACCTTGGTCCAGAAATCTCCATGGGGAGTATGATCCATGGGGTCACCAAGAGTTAGACACAACTGAATCAACTGAACAACAAATTTATATTATAGAATTTCTTTCCTTTGCTCCCTGCTCTACGGATTTTAAAGCAAACAGAAAAAATAGTGGTATAGTGGATAACATACTAGATAGATACACTAGGAAACCCAAAAGCTAGATTTGAATTTCAGCTCTGCCATCTACTATGAATAACTTTGGGCTAATCCCTGAAGCTCAGTTTCCTCACTTGAAAAAGGGAGAGATTGAGCTGTACTCTGTCTCCCTGGCAGGTTTGTTAGGGGTCTCAAATGAGAATGACATGTACTTCATAAACTATAAAGCATTCTTCCATCATTATTAATACAATTATTAATATTATTACTAATACAAAATTAATAGCCATCCATGTCCAGCCTCAAGCAAGCAGACACAAAACTTAATGGACTCCTCAAGGACTAGTATCACAGCTGTGGTCTTTCGAAAAACCAGATTAAACAAACAAGAGAATTAAGTAAGTAGGCTTTTAAGATCTCTTTCCATGGAGAAAAGTCAAAGGGAAAACTCTGGTGTGGATGGTTTACTCTGTTAAAATTATTTTGATTTTTCCCCATTCCCTCCTCCCCACTGTCAGATGATCATAAGGATTAGAGGGAGGAGACAGGAAGGGCAAGGGGCAAGAAAAGTTGAATTTGGGTCATCTTTTGATGGCTCCCTTAAAGCAATTTTGAATTTCACCTTAAACTGCTTACCAGGAAGCAGAGAGAACTAGTTCTTATTTGGCAGGATCCAACTGTTTGTTTTTACAAGGAAATTTCTCCACAAATGGACCCTTACCCCTATAAGCATTTAAGGGGAGGAATGGAATAATGATTTACATTGTAAAATGATTATGCAGTTTAAAAATGGATTTGCTGTAAGAATCTTGACTTTTAAATATTTACATGATTTGATTTTTATCACCTTTTTTTCAGATATAGCATTCTCCTATTACTTTGCCTGAGAATCAACCCTATAACAATAAGAGAAAGAAAAACCATTCAGCAAAACTAACCAACATATCACACCTAACTGAATATGCAGTATTCACCTCTGTAAAGAAGGGAGGTGTATTTGGTCTTTTGTTGAATCATTTCAGTTATATCCAAATCTTCATGACCCACTTTTTGGGTTTTCTTCACATAGACCTGGGATGATTTGACATTTCCTTCTCCTCCTCATTTTTCAGATGAGAAACTGAGGCAAAATGGGTTAAATGATTTGCCCAGGGTCACACAGCTAATAAGTATTTGAGACCAGATTTTAACTCAGGGAAATAGATGAGTCTTCCTGACTTCAAGCCTAAAGTTCTATCTACTGTACTGACTGCCCCTCCGTTTTTGTCTACAGGATTGCATTAAATAGCCATGTACCCAAGTACAATGAAAAATGGGATTCAGTTTGCAAAACTTTTTGTGACTTTATTTACACACAAATTCAGAAACTTATACATTAAATATACAAAAATCCATGGTTGCTCCAGATGCACTCCTACAGAAATCTTCTTTCCTTCCTCCCTCCCTTCCTTGCTTCCTTGCTTCCTTGCTTCCTTGCTTCCTTCCTTGCTTCCTTCCTTCCTTCCTTCCTTGCTTGCTTGCTTGCTTGCTTCCTTTCTTCCTTCCTTCCTTGCTTGCTTGCTTCCTTCCCTCTTTCCTTCCCTCCTTCCACTTTGTCTTAGAATCAATACTAGGTATCAGTTCCAAGGCAGAAGAGCAATAAGGGCTAGGCATTTGGGGACAGGATCACATAGCTAGGAAATGGCTGAGGTCAAATTTGAACCCAGGACTTCCCATCTTTGGGCCTGGTTCTCTATTCACTGAGATACCTAGCTGCCACAATCCTCTTTCCTGAGGTTCTTCCTCCTCCATAGTATATATTTACCTCTTTTCCCTCTTCAATTTTCTTATAGCACTTTGCCTTTGTAACATTTTATCTAATTTATTTAATTGTATAAATATTTGATCCTCCTGATCAGATTGCCAATTCTTTGAGGGCAGGGGCTCTGTTGGTTTTCTCTAGTCTTGCACAAAGTAAATATTTAGTAATGGTTTGTTGAATTGAACACGATAAATTGGTAAGCAAGAACAAAAATGGAAAGTGCATTGTAGGTCATGTGAATGATCATGAAGAAGAGAAAACTGTGTTGTCTGGAATTATCAACAAAGAATTGAGGGGAGGGACTTGAGAGAAGGTGGAGAAAATAGGAATAGATAGAAAGGAGATGGGAGAATATTTCAAGATCTACCCAAAATGAGAGAGAATGGGTATACAATCCAGAATCTAGGTTCCCTCAGTCCCTTTCTGCATATTTATTTCTTCTCCTATTGAAGTAGTGATGGAGGAGGGATTTCTGTCACTTTGGCTTCTGTGTAACCCCATATATCCAAACACAGTTTTAAGAAAATGACATTTCATCTGCTATACTTGTAAAATCTGTCAAATGAAGCCTATAAGAGGGAGATTTTTTTTGTGTGTGAGAATGGAGGTAATGAATTATATTTTGGCCACTTGTCTTTGGGGGGTGACCTGTCATAATCTTGGAAAAGTAATGCATGTAGATCCTTGGGATTTCGATCATAGGTACACATAAAACATGGCAAGTTATGCCCACACACCTTGCAGGAGCATTGGAATTGGTCTTTCTCTAGTCTCTCATAGCCAAAACCAACTTTTGCTTAGAGCATGCCAGCACACCTGAACTATGCTCTGATGCACCAAAATCTATGGTCTTGATCAATATTTGACTTATGTTAGCCTAGGATAGGAAGAGGAATGGTCTACTATAGTGAATGCCTGAATTTAGAGTCTTTCCCCAAGAAATTGTCTTGGCACTTTCAGGTACAGAAATAGCTAACAGTTCTACCAAAAAAAAAATCCTGCTGGACCTGCTCTAATGAATAAAGAAGAATAATTAGTTCATTAATTGAGTATAAACAAATGCTCCTGAAGCTCTTGAAAATAGTTACTTCATTTAAGTATCCCCCCATTGCAATCTTGTTTACACCATTAGCATGTTAACAACCCCCTTTCTCCCTAAATTGTATTGAGGTCAATCTTCTGTGTCTGAATTATCATTATTTCCAAATGAGTGGGCTCTATATTATTGAGATTTAACTATAGTTGGCTGTTTGACTCATTCCTGTGATTGGGCTTATTTTTCTCTTCACCTTCTTCTAATGCTATATATTTGTCGAGATCTGAGGGAGAAAATCATTTTTGTGGCCATTATCCATTATTTCCCATCACTGTAACTGGATGGGACCATCAGAATTTTGACCCTGGTGGAGGAATTTAGACAGTGCCAGTGCTATAGTCCCAGACGCCCTTCCTTTCCTAGCCCTGCTGATCTTGTCCTGGAGAACATTTCCTTTGCTCCTTGCTCACACACAGTAGCATATAAACATTATGGTGTCCTAGATTGAACTTCATCTCCCTAGAAAGTCCCCCCGGATTAACCTTCTCCTACCTTGGCCATTTGCCACAAGTTGCTAGTTATAGTTCTATTATTCCTATTTTATGTTTGATAATACTGAAACACAGGAAGGTCAAGTCTTACTATGTCACATAGCAAGGCTTTAGTAGAGCTAGAAATGACATTTAAGGGGTCTCTAGATAGCACAGTGGAAGAACGCCAAGCTGAAGTCAGGAGGACTTGACCTCAGACATTTCCTAGTAGTGTGACCCAGGGCAAGTCACTTAACCTCAATTGTCTAGTCCTTACTGCTCTTCTCCCTTAGAATCGATACTTAGTATTGATTCTAAGAGAGAAGATATGAGTTAGAAAAAAATAGCACTTAAAAGTGTCTGGGTCAGAAATGCATCATTTTATATAGCAGTGTACCATACAGATGACTTAGAACATCCTTGGCAAAGGTTTTTGAGTTGAGTGCACAGAGGGCAAATTCAAGCTGTCTATGAGCTCCCTGCCTCCCCCCACCTTGCCCCTCCCTCCCTGCCCTGCCCCCCCCCCCTCATTACCTGATAAGAGTGGAGGGAAGAAGTGCTTGCTTTGGGTGGCTGGACAGAGGGGCAGGGAACACATGTTCTTAGGTGCTGGGAAGAGAGGGAACTGAGCCACTCCCCAATCACCCACTGGGCACACGTGTTAATACTTCGGAACACTGGCTCAGAATGTCTGTAAGAACCCTGAACCTAAACATTTGTCAGTTTTCAGATTTATGGTTTGTCTTCTTGCATAGATGTTTTGTTTCATATCTGGAAACAGGCTGAAGGTTAGGGATTTATACTGTGATCCCAATAGTTGGTATTCTTTGTTCCCGGTGCCATATGAATATCTTTTTTTGTGTGTGCAAAGCCTGCACTTAGAAATCTGTACTCTGCTATTATCCATTTGTGTTTGAGATTATTCCTAGTGATTTCTCTCTGCTCTTGGGGAGTAGTTGTGGTTGTAAACTCAGCATCTTTTAATAGTGCCCTTACCTTCACATTCTCTGAATTTTGGTGCTTTGGGACACCAGCATCTCATTTATCAGTCTTGTTTGCATAGATTAGTGCTCACTTGTCTACATAATTGGGTGAGATGAAATATGATAAATGGCCATGTTCTCCTGTGGAAGGCTGTACCACTTTGGGATATTTGGGATTAAGAAGGTGAGAAAAACAGAATGGCACTATACTTTGTGAATAGTTTCTTTGTGTGTATTTCCTTAGCAGTGTTTGGGAATTTGCTTCCTAATTCCTGAAGTTGGGAGGAATAAGATGGGACTGGGAAGGGCACAAGAAATTAAGGTATAGTATTATAGAGTTATAAGGAGCTTGAAGATCTCATTTAGTTTGACCTCTTTGCTTAACTTTTTTTTAATTAAAAAAAATTATTTTCTCCCCCTACCACTCCTGCTGGGGGAAAAAAGAAAAAGAAAGCCTTTATAACAAGCAAAAGTTCTCATGTTATCCATGGCTAGAAATAGGTCACATTCTATATACTTAATCCATCTTCCCTGTCAAAAAAGCGAGGGGATTCTTTGTTATCGGTCCTCTGGAATCGGAGTTGATCATTGTTCTTGGGTCTTTCAAAATTGTTCATTTTTACAATTCAGTTCCAGCTTAGAGATGAAAAAGTGAAGTCCTTTGCTCAAGATCAACCTTGCTCATTAGTGACAGATTCTTATTCCAGTTCTCTTCATACCTCACCATGCTTCATACTGGTTTTGCTGGATTGGTCATTTCCTTCTCTTCTCCATTTAAATCTCTGCAGAAGGCATAGGCTATAGGGAGAATTTCAGCTTAAGTCATACTAATGGTCCAGAGCAGCCAGCCTTCTATCTCTATGGTACATACAGGTTGTCCCCAAAGTCTTCATGCGGGCATTAGCTATTAAAGCGTAAAACTTAGCTTTAGCTTAGCACAGTTTTGAGCTAAACTGTTGCCTTTTGGGACACCTTGTATCATGCTACAAGGGGAAAATTGCCATTTCTTGTTGGGATAGCCTATCAGCCAGACTCAGAAGTGCTCTTTGAAACTACCAAAATGCTGAGTAGGTCACTGAATGGCCATGGGCAAACTTGTCACGTTGAAAGTTTAATTAAAGATCCCTAGGAAATGTGTATTATTGCATGCATTATTGTAGGCAGCTGGTACCCTGGGCAAGAGGCAGAGGAGCATGTGAATTAAAACGCTTACAAAAACAACTTGGTACTTTCTAAGGATTTATATTCCTTACTAGGGCTGAATAATAAATTTCAGTATAGCTACAGCTGGTGTGTTTTATTTATATCAAACCTTATAAAATTCCATGATACGTCCTCACATATATTGCATTATGGGATATATGACTTTTCTTTTCCAAGTGCTTTTTCACTGTAACTGGTTTGCTCAGATGGGGTGGTTTCATTCTAGAGAGCTTAGAGTACAGGCATTCCTCATCTGTGGGCCCTCTGGAGTTCTCAGCATTGCCATTTCATGGCGTTACAAAGGAAAGGTGAAGAAGTATTCTGTGGTGCCTGTTCAAAGGCAGAGAGAAACTCAAGCCCTGATGCTGGTGTCTCAGAACGGCCATGTGCTTAGCCATGCTCTGCCCAATAAAATGCAGCCTGGCCAGACTTCTCTGGATCAATTTAGAAACTGACCTTTTACAAAGTATGCAGATCTCTTATAGGGGCTGGATTAGTCTGGGGAGGAATTCCCACCTCCCTGCATGGGATCCAGATTGCATTGCCAACATCTTATGACTAGTCTTTGAGCCTCCCTCTCTCCCTCTTCTCAGGCAGTGGACACCTAGATGTGGATTTTATTCCTGTTCCACAAATGAAGCTTTAAGTCTGAGCATCTGTGGCAGCCTTGTTTCCCATAACCAAGAAATCTCTGCCAATAATCCATTCTCAATTAACTGGAATTTTTGGTCATCAGAAGGTTTTGGCTAATTGAAGTTTAACTGAAAACCTATTTAAAAAAAAAATCAATCTTTGCTGTCAAAAGTCTTCCTAAGATGGGGCAGCTAAGTGGCTCATTGGATAAAGAGCCAGACCGAGAGACCGGAGATCCTGGATTTAAATCTGTCCTGAGACACTTCCTAACTGTGGGACCCTGGTCAAGTCACTTAACCCCCATTGCCTAGCCCTTACCAATTTTCTACCTTGGAAGAGGTACTTAGTATCAATTCCAAGACAGAAAGAAGGTAGTAGTTTAAAAAAAAAATCTTCCCCAAATATCTTCCATATCAAGTCTATTAAATCTAATTGATTTTTTCTACTAGTAAAGCTAGTCTCCTGTCTTTTCCCTGAATATAAACATACCCTGTTCATTTCAATGTCTGTACCCTTTACTCATATATAATCCATCTGAAACACTTTCCTTCTGGCCTTTCACTAAATAAATCCTATTAAGGTCTAAAACAAATTCCACCTCCCCCATGAAGTCTTTCCTGATTAATCCATTTCATGGAGCTCTTTTCTTTGTCTGGTCTGAAGTATGGTTTGTTCTACTCATTCTTACACTTGCAAAGACAGCTTTGTATTGTAACAAGAGAGCTAGCTTTGGGGACAGGAATAGGTATTAAAACACCTGCAAAAATCTAGGGAAACGAATTTGAATCCTGCCTGTGATACAAACTGGCTGATAACTCCGGGCAAGTCATTTAAGCTCTCAATATTTTAGGCAGTTCTTTAAGACTACAAATTGTAAAGAAAATGCCAATTCAACTTTGCCGATAGATTTTGCTCGCGCTCAAAAATTCTGCATGGGAAAGAAAATGCTGGTCCAGTCCTTATCCCCTACTGTAGCTGTATCAAACCCATGGCACTGTGCAGTTCACAGCACACCCAAGTGTGTCTAGAACCCAATTAAAGCAGCTCATGTCTGATTTTAATGTTTGTATTTTTAAAAAAGAGGAAATAAGCATGTGTGGTTTTCTAAGTCATGTGACTTGCAGGGATCCTCAGTTACCGCTACCTACTTTTATTTGACAATTGCCCTGCAGAACTTGTAACTTGCATACTAGGGTATTAAAACTGAATATACAGGTAAGACTTCTCCTACAATTAGTTCATGTGAGTTAGTGTTCATCCTCCAGCTTGATTGTAAGCTTCACTAAGGGTGGAGGTCATGTCTTTTATATCCTCCCAGAAAGTTTAAAGAATATTGAAGAACATGCTGGGCTCAGAGTCCTCAACATTTTCCAGAGACATCTAAACCTTTCTTTCCTAAAAGTCTTAAGATGACCAGGGCATGGGATTAGGGAGATGTTTGCCACCTTGGGAAGTTCATCAATGGGTTTGGGGGGGGGGGTAGGCGGTGGTCTGTATGTTGTTGGAGACCAGAGTTGTCAGTCTCTGTCATGCCCTTTTCCTTGAAGGAAATGCCAGTATATTTTAGAAAGGGGAATATAATAGCAACAGCCATTCCTATAATCTTTCATGTTGGGCTCCAGGGTCAACCAGGTGATCCTAAAGAACCTGAAGGGCAGTCTAGGGTTAGGTATTGAGTAAATAAGTACATGTTAATTGATTAGTGCTTCTAATCCTCCATTTCAAACATGGGTTTTTTATTGTACTAGTTTTTTGTTATTGATGATTGGAAGTGAATCTCACTTCATCTCAAGAAATCTTCTGCTATAGTGTTTCTTTTTATTATTATTATTATTATTATTATTATTGTTATTATTATTATTATTATTATTTACTAACTGATTTTTTTCACCCTATTTTGAAAGTTCCCTTTTGTAGAAAAAGAATCTTCTTAATTGATGGTGTTGGTTAGGTGAGTTCCATTTAATCAAAGTTTCACATTAATTGTGCAAATTGTCACCTCTCCTCAGTTGTGTATTGTTCTCTTCTGGCTCCTGCACTCCCTTTAGTGTCTTCATTTCTGGTTTTCCTTGATCAGAATCCTGATTTATAGACAAGTAGGATGTTTTCAGACTAAATGCTAAGATGTTAGTCAGCCTGACTGTGTGACTGCCCTACTGTCCAAAGAAAAAGATCATTTGAAGAGGTAGCACTCACAGAATACTAGACTACAATTAGACAAGCCTAGGCAATTAAACTTATCAGACTCAACTTAATCTTTTATCCTGCCTATTTTAAAATTATTTTTACTACTAAGTATACGCAAGGATGAAGGAGAAGACTTGTGGCAATGCATTTCATCCTTAATATTTCAGTACTTCCATTAGATTGTAAGCTACTTGTATCTCTTGCTTCTTTTATAACATCTAGCAAATAGTAGGTACTTAATAAATATTTATTGATTAATTGATTATCATCTATCAGTGGTCCTTTGGATTCTATAGAGAAATGGAAAGATGGGTCATTTCTTTTTTTTTTTCAAACTCTTCCCTTCAATTTTAGGATCATTACTATATACTGGTTCCAAGGGCAGAAGAGTGGTAAGGGCTAGGCAATGGGGAGTTAAGTGACTTACCCAGGATCACACAACTAGGCAGTGTCTGAGGCCAGATTTCAACAAGATGGGTCATTTCTAAGAAGCATGAAATTAATATGATTGGTAGATTGGTGGAAGCTACAAAGTAATTTGGTGAAATGGGTATCCTTTTCTGAAATATGTCCAACATCCAAAAGGGAAGTTTGTTTTTGCTTTACTATGGCTTTATTTTTCTTTTTCCAGTGGTGGGGGGGCAGGGGTAGAGAAGGGAAATCAAGGGGGATACATATATATGGCAAAAGAAAAGAAAAAAGAAAGGGTCATTGAAGCATCTTTTTTTAAAAAATGCCCAAAAGAGAATAGAAGGAAGGCCAAAAAGAAGTATAGACAAGCTAGAAGGCTTTAAAAGTTACAGGTTGAATTTATTGTATACTTAAAAAAAAGTAAGCTGTATATATTAGAGATGTATAGTTTTCTGTACATTCCTCTTTTTCTATTTAACTATGTATATAGAAATGTCCATTTAGTTTGGTGTTTCCAAGTTATGAATAAAAATAGATGAATTTTAAAAATAAACATTTAAAAGTCATGTCTGCACTGAAGAAAATTATTAGAATTTCTCAGAACCAAATTGGCCTGGACTGGAGATAGAGGTGGCAAGGGGAAGAAGTATAACATGCACGTCCTCTCCTCCATTCCTCAAATAAGAATCTATCTTTATCTGTTTTAGATAACATGGACAGAACAATCTGATTTTTTTTAAAGCTTTTAACAGAAAACAGATGTGGCATCCGAGCAAAAGAGGTTTCATAAGCCAAATCCTGCATCTGGCTTTCCATGTACAATTTCCACTGACTCGTTTAGGATTTAGATGTGCATGGCCAAAGGCAGACATTGGCTCATTCTATTTTAGAGCCAACTGGCCAGATTGTTATTTTGTGGAATGCTGAGGGGACATAGTCTCCACCCTTGTTGATATAAGCCTGTAGACTTGCTCTTTGGAATAAGAAGATGCCTGCCAGGAAGAGGCACCTAATGGAAGAAGGGAGAAAGGGATGGGGGCGGAGGGGGGGGTGGCACCTCTTAGTATTTATACTTAGTGACGTTTGAGTCACTCCATTGTCTTCTCCAGAGACTGCATGCTTCCTATCCCCCTTTACTCATGGACAAATCTGGCCTTCAAGGTGATTACAGGAAGTATTCTGAGCCAAAATCTGCAGTTTCTCCACTCCTGGGATTGGTAATGACGTCACTGAGCATAAGCATCATCCCAAATGGAGTAGGATCTATTGTCTGCCTTCTCTTGAGTCTATTCCTCCCTGGTGCACCTGTTGGCAGTCTTCATGCAGGAATTCACAATTCCTTTTTTTTTTCCCCCAGTGACAAAAGACCTTTTTAGAAGCTCAAGGAAAAAATGTATTTCGAGAGTCTTCTGTTCACAATAAATTGTGGCTTGAGTTCTAAAGCTTAGTATATGAAGTATTCCATTGCAGTATACCTAAAAGAGTTGCCCATTGGCTGTTTCCAACTCTTATTTCTTGGTGAGAAGATATCTTTATAAATCTGTAGCCATACACTCCACCTGGGATTCCCCTGACAGGCTTCCTGTCATTGGCCAAGTCATATTGTTTAGTGCTTCTGTTGTTACTGTCTGCACAGAAAGCCACTGTAGAGGCTGAATTGAAAAAGAAGGAAAACTCAGAAACTGAAATTTATACCCCAAGTTCTGATTGAGCCCATTCACCTTTTTGTCTTTTGTTTACAAACTTTTCAGAAGCATATAGAAGGGGCAACTAGAGTGGATGGAGTATCAGGATATGGGTTCAAATCTGGCCTCAAACAATTCCTAGCTATCTTTCTGTATATGGAAAAAAAATCCATAAAATGGTCTGACCATAATCATCTAGCCTAGTGATATCAATCATATGTCGTCAAATAAATAGGGCCTGCTAATCTGTACATTTGACTTTGTTTTAAAATGTAACAAAAATAGACGTATTATTGTATTTTTTTATTTATTTCATTCATATTTTTCAATTTCACTTTACTCTGCTTTGGGCTGTACTAGGGATGTGTTGTGGGCTGCATGCAAACTACATGTTTGATACCTCTGGTCTAATCCAACACTTTTATTTTATTTTTTTTTTAAACCCTCACCTTCTGTCTTGGAGTCAATACTGTGTATTGGCTCCAAGGCAGAAGAGTGGTAAGGGCTAGGCAATAGGGGTCAAGTGACTTGCCCAGGGTCACACAGCTAGGAACACTTTTATTTTTTTAAGAGTTAAATAGTAGCTAACATGAACCAGGCACGAGTGCTAAGTGCTTTTCAATTATTATCTCATTGGATTCTCACAACAACCCTGGGATGGAGGTGCTGTTGTTGTCCCCATTTTACATACGAGGAAACTGAGGTAAACAAAGGTTAAATGACTTGCCCAGGGTCACACAGCTTGTAAGTGCTTGAGACTTGATTTGATTGAGGTCTTCCTGACTCCAGCCCTGGTGCTCTATCCAATAAACCATCTAATTGCCTAAGTGACTTGTCCAAGGTCATACAAGCAATAAAAGGCATTTATCCAGAACTCAGTTTTAATCCTAGATACAAATCTGTTTTTTTTTAATGTAGCATCTATTTCCTTGACATATTTTTTTAACTTTATCTTCCATCTTAGAATGAATACAGTGTATTGGATTCAAGACAAAAGAGTGGTAAAGGCTAGGCAATGGGGTCACATAGTTAGAAAGTGCCTGAAGCCAGATTTGAACCCAGGGTCTCCTGTGTCTTGGCCCAGCTCTCAATCCACTTAGCTACCTAGCTGCTCCTTTGACATCTTAACATAGTATACAAAAAATAATTGAATGTTTCAGGATCATCATTAGCCACGTAAATTATAACACTGTTCTGAAATATAGTATCATCTTCTTAGGGTCTGAAGTATGTATGGCTTTTGCCCATACATTAAAAAGCCCCAGATGACTGTGCTTTAAAAATTCTTGTGTTTGCATGGTTCGATGGAGATATAGTTGGGGATGTAGCCTCTAAACAATCACCCTGATGCAAATATTAACCATATGCAAATAGGTCTTGATCAATGACACATGTAAAGCCCAGAGGAATTGCTCATTGGCTACAGGAGGGGGTTGGGGAGAGGGGAGGGAAAGAACATGATTCATATCCTAAATCAATTAATTAAATAAATGAACTTAAAAAAATTCTTGTGTTTGGTCTCAATGATTTTTATCTCTTCCTACATTTATCACGTGCTGTCAGTTGTCACTTCCCAATCTGTCAGTGTGCCTCTTTCTTCATCCTTCTCTTTCTTGCAATTGAGGATAATAAGATTTAGAATTGAAAGGGCCATTAGAGATCATCCAGTCCAATGATGTTAAACACAAATAGAAACTGTATATAAGGATCCCTTCAGGCTGAATATTGACTTCGTTTTAAAATGTAATGTTATTTTTGTTTTATTGTATTTTTACTTATTTATTACATATTTTCCAATTACATTTTAATCAGACAGCATTAGTTGGGGCATCCAGTGTTTGATTGCCCAGTTCTGGTCCATCTCCCTCCTTTTGGTGAGGGGGAAACTGAGGCCTAGAAGAGCAGAAAATAAATTGAATCAAGTTACACATTTGAACCAGGATTCCTATCCAAGTTTCTCCAGTACAGATCTTGTGTGTTGCTTCATCTCTGCTCTGGGTCAGTGGCACCCAGTAAACAAGCATTTGAGAACTACATAAAAAAATAGGAACTAAAAAGGCTTTGGGTGAGGGCCTGAAGAGATCTGCTGTGAAAGATCTCTGCTTGTATTTTTTCAATAGCTTGTTACATTGGTTGGGGTTCCTCAGAGGCCTTTTTGCTTATTTTCAGGCTTTTGCCTGTGTTCTGTATAGCTGAAATTGCTGCATTGCAAAGTATCCTAATATGTCAAGGAAGGTGCTACTCTTAGTTTGTGTTTGGAGGGAAGAGAATAGGAGAGAGCTATAGAGAAGTAGACTACATTTTCTACTGTGTCTCTGCTGAATTCTCCTAATTATTACAGTTCTGAGGTGTCTCTGGGATAGCAAAAAAAAAGCAAAGTAAACATGAACAACTCAGAAAGACAGCTATTGCACAAGTGTAAGGTATTCTTCTTCTGTTTACATTTCATTACCAAGAGCTGGTGATTAGTTAGTTTAATATTGATCACAGATGTTAGTGAACCGAAAAGCTGTTTGAACTTGGCTCTCTAGTATGAAATTCTAGATCAGAGAAATTTAAATGCATTTGGGAAATACAAACAGTTTCATTTTAATAGTCCTTATTTAAAAGTACAACGTGTTTTTGGACAGATGAAGAAAGAGGATCATTGGTTCATTGACTAATTGTTTTTACTTGCTCGTTATTAATCTCATTATCTTACAAGATTGCATTTTTATGGGTTCTCTTGTCTTAGACATACTCTTCTCTTGTTGGACAGCAGGGCCAAGGGCTCCACATCCTCTATATGAAGAAGGTTTCAAAGCAGTCTTTTCCCCATTTACTACCAGCTAGGCTGCTTTTGACCTTCTTTGGACTTCTCCATCTTGCCCTCAGAGCAAGCACTTTCTCTCCCTCTTCCTTCCTTCACCCACCATTGTCATCATTCTTGTGTGTTTTGTTCCCTCCCCATTTATTTACATCTCCATTGCCTTTTTGCATTTATTTGCATCCCTTGGTTCTTCTCCCTTGTAAACCTCAAAATTTCTCAGACTTATGAATGTTAGGGGTTTCTCCCATTGGGGAATCTTCTACTTAAAAAAATTCCTTAGCAGATGGTGAGAACTCTACTTGAGTGTGGGGGCTTCTAGCTATGGGAGTGTCCCTGCTCCACCCTACTTAAGACTGCTTTAGGACAGAAACGGCTTGCTAAACAATGAAAGTACTTTGATCCATGCTTATGGAAGGGACAGGAAGTTCTTTGAGTCCTGAGTGTCTTAGAATTGATACAATGGGATACTAAGTACCTATAAAGGTGGGGTAACTTGTAAACTACTTCAACCTAAAAGGGTGATAACTTATTCAGAGGTTTTTTCTTAATGAAATTTGTCGACACAGCAGCATTTTTTTCTGACTTACTAAAGAGATTAAAACTACTCAGCTGTGAATTCAAAATGGGCGGTCCTTTAGAAACATCTATAGTGATTGGTAGATGTAAGGACTTAGGGGAGGTGACATAGGAGATTTTGCCCTTAAAAATAAGAGCTCAGAGAAGAGCTGGATCTGATTCTGAGGGAACTCATTTTGAGAAGACTCATTCTGAGGATCTCAATTTCTGACTCTCATTCTGAAGGAGAGTTCCTTGAGGAGCTCCTCTGAGGGTCTCTGTCCCTCTGGGGTAGGAGCTCTGGAGGCTCTTGAGAGAGGCCCTTTGAAACAATCTCTGGCTGGAAGACTCTTTGAGGAAGGATGCTGGCCTGGTGTTACTAGTATCCTTGTTTAGTCAGACCTTGTGGTGAGTGTTAAAAAACTGACTGATTTCTCTTTTAAGACTCAGGTCTAGGCCATATTGGCTTGAGGCCCTTCATACTTATTCCTTTCTTACTCTCTCTCTCTTTCTTTGATTACTCATTGTATTGTTAATTAAAATCTCTATAAAACCCAATTGACTTGGGTATTTGAATAATTGGGAATATTTCCCTGGCGACCACCTTATATTTGATTTTAAAACCCAAGACACTGTAGTGAAACATATTTCTGTGGTCAAATTTACTCACCCTCTCTTATATCTATCACAATTTATAACTTCCACCATTTTAACTCACTACAGTTTAAGACCTCAACCATTTTAAATCTCCACCCTTCAGCCAGTGACTGGCATCACTGCAAACAAGTCTCTCCTTGCCCAGCTCCTGAAATGGCCTTCTCTGAGCTCACCTGCATCTGCTCAGCCCTCAGCCTTCACAATGATGAGGTCAGAGTAATGAAGGATAAAATTCACGTCCTCATTAAAGCAGCAGGTGTGAACATCGCACCATTCTGGCCTGGATTGTTTGCCAAGGCCCTAAATAGTGTAAACTTTGGAAGACTCTGCAATGTAGGAGTTGGTGCACTTGCTCCAGCAGCTGGCCATGCTACCCCTGCTGAGGACAAGAAGAAAGAAGAAGGAAAAAAGAAGAATCAAGGAGTTTCATGATGACATGGGCATTGATCTGTTTGACTAAATATTTTTTGTAACATTGAATGAAAAGCTTGATTCAACTAAAAAAAATAATAATAGTATCTGGAGGCTTCTGCAGCAATTTAATTCCACCCAGCTTGAGCATGAGATCCCCAAGATTGGGTGGTATATAGTCCTTTTGCTCGTGGCCCTCATGATGGAATGATTGGAGTCAACTCAGGAGTGATGTTAATGAATTTAACTAGAAATAGAAATACATATTTCAAGAATAGCACAATTCCAAGGGGCTTGGCTTGGGAGGACATGCTGTACCCAGAATTATAACGTGTGGGGAGACAAGGATTTACTGAATATTATTTTTTACTTTAACCTAGAGTGACTCTATGTGTTTCTGTGCCAGTGGAATTACAGGCTGGACCACCACATGTACGGCAGTAATTGTAAAAGAGGAGAACAAGATGGTGTGTCTGTTCTTAATGGTAACTGAGGTGTCTGTCATGACAACAAGCAACCAACTCTCAAGGCATTAAATGAAGTGAGATATGATTTTCTTCCCTTTCAAGACAATCTTTTTCAATAACCTTCAGTTGAACATTTTGGAACTCTACATACTTTTCAGTGGCACAGTGCCTGGCACATAGTAGGCACATATGTAGCCAAATATTGCTTATCCACAAGTGCATGCACCATTTCTGAAATCGCTCCTGGGAAATTTGTTATTTCAGTCCCATTTCTCTCTGCCTCTTAACTTTGTTTTTGTTTCAGGCATTTCAATTGTGTCTGACTCTTCATGATCCCATCTGGAGTTTTCTTGGCAAAGATACTAGAATGGCTTGCCATTTCCTTTTCCAACTCATTTTAAAGATGAAGAAACTGAGGCAAATAGTCTTAAGTGACTTGCTCAGGATCACACACCTAGTAAATGGCTAAGGTCAGAATTGAACTCATGAAGATGGGTCTCCTTGACTCCAGGCTTGCCACCCTATCAAGTGTGTCACCTAGCTTTACGCATACCTTTTAACTTCAGAGCAAATTCTTCCCAGTTATAGAATCAGGAGTATCAGAGCCACAGGGATGTAAAGATCATACGAGTATAGATTTCAAGTTAAAAAGGACCTTAAAGGTCATCTAGTCCAATTCCTTCATGTTGCCAATGAAGATGTATAGTGATTTGCCCCAAATCACAAATCCTGAAATGGATTTGAAACAATACCTTGCTGGTAAAATGTCTGACAACCTGGATAACCTGCTTTTTAGTTTATATTATTAACATTCCCTCCATTACTTTATTCAGACTAGAAATTGACAAAGCAATAAATCAAACCTTAAGTTTCTAGCATGTGCCCATTTCTGAGGTGTAATTTGACAATTGCCTCTGACCAACCTGCTCCCACACAGCCCTGGTTTAAGTTTGGTCCTCTGACACTGGAGGCAAAGCTTTTTCCTGTTTCAAATCATCCAACCTGATTCTGGATCCATGTTTTAGATAGCTGGGATCCCTTCTAGGTAATGTAGAACATAGAGACTATGATTTCTAAGTAAATAAGGCATAACTAAAAGACATTCCAAATTCATACAAAAATGATTTTGAATCCTCTAAGATTTGTGATTATCTTTACCAGTGTTCCTCTCTGTGGATGTGTGCAAATTAATTAGGAACCAACTGGACACAAGGGTTTCCCCTCCCTCCTCTTTCAATAGTGCAAATCAGCTCACCAGAAATTTAATATACACCTGTTTTGTGCTCTAATGGTTACAAAAACAAAAGGAAAGCAGTCCTTCAGCTTACAGTCTACTAGCAGCAAAGTTGCTCAGTGGATAGAGAGAGCACTGGGCCAGGAGTCAAGAAGACCTGAGTTCAAATCCATCCTTAGACATTTACTAGCCATATGGTCCTAGGCAAATCATTTAATTTGTCTGCCTCAGTTTCCTCCTCTGAAGAAAGAGGATAATAATAGTTCCTTGGATGGTTCTGTTGGCAGTATAGATAGAATAACGAAGACTTTATCTTCCTGAGTTTAAATCTGACCTCAGACAGGAGTTGTGTGACCCAGGGCAAGTCACTTAATCTTCTTTGTCTCATTTCCCACATCTGTAAAATGAGCTGAAGAAAGAAATGGCAAATCATTCCAGTATCTTTGCCAAGAAAACCCCAGATGGGGTCCAGAAGAGTCAGGTATGGCTGAAAAATGACTGAACCACAAAAACAATTCCTATTTCCCAGGATAGTTATGAGGATCAAATGAGATAATATCTGTAAGGCCTTTCACAAACTTGAAAGCTCTGTATCAATACTACTGCCAGCTACTAGAGGGAAACAAAAGACATGTAGAAGTATGAATGATACTACTTATAATAGTTACATATTAGCATACTATATGTTAATTATTACATATATCATGATAATGTCATACAGTAGGACTTTGTTTTACATGACCTAAGGTCCTTTGTTTATTTGATAACCATTTGATAAAAATATTTATTATTTAATTATTTAATAAGTATTTTTTTTTATTTGAAAATACCTACGTGCTTCACCACTTTTCTTAGGCTAATCTGAGCCACCAGCATCACTGCTCTTGTACTCTGGGGCCATTA
Organism: Monodelphis domestica; assembly: GCF_027887165.1. NCBI lineage: Eukaryota > Metazoa > Chordata > Mammalia > Didelphimorphia > Didelphidae > Monodelphis > Monodelphis domestica. The sequence goes on along the minus strand of NC_077233.1, from coordinate 234,476,694 downwards.
TTAATAACTAATAGTGTGAATCAAAGAGAAGCACCACTGTGATGACACAACTTGTTACAAGTGAGAACTCCAGACAAAAACTGATGCTGGAGCCAATGTTTAGTGCAAAACAAAGTAATGACTCACTAATGCTTTTCAGACTGAGAATGAGTGTAATTGGGAATATTGCTGCAAGAATTTATGCTGCTTGGGAAAAGAGTGCAGATTTAGTGTGCAATTAAAAAATTTTATTTTATGTATTTCTCTGTATTTAACATTTCTGTATTTAATATTTTCTTTATTTTTCTATTGCCAATCACATCTACCCAAATAGACATGTGTTGAGTTAACATAAAATGAAATTCGACTATAATATAATAACATTTATATATGTTATCTCCTTTGGTTATCACAACCAACATAGGAGATAGGTACTGTCATCATTGCCATTTTACAGAGGAGGGAACCAGCTGAGAGGTGTTAAGTTGCCCAAGGTCATACTGTGGCTTAGTGTTTGAGGCTGAATTTGAACTCAGCTCTTTGAGCCTCTAAATCTCCTCTCTATTTATGTAAATATCAACAAAATAAATGCCAAGCAATTTTGGGATTTGATAAGAGCATTGAGGGCGTGCTATAAGGGATGGGATTAAATTGAAGGGAAATCCTAAATAAAATCAGGAAAAAAAAAATATATATATATATAACAGTTTACTTCCTCGTGAGAAAGAGCAGTCTCTTTCAGAAGGCGAAGTTGCATCCATGACTCAAGGGTCTCATTGGGCGCCATCACACTTCACGTCCCACATGCTTCCTGAGGAGTCCAGGACTGGTGTGCTTGGGAAATAAAAGGCAACAGAGATGACTGAATACCAAGCTTTAGTTAAATAATTTGCTGTTTATGGTTTCTCTGTTTATGAATCAGTTAAAAGCCCTTTTAAGTGAAATTGGATCGACTACAAAGCGTTGGTTTCATGTATTTCCCTCGCAGTTTAATCAGCGTGATCCAGCTGCTGGAGCTGGGAAAGCAGAGCTGGGTTTTTAATTATCCCTGCTTTGCCTGAGTTCGGAATTCCCAGTCGTGCAGTCTGGGAAAAGATGCCAAAAACCGCATTGTTCTTTAATTAGCTGTTGTAATTGTTTTAGTCTAATCTCCCTGATTAGGAGCAGCATTAACTACAGCTGTAAGAAGAGGCCTGCCCCCTTTGTGCTGCCCTAGTAAACACAGTCTTCTCACTTCTGGGAAGGGACAGAATAGAAAATCAATTAGAACTCAACCAGTGTTGATTGGAAAATGATAAAGATCAGCCACCATGAAGCCGAGATGGCCGAGGCGAGGTGCTTTATGGACCCTGTTGCTGCTGAAGAGTCCAGTTCTGGGAGAAAACCCACACCAGTGGCCTCCCTGTTAGAGAGAAGCATTTGAGGAAGGCTGACATGAAACAAACGGGCTATGGAAGCTTCCTGCAAGGAGGGGATCGCTTTCGTCCTTGTATTTGTGTCCCCAGTGCCTGTGCAGGCAGTAGATGGTTCACCAGTACTTGCTGATGGCTTCCTGCCGGCAGAACCACAACTGAGGGAGGATGACCAGGCATTGCTCCCAGGCCCATGAATCTAGAGGATGCTGGAATTACAGTTTGCTGATGGAACTTGGCAGTTCTTCATCAGCATAGAAACAAGAGAACTTAGCATCTAGTTAGCAAGAATAATGACTTAAAATAGGAAGCTATGGGGCAGAGGTAGGCTTCTCCTTTTTGCCTACCTCCATCCCTAATTAGCTGAGAGTGCTTCATGCCACTCACTTACCCTGTGCAAGAGAAAAAAAAATTCCTAGGTGGTATTTTGCAAAATACCCAGCTAGGTTATTTCCACACTTTTGTCTCTTGTTTTTTTTTCTTTCGCCAAACCTTTATCTTCCCCCTTAGAGTCAATAGTGTGTATTAGTTCAAAGACAGAAGAATGGTATGGACTAGGCAATGGGGGTCAAGTGGCTTGCTCAGGGTCACTTAGCTGGGAAGTGTCGGAGTCAAATTTGAACTCAGGACCTTCTGTCTATAAGCCAGGCTCTCAATTCACTGCACCACCTAACTGCTCCCTACCTCCATAGTTTTTTTTATATTTAAGTAATTTCTTAACCTTTTCAATTCCTTTGCCTTCCCCAGTGGGATCTTCCTCACTTTGACATATCCCAGTAAGAACTGACCTATATCATCTCACTTGAGTCACAAAAGGCATATTTCAATTCAGTTAGGCTAGACCCCTGTTGACAAACCTATGGTGTGCTTGCCTGGAGGGAATTGCTCCCCTCTCCCTTTCCACTGAGCCTAGGGACATTTTCTCACATCATAAGCTCTTCTGTCCAACAGCCCAATGCTTCCTCTCTCCCCTTTCTGAGGTAAAGGGGCAGCTTGGGTTGCATCTTGGGCACTCATTCTCCAAAAGGTTCACCATCACTGGGCTAGACCTTTGGGATTACAGAGGTATAAACAAATAAAAGACACTGGTCCTGGACACGAGCTGCTGATCAAATTAGAGGATGTGCTAGATACATAAATCAAAAAAAATAAGGAAGATTATAATGCAGGTAAAGCAGAGATCTAGACAAAGTATAGTTAAGACAGTGTGAGAAAGGAGATCTCATTTTCTTCTAGGGAAATCAGGGAAGATTTCCTGCATGAGGTGGCACTTGAACTGACACTAAAAGAAGAGAGAGATTTCACCAGGCAAAGATGTGGAAAAAGTGAATGAAATCCAGGCATTTCTGAATTCAAATCTGGCCTCTGACACTTACTAGTGTGACTCTGGGCAAATCGATTAACCTCTGTTTGCTTCAGTTTCCTTATCTATAAAATGGGAAGAATAGTACCTCTCTCCTGGGGTTATTGCAGGGAGTAATGAGATGTTAACTATAAAGTGCTTATCATAGTGTCTGACACATAGTAAGTGCTATAAATATGTTAACAATTTCTATTTTATGAGATACAAAGATGAGACCTGAGACTGGTGAAAGATTCAAAAAGTCCAACAGAATTTATTTTTTTAAAGTTATTTAAACCCTTACCTTCCATCTTAGAATCAATATTGTGTATTGATTCAAAGGCAGCAGAGCAGTAAAGGCTAGGCAGTGGGGGTGGGTGGGTTAAGTGAGTTGCCCAGGGTCACACAGCTAGTAAGTGTCTGAGGTCCAATTTGAACCTAGGACCTCCTGTCTCTAGTTCTGGCTCTCAGTCCACTGATCTAATAGCATTTATTGAATAGAATCATGCTAAGTGTTCTAAAGCAGTGTTGCCAGATTGAAAGAGAAACAAGGTCATCTAATCCATATATAATGATCCTATGAGTAGCAGATTGGCTTAATTTGCAAATGTAACATTATTTATGTTTTATTGCATATTTATTTATTTTGTTAAGTTAGGAGATAGCCAGCAAGTTGCATGTTTGACACCTCTGTTCTGGGGAATACAAAGAAAGTCAAGAATAAGATTCCTATTGTAAGAATACTGACTCATCTATTATTCTTGGAGTGCAGAAACAGTGGAATTTGATGCTACACCTAAAGGCAAGAATCAACTTAGCCTACTTTGGGGCCATAATATTACCAGCAGCCATTATTCCCTCATTATCTCACTGGTTCAGGCCAACTTTCCTATTCCATCATATTGATAGACAGATTGGTAGAACTCCATACACTGGGGAATGCACTGACAGGGGAATGCACCCTCTGGTGAAACACCCAAGTGATTGTTGAAAGGAGAGGACAAGATTCTAATTTTTTCAGCAACAATTGGGTCATACATTCCTGTTGATGTCCAAACTGTAAAAACTTGGTGATGTTTGATTCAAAAGCAATCTGCCGGATCTACAAAAGGATGAATCTCAGTGTTTAGTCACTCATCACTGCTCTTAAAGAATTTTCATTGAGAAGATCACATATGAGTAAAAATAATTGTAGAATAACCTATGCATCCCACTATAATTAAGTGCTAAAACTACTAATATAAGCAGTGAATACAGAAATAGGTTAAAAAAAAGGAAAGCTCTCTGAGGACCAGAGTTAGTAGGGGTATAACGAGTCATTCAGTCAATTAGCATTTATTAAACAGATTAAGGCATGGAGCTAAACCAGGGGGTTACAAAGAAAGACAAAAGGCTGATTTGTACTCTCATTGAGCTTACAGTCTAGTGGAAGAGACAACATGTAAACTAGACACAAACAATATATATACAGAATAAATTAGGGATAGTCCCAGAGGAAAGACAGTAAGATTAAAGAGAACTGGTAAAGGCTTCTTGCAGAAAATGAGACTTTAGCTGAAACGTAATGGAAGCCAAGGGAGTTAGGAGGCGGAGATTATTCCAGAGAACATTCCAGTCATAAGGGACAGACCGTGGAAATATCTGCAGTTGGGAGGTAGAATATCTTCTTTGAGGAACAGTAAGGAAGCCAGTGTCACTGGATCATAGAGTTCATGAAGCAGAGGAAGAAGTAGAAGATATAAACATACTGGAAAGGTAGAAAGGGGCCAGGTTATGAAGGACCATGTTATGAAAAGCTTTACAAGCCAAACAGAGGATTTTATATTTGATCTTGGAGACGATAGGATGCCACTGGATTTTATTGAATAGGGAATATGATTAGTCCTGTACATGAAGAATAAGAATAACAGCTGAATGGAGGAATCATTGGAGTGGGATGAGATTTGAGTCAGAGGACTGGCCAGCAGTCAGAATAAGGTGTGATATGTTGAGGGCTTGCATGGGGGTGATTACAATGTCAAAAGAGAACGGTGGAGGAGGTCAGATGGAGACAAATGATGTTATGAATGTAGAAATAATAAGCCTTTACAGTGGACTAAGTATTAGAATAGGATAAGAGAGAGAGTAGGTTGTGGGCCTGGGTAAATGGGAGAGTGATTCTACCCTTGACAGTAAGAAGGAGGTTTGTACCTTTTGACTTAGTATGTCTACAAAGTCAAGAAAGCAATTTTTTTTTGTAAGAAAGAGCTGTGACAAAATTTCAAAAGTTACATATTTTCCCCCAAAGCAGTCTGCAAGCAGTGAGAAGGAGAATTTAGAAAAGAGACAGCCAACCCCTGGATAGATTGGCCATAGTTGAGATGCTTTTTGCCTACCAGTAGCTTTGCACTTTGAATTCAACTCTATTGTGCTATTTGGAAAAAAAAATTCCCCCTGTAAATGCTTCTTTTACCCTGGAGAAACATAACCTTTTTTTTTTCTATAAAAAAGAAAACCTAACACATCTAGCAGGATCATTACAAGAGGGGGCAGATACGTATCAGACCTAGTTTCTGTCTAAATACCATCAAGTGTGACCAGCAGAAAGGAAGCATTGTGGCTAAGGAGCACACCGGAGTGAAGGCTGTGAGGTGGAACAATGGAGTACTTCAGAACAGAATATCAAAGAGGTTCTTAAAGCCAGCTCTGAGTTTTAAGCTTTTCAGTCTCAAGGCACTGGGCTGATGTCATGCTTTTCCACGAGGTCATCATGGCTTCGAAGCCAGGAATAACTTCTCCCAGATAGCTTTTCCTTGCCTGGAACAGAAGTCAAGGCCTCCTTGTTTGGTCTGAGTTGTGCTTTAGGGCTGAATTTAAGGCAGTTGACTCCATTTTGGGGGTGGAAAATTTGAATTTGTCTGAGTAGTCCCTGCAAATTTTCAGAGGATCAAGGTCTGGGGTAAAGATTATCACCTCTTACCACAGTACTGATCTATAGGACACTGTCCAAGGTGCTGGGGGAGGAGTTTAACAAAGAAGTGCATAAGGCATGATCCCAAAACAAACTGAATTAAAATAACTTAAATACTCCATTCTTATCTTTTTAAAAAAAATCTTTCCAAGATGCAATACTCCATCCATCCTTGCCTTCCCATTTTTTTTGGTGACTTTCCCCCCTTATTTTCCCCATAGCTCATATAGGCTCAATCCAATGTACTAGAAGACTCCCTCAATTTCTTTTGACAATATACGGATCCCTATAGCACTTGACCTGTTTCCCTGTCGCTTCTTCCTTTTACCACATAATTGCTCCCTCTTTTTTGTCCTTTTTCTATGATGCTATTTATTTCTGCTCATCTTCAAAGTCCTTCATGCATTGTATGCTACAACTTGTTTATATCTGCCATACAACTCTTCATTTCTCTCCGTAGGATACTCAGTTTGGAAACTATTGTGTTCCATGTCTTGTAGCCATATAACACCAGTAAGAACTTAGTATTGAAAAGATAGGTCTTTGTTTATGGAAGAATTTTGCAGTCATTAAAGTTCTGCACTTTTTTTTTTAAGAGGAAATTTAGCTTCTAATTCTCCTATTCCTATAATTATAGGATTCTAGCATCACCATGTTGTCCATTTGTACTATCTGTTCCAGATTTACATGCTGATAGATCATCTTAAAACATTTTCCAGCCAACTGCATGTCATAATCTAGTGAATAGACATTCTTTATGTACTCATTTTCCCCCACATTAATTGTCAGCCTCTTTTTTTGAGTGGTTACAGATCTCTTCTCGGAGACTCTTTAATGTTCTGAAGTTATTGAAAATCAACACAATGCTGCCTTTAAACGGGAACATCTGGAAGACCTCACCACCTTAAGGGAATGCCTTTTCTTTTTCTTTCGCCCAGTGCATTTTTATTTAATTATTTCCCAATTACATGTAAACATTTTAAACATTCATTTAAAAAAATTTAGTTCCAACTTCTCTCTTGCTCTTGACACTCTCCTCTCATTAAGAAGTAGACAATTTGATATCAATTATGTATATAAAGTCACATGAAATATATTTCTATATTAACCATGCTACAAAGGAAAACAGACAAAAAAAGGGAGAAAAGTACAGAAAGTTCAAAAAGTTTGCTTCAATCTGCATTGAGTTGATCAGTTCTCTCTCTGATATCATCATGGATCCTTTGGAATTGTCTTGGATCATTGTCTTGATCAAGGTAGCTAAGTCTTTCACAATTGATCATCCTTAACAATCTTGCAATTATTGTGTACAATGTTCTCCTGTTTCTGCTCACCTCATTTTGTATGAGTTCAATCTTAAGTCTTGTCTTCCCAGGTTTTTCTGAAACCATCCCACTTGTCATTTGATGTAGGGCAGTAGTATTCCATTACAGTCACAAATTACAACTTCTTCATCCATTTCACCCTTGATGGGAGGGAATTCCTTTTCATCTTGAATTTTGTGTAAAATCTCCTCCATCACAGAGGTGGAACACTTTATTAATCATAATGTATATTTCCATTTTTGTTTTGTTTTTGCTATTTATGATTAAAGGGGTATTGAATGAGGTTATATCTATTGCTGTTTCTTTCAAGGAATCTCGAATGAGAATGAGAGTTACATTGTTAATCATCCAACCAATCAACAGTCATTTTTAAGTGCTTGTTTATTGGAACAGATTCTCTAAGATAGTGTTTTACCCTACCTACCAAAGCAAAAGCTGTTTTCCCCTCAAGTCAAGTAGATGGTAACTAGATTGGGATCTTATATTCACTATACTTTTCAGTCCAACTTTGTAATGGAGAAGATGTGACCAACAGTGGAATATCATTTGCAAAAGCTTGTCTATTCCCACTAATAACATCATCAAGACTAACCCCAGTGTGTGCATATCAATGATTCTCCTAAAATTTTTTTGTAAGTAGGGATATATGTCAGTAGTTGTTGGTTTTCTTTCAATAGCATTTTTTCTCAGGACCAACATCTCCAATATTTTCCCCCTATCTTTAAAAATTCCCTTTTCTTCTAATACTTTATGAATCAATCCTACAATACCCTTTGCTTTTCTGTCACCTTCATCATGGATCTTTTTTATAGGTACTTGGTCTAATCCAATTGTTTTTCCCTTTGTTTTTGTCTCTAGTGCTATTTACATATCCTCTATAAGAACATTTGGGATTATGATGTTAGAATCCAAAGATAGTAGTTCTATTGTCAAGGTAAAAACTTTTTGTTATAAAAATGTAGATCCCCCATCCAGTGTTCTTTTCTTATTGCTCTCCTCCTATTTTTCATCTTAAAATGCCATTAGAATGACTACCAAACAATTGAAAAATGATCTTACTTTCCACTGGCAATATTGCTCATAATCCTATATCACTATTTGTAAAATTTGGAAATGATTTTGTTTTCTAAATTAGTGTTTCCTTTGGACATAATATTTTTAATTTAACAAATATGTCAAGCATTTGCTGAAAAAGACACTTTTAGTACTCTTTTAGTCTCCTTATGGCAATTGATTTATATTGGTTAAATGTCTATAAAATTGTTATTATTAGTGGCAGTGTCAATTCTATTATTTATTACCCATTTTAACATGAACAACTCTTTAAAAAAGATCGAGATTAACTTTTGTCAATTACATACTAAATTCTTTTTTCATTAGCATTCTTATTCTAGATTTATCACTAATCTGAAGCTTACCTTTAACAAGTTGGTGGTTTGATTGTAGATAGACAGCTGATTCAGGAATGACTGAATAACTCATCAATAATGAGTCTTTTTCTGTATGTTAAAATATAATCACTTTTTTGGGTTGTTGTTGATGATGTTAACTGTGCTAACAAAGTCCAGTCTACCCATACTTTTCTGGAAAGAAAGAATTTTCTTGATATTGAGATATGAGGCTTCTCTAAGTTTTTGGTCTCTCATATTCCTTATCTCATATCCATGTTTTCCCTTATAAAAGTGTCATAATGTAATGCAGTAGACTTTATCAAGTTTTTTTTAATTAACTTTCTTTCTTAAAATTACTGAATATTGATTTCAAGGCAGAAGAGCAATAAGAACTGGACAGTTGGAGTTAAATGACTTGCCCAGAGCCACATAGCTAAGAAGTGTCTGAGGCCAAATTTGAATCTAGGACTTCCCATCTCCAGGCCTGGCTCTCTATCTCCTGAACTACCTAGTTACCCCTCAAGCTTTTTTTTTTTTTTAACCCCTACCTTTCATCTTAGAATCAATACTGGTTCCAAGGCAGAAGAGCAGTAAGAGTCAGGCAATAGGGGTTAAGTGGCTTGCCCACGGTCATACAGCTTGGAAATGTCTGAGACCAGATTTGTACCTCCCATCTCTAGACCTGACTCCCAATATACTCTGCCACCTAGTTACCCCCTCCCCTCAAGTTTTTTGGTAGATTTTCTCTACATAATCCTCTGGTGATGGTGTTAAGTTTTCTTGGTGTTCTTTGTCCACAAACTTATGAGTTAAAATACCAGATGTTTCAATGGTATAAGGAATATCTTACTGGCTTTGGGCAACCAAAAAAAAAAAAGTTTGCTGATTCCTTTCCTTTTCATCTTACCATTTAAACACAACTTTAATCTTCCTTCTGGTTTCATTTAGAGCTAGAATAGCAAGGTTTAATAAGATTCACTGCTTTTAGTACAAGGATTCTCTTTTATTTATTCATTTTTGATATTTTGTTTTTTTCTGAATTGCATGTAAAAACAATTTTTAATGTTCATTATCTTAAAATTTGAGTTCCAAATTCTCTCTCTCCTTTCTTCCCTTCCTGAGACAGTAAGCAATTTTATATTGGTTATACATGTTTGATCATGCAAAGCATATTTCCACATTAGTCATGCTATAGAAGAAGACATATTTCAAAGAAAACCTATGAAGAAAGTAAAGGGAAAAATAGAATGCTTTAATCTTCATTAAGACTCTCTGCGTTCTTTCTTTGGAGATGGATAGCATTTTTCATTATGAGTCCCTTGGAATTATCTTGGATCCTTATAATGCTGAGTATCATTAAGTTATTCACAGTTGATCATCATACAATATTGCTGTTACAGTGTAGTACAAGGATTCTTAATGTTTTCTGGGTCTTGAGCATTTGGGGAATCTGGTGAAGCCTATATATATATATATCTAGAATTATATGAATTATTTTAAAGGCATAAGATAAAATACATAGGATCAAAAAATAGATATAGTTATCAAAATGTTTTTATTTTTAAGTTTATATATGATATAAAAAACATAATTATATATTATATATTTTATATAATTAATGCTACAAACAATGATTTAATTCATTGTTTTACTGAGGAAATATTAATAATACAGATTAAACTTAAAGGTGTTCCATGAATGGACTTTTTTTTTCCCTAGAGAGCCAGTTGTTAAACATTTATCAGGATACCACCAGGAAAGTTAAGTGAAAGTCTACAAGTGGTATAATAAATGTGTGATTGAGCATGATCAATCTCCATCTTTTCTATCTTTCTCCCAGTAGATATGAACCATTGAACCATCCTGCATTTTTTTGTGTGCGTTTCATGGATTTCCATTGGCAAACAATCAATGACCAAGTAGATACCCTACTGATAATGTGGCTCCATAATTAATTCTAAAGTCAGCCTTGGTCAAAGCCTTACCAGTGTGGTAGAATCTATCATAACTTCAATACAACTATCAGAACCTTTGAGAACCCAGGGCCAATCAACTACATTCAAAGCATAGGTGTTTAATTAGTGATTGTTGAGTGAAGAGATGAATAAATTTATGAATCTCTCAACTTATGATACATTAAAATACATTAAATAAATAAATACATTAAAATGTATTTAAGGAGAGAAAATATACTTACAATAAAACTAAATAACAATGAAAGGAAAGATGTGATCAGTGTCAAATGAATAATCTTAGAAAAGGGAGAAGTCACTGTGAACTGGGGTTCATAAAGGAAGTAGGATGCGAGTTGGTCCTGAAAGTTTGAATAGGATTCCAATAAGCAGAAAGAAGGGAGAATTATTACAGCTATTATTGCCTGTGTTCACTCTTCTAGTGTGCAAAGGCAAAACCTGAATGAGGCCAAAAATGGGATTCCTGAACAACCACTCTGGCCAAGAATAATTTATGGTTCATGTTGGCAGCAAAAGGAAGCCTGGCTGCTCCTCATTCTGTGGTCAGGATACTGGAGTCCTAGAGGAATCACAGTTCTTCTGAGAGGCACAACAGTGCAGGTCTCTGTTCACTAGGAAGCTGTGTGTAATAGACCATGATCCCCTTCAGAGCTGACTTTGTCCCCAAGTCCAGGCAGTAGATTCACCATTGTTCTGGGGCTCATATAATCAGCTTTAAGAACTAATTACAGGGTCATTAAGAGGAAAGTAAGCTAAAATTGTGTGTCATTTATTTATATGCTGCTCCAGGGACAAATTTTGTTTCTAGATTCCTGCTCCTTTCACAAAGACTTTGCAAGCATTGGGTATAGGCTAAAAACCCAATTAACAACTAGGTAGATGTTGTATAGGAGACAGAATTATGGAACTTGAGTTTCTAAAAATGGAGTAATCTTGATTTGGAAAACCCTTGAGAATTATCATCTATTTGGCTGGTCTTGAGGTTGAGAATCCTAAATCATAGAGATGGAGTCTAGCACTCTATTGTGAGACACACACATACACACACGCAAACACATGTATGTGTATGTGTGTGGGTACACGTATATCTCAAATTCACAATCATAATTTTGTGCTTTGTGATACAGATAGCAACCCAGTTTTTGGATGGACATCATAGAGTGACAAGAGTGATCAAGAGACTTAACTATAAGGGCATATAGAATTAGAATACAATCTCCTAATTCTTTTTACTAAACCATATTGACTTTGTTGATAGATCTAATAACATTTTGTTTGTTTGAAATTTGTGAAATTTGTTTGCAAATTTCATTCTCTTCTAGAATTCTCCCACTTTTCTAGAAGAGAAGAGAATGAAATTTGCAAACAATAGGCAGTTTAGTTTTACTTTAATTCCTGGAAAAATTCTCTAATATAGTAAAAGGATGGTTTGTGAATATCTGAAAAAGAAAATAGTGATCACAGACAACCGTTATAGTTTAATCTCATTTCTTGCATTGACATGGTTGCAAAGCTGGTAGAAATGGGGGCGCTATTGATATAGTTTAGTTTTCAGAAAAGTAGTTTTGGGGGGTTTTTTGGTCAAGGTTTCATATGTTACCTTTAAGGATGAGCCATATGGATTAAATGTTAGTGTGGTTAGCCGGAACTAAAGTTAAATTATTAATGGATCAATGTCATCTTGAAGGAGAGATCTGTAATAGAGTACCCCAGGGTTCTTTGCTTGTCTGTGATGCTTAATATTTTTTAACACTGCATGGAGTTTGGAGTTGAGGGACCTGGGTTTAAGTGCTGCTTTTGTGACTTAAAATAGCTTTAACTTTGGACAGGCTACCTAACTTTTTCTGTGTCTGTTTTCTTTCCTATCAAATGAAGAAGTTGGACTAGATATCCCATAATGCATATTCCACTCCTAAATCCATGTTCCTGTGATTTAAATGATAGAATAAAAATCAGAATTATCCCATTTTTAGATGTCACAAAGCTAGGGATATACTTAATGTTGAGTCACAGTCAGGATCCCAAATATTATGGGCATTAGGTTAGAGTGGTGGTGTTCCAAATCACATAAGGTGAAATCTCGGAGGGATAAATGAAAAGCAATTGTTGGATTCAAAAGGTCAGTTTCAGACTTACATGAATTGAAATTCATACTTAGATAACAATTTATGTCGGAAGAGGTCTAGGAAATTTAATAGTAATCTGCAACCTTAATTTGAGTCAACAGTGTCATGTAAAAGCAAAAATGCTAATATGAGGGGCAAGCCCAGTGGATAGAATATCAGGTGTAGGTTCAAATCTGACCCCAGACACTTCCTAGCTGTGTGACTGGGCAAATCATTTAACCATAGTTGCCTAGTCCTTATGGCTCTTCTGCTTTCCAACTTAAAGTAAGTATCAATTCTAAGACAAAAGGTAAGGTAGTTTGTTTTCTTTTAAGCACATGAATGGGAAGCCACACTAGATGGTAATGTGTGGAAAAGGGTCTAGGACTACATTGGTGAATCTTTTCAGAGTTCCAGTGCCCAGAAAGCAAATTCAACAGCTATCTGTGAGCTGCCACACTACTGGAGAGAGCTGAGGAAATGCTTGCTTTGGGTGGCTGGACAGAGGGGTGGGACATGCAAAAAATGTCCTGGGGGTGCTGGGAAGAGGGAGAATGGAGAAGCTCCTTTGTGCTGGCTCTGCATGTGGGCCACATCTTCGCCAACGCAGGTCTAGGAGTTTTAGGAATAGTCTACAACTTCAATATAAGTTAACAGTACTATATGAAAACAAAAATGCTAATTCAGTCTTAAAAGAGGAAGGGAGAGAGCACTGACTGTATCCAGTGAAACCTCAGCAAAAATAGTGCCTGAAACCAGCATCTTCAGAACCGAAACCAGAGATGGTATCATTTCAAGCTTCCTCATCTCTTTGACTCTACCTGCTATATGCAACCCTAAGTAAGGATAAAAGAGAACAGAGACCATCCAAATTGAACAGCTATATTTCCATGGCATGAGGGCCATATGTCCTGGAGATACCTTTTGTCTCACTCCCATCTGACAAAAAGTACACCTGGAAAAGTTAATGATCTGCAATAAAAATAAAAGACTATTTAGAGCACCATTTTTATTATCTTTCCTCATTTGTTACCCTGTTGCTCCACAGTCCAGTTTTTGGCAAGGACCTTTGGAACATTATGTCCATTCCCTGACCCTCAGAATCAGATCTCTTTTCAGAAGAGGTGATCCTTTGTATTGGGCCCTCTCAAGAATTACTGAAGAATGAGAATCTTAAGAGTTCTCAGAATAGACACTGATTACAGATGCTTCAATGGACCTAGCCAGGAAACGAAGCATCTTTGGTAAGAGAAACAAGATATCATTTCCTAGGCAGTAGCCCCTAAGATGGGCATCTTTGAAAACTCATCTTTGTGAATACTTGACAATGTAACTGATGTTAGAAGTACTATAGGAAATACTTCTTCTATATCAGTAGAATCTCAGTTATAGAAGTGCCTCTCCCCTGCCACCAAATGGTCATTCAGAGGAAAATTGGAATGAATTTCCTGTAGGCTTTGTGACTGTCCAGAACTCAGAATTCCATTGCAGGAAGTTTGTTCTGTAGGTCATCTGACCCATTCCTCTGCTTCCAAGAAGGAACATCCCTAAAATAAACTCCCGAACCCCCACCCCCAAACACCCCAAAAAAAGTCATATCTTATTTTTTTCTTGCTAAATTCCAGGGAAGGTGAGACCATGTTGAATGAGGTAGGTTTCCCAACACCAAAATTACTTCCAGGGTATAAATAGAACCTGGCTTAATAAATCATAAAGGGATGAGCAACACCTAATACTACTGAGATTATCTTATGTAGTTTATCTTTGGGAAAGGACAACCTGGGTCAAAAAGTAAATCCCTTCAGATAACTCATTCCAAGTAAAATTAGGTAGGCCTAATTAGGTGGGCTAGCCAAGTGAACTAAAACATATTAACAGATTCTAGAAAGTATATATTTTAACTATTGTGCTATCCCCCTGACTTAGAAATCCAAAAGAGGAAGTGTATTTTTTTAACATTATTTTATTTGAAGTGGAGAAGTTCCATGGAGACTGGAACAACCTCCAGGAAGTGATGCAGAGCGAGAGGAGCAGAACCAGGAGAACATTGTACACAGAGACTAATACACTGTGGTATAATCGAACGTAATGGACTTCTCCATTAGTGGTGGTGTAATGTTCCTGAACAATCTGCAGGGATCCAGGAGAAAAAAACACCATTCATAAGCAAAGGATAAACTATGGGAGTGGAAACACCGAGAAAAAGCAACTGCCTGAATACAGAGGTTGAGGGGACATGACAGAGGATAGACTCTAAATGAACACTCTAATGCAAATACTATCAACAAAGCAATGGGTTCAAATCAAGAAAACATCTAATGCCCAGTGGACTTACGCGTTGGCTATGGGGGGTGGGGGGGGGAGGAAAAGAAAATTATCTATGTCTTTAACGAATAATGCTTGGAAATGATCAAATAAAATATATTTTAAAAAAAAAACATTATTTTATTTGGTCATTTTCATACATTGTTCATTGGAAATAGATCATTTTCTTTTCCTCCCCCCCAATCCCCCCACACCCCTTCTGCGTATCACATGTGTCCTTGCTCTGAACCCATTTCCTTGTTGTTGATATTTGCATTAGGGTGCTCATTTAGCATCTCTCCTCAATCATGTCCCCTCGACCTCTGTAGTCAAGCAGTTGCTTTTCCTCGGTGTTTTAACTCCCTCAGTTTGTCCTCTGCTTGAGGATAGTTTTGTTTTGTTTTGTTTTGTTTTCTCGTAGATCGCTGCAGGTTGTTCAGGGACATTGTAAAGCCATTACTGGAGAAGTCCATTACATTAGATTGTACCACAGTGTATCAGTCTGTGTACAATGTTTTCCTGGTTCTGCTCCTTTCGCTCTGCATCAGTTCCTGGAGGTCGTTCCAGTCTCCATGGAATTCCTCCACTTTATTATCCTTTGAGCACAATAGTATTCCATCACCAACATATACCACAATTTGTTCAGCCATTCCCCAATTAAAGGGCATCCCCTCATTTTCCAATTTTTTGTCACCACAAAGAGCACAGCTATGAATATTCTTGTACAAGTCTTTTCCCTTATTATCTCTTTGGGGTACAAACCCAGCAGTGCCATGGCTGGATCAAAGGGCAGACAGTCTTTTATCACCCTTTGGGCATAGTTCCAAATTGCCCTCCAGAATGGTTGGATCAATTCACAACTCCACCAGCAATGCATTAATGTCCTGACTTTGCCACATCCCCTCCAGCATTCATTACTAGGAAGTGTATTTTTCAATAACCAACAATGGAAGTGATCTTGGACTTTTTAGAAGTTCTACAAATAGGCACCTCATGTTTAATTTCATCATCACAGTATAAATCTATTTGTTGCTTGTGGTATCAGCATATTGTTCACTGTTTGTTTGTTTGTTTGTTTTTAAACCCTTACCTTCAGTCTTGGAGTCAATACTGTGTATTGGCTCCAAGGCAGAAGAGTGGTAAAGGCTAGGCAATGGGGGTCAAGTGACTTGCCCAGGGTCACACAGCTAGGAAGTGGCTGAGGCCAGATTTGAACCTAGGACCTCCCGTCTCTATGGCCTGGTTCTCCATCCACTGAGTTACCCAACTGCCCCCAAACTTCACTGTTAAGCTACCTTATGCAAGGAAATTTGATAAAAGGAATACAATTTTGAAAAAGAGGCCAGAAAAAGTAGTGATAGCAAGAGCTGGCTAAGATTTCATCCAATTACCAGTGGCTTTTTGGATCTACCAATTGAGCTATCATTTTCTCCTTCTGAAAATATTTTTTAGTGAGCCTTACAAGTGCAGATGATCATTGCCACAAGCTGATACAGTTTGTAAAACATCGCATCCATTCAGTCTTGGTTTCTGCATTCTCTAGAGCAGTGATGACAAACCTTTTAGAGACTGAGTACCCAAAATGCACCCTCATCCAACATGTGAGCCCCCCACTTTACCCCAGATAGGGGAGGGAGAAAGGTCTCCCACTGGGCTGCTGAGCAGAGGGGTGGGTCCTGTGAGAAATGTCCTCAGGTGCTGTGGAGAGGGTGGAAAGGAGCATCCCTCTCAGGCATGCATGCCATTGGTTTGCTAATGTGGCTTTAGGATGTCCTTGTAGTGCCCCGCCTCCTTCTTATACTCACTAATGTTATATGTAATCAACATACATTAATTTAGCACCTACTATGTGCCAAGCTTTAGGGATACAAAGAGAGGCAAAAAAATCATAACTTGCTCTCAAGAAGCTCACATTCTAATGAGGGAGACAACATGTAAATGACTACCTTCAAACAAAATGTATACAGAATAAATTGGAAATAATCAATAAAGGGAAAGAACTAACATTAAGGAACATCAGGAAGTCTTCTTGTAAAAGGTGGGATTCATATAAATTCCCTCGGTAAAGTATAATGTGCGTGTGTGCGTGCTGGAGAGCAGAGTAATTTCTTGCTTGTCTACAACATACTTCTGTCCTTAGAGCCCTGGACTGCTATTATATTCATGCCTGCAGGGATAGTTATTTAAAGTTTATTTTGAATATCACCACTGATTCTCCACCACAAGATAACTAAAGATATTTCTCTGTAGATGTTGGCTGTTAGAGTTTCACATCCTTGCTAAAGAAAATTGGGGGAAAGAGCGTGATAAATTATTGTGGGATCAATTCTGAGCCAGATTCTTGGGTCTCCTGATTGCAACTCAAGTATACCATAGCTGTGCATCTCTTGACATTGGTCTTTCAGCTTCTAGACTCATCCCTTTTAATCCAAGAGTTCTAATGGCTGGCCATGTGATTTCATTGGCATAAGGATATTCCCAAGTGAGAAAATTCCCTCTACCATTACAGGTTTAAATCTTCTCTGCAACTTAACAGTCTTGGACAGCACTAAATGACACTAAATGTGACAGCTGAGGGTCACTCTCCTGGTATGTGCCAGAGTTGGGATTTCAACCCAGGACTTCCTAGCTTCCAGGCAGCCTCCTAGCCACTACCATTCTGGCCATCTACTCTGTAATCTACTCCCCTACTCAAAAATCTTCAGTGTCTCTATTTCCTGCAAGAAAAAACACAAAATCTTCCATGTGGCATTTAAAGCCTGACAAGTTTTAGGTTTTATTTTTTATTCCTCTTCATCACACATTCTCTATTTCAGTCAAAGTAACCTTCTAGTTGTCCGTAGTATGCGGTTCTTTGCCTTGCCCTGAGTCCACTACATCTCAAAAGCACTCTTCCTTAACTTCTGCCTTTATACTCCTTAGCCACCTCCTCAACAAGACATTTCTTGATGTCCTAGTTGTTAGCATTTTCTCCCTCTTGAAATTACTTTGTCCGTAGTTTATATTTATTGTAGGACAGCACCTTTCCAGTTTTTGCCTTTGTATTCCCAGAGCTTCACACATAGCAGAGGTTCAATAAATGTTGAGGAAGGCAGCTAGGTAATTCAATGGATAGATATAAAGTCAAGAAATTGTTACTGTTAAGGTGTGTCTGACTCGTGACCTCATTTGGGGTTTCTTTTGCAAAGATACTGGAGTGATTTGCCACTTCCTTCTCCAGCTCATTTTGCAAATAAGGAAACTGAGGCAAACAGGGTTAAGTAATTTGCTCAAGGTCATATGGCCAGTAGGTGGCTGAGATCATATTTGAACTCAAGACTAACTCCAGCTACAACATTCTTTCTGCTGTGTCACCTCACTGCCTCCTTCAACATTTATTGAATCCCTGCTATGTGTTGAAATTCTAGAAATTCAAGGAAAAAACTGAACAGGTTTTCTTGCTTTTAAACAAATATAAATTATGTGCCAAGTCATTTCAAGAGGGAGGAAATGAAATTAGTAAGACCTGAGTTCAAAGACACTTACTGGCTGTGTGCATTTGGGTAAGTCATTTTACCTTTGTTTGCTTTAATCATTAGAAAAGGAAATGGCAAACCACTCCAGTATCTTGGCCAAGAAGACCCTATGGACGATGACCCCATGGACCTGGTGGTCCACAGTCACAGAAGTGGACAGATTGAATGACTGAAAAAAAACAATAAATGGTGACTAGAACTGGAAGATTACCTTTGCTTCCCTAAATTTCATTCTAGTGCCCCTTGGGACACTGTTCTGAGAAATATGGAAATGAGATGACAGATGAAGTTAATCTGTCAGCCTCTGAAACTGCAGCCATAGCCCATATTTAGTTTTGCCTTGTTTGCACTTCTGATTTAATTACCTGAGCTGAAAACGGTCCATTTAGGGGGGGTTTAAACTGCTTATCTCCACAGAGAACATTTGTTCCATAAAGAGATTAGGATTTGAATAGAGCACCAACCCCTGCTTGTCACCCTTTCTGTCATGGAAACATCACTGAACTGCCCTGCTGGGTAAACATAATAAGTTCTGTAATAATAGCCACACACAAAAAAATGGACTAGACTTTGGTTTAGGCTTTTGCCATAGTGTTCAGTTATTTTTCAGTTATGTCTGACCCTTTGTGACCCCACTGGAGGTTTCCTTGGCAAATATATCAGAGCAGTTTGCCATCAGATCTTTAGCTCATTTTAAAATTAGGAAGTGAGGCAAAAGGGTTAAGTGACTTGCCCAGGGTCACGTAGCTCATGAAGTATCTGAATCCAGATTTGAACTCAGAAAGATGTCTTCCTGACTCCTGGCCTTGTATACTATCTGTTGTGCCACTTAGCTACTCACTCATATTTGTGATCAAAACTGATTTTTCAAATACCGTTGTGCAAAGAATGATAATTAGGTTCAAAAAAAGGTACTAAAGAAATGGATGAGCTTTCCTCTGTTTGCTACATAATACTAAATGTGGAGAACATGACAAGGGGAGACCATTCTGGAGAGGACCATGGGCTTAGTTCCCCCTTTCCAAGGCAGATGAAAATAACTAAAACATCCCCCCGTCTTTTTTCTTCTATGTGTTTTTTAAAATGATTTATTGGGGTAGTTATGTGGCTCAATAGTTAGAGAGAACCAGACCAGGAGAAGAGAAGTCCTGGGCTCAAATCTAGCCTCAGATACTAAGGAGCTGTGTGACCCTGAGCTAGTCACTTACTCCCCATTGCCTAGTCCCTGCCACTCTTCTGTCTTGGAATTGATACTAAGAAAAATTTCTGGAAGCCTTAAGGGTTGGAAATAGTGAAGAAGGTGAGGTGGAGAGAGTGGAATACCTCCATGGCATGAGCCCCTAAAACTCATCTCTTTTCTATTCTTTGGTACTGGTTTTACAGTTCTTTCCTCTTTCCAAGTAGTAGTAATTCCTCTTGCCAGGAGAGATGCAAGCCCTGTCATTAAGGAAAAAAAAAATAGCTACCTAAAAATAGATTAATTGACAACAACACAAAAGGAATGTTCAGCCAGGCTGGTGGGGAAGATAAGAGTTGCCACATTTTCCTGAACCTGTTTCCAGGCCAAAACAATAGACATTTTTGCACAAAGAACTTCCCTTATTCTCAGTGGGTTAGACCTTCCTACAGGAGGTAACTAAGTAAGCACCTGGATTTGAAGTCTCCAGTTTTAGCAGATATTTCAAGGGAAAGCCCTCAGGATACCACAGTGTGACTGACTGGAGCATCCATTCATTCATAAAACATTTATTAAATGACTACTATATGCAACGCACTCCACTAGCTCCCGAGGGAAGGAAAAAGCTAAATAAGACATGTCCCTGCGTTTAAGGAGCTTCCAAGCTACTAGGGATCATAGAACCACAGATTTAGAGCTGAAGAAGACCTCAAAGGCCATCCAGTCCAGACCCTTTATTTTATAGGAGATGAAACGGAAGCCCAGGGAGGTAAAAAGACTTTTTGAAGGTTTACAGAGTCAGTAAACATCAGAGGAAGGATTTGACTACAGAACTGCTTTCTCCGGGAGACTTATAACAGTGGATAACTTGTGATTTGCAAGGAGTAAGAATAGGGATAAGGACTGGACCTCTGATTTCATTGAGAAGGAATCTTCGGTGAAGAAACTCCTTCCTTCAGTGCAGGTCAGCATTGTTGTAGTCATTTTTCAGAAATGTCCAGCTCTTTGAGATCCCATTTGGGATTTTCTTGGCAAAGAGACTGGAACGATGTACCATTTCGTCCTCCAGCTCATTTTACAGATGAGGAAATTGGGATAAATAGTTAAATGACTTGCCCAGTAAGTGTCAGCGGCCAGATCTGAACTTGGGAAGATGTTTTCCTGACTCCAGGCTGGGCACTCTATCTTCTGTGCCACCATAGCTGCCCGTCAACACGGTCTCCCCAGTTAATAGTCTTAAAGAGTTGCCTAGAGTACTAAGAGGTCTAGTGACTTCCCCAGGTGAAATTTTTATATAGGGTTTTCTTGCCTTCACGTCAGTTCCCTATTCACTCCATATAACTGCCTTTCATTTGCAGGGGAATTTGGATGAAAAGGAAAAAAAAATTGTTTTGACCTTCCAGGTATAGCAGAAATACTACCCTGTTGTGTGAATCTCCTCCTCACTCGGTTTGGTGATCCCTGGATTCATTGTGCTTTCTATTGATGCGCCTCTGGTGTGGGGGCTTGCCAAACCTTTTTCAGAGCTGTTCATCTACCTTTTGCCCAATTCTCACCTGTAAGAAGTTGTTGTATGCACAGTGTCCACATCCTGATAAAGCCATCTCCACAGGCAGGCTAAACCAGGTCAGGGGTACCTGACGGACTTCAAACCTACTGGTGAGTTCGAGGGATGTCTACCCCCAAAATGTGAAGATTTCCTCTGGCAGAGGGGGAGGATCAGAACAATTTGTCCCAGTGGTCATGAAGGCAGCTGAAGCAGGTGCCGTGGAGTGCTTAGAGCTTGGTCAAACATCAAAGGCATCAAGATGATTCCCTAGTGGTGGACATCACACCATTGTGCCCACCAGTTGTTAATGATTCCAGAAGAGAGAATGAAACTGACTCTGCCTCATCTAACCCAATTCACTTGCAAGTCAGATCATCACCCATCAGGGTCATTGGTCCTCTTGGCAAAGGAAAGCCCATCATCCACAACAAATCCCTTTACATTCAAGGACACCCGATAGCCCTTTAGATTGAATGACGTCTAGTAATAGGAAATGAAATGATGATGATCTTGTTTGCAGAAGGAAAGTCTACGGGAAAAAACAAACATTACAGTCACAATGGGGAAATACTAAGCATCAGTCTAGGACACAGCACCAAAATGGTCCTAGCTATGCCAAGTAAGCAACTTTTTCAAGCAGAGTAGACAGGTTAAGTGAGTCAGCAGATTACACCTGGGATTGGTGATGTGCTTTCTTCCTTCCCATCACATCAGTGCAATTAGGGTGCTGATATGCAAGTTAGAACATGTCTGGGGACATCTCCAGGGAAGATTGGCCTGAACTCCATTAAGCTGAATGAGTAAGATTCTTTGGTTTTGTGGGTTTGCAGAGCTCTTGCTTTAATAGATAAATCATTGCTTAGGAATATTCACTAAAATTTTCTGGATTGAACCAGTGAATTCACATAAGGAGTGCTTTTCTTGAGTGCTTTTCTTTCTAAAGCTATGTTCAACTCTGAATTAGCACGGGAGTAGGAAAAGCACTGGGCTGTGAGTTAGGGGAACTGGATTGGACCCCTACTTGCTGTCTAAGCACTTACTGTGCTCTGGGTTAGACATTGGGGATACAAAGCCAGAAACAGAAGCAGTGCTTGTGCCCAGTGACATTATAGAGGCAGAGAGTTGGTGCAGTGGATAGAGTGCTAGGCTTGAGTCAGAAAGACCTGGGATCAAACCTTCCAATTGCCTGTGTAACTTTGGGGAAGTCAATTAACCTCAGTTTGCCTAGTAGGTGGTTAGATGGCTTAGGGACAGAGTGTTGGACTTGGGTCAAGGAGATCTAAGTTTAAAACCAGCTTCAGACACTATCTATGTGACCTTGGACCAACCAATTAACTTTTTTCCTCAGTTTTCTTATCTGTAAAATTGGAGTAATCATAGTATCTACCCACCAAGGTTGTTATGAGAATACAATAGAATAATACCTATAATTTGCTTTACAAATATTAAAGCACTCTTTAAGTGCTAGTTATTATTATAGTCTAGCTTTGGAAGACAATATGTACCTAAAAAGACATATACAAATTCAGTACATTCAGACCATGGATGATACACTGAATCACATTGTGTGTGTGTGTGTATGTGTATATATATATATATATATATGTATGTATATGTATATGTAAGTATGTATATGTATATGTTTTTAAACCCTTATCTTCCATCTTAGAATCAAGGCAGAAGAGTGGTAAGGGCTAGGCAATGGGACTTGCCCAGGGTCACATAGCTGGGAAGTGTCTGAGGTCAAATTTGAACCCAGGACCTCCTGTCTCTGGGCCTGGCTCTCAATCCACTGAGCCACCCAGCTGCCCTCCACATTGCATATTTTGTTGAAATTAAATGAGGAACAAAATAACAGGATATGTGTGTGTGTGTGTGTGTGTGTACATATACACAGTGGATATGTATAATCTATATATGAAAGTATAACTATGTGTATATATACATATGGGTATGTATATACATACCCACATATATTTTAATATATTTATTTTTATTTATATATAAAATATATAGATGTGTATTATATTTAATATATTTATTAATAGCATATCTATTTAAATGGGCACCATTAAAATAATTCCCTTCCCTCCCACCTTCCATGGGGAACCATTGGCTTAAGATATTACCTCTTTCAGATGGATACACATTTTAAAGCAGGATTTCTGCTTCGTACAAAAAGGATAAAGCTTTGATGCTCTTTTAGTAGTCAGTAGGAGATAAGAGAGGACTTTTCCTTCTGGTTTGGAGAATGGTTCTGCGCTTCTACCAAGAAGTGTATAGATCCCGAGAACCCTTGTACATCATTAAGACCCTAAGCCTGGAGATAGAGCCGGGATGATGCAACCACCAAAGACCTGCCCCCCCAGAGTATTTGCTGTATCTTGACCTTTCCTTACACCATTGGGTTTGTAGCCTAGTGAAGCATCCCCAAGTCTTCCCTTTAGGCAATGAGGCAGAGCTGGTGAGAGGACCTCAGTTCCTTTTAGGAGACTCCATTCCACTTTATTGGGTTGGAGAGAGAGGGAGGGTTGCTTGTATTTCTTCTCTTGCAGTGAAGAGGTAGCCAATTGTCCCCCAGAGGCTGGCAGCCATTTGGCTAGGGTGGGGGGTGATGTGGGGAGGGAAACCTCAGTGCTTCCTGTTGATCATAAGCAAACCTCTGTCTGAAGACTTGCCTTGGCTGCCAAGGCATTGGGAAGCGCGGTGGCTTAAAGCACAGGAGGCTTCTTGTCTCTGCTTCGTCCTAAAAGTCCAAGGGCAGAGCGGGAAGGAGGGGCCATGCTTTTGGAAGGCAGCATCAGCTAACTGACTATTGCCAGACACGGCTACCTAGGGCGAGCCGAAGCTCCCCAGACAGGGGATCCTTTGAGTGTAGAGCTGGACGGGCACAGTAGCTATTCAACCCTGCTGTGAATCTGGAGCTGCCTCTCCCAGCCACACTTCTGAGGGAAGGCTGTGTCCTCTGTGAATAAATCTAGCTTTGCTCCCAGCTTCCTGTGCCAATTAGAAGCTGTGGGCTGTTGCCTCCCCTCCCGCCTCCTATTTATAATAAAGATCTTTCAGAATGGATTTGGCTCTATGGGTTGCTAGTGGAAGGGGTTCTGAAATTGCATTCCACCCTTGTTTATTGCCTATATAAGTACAACTGGGCGACATTTACAAACAAGTAGAGTTTGGCTGTTTTTTAAAAATTTTAATGCTTCAAATTTATTTTTTTAAATCAACCATCAAATTTTTCAAACAAATTTTACAGTTAGCATTTTTTGTTCTTATAAGATCACAGATCTAGAACAAATATCTGAGGTCATCTACTCTAACCCCCTTATTTTACACATGAGGTAATTAGGGCCAAAGGGAGGTGAGTGATTTGCCCATGATCCTATAAGCAATAAGCGCTCAAGGCAGGATTTGAACCCAGCACCTCTGACATTGATCTACTTTGTATTGCCTCATTTTAATATCTAGTATGCACTGACCCCTGACACTGGAGTTATTTGTTTGGACTCAGAAGAAATCACATTCTTGTCTTCCCTTTCATTCCTGTCATGCCAATTTTGTTATTTTTTTTTTGAAAGTCCATTTCAGGTTACCTTTAATCATCAATCTAGAAAAGTCATTGGATTTAAATCTAATGGATGCCAACTAATCCAATGCCCTCATTTTAGGGAAACTGAGTCCTGAAGAGGTTAGGTTTGAACTAAGGTTACGCAACTTATAAATAGGTTCTAAAGCATTGTAATGCTTCAAAAAATAACTACAGTGAGACCAGTCTGTTTCCTTTTCTACTCAGTTATCTCCAAACCTCAAGTAATAATTTTGGGCTCCTGCAATTTTGCCACTTGGGTGGCATCTAGGTGGTGAAGTGGATAGATTGCCAGGCCTCGAGTCAAGAAGACTTATTTTCTCTTGAGTTAAAATCTGGCCTCAGAAACTTACTAACTGTGTCAAGTCACTTAACCCTGTTTGCCTCAGTTTCCTCATCTGTCAAATGAACTGGAGAAGGAAAGAGCAAACCACCCTCTAGTATCTTTTTTTTTTTGCATAAATTTTTTTTTACTGAAGACTCAGGTGACACATTACATTTCACCAAATGGCTTTAGAGTTTGGGGTCAGGGGAAGGTGAAGACCTGAAAAATAAACTGGGGTATGGGGGGAAGGAGATCTGGCTCCCATAGACAAAAGATGTATTCCCTTCTTTCCATCCTTGGAGGTGGAGCATTTGAACCAAATTAAAAAGTTGTTCTACCCTTCTGGGTCCTGGGAAGGAGGGGACAGGGTGACAGGACAGTGCTGTTTCAATGTCAAGAAAATCCTAAATGGGATCACAGAGGACTGCCTGAAAGGAATGAATAACAAACAACAACAGATTTTGCCACTTGCCTTCGGAAGACTCCTTTTTCTTCATCCACACTGTAAGCTCCCCATAAGGGCAGGCATCCTATTTCCTTCTTATCTAGTTTGCCCTTATACTTTCCCCATCACAACACCCTACATATAAGGACTTTACCCAAATGGATAGTCATCCTTCCCTCTTAATTCAGGCTGCCCTGTGAAGCTATCTAGAAAAAGGTATTTCACAGTTTCCAACTGATGATCTGCCCTCATGGCCCAGCCAGTCTCTCCAATAGTCAGGGCAGTCCTCACTGGTGTATGGAGCCTGATGCTTTCAGGAGGTACATTTGTGCATTTCAGAGCATGACTACAAAGTCTTCCTCTCTTTGCCCTTTTATCCCTCACGGCTTCCCCCTCCTCTTCCTTTTTCATCCTTTCTCCTCTGCTTCAGCCTGAGCATCTGCCTGGACCAGATCCCTTTGATAAGAGCTTCCAGCCAGTCTGTGGAAGCCTGATTGGAAGACCAATGACATGGAAATTTGGTTCACTTGACAAATCATTCTTGTGGAGGAGATGAGCTGTCAGGATTTCAGACATTGCCTGTCTCTGTACAAGGCATCGTGTCAGTCGAGTGCAAGTCTTGCATGTCTTCGCACACCAATGCCCCCCATTTTCTGTGGCTTCAGGCCATATAACCCATGAAACCTTTCAGACTATCTAAATGATGCTGCAGTGACCACATTCTCCCACATCTGACTCCACACTGCTCTTAGCTGTCATCAGCTGACCATTGAAAAAGGAGAAACATGGTAGGTGGATCAAGACCATTTGAGACTGCTGTGGCATAATCAAATCTTTGGAGTGCTCTGTTAATTTGGGGCATTAAAGCTGAAGAAATGCTAAAAAGGCAGTTGGACTTTACAGATATCCTCAGAAGCCTTTTAGAAAAGCAATTTCTTCCCTGAGAGTTGAAGAGTCCTTCAGGGGGGATTTATCAGGATAAATGGAGGGCTTCAGTTTTTAAGGTTGTCTGGCCAGCTTTTCCAGAGCATACTAGTAATCAATGTATTTTATGCTGTTGTTTGATGCAAAAAAACCAATGACTTATTTTGGCTATATTTGTTACAATGAGGTGTTGTTTTCTGCTTATAGCAAGAATAGCAAAGGTGGTTTTCATTTGAAGCAAAATAAAAATTGACTTTAGATATTTGTTGTTAAGTCGTTTCAGTCATGCCTGATTCTTCATGACCCCATATGGGCTTTTCTTGCTAAGATATTGAAATCAATTGCCATATCTTTCTCCAACTCATTTGGCTGATGAGGAAACTGAGGCTGACAGCATTAAATGACTTCCCCAGGGCCACACAGCTAGTGTCTGAAGCCAAATTTGAATTCAGGAAGAGGAGCCATCCTGACCCTAGACCCACTCTGTCATGTAGCTGCCCAATTTAGATAAGGAGAACTCTTTTCTTTTTTCTTTTTTAAATAATGAGAAATACTTACTTTAACACAGGAACATGCCATTTGGAGTTAATTTAGAGTTTTTTCTCTGGAGCTTTTGGGAATAAGATAGAGCAACTATTTGAACTGAATGGTGTGCCCATATTCCACTATTTTTGGTTCTCTATTGCTGACCACTCCCCCAGAAACTACAATCTGTCCATTGTACTCACTTCACCAATTCAGACTTCCATTAACATTCCTAAGTGGTAAACTCCTGGAAGATACAAGCCATGTCTTATTGATCGTTATAGCTCCTCGAGGACACAGCTCAGTATTTTGTACTTCGTAAATGCGTAATGTTAAACCAGTGGCACTGCCACCCACACTGTGTAGGGGCCTTGAACCTCTCTCTTGGGTCACCTACTCACTTCCTCAGTTAGTTCCTCTGCTTACTTTCACCTGCTCTCAAATGAGCAGTTCCAGAATCCCAGTCCAGTGATAGTCCCGGAGATAAGTATTTTAAGGGGAAATATACTTTTTTTCCTCACTGCTTTAGCTCTTAGATCACCACGGATGATGGATTTCTATTTATACAACCAACTTCTCAAAGTTTTAACACTTTTAGATCTTAAAAATAACCATTTACTCACCAGAAAATCAAAAGAAATAATATTCTAGATGCATATTAAAATCGGTACAAAAGTAATAAAACACAGAAACTTTTCAACACAGAAACTTGCATCAGACTTTTCCAAAAAAGAACTCAATGTCTGTGGAATAGAGTTGGGTGCACTTATAGGAATCTGAAGAGAAGTACATGAGGGTGGAAAACATAGATGCTAAGTTGCAGAATGATATATACATATATGCATATATGTGTGTATATAGTTTTCTTGATTATGCATATTTATTAGGAGGCTTATTTTTTTTTAAATGTGTGTTGAGGTGGAAAGAACATCAAACTGAAGTCAGGACAGCTCATCTTCCTGAGTTCAATTTTAGCTTCAGACACTAAATAGACACATAACCCTGTGCAAGTCACTTAACTTTATTTACCTCAGTTTCCTCATTTGTCAAATGAGCTGGAAAAGGAAATTACAAATCATTCCAGTATCTGCCGGTCATGGAAAGTCAGACACAACTGAAATATCTAAACAAAAATGTAACTCATCTGTAGGGATATTCGGTCTGAGACTAGATGTTGCCTTTCCAATCTAGGCGAGATACAGAGACTTGGTCTCCAAAAAGGAAAGGAAGAAGTTGTCTAACTTACCCATTTGGACCTTCTCTATATCTTTTAGTTTTGAGAGGCATCTTCCATTGCATTGAACCGACTAAAGGAGACCAGCTTAAGTCTCAGGTCACTGTTTCCTTTTCAGCCTGGTCCTTCTTGAAAGGGGGGGTGATTAAATCTGAAGAAATGCTAAAAAGGCAGTTGGACTTTACAGATATCCTCAGAAGCCTTTTAGAAAAGCAATCTCCTCCCTGAGAGTAGAAGAGTCCTTCAGGGGGGAATTTATCAGGGGTAAATGGAGGGCTTCAGTTTTTAAGGTTGTCTGGCCAGCTTTTCCAGAATACACTAGTAATGCTTAAGCAGAAGACATATTAAGTGAAAACAAACCATTTCTACATTGTCCCCAATTCCTTTTGAACAAGAGGTTTGAAGTTAGTACCTGAATCCCTGTTTTTCCCTTTAGGGATGCTATTTAGTAGCACCTCTTGCCTTGATCCACAGTTATGGTTCATGATTTCTTTTACTAATTAACAAACTTCTAAGGAAACATTGTGTAAGTATAGAAGGTACTTTAAGTCACTTTGTCGCTGTGACTCTTGACTTTGTTGCAAACCATATTGGCCAGTTTGGAGTTCACAGAGCTGTGGACTCGCCTAAATAGGCTTAACCAGAGCTATTTCATAAACTTGGAAAGATTTTGGTTTTCCAGACTTCAGCCTTCTTCATCAAGTCTTTTGGGCAGATTTCCCCCTGCATCTCTGCTCCTTGAAATCTCTTGTCTTGGGAAAGACTGCAGCCCTACGAACTCCCATATTCAGAGCCCCTTAGCTACAAATGATCCCTTTCTTCCTCAGGGTCCAAGGCCATTTCATTGACTGTCTCCTGTTGCTGAGAACCTTCTATCTGATTGGCTGTCTGCTGTATTTTCTCATATATTGTGACCTCCTGGAGGGCAGGGAATATGCTATTATTCTTAGAGCTATATAGTTAACATCTAGATAATGCTTTAAAGCACAAATAAGCAGCAAACAGGGGCATGAGTGAATTACCCAGGGTCATATAGCTAGTAAGTATCTGAAACTGGATTTGAACTCAGGTCTTCTCAATTCCAGGTCCAGAAGTTGGTCTACTGCAGATAAATGATTACGAATTGATTAATGGATAGTGGTGGCCGGGAAAAGGAAGTATACCTCTCGGATGTCACTCCCTGGGGACAAAACCTAATTCTCCCTTTGGTGATACAAAAGACAAACTGTAGTTGGGAGATACTGAAGCCTCTGAGATCAATTAGGGGGCTATTATGAGAGACAGTCATAAGATCGAGATAACCAGAATGAGGATAGTGGCAACGAAAATAGACAGGAAATCATAAATATGCAGAATTATAGAATAAAGACATTTTCCATTTATTAGATGTTATATAATGTTGTTTTTTAATTAGTGGGGAGGAGCTAGGTGGCACAGTGGATAGAATGCTGGCTCTGAAATTAGGAAGATTCAGTGTCCTGAATTCAAATTAGCCTTGTGTCATCCAGAATTTTGCTGCTAAGATCCTTACAATTTGCTTTTGAATTTTCATTTTCATCTTATTTAGAGGAAACCTTGGCTAAAGTTCCTTATCCAAAACTGTCATGCCTCCCCACTTGTTTGAATGAGTCTCCTTTGAAGCAAGTGGGATGAGGGGCTTTACAAGGTTTTAGGCACACACAGCTCCTAAGATCCCTTCTTCCAGACCAGGGCAGCTTTCAGGGAATTTTCTATTCTCAGCCACACATTCCTCCCCTCCCTTCTTTTTTTTTGTAATGAAGAGTGGCATTCCTTCTGCACATTGGAAAATCCTGCATGATTGGACCCAGCTCGTTTCTGTAGGGGGAAATTACAATCACACCATCCACAAGTTAATGACAAGGTCCCCATGGCTTTTTAAAAATAGCACAATTCTGCTACAAATGAAGATTCCGGCCCTGAACTTCATGCGGAGAGCCATGCATCCCTGAGCCTGAATCCCAATACAGAAAATTGGTGGGAGATGTGATCAGATCATATTTGCAAGTAACATTGCCTATAATTAAAACCTGCTACACTAATAACAATTAATTTGTGAGTAATTAAATGCAGCAGTGTTGGGTAAAGAATTTCTTTTTAACTTCCTAGAGGAATATCAAATTAGCAGCTTGGGAGGGGTTTATTAATATTGGAACAAATTATATAAATCTTTATAACCATCGTTAAACAGATGCTGGAAAGAGCAATAACTTAACAGTCCCTGGATCTGAATTCAAGTTCTGATTTCAAAATGCTTCTAACTGGGTGACTATGGGCAAGTTGTTTAACATTTTTGAAATTCAGTTTACTTGTCTGCGTCATAGAGGTTTTTAGGAATAAAGCACCCTTTAAACTTTGAAGTCTTGGGTGCATGTGGATTATCATTATAATGATTTATGTCTGGCATCTTCCTGCCCACATGATTGCTTTATCTATATTGGGATCTTTTAAAAAATTTAATGTTTTCAAGAGGGATCACATAGGATCCCAGTGTGGAAAGTGGTAGACTCAGAATAAAAACTGCGAGGGGGCTCAGATAGGTGATTCATGGGTTTGAGAGCCAGATTTATAGGTGAGAGGTCCTGGGTTCAAATCTGGCCTCAGATTCTTCCTAGTTCTGTGAATCATTTATCCATGAATATCTAGCCCTCACTGCTCTTCTGCCTTAGGACCAATGCTTAATATTGATTCTAAGAGAGGAGGTAAGAGTTAAAAAAAAAAGACTAGAAGGTCTGGGATATTGCATAAGGAAATGGTTTGAGCCTTATTTAAAGAAATCCAAGTAGGTCTTGGGATTCTGCAAAAAAAAAAAAAAGCCTGACCTTAGAGTCAGAGGGCCTAGATTCAGATCTCACTTTTAATTCTAACATAAATTACCTTGGACAAGTCACTTAACCTCACTTTCCCCACTTGTAAAATAACATAATGGAACAGTCTATAGTTCCTTAAACCCTAGCTTATGGGATCCTAGCATTGAGTGACTGATTGATTGATTCATAAGTGGTCTTTATTTCCTCTTGTTCCTACAAACCCCAAATGGTATTTCGTGGTAGAAATATCTCCCCCTACTCCTCCAACAAACATGTTCTCAGGCTTCAAAATAAAATTAAGTTAACCTTCAAAAGAAAGTGTTATTGATATGTTTTGTTTTTTATTATCAACATTTATAGATTACACCCATTTTTAATCCCTTTTTGAAATGCTGGATGGTATTGTATAAAAAATTTGGGGTCTGGAGTTCAAGAAACCTGCATCTTAAACCCAGCATTGTCACTAACTAGTCATTTAATTTCTAGTAATTTAATAACTAGTTATTTACTTAATGTACTTAATAACTAGTAATTTAATTTCTCTAAACCTCAATCCCTTTACCTACAAAATGGAGCTATTGATGCCTGCCCTATCTACTTCACTAGAGAACTGGAAGACTCTAAGGTGCTATAAATACAAAGTACATTTAAAGCCTAAAAGTTTTACACTAATAATAGGTAGGAAATACTGTCTATGATGACACTTTATGAATATTATCTGTTTTGATTCTCACAGCAACCCTGGGAGGTAGGTGTGTTTATTACCCCATTTTACAGATGAGGAAACTGAGGTAGAGATGGATTAAGTTGTCCAGGGCCCTAGATTTAGGAACTTTCTGAAGTTAGATTTGAAATCAAGTCTTCCTTACGACACCCTTTCTGCCACCTAAGTAGACTTAGTAGAGAAGTTCTTGAGAATTGCCTCAGCCTAAGTGAATTGCCCTTAAGTGAGTTTGTTTAACATTTCACACTTGAGGTTCCCAAATGAACCAAATTTCATTTCTACCTCTACTCCTGTTAGAGATTGTATCTTTATTGAACACTGGCAGTGATTGGTAGAAACCATCATGCAAAAAGAGGAGGAAGTAGAAATGACCAAGAATATGGAAACTGTACTGGTCAGAGGACATCTGGTATTGTGCTCAGTTCTGGGCGCCATGTTTTAAGAGACATCGATTTTCAGCAATACAGCAATGCAGGACAATTCTGAGGGACTTATGACAAAGAATGCTATCTGCCTCCAGAGAAAGGACTGCTGGAGTCAGAATGCAGATGGAAGCATATGGTTTTTCAGTTGTTTATTTGGGTTTATGTTTGGGGGGTTTTGGTTTTATAAGATGACTCATAACAAAAATGAACAATATAGAAATATGTTTTACATGATAATAAATGTATAACTCAGATTGAATGACCTACTAGCACTAGTAAGGGGGAAGGGAAGGGAAGTAGGGAGGTAAGTTTGATCATATAACTTAGTAAAACTTGTGTGGAAATTTGTTATTACATGTAATTGGTAACATTTTAAATATTTAAATTATCTAATATTTGATGTTATCATATTTTAATTATAATTTCTATAATTAATTATAATAATGCAATAAAGTATATGATAATTATAAATTATTATAATTATATCATAATAACTTTTGATATTTTAATTATAAAATATACAATTTAAATGTAAAAATTTATAAATTATTTTTTAAAGACATTGAGGAAAAAAGGACTTAAAGTAGATTTTAGGAGGTCCATGAACTTAGATGAAGGGAAAAAACATACTTATTTTCACTAACTTCTCACTGAAATTTATGCCCTTTAATTATGAATATAGGCAGCAACCCATTATTCTGAGAGTGGGTCCTTAGGCTTTACTGGACTGCCAAAAGGGTCTGTGATAAGCATAAAAGATTGGGAACCCCTGATCTAGAGTTTGGCCAAAGTAATAAAGCCTAGAGCATGATAGGATCCAAACATGATGACCTAGGAGGAATAGTTGATATTAAGCTTAGGGAAGAAATGATGGTGGGCTTGGAGTGAAAGAGTAATGGCTCAGAGAGCTATTTATCCTCAAATAATTTGAAGTGGACTGGTATGCAGAAGAGCAATTAGGCATGTCAAGTGACAGAACTAGGGAGGCGGAATTTGAATCTTGGTCCTGCTACTTATTACCTTTGTGACTGGGCTAGTGACAGCCTCCCTATAAAATGAAATCTGTAAAATGACACAGCAGGGCTACATGGGCTCTCTAACAAGCCTCCCAACTCTTAAGTCCAGTTTCTATTGGGTGAGTATTTCAGGCAGTCAGATATGAATCCTACATAAGAAATAATCCTTGCTCTTCTGCTATAGAATAGGCTGACTGGTGAGGAAGTAAACTAACTCTCCATTGCTAAAGATATCCAGACAGAACCTATAGTAACTCCTTTGGCAGTCCCAGACATTCCAGGACTGAAATTGGCCCCCAGCAATCTCAGCAGGCAGTTTTGTGGCAGTTCTGGCTAATGGTTTTATTTTCAGTGATCTTCTTATGTATAATATAGTGCAATTTTCTATTCCCACAGGGCCCCTTTGTTAATTAGCCTGTGATTATTCACAAACACAGAGGCAGAAACACAGAATCAAATCCTTCTTGCTTTAATCACCCATACACAATTACCACAGGGCCATTTGTTTTCCAAAAGTGGCATGACTGGGGCTTTGGGTCAGGGGTGAGAAGACTAATAAATCTTCTGGCCATGCCCATGAATCTTTCATCTTTGGACTCTTGAGTCAGTAGTGAAACCAGCATTTAACATTATTTTCAGAAGTATTACTGGGCAGTTTTTCCTTTCTCTTGTTCTTTTTTTTACCTCTTGGGCAATGCCTTGAAATTCTAAGGACTCTAGAATGCTCACATATATAATCCAGATCCTACAAGAATATATTCTGGATATCAGAGGGTCCCCAATCACTAATATTTAATTTCCTTTTTTCTCTTTACCATATGCTTCAATATGAAAATAACCCCAAATGCCATATTTCCTTTTTTTTTTTTACAAGATCCCTTTATTTTTCCTTATTCAAGGGATACCTTCTTTAGTGTGGGGAGGGAGGAAGATACTGGGGAATTTTAATGTAACAAACAAAAAATAAATAATTTTAACCCCCTCCCATCCCCCAAAATAACAAAGCCCTGTTAATTTAAAATGTGATTTGTCACTGTTACAAGGATGTTAGCTTGTCACGTGTCCTTTTTACAGTTGTCCATATGGATTCAATTTGTCAGAACGGCATTGTGGTGTGATGCTGATAGTCAGGAAGAACAATAAAGCCTTGGCTAGCAGAAGCCTGAAGCTTTAGTCTCTCTCTAAACAACAGAAACGTGTGACTATTTTCTGAGGCTTATTATTGAACTGTAGGTCATCAATAGGCTGGGAGCTGGCATGGGAATTCTTTAGCTTCTGGGAAAAGAGCTCAGATGATGCTGTGTGTTCCTTCCATGGCCGAACGTGCCCCTGCCCTTTTACAGTTAAGCCTCATTGCTCTAGTCCATTGATATTCCAGGTTGGCCAGGGTCCTTGCATAGCAGCTTTTGCTGTGGCATCCAGACAGAAAGAAGAATGGTGATAAAAATAGTATTTAGTTACCCGCGCTTTGCTTATTTTATATTTTAGTTGCAGTAACAAATGCTCCGACGTCTCGTGCCAACCATCAAACCTATCATTTTCTCTCTTACATTGAGCTGCCCTTAAACAGCCCCAAAATTGTTGGTCACAACTTAGATAAGAGCACTTGGCTGCAATGAAAATGAACAGAACAGCCCTGAATTTTGGTTCCTGAGCCTCTGGAAGCTTCTTAACTCCATATCTTTGGTATGGAGGGCTTGTCATGCCTTTCTAGGGCAGCTCTCCAGCCTCTGACCCCCACCTGACATCCAGCTCTCACTTGTGGCTCCCAGTAGCTGCTAGCATGCGGCAGCGACCACACCCCGGGCAAAGGCTTCGACAGGCCGGCCAAACCTTGTGAGGGTAGCCATCAGGTCGTCATCGACCCCTGGTGAACCAGGGCTTTGCTCACCCAGCATGTGAAGACTGCTTCAGCTGAACAGATGGAAGAAACCAATAAGAAGGTTCAACGGCTGAGAGGGCGACGCAGCAAAGCACTGTGGAGTGCTTAGGGCGTGTTGGAGCACAAAGGACAACACGGCCATCCAATGCAGCTGAGGAAGCCTCCAGGTGTAACGACTTTTCGTGCCACTGGACCCAGGCTTCCAATGCCGAGAGAGTGGGACTGTCTCTGTGCATCGACTTTTCCACTTAAATCTTCATGCACAAGTGTCTTTGTGTACAAAAACGCACAAAGACAATCGTCATCCTCAGTTACCGAGAGACTACTACTACATAAAACCCCTTAAAAAAGACAGTATCTACTGAAGTCATGGGATCATTGATTGAGAACTGTAAGGGTTTGTAGAGATCATATTCGAATCCCCTCATTTTTCAGATGAGGAAGTGGTACCCATTGAGATTAAGTGACTTGACCAGGGACACAAAGCTAGGATAGTCTCCAAAGGGACATTTGAACCTGGGTCTGCCTAACTTTAAGCCTAGAATGTTCTTTATTGTTGTTGAGTCATTTTTCAGTCAAATCTTACTCATTGTGATCCGATTTGGGGTTTTCTTGGCAAAGCTCCTGGAGTGGTTTGCCATTTCCTTCTCCAGCGTGAAACACTGATGCAAACAGGGTTAAGTGTCTTGCCCTGGGTTACATAGATACTATGCATCTGAGACTATATTTGAACTCAGGTCTTTCTGTCTGCAGGCTCAGCATTCTATCCACTGCACTATGTAGTTGCCCCTGGTGTATTCTACACATTACGTTATACCACACTGCTTCTAGGTCCAGAAACTAAGCCTAGAATACCACATTAGCCCTTGCAGAAAGAAGAGTGCCTTGATGTGGCTGGTAGTATTCTTTTGGATCAAAGTTTTTAATGGATTTCATGTTAGCTTCAGGATTTAATCATTGAAATCACATCTTTAAGACCTGTCCTTCTTGGGGTGGCTAAGGTGGTTCAGTGGATAGTGAGCCAGACCTAGAGATGGGAGGTCATGCATTCAAATGTGACCTCAGATACTTCTACCCGAGTGACTTAGGCTAGTCATTTAAACCCCAATTGCCTGGTCCTTACTGCTCTTCTGCCTTGGAAATGATATTTAGTATTGATTATTCTAAGACAGAAGGTAAGATTAAGAAAATAAAAGAGCAGTTCTTCCAGTATATGCTGAGGGTAAACTTCAAAAAAGATGACATGGAAAGTTAAAATGAAACCAAAGACAGACATCATTGGAATGGGAAGATCCTGTCATTTCTGTAGCTTTTTTCCCCCTATAAAATGGATATAATACCACTCCCTAATTAGGTAGGTGGTTGTAAAAGAGGTTTTTTTATTTTAATTTTTTTATCATGCAAAACACACTTCCACATTGACCATTGTTGTAAGAGCACATTCATGCATAACCAAAAACCCCAAATAAAACCAAAGATATACTGATGTGAAAAATAGTATGCTTTGATCTGCATCCATCTGACTCCAGCAGTTCCTTTTCTGGATGAAAGAGTGTTTTAGGAAGTGAAAGATTCTGTAGTCAGATTTCATAAGGAAATCCCATTGGCTTTTTCCTAATGATTGCCTTTGATAGAATTGGAAACCTAGTTTTTAGTTCAATTAAAGGAAGATAAAGAAGGAAAGGGGGTAGGTAGATGGCACAGTGGAGAGAGTATCAGCCCTGGAGTCAGGAAGATTCATCTCAGTGAATTCAAATTTAGCTTGAGACACTTATTACCCATGGCACTTACTTCTCTTTGCCTCCATTTCCTCATCTGTAAAATGAGCTGGCACAGAAAATGGCAAACCATTCCAGTATCTTTGCTAAGAAAATGCCAGATGGAGTCATGAAGAGTTGGACAAACTGAAAAATGAATGAACAACAATAGTAACAAAGAAGACAGCATAGCATAATGGAAAGAGCATTGAATTGGGAGCCATAGGATCCAAGACTGAAGCTCATTTCTTGGGCAAGTCATTTATATTCTGTGGGCTTCAGTTTCTTCATCTGTTCAATGATGTTGAACAGGTCACTTCTCGTCCCAGATCTATAATTCTTGGAGGAAAGCCGACCAATCTCTTAGCCATGAGCATGTCCCAAAGACAGAACAATGAAATGTTAGACTATGACCATTTCAGCTCTAATCCATTAGTGTCATTAAGTAAATTACTGAAGGTGAACATAGAATAGTATAGTATACCTGCCAGATTTGTGGGGAAAGAAGGAATTTTAAGACCAAGCAAGAGATAGAGAATATTACAAAACATAAAATGAATGACTGATTATATCAAATTAAATAGGTTTTGTACAAACAAAACCAATGCAAACAAAATTAGAAGGAAAGCATTAAAGTGGGAAAAACATGTATAACAAAACTCTCTGACAAAGGTTTAATTTCCCAAATATATAAGGAACTAAGTCAAATTTACAAAAACTCAAGCCATTCCCCAATCAACAAATGATTAAGGGTTATGGCAGTTTTCAGATGAAGAAATCAAAATTATCAATAATCACATGGTTAGATGGAGATATGATTGGAGTTTTGGCATTAAAAGATGACTCGATTGCAAATATGAATAATATGGAGATAGGTTTTTGAACAATGATACATATATAACCTAGTGGATTCCCTTGTCAGCTCTGGAAGGGGGAAGGAAGAGGAGTGGGAAAAATCATGAATCATGCAACCATGGAAATTTTTTTTTTGCATTTTTTTAAACATTATTTTATTTGGTAATTTCTAAACATTATTCATTGGAAACAAAAATCATTTTCTTCCCCCACCCCCCCTCCCACCACCTCTCCCCTAGCCGATGCATGATTCCACTGGGTATCACATGTGTTCTTGACTCGAACCCATTTCCATGTTGTTGGTATTTGCATTAGAGTGTTCATTTAGAGTCTCTCCTCAGTCATTTCCCCTCCACTCCTGTAGTCAAGCAGTTGCTTTTCTTCAGTGTTTTTACTCCCATAGTTTATCCTCTGCTTGTGGATAGTGTTTTTTAGATCCCTGCAGATTGTTCAGGGACATTGCATTGACACTAATGGAGAAGTCCATTACCTTCGATTGTACCACAGTGTATCAGTCTCTGTGTATAATGATTTCCTGGTTCTGCTCCTTCCGCTCTGCATCACTTCCTGGAGGTCATTCCAGACTCCATGGAATTCCTCTACTTTATTATTCCTTTGAGCACAATAGTATTCCATCACCAACATGTACCACAATTTGTTCAGCCATTCCCCAATTGAAGGGCATCCCCTCTTTTTCCAATTTTTGGCTACCACAAAGAGTGCAGCTATGAATATTCTTGTACAAGTCCTTTTCCTTATTATCTCCTTAGGGTACAAACCCAGCAATGCTACAGCTGGATCAAAGGGCAGACAGTCTTTTATTGCCCTTTGAGCATAGTTCCAAATTGCCCTCCAGAATGGTTGGATCAATTCACAACTCCACCAGCAATGAATTAGTGTCCCTACTTTGCCACATCCCCTCCAGCATTCACTACTTTCCATAGCTGTCATGTTAGCCAATCTGCTAGGTGTGAGGTGATACCTCAGAGTTGTTTTGATTTGCATCTCTCTGATTATAAGAAATGTAGAGCACTTTTTCATGTGCTTATCAATAGTTTTGATTTCTTTGGCTGAGAACTGCCTGTTCATGTCCCTTGCCCATTTATCAATTGGAGAATGGCTTGATTTTTTGTACAATTGATTTAGCTCTTTGTAAATTTGAGTAATTAAACCTTTGTCAGAGGTTTTAATGAAGATTGCTTCCCAATTTGTTGCTTTCCTTCTGATTTTAGTTGCATTGGTTTTGTTTGTACAAAAACTTTTTAATTTGATGTATTCCAAATTATTTATTTTGCATTTTGTGACTCTTTCTAAGTCTTGCTTGGTTTTAAAATCTTTCCCTTCCCAACCATGGAAATTTAAATAAATTAAAAAATAAATAATCATGGAGGGACTTTGCAAAGGGAAAGGAGATGACAGGGATATAATTATGGATAATGGCAAAAAGGAATAATATCATAGCCTGAGCCAATCTGAGGCAGAGGATTTTTCCTCCACTTCCCTGGAAGAGTAAGCTGAGATGAATCATGATAGAGAAAGGACCCTGGACCAGGACACACCAAGGTCTTGGTTCTTCTGCTCACTAACTGTGGTGACATTGTGAAAATCACTTTCCTTTTTTAAGCGTGTTTCCTTATCTCTCAAAATGGAGGTGATCATCACAATACACACTCTTATCTATCACAAGCGTGATATAAATATCACAGAAAATAATATAGCTGGAAGCACAAAGTGTGCTCCAAGTGTAAAGCATTGTTCTAGTTTTCTTGAATCATAATCAATTCTTGCCTATCCGTGCTTTCTCTCTGGTATTGTATAAATTAGTTGCATAAATTAAATCAATGGTAATACCATTTTTCCTGATACCTCTAGAATTATAGATCAGGAAGGAAACAGATCAGAAAACCATAGTCTTAAGACTTATAAATTGGAAGGAGTAATGGGCTCATAAAATGTCATAATTACTAGCAACTTTAGGAACATTGAGAGGCAAATGGTCATACAATGGATAGAGCAATGGGCCTGCATTCAGGAAGACCTGAGTTCACATCTGGCCTTAGACACTAGTTATATGACTCTGGGCAAGTTATTAAACATCTGTTTCCTCAACTATAAAAAGGGGATAATAATTCTACCTACCTCTCAGGGTTGTTGTGAGGATCAAATGAGGTAATATTTGTAAAAAGGGCCTAGCAGGGACAGCTGGGTGGCTCATAGGATTGAGAGCCATTTCTAGAGATGAGGGGGTCCTGGATTCAAATCTGACCTCAGTCACTTCCTAGCTGTGTGACCCTGGGCAAGTCCCTTAACTACTATTCCCTAGCCCTTGCAGATCTTCTGTCTTGAAACTAATACACAGTATTGATTATAAGAAGAAAAATAAGGGTTTTATTAAATAAAAGGCTAGAGGGCTTAACACTGTACCTGCAACATAATGGGTGCTATATAAATGTTTATTTCCTTCCTCTTCTCTTCTAAGCCCTTCATTTCACAGATGAGTCTTAGAGGTATTAAAGTAACACCAACTGTTAGTAACAATGCTAGATCTAGAATTCAGGTCTCCCAATTCTTTTCTGTTCTCTTACCAAAATGCCATGCTGCTGAATTGGATGAGATTCTGGGTCAAATTCTCTACAATTATTTCTTAGTATAGAACTAGTAAAAATGATTGTTGTTATTCACTGGTTTCAGTCATGCCTGAGTCTTTGTGACTCCATTTAGGATTTTCTTGGCAAAGATACTGGAGTGGTTTGCCATTTCCTTCTCCAGCTCATTTTACAAATGAGGAAACTGAGTCAAAGAGGACTGAGTGACTTGCTGAGGATCACACAGCTATTTAGTGTCCACGGCTGGATTTGAACTTATTAAGATGAGTCTTCCTGATTTCATGGAAAGAGAACTTTGGAAGCAGCTAGGTGAGTCAGTGGATAGAGAACCAGGCTGGAATTGGAAGAACTGGGAGTCAAATCTGGTCTCACACTTCCTAGCTGTGTGACCAAATGCAAGTCATTTAACCCCAATTGCCTAGGTCTTGCTACTCTTCTGTCTTAGGACTGATGCTTGGTATCAATTCTAAAACAGAAGATAAAGATTTTTAAGAAAGGAAGAAAGAAAGAGAAGGGGAAGGAGAGAGAGAGACAGAGAAGAGAGACAGACAGAGAGAGACAAGACAGAGAAAGAGACAGAAACAAAATAGGTGCCCATTGATTGGGGAATGATTAGAGAAATTGTAAAATATGTAATTGAATATTACTACACAATAAATATTCTGGAAATAATGAATTCTTAGAAGTTCAGAAAGATGTCTAAAATCTGATGATCATATATGATGAAGAGAAATGTAAGCAAAGCCAGGAAAATGATATGTACAATTATTATAGCAATGCAAATGGAAAGAAGAAACCAAAAAAGCCTAAATGTCCTATAGTTCTAATGATCAAGTTAGCCCTAGAGAACATTCCTCCCCTCCCCTCCTCTCCCTGACCTTTCTTTGAAGAGATGAGGGAGGGCCTGTGGATGTGGAATGTTGTGTCTCTTGTCAGAGTGACTTGATGTGTGGTTGGTTTTGCTGAACTGCTTAATTTCCCTCTTTTTCCTTTTGTTACAAGAAATGACCTGATGGTTAAGAGAGTCGGGATGGGTAATGAAGGGAAGATAAATACTTAGGTGTATAGGTGATGTAAAAATAATGAGGGGAAGGGAATAAACATTCAAATCTGAATGATAGATGATAAAAGATGACAACAGATTATATTCATTCATTTGATTATTCATTTATTTTTTTATTTGATTATTTGATCATTCATTTGTTGGTTTTTCAAATAGTTGATTATTTATTTGTTTGTTATTTTTTGAGACTAAGTCTCCTTATTTTACTGAGGCTGGAAGTTCAGCAGCCACTGATGACCTTAATATTGATACTAATTATCTCAAGAGCTTTAATTTGCTGTATTTTCCCCAACCTACTCAGTGGATTGAATGCCAGGCAAAGACATGAGAGATCTTGGGTTCAAATCTGGCCTCAGACATTTCTGGGCAAGTCTCTGAACCCTGATTGCATAGTCCTTACTGCTCATCTGTCCTTGAAACAATAAACAGTATTGATTCTAAGATGGAAGGTAAGGATTTTTTAAATGGAATAGC
Source organism: Monodelphis domestica (assembly GCF_027887165.1). NCBI lineage: Eukaryota > Metazoa > Chordata > Mammalia > Didelphimorphia > Didelphidae > Monodelphis > Monodelphis domestica. The sequence goes on along the minus strand of NC_077233.1, from coordinate 234,435,003 downwards.
ATTGTTAATGTGTTTTTTTGACATCATCCATTCTCTTATTTTTTCAAACCCTTAATTTCTGACTTAGAATCCATACGCAGTATTGGTTCAAAGGCAGAAGAGCTATAAGGGCCAGGCAGTTGGAGTTTTTAAGTGATTTGCCCAGGGTCACACAAGTGGAAGTGTCTAAGGCCAGATATGAACCCAGGACTTCCCATCTCTTAAGCTGGCCATCCAGTGAGCCAGCACCTAGCCGCCCCCATTCTCTTATTTTGATACAATGGTATCTACAAGCTTAAACATCCATACTTGGTGTAGTCTGTGTGTGCCAGTGAGCAAGAGGGAAAATGTCCACGTTTTCTGCTGTCTTTTTTCATTTTCTAGCATTGTCCTAGATCTGTGTGGAGTTTACATTCTATTTACTAGATGCTTCCTTTGCTTTAGTTCTTCTCTTTTCCACCCTAAATGTGCCCAGTTAAAACTGTTCCTGCTTTAAATTTAACTTCCTATATCATGAAGTCGAGCATAGGTTTGTCACCAGGGCTCTCTTGAAGCCCAGTCCTCTTGGCCCTTAATGGAAAGTGACATCAGAGTGGGACTCCTGTGCCCCAGGATTTTTCCCTGTTGGCAGTCTCCAGGCAGAAGAAGCCTTGAGCTGAGTTCCCATGATGGCTAAATTGTGGCCTGACAGTTAGGATCAGTAGAGGTCACTGAATAAAACGGCTGCCTGAGTGGGGCAGCCTGTGGCGCCAGCTGGGACTTGGGAGACTGTATTACAGGGGAAAATTACCCACTGCAAACTCAGCCAGAATTCAGAGGGCTGGAGATGTCCCAATTATGCTATGGATAGATGGAGATCATCTCTCCACGACAGGTATATCCAATACATTTTTGCTTGTCATCCTTTAAACTTGAGGTTTTCTTTGGTTCTATTTTTTGGTTTTCTGGCTTGGTCAGGATTGGATTATATTTTAAGGGTGGAAGGGGGGAGATTGGGGGTGAATTGCATTTTTCAGCTAGTGGAGCAGCTAGGTGACACAGTGGATAGAGGGCTAAGTCAAGAAGACTTGTTTCCCTGAGTTCAAATCTGGCCTCAGACACTTAGTAGATGTATGACCCTAGGCAAGTCACTCATCTGTAAGATAAGCTAGAGAAGGAAATGGCAAATCACTCTAGTGTCTTTGCCAAGAAAACCCCAAATGGGATCACAAAGAATTGGACGCAATTGAACAGCATTTTTAAGCAATCAAAGTACTCCTGCAATTACCTGTAGGAAGGGAAACACTGATATATCTCATTTCTCCTCTGTTCTCTTAATCTTTCCAAATTCAGTTTTATACTATATAAAAATACTAGTAGAAATGTTTACATTGTAATAAACTTGTAATGGAATCTATTAAGGAAAGAAATAGGGCTCTTAGAAATGAAAAATACTCCCACCTACAACCACACAAAAGACATTCATATTTGACATGTATGTGTAACTTTTTTCTTTTCTTTTTTGAAGACTGAATTTATCTTACCTAAAATAGCAGTAGAACAGCTGTTCTTGGGTTGAATTCCTCTCTTGTTTGTTTATAGTTAAGGTTGGAGAGCACTGATCTAATCCATCTCTCTCCATCTTACAGATATGGTTGCTATGAGAGGCACTGTCAGATATTGTGCTGTCGTCTATAGATATACACTGTCCTCTGATCTTTTTGTTGTTCAGTCGTTTCCAGTCATGCCTGACTGTCTTTGATCCCAGCCTGGGGTTTCTTCGCAGAGATACTGGAGGGTTTTTCTCATTTTCTCCTCATGCTCATTCAACAGATGAGAAAACTGAGTTAAGCAGTTAAGTGACTTGCCTAGAGTCACATAGCTAGGAAGTGTTCTGAGGCTAGATTTAAACTCAGGAAGAGAAGCCTTCATGACTCCACACCCCGCACTCTGTCCTCTGCATTGCTTTTGACTTTTCCAAAAAAATTAAAGGGAAGTGAGCCCCTTGCACTCAGTGGGCTGCCACTAAAAATCTGTTGACCTGAATATTCTGCCATGACTTCTTCCTAATGAACCTATATAATGGGCAATGTTCAGTTCTCTTGCCTTTCTAATAGGTGGGATGGGATTTTATTGCTCACCCCATACAGTATTTCCTTTAATCCAAAGATATTGAGTACACTGGAGACACACTCCTTTCCCTTCCCACCTGTTACTCTCTGTCCGTGTGTCATAGGGAGTATGTTATTGGCTTTACATTAAGAGGTGCCTGAACCCTGCTTTTGGGCTTCTGGAAGAGCTGATAGAGCTGTCTTTTCCAGGCAACTTTCTCCAATCTGGCAATTCTCTTGATGAGACTGAAACCAGCCTGAATTGACAGCACCCAAAAGATAAGTGATGGTCCTCCATTCTTCGCCCAATCCAATGGAAATCACAAATGTTCAATTCTCTCCAGAGAAATGTCATTTGCTTGCAAAGAGATGATACAGAAGAATTCCCTTGCACATACATCCTGACTCATTTCTCCCTCCTTTTGATTATTGGTCTTTATTCTTCATTCCTGGAGCTCCTTAAAAATTTGATTTAACCACATTTACCCGTCGGACATAACTACAAGTAATCACGGTCACTCAGACTGGTAGGAAACTATTAAATGAGCCCCAATTGCCTCCTTTTCCATTTGGGCTGATTTTTCCTTTCTAACATCCACCCAGAATGGGGGAAGAAGCTGTGACTACTTGTATTCTCTAAAGTGAAAGAACATCTACTTATTCAGGGTGTGTGTGTGTGTGTGTGTGCGTGCGTGCATGTGTGTGTGTGTGTGTGTGTGTGTGTGTATGTGTGTGTTTTCAGATGCTGGAGGATACAAAGGTGTTGTCTAGATCTCTTATTACGCATATGAAATGAAGTTAGGACTGCTAACCCCCTCTTTTCCTAAAATACACACATATGTACGCCTTTTAAAAATAAGAATTATCTTTCCATTTTCAGGCTTCTTTTTTTCCATCTTCTTCTTTCTGACATGTCCATGTTAGCAAGTACTCATAGCATAAAGTAGGTACTTTATTTTTGCCTCAAGGAAAGCTAAACTTTCTTTTCTTCAATAACTATTTCGGAATCTATTGATCTCTATTTGTCACAGAATAGTAGAATGAGGGTTGGAGGGGACTTCAGGGATAATTTAATCTGGCCCTTCATTTAAAAATGGGGAAACTGATATTAAAAGACATTTCATATGGTAATAGATTTCATTAGTATTAGGAACTTCCATGTGAGGGAATTCCCTCTACCATTGAAGCCAGAACCTTTTCTTCATCCTATATTTTTAGAATTAATTAGAGTGCTAAGAAAGTAAATTATTTGTTCAGGGCCAAATAGCTAGTATGTGTCAGAGATGAGACTTGATCCTAAGTGTTTGTCATTGTTCAGTCATTTTTCAGTCCTATATGACTCCTCATGATCCTATTTGGGGTTTTCTTGTTACTGGAGTGGTTTACCATTTCCTTCTTCAGCTGATTTGACAGATGAAGAAACTGAGGCACAAATAGGGTGAAGTGACTTACCAAAGGGTCCAACAGGTAGTGTCTGAGGCCAGATTTTAACTCAGGGAGATGAATCTTCTTGACTCCAAGTATAGCACTCTATTCATTGTGCCACCTAGCTGCTCCACTAGATGAAAAATGATATTCACCTCAAATCCCCACCTCAAATCCCTTAAAGTACAAACAAGTAAATATCTAAGGCCAGAAGAGGAGTTTTCCTGCCTCCAAGCCCTGTACCAGCATTTAAAATTGGCTCTCCATTCATGCAGCTATGCTGCCTCTTGTTTCAGAAAATAATAGTGACAATTTTTATCACATTTAACACCAAAACTTGCATTTATAAAATGCCTTATGATTTTCCTCCCAAAAATCTTGTAAGGTCACTCATGCAAGCTTCATCATACCCATTATATTGGAAAAGGAACTGACATTTAGAAATTATGAGCTAATTAGTACTCATTAGCACATTTAAGATCTGGAAAGCACTTTGCATTTATTTCCTTATTCGACACTCTCAATGACCCCATATGGTAGGCTCCATAGATATCATTAACATCATTTTGTAGATGAACAAACTAAAGCTTGGGGAAATGAAGGGAAGTCCCTTCATCAAAGTCCCACAGCTGGTGAGGGAGTCAACTGAGATTCAAACTTAAGTCTAGTGTTCTTTCCCCTACAACAATGGGGCTTCATCACATTTTTGGTCATGCTGTATTAGCTCATCTTGTTCCCACCCTGGCCATTCATATGTCTTCTGAGAGACATCCTAGAACTGGACTTCACCAGACTGAAGGCTCATGGCATTGATTCCTAGTCTTACTGTCATCATGCCTCATGTCTTCATTTGCCTTAAGGTACTGGAAACTAAAACATTCTAAAAATAAAACAAATAAAAATTTAAATTCACTTAGGATGAAAGGCTGTAGATAGTGGAGCCCTTTGGGGACAATGAAAAAAAAGACTGCACAAATTGAATTGTGGGAAATTCCCCATCCCACCCACCCCACCTTTTATCAAGGGTTGAGAGATTCTTGGCTTTGAGAAAAGGTAAATTTTGGCCAATATCTTATCTCAACTATTCCTTTAGTCTTTCCTACCATGAATAAATTATTTAGGGATTGAGTTATCCCTTAGGAAATAAAATGTGGAGATTGTCAGATGTAATTTGAGGGTATAATCTGACCCTAATTAGCAGCCTGAGTCAGTTGCCTGGGCAAATGGTGTCTTGTTCCTCTATTTCTATAGATTTGCCTATGTTTGTGGACAGCCAGATGACAGAATGATAGAGTGCTTGGACTGGAGTCAGGAAAACTCATCATCCTGAGTTCAAATTTGGCCTCAAAAACTTATTGGTTATGTGACGCTGGGCAAGTCACTTAGCTCTGTTTGCCTCTGTTTCCTCATCTATAAAATGAGTTGAAGAAGGAAATGGCAAACCATTCTAGTATCTTTGCTAAGAAAACCCCAAATAGAACCACACAGACATCATGGGAAAATGACCAAATAACAAAAATGATCCTCAAAAAGTGCTGGGGAAGATTGCATACTTTTATTGCCCAGAAAATCTCAAATGGAGTCAGGAAAAGTTGGACATGACTAAAAAAGATGAAATCTGCAATTGGATAGATATAGACCTGTCCAAAATCTGAAATGACTCAGAGTGACTGGGCCCATTTTAACTATCAGACTTCTAGAGGGCCGGGTCAGTTATGGACCTGACCAAATGTTTACATCTACTGTCATACTGTTCCATGCTCTCAGTGACTCCCAATCAGAGTAGAACTCTGGGACATCTAGACGTGTAAAATAAGTTACACTTTTCTACTCTTTTCTTAAGATGGGAGATGAGGTAAGGAAGAAACATCCTTTACATCTTTTGTGTTGTAAAATAATTGAATTGGTCTTTCAGTGACTGAAATTACAAATAAACCAAAATAAAAACACAGGCAAGAGTTATAAATAGTTCTCCAAGCTAGAAGATCCTGAAATTCTTTATCCTGATTAGATTTCTTTGGGCTAGGAGGCCTTCAAGAAATTTTGGATCTATCTTTTTTTTTTAATCGAGTCTTTGATCTTCCTTTGCTTCCACAGCACTATAAATTAGTGAGCCAGGAAGATACCGATATAGAGGATGGAATTTATGGAAAATGACCTGAGACACATTCTCTTTCTCTCATGGGGTCTTGTAATGAAGTCCATAGCCCAGAACTTATTCCATTCTGGATGCAAGCAACTAATATTCAGCTACTGTGTTAGACCAAGGAGAAGGAAGATGACTTCAGCCTGTGGGCTGGAAACACTTATGGCTTTTTGTTCTCCCCTGTGTCCCTACTTTAAATGCTTGTTGAAATAATGAAAAAGAGATTGCTTCTTTCTTCTGTGTTCCCCACAATTCTCTCTCTCTCTCTCTCTCTCTCTCTCTCTCTCTCTCTCTCTCTCTCTCTCTCTCTCTCTGTGTGTGTGTGTGTGTGTGTGTGTGTGTGACAGTATTTTTTTTAATTTTTAAACATTATTTTATTTGGTCATTTCCAAACATTATTCATTGGATACAAAGATCATTTTCTTTTCCTCTCCCCTCCCCCCGCCCCCCACCTCTCCCATAGCCGACGATTCCACTGGGTATCTGTGTGACAGTATTTAATAGTCTTGTTGCCTTTAGAATCACAGTAATACTTTCCTTGAAGTAAATAACTTAAAGAAATAAGCTTCTTGATAGCAACTCTTAGCACAGTGCTTGGCACATAGTAGGTACTTAATAAATTATTTTTCATTCATTCAATCAATCATTCATCCTTGTTGAGCTTCAGTAAGATTCAGACCAGAACTGCTGTCTTTTTGTCCTGGCTCTCTCTTTCTCTCTCTGTCTTACTCTGTCTCTCTTCTTGTCTCTGTCTGTCTGTCTCTGTCTGTCTGTCTCTCCACACACCCCTCCTTTCCTGTCTGTCTCAAACCCTTACCTTCCATCTTAGAATCATTACTATATATCAGTTTCAAGGCAAAAGAAAGAAGAAAGAAGTTGGGGTTAAGTCATTGCCAATATCACCCAGCTAGGAAGTGGCCAAATTTGAACCCAAGACCTCCCATCTCCAGGCCTGGCTCTCTCTAATAAGCTACCTAACTGCCCCTGAGGTCTTTTTCTGACTCTTGTTTAGGCAAATATAGGAAAGGTACTCCAACTCCTAGGCAAGAGAAAAGATTGCACAGTTTTTGCCTTTCAGAAATTTTTAGCATTTTGTTCCAAAGACTAAATTTGCACCCATTTCTTTAGGCTCTAATTCTAGAATTCAGGGGTCTTTGACACTCACATTCATTAGTTTTGGGAAATTTCAAGTTAGAATTACACATTTCACACAATGTATCTGCCAAAGCCCCCATATCACTCACACAATGCAGCACACGGTGTCATCTGTGACACTTTCCCCCCTCTTTCTGAGAGGTGAGAATAGTGGGAGGCTGAGTTTTCTTTGCAAATTTACCACTGGCTGCTACAGGCCTTTTGAGTTTGAGCTCCTGACAGATATTAAAGTACAATTCACTTATTACAGCTAAACAGAAAAGCATATGGAAAAAGCAAACTGCATTAACATCTGCTGTCTTTTCTCCATCTGCTCCCTTTGGCTGTGCTCTCCTCCAGACTTGCCAGCCCTGTTAGTTTTCCAAGGGTCTCAGTGTAAACTCAACTTGTTCCTTCCAACTGAGTTCATCATGTGCTGTTCATTTTGATCTGTCCAACCTGAGGCACCTCGTGAGTGCTTTGGAATTTTAGCCGTGCCCATCGGAGGGACTGAAAAAGAAGTCCATTCATTTAGGGAATCATGCATGGATCCCCAGAGATCTTTGTCCTGAAAGGTGTGCTCTACATGTTCTCAAATACTAAGGAGCTCTCCAGCAACTGCTGTAGAAATCCTTCCAGGATTGTGTATGTCTGTGTGTCTGTGTTTATTGCCAAACTGGTCAAAGGAGACCTAAAGTGATAACCTAAATGAAATCTGTGCTTTGTGATTACCAAAGGTTATATTCTACAGATGGAGCGTAGGATTAGAGATTAACTCCTTGAATGTGCACATAAATAAATGAAAATAAAAAGCTAGATGACTCAGTGGATAGAGAACCAGGAGGGGAGATAGGAAGTCCTGGGTTCAAATTTGGCCTGGGATACCTCTGAGCTGTGTGACTCTGGGCAAGTCATTTAACCCCAATTGCCTAACCTTTATTGGGGCTCATCTGTCTTCAGACCAATACATGGTATTGATGCTAAGGCAGAAGGTATGGGTTTAAAAAACAAATACACAGGGAGAAAATGGTTTTGGAGTCATAAAACATGAGCTCAAGTCCTGTCTCTGATAGAGGCAACAATGACTGTGGCTAAGTCAGTCTACCTCTTGGGCTTCAGTTTTCTCATTTAGAAAATGAGCCAATTGGACTGGATCAACTCTGGAGTCCTTTCCAGTTCTAGACCTATGCTCCTTTGAGTGCTTCATTCCTTCTAAAAATTGGAGTTAAATATTGGCATTGAAAATGATTGCATCAAAGCCCTAGAGATTCTTAATGGAATTCTTGGGTGCCTCATCTCCCTCTGATAGATTTTAAGCACTTAGAGAGTATGAACACAATTTTGATTCTTTGCTGAGGGCTTGGATAATCCTATGTGTTTTTTACAACACTGGTACACATTTACATCACTGGAAGCATTGGCAATGTTGAATGATTGGAATTTGGGCCAATTTCTCATTTCCCTCCTCATCATAGCCCTTGGATATGCCCTTGGGTTCAAGAAATAATCTATTTTACTAGGGAAGAAAGGGGACTAGGTGGAATCTTGGGGTAAGCTGGTAATTCTTTAGCAGACAACTGTGTATGGGGGTGGAGCATGACATACCTACATTAATAACATTTTAGCTATCATTTTCTTAAGTATAGATAATCAACAAAACCATAAAGCAAGCCCCAATTTGTAGCATTTGCCAGTACCTAAAATATAAATGGTTATCCTGAAAATTTAACAATCAGCTCCTAGAAACCTCTTGGGAACCACCTCTAGCACACCCCTTGGTAAAATTCCACTTCTGTTGGGAGCAGCGGTAAACAAGGATACTGTTGATAATTAATCCCTAGTGTTGAGCTTATAAGAAAAATCAGAGCTTGCTCTTTTTTGTAATGGTTAAAATGATTTCCTCTTGGCCACAGGATGAATTAGAAAATGTTCCTATTATCCCTATTTTTACAAATGAAAGAACTGAGAAGCTCAGAAAATTTAAGCAGTTTCTCTTATGATAACATAGTAAATATCAGGGCTGAGAACTGAATTTTGACTTCCCGAATCCATGTTACATTCTTATTCTCTTGTGTCTCTCCCTCTGATGAGTTTGATATAATGAAATGAATGTTGGTGCAGGCGTCAATAAACCTGGGTCTTATTCTTGGCTGGGCTTCTTGCTCGCTGTATGACCGAGGGCAAGTCAATGGATTTCCTGCATTTTTAGAATGAAGGAGTTGGACCAAAAGATCTTTTCTGCCTTTCAAATTCTTCATCCTTGTCCAATATTTGCCATGAAAACCCCAAATAGGGTTATAAAGAGTCAGACACAACTGAAAAGACTGAGCCTATAGCTAAAATGTTTGCGCAAATCACATTTTTCGCCAGGACTCTGAAGATGAAATTTAGTTTGAGAAATCATGGAAACAATCTACCTTACAAGATGTGACCCTCCATCTCCCATCAACAAAGCTGGCATAGATTAAAACGTGATTATAAAGTTGGTCTTCATCATTCTCTTGCTCTTGCTCTGTTTCTTTCAGGGCTCTTCCTTCAGCACCCAGGGTTCTCGTGCTGCCCTGATACTGTTCTACCTTGTCTTAAAGTACTCTTATAGACCCATCCAAGTGTGCCATCACCTGGCATCCTTCCCAGAGGGTGTTTACTTTTAAAAATAGGACATGGAGAGAAAGTCAGCCTGGCAAAGGGAATAGAAACTTGGCCTGGAAGTGAAGACTTGTGTTCAGATCCCTTCTCTACCATCCTGTCTTTGTGACCCTGGGCAAGTACCTTCACTTCTCAGTTCCCCCCAGGCAACTCTCCCAGCTCCAGGTTGTAAAGAAAGTGCTTATTTGCACTGGAAGAGAACTCTTCCCACAGAATTTTCTCTCTCAATGAAATCACGGACTCAAACCAAACAAAAAATAAGATGGAAAGAAAAGCCTAATACTTCACCCAAGAAATAAATTACCAATCATGAAATTTCAGGCATTTTAATAGGCAGGCTGATGACAAATCTTTGAGTACTCAGGAGCCTTCCTAGTGCTGTTCAAATCAAACCACGCTGGCCATTCTTCCTATGAATTACACCACCCATACATAGTCTCTCAAACTAGAGGGTGCAGGGAAGATAGAGGCTTGAACTGATGGAAGGATTTTTCTCTTTGAGTAGTTCTCTCTATCAATGAAATCACTTGGTCAGTCCCTATCCTTCCTATTATACAATGGAATCTGACAGAAGCATGGAATTGAGGATACTGATGGTTCTCACAATAAGAGTGACAAGACATTTTTCCCTACTACCCAAAAATAGCATTTTATATTAGGCATTTTATTGCCTTTAGCCTGCAGTTCCATACTCCCCAGCTATGATTATTTACCCTCCAGCAAGCAAGAGAACCGAATATTTTTATTTTGGCCTTTAGTTGCCTGTCAGAAATCATTTCTAAAAATATTTTCCCAATTTCTTTCTCCCCTTCCTCCCGATACCTGGAGCAAAAGAATCCCCAAATAAGTATGGTGTAACCACATGCTTTCATTATATAAGGGCAAACCCAAAACAGAGCCTCATGGGAAAAGCTGGGGGCAAGGAGAATGCCAGCCAGTCCTTGCTCTGCTATGCTACCATATTAGAGAGAATACTGAGGTGGAAATAACTCCTAGGTCTGTGGACTCATCAGGAAACTCATCACCCTGAGAGACTGCATCACCTTTGGTACTCACCTTCTCAGTATCTTCAGTACCCTCTGCTCATCTAACTGAAGGCCTGGAAGATGGAGCAAAGAACTCCAACAGTTTCCATTTAAGGAGGGTTCACAGACCAGTCATATCTGATTTTCTTGTCTTCTTGAACACCATGGACTGGATTCCACCATGCCTCCATGCTAGGTACCATCTTCCTCAGGATGCCCTACTTTTTAGCTTTCTTTTATGTGTTGTCTTTCCTCATTAGATCACAACCTCCTTGAGGACAGGGACTGTTTTTCTTTTTCACATTTGCATCTCCAGAGCTTAGTATAGTGCCTGGCACATAGAAGGCTTTTCATAAATGTTTGTTGACTGGAGAAAATCACTTTTGCTGGGAGCAGATGGTAAGAATTTGGAGAGAAGATGATAGGACTACTTCTAGTCTTTGAATGGCATTCAAATGAAAGCCTGGCTTCTGATCTTAGTTCTACCACTATCCCATTGTGTGACTTTGGCCAAATAATGTTTCTTTACCTATGAGATGCAGAGGTACCTACCAAAGGCTCCTTTGGCTCTAACAGTACCTCAAGTTATCCAAAAGGTGGCTGAGAACCATATGTTTTCATTGTATATCTCTGAGGACATTTTGGAGGGGAAAAGTTCCACATGAATACTTGATGAGAGATAGTGTCATGCAGTAAATAGAAAGCTAGGTTTGAATTTAGGATACCTGGGTTCAAATCTCATCTCAAGCACATTCTGCTTGTATAATCCTGGACAAATAACTCAACCTTTCAATTCTCTAGGCAACTAAAAATATATGTGGCAGCGAAGGTACCAACCTTATTTGTTAGAAGGAGTTTCCATTTCTGAGAAATGGGCAAAAGCACAAATCCATCCCCCCCCATTCCAAATCTATAAATTATACCCATTATAAGAACCTAAGAATAGTCCTTCCATGTAAGAATTTTTAGATAAGGCTGTACAGCATAGATAGACAGATAGAGACCACAGAGGCATACATTTGTACCTGGATTCAATCAGAGATCATCTCATTTAATCCTTTCTTGTTGCAAATGAGGAAACTGGGACCCAGGGAAAGAAAAGTGATTCACCCAAGGTCACACAGTAAAGTGGTTGAATTAGAGTCTGAACCAAGATCTAGCTCACCCCATGTAAGACTGATACACAGTTATATATTCAGTACCCATTTGGAGATGAGCACAGAAGACAAATCCCTTTGGACAGGGATTCAAAATGCCTCCCCTTGGGGCAGCTAGGTTACACAATGGTTAGAGTGCCAGGTCAGAAGTCAGGAGGTCCTGGGTTCAAATCTGGCCTCAGACACTTCCTAGCTTTATGACTTGGGCAAGTCACATAACCTCAGTTGCCTACCCCTTGCCAGTCTTCTATCTCAGAACTGATAGTAAGAGAGAAAGTAAGAGTTAAAAAACAAATACAGGTCCCCATCCTCATACCATCTTGTAGCTCTTCTTTGAATTCATTTGGAAACATAAAGTACTATATAAATATAAGTTATTTACTTAATTATTTTGCCCAAATAGAATCCATTGGCAAAATAGCATTAAACTATTGCCAATTTGTGTTTTTGCTCTTCCAAAGTCTACCCTGTTTCCTATTTCGGAAGCCATAGGTTTATATTTGATTCTCCCCTCTCCTTCATCTCTAATGTCCAATCCATTCCTAAGCCCTATTAATTCCATCTCTCTCTCTCTCTCTCTACCCCCCCCCCCCCGTTAACCACTCTGTTCCCATTGCTACAACCCTGTTATAAGGGCTTATTATTACCACACCCCTGAACCTTCAAGGAGTCAGGAAGTCTTGAGTTCCTATCCAACTTCAGACACTTACTAACTGTGTGACCCTGAATAAGTTACTTATCCCTGCTTGCCTCAGTTTCCTCATTTTAAAATACACTGTAAAAAGGAAACAGCAAAACCATTCCAATATATTTGCAAAGAAAACCCCAAATGGGATCACAAAGAGTCAGATGGCACAACCGAAACATTAAACGACACCAACAAAAAATCCTTCCCAGTAGCCCCTTCCCTGGTCATCCTACTTCCATCCTCTCCCTCTTCTAATTCTTCTCTCACATCAATTCCAGAATAATATTTCTCATGCATTGATTTAGTCACGTAACTCCTCTGCTCAAAAATCTGAATAAAGTCCAGGTCCTTTGTCTGCCATTGAAGGCCCTCCACCATCTGGCATCTTTCTAGCCTTTTCTGACATTGGTATCATTCCACACTCGACACTTCAGCCAAGCTCAAGTATTCTCTGCCCTCTGGAAATGCCCTGTGCTCCCTCTCTGCCATGGCTGACACTGTTCCCTATTTCTGAAATGTTTTCTTCTTTCTGCCAGCTCCCTCTTCCTGCCAGCCCCCTGATGAATGGATTCCTGTTCATCCTTTAACTCAGATGTTGCCTCTTCCAAGAAGCCTTCCCTAAGGAGTGCTCAGATATTCCTCGAGTCATGCATTTTACGGTTAGAGGATTTTTTAATTTCTCCAGTCCAATCTCCTCATTGGACATAGGGAGAAACTAGAATTCAGAAATGTAATGAGATGAGATTAATTAGTGGCAAAACTGAGAAAACCCAGACCTTCCTAAGAACAGAGGTCTAGGGCTAGAACAGATCTTTGAGGCCATCTAGTTTAGCCACCCTTGTTTTATGGAGGATGAAAAGTGTGTCCCATGGAAGTTGAAGGACTTCCCTGAGGTCACATAGCAGGCAAAAATCTACTGCCATGGGATTTGAACCCGTACTTTTGTGAGATGTTCTTTCCCCTGTATCTTACCTGCTAACACCTACAACAGGGCATTGATAATTATTATTATTATTGCCATGCATTTCTAACCATTCGACTATACCATCTTTTATGTCATTTCATTCCCTTTTTGCATTAGATCAGTGATCTTGGCCAAATCATCTGTCTTTTCTGCCTCCTCATCAATAAGAAGAAGGAGTTGGAGTAAATGGTCTCCAAGGCCTCTCCTATGATTTAAATCTTTAAAACAGGCAAAGTTGATTTAAAAATAAACAAAACAAAACAAACAAACAAATGCCAAGGAGAGTCCTTTCATGTAATGAAGGTGGGGTGAAAAAGATTGTTGTATTTCTTAGGATTATCTTCTCTTACAAGAAGGATTTAAAATTGAAGAGAAGGAAATAAAACAAACCTCCCCCCCCCCAAAAAAAAGTTTTAAAAAGCCTTTTTATCACTTTTAGAAGGTTAAGACGTTCGAATTTTTTTTATTTTTTTAAAAATCCTAGGTAGCAGGCAGCCAGCTAATTGCGGAACCATCCAAGACAGAGGGAAAAACGTATTTTGATCTAAATTAAGCTTCAGTTCTCCACCATCCAAAGGAAGCGAGTCTAAAAGGAAGGACTTAATCAAGTAATAGCCTAGCATTGCAGGAGTTCTGTCCTCCTGACTTTTTCCGGATCCTGCAAGGTCTGATTATCAAATAATTACTGGCATTACCAGATAACATGGCAGAGAGTGATAATTAATACAGGAGGAGACGGGCAGGGCCCCAACCTGGCTCTAATGATTTTGGCAGGGCAAGTGATCAATGGCCAGAGGATAAGTTAATAGCTGTTGCTGTCCAGAAGCTGACCACCTCAGCTCTAAGAATTGGATATGGGGCTTCTTTCTAGCTTGTTCTGTCGCCTACAAAGTCTCAAGCAAGACTACCAGCATTCACATAGGCTGAATGCTTGGAAATTAACATGCTGGTCATCCAAAGAATCAGAGGTTGGGGGGGGTGTTCAAGGGAAGTTTACCCTCCCCACCTTTCTGGAGTCATGCAGGTGGCATCTACCTGCCTATGTCTATGTAGGAGAGCCTGAACTTGACCCTGATAAAAAGGGCTGAGCAGGAAGTCCTTGCACTCTCTTGTCTCTGGTGTTCTGCCAAGGAACTTCTATGCTGGGGATGCTACTGAAAGACCCACATGGGTATAATATAATAATAATAATAAGGGCCTAGTCTAAGGCCCTTTTCTCTCTCTCTCTCTCTCCTTTTATCTATCCAAGTAATTCTAATAATCTTTAATTCTAATTTAATTAAAACAATGTCGAGACCTACATGTGATAAATATGTGTGTATTCATGGAGGGAGAATCAAAAAACTTGGAAGTATCTCAAATACTGGTCATCTGGTTCCGTGCTGTGCCACCTAAACCTTAAGGATCAAAAATTTAGATTCCAAAGTATATTAGGGTAGAATGAAATGAAATGGTAGTGGAATAGACCAGGAGGAGGTAATGTAGAATGGCTGTCCCATATGGAGGAGAAATGAATGGAGGAGGGGACAAGGGGACAGAGGTCTGGGAGTACTGGAACCCAATGCTCATTAGAAATGGGATAAAGAGAGAATAATATGCAGAATGAAAAGGAGATATATATATATATATATATATTAATGTATAGGAGAGGGAAGGGAGATGAGATAAGGGAGGGATTGAGGGACTGAGAAAAAGGAAGAGTGGATTAAGAGAAAGGAGGGCAAGTGGAAAAGTAAAGGGAGGGAAGAGAGGGATACCTAAAGGGGATAAAGTATTTTTAGGTATATTTAGAACCCATTGAGTCCAACCCTTTTCATTTTATATATGAGGAAAATAAGGTACCAATCAATCAAACATTTGTTAAATGCTACTCTGTGCTAAGCACCAACAGGTTAATTTGACCAGTCACACAACTCATGTATGATGCAAGATTTGAACCTATATCTTCCCAACCCCAGGCATAGGGCTTTATCCCCTAGACCAGAGTATATGGGCTGTTCAGGGAGGACTAGTACCTCTGGCATGAGTGTTTGTCAAGCCCGTTCTGGGGCTTCTTATCCAACTTTGTATTCTTTAACCCAGTTCTTAGCTATGGCTCCAGAAGCTGTAGCACATCCATGGCCCCAACCCAATAGAATGACACTTTTGGTAAAGGAGATGTTAACTACCCTTCATCTTTTAAATGGACCAAAGATATCCTGAGTGATGTCTTTACTCTCAAGTGAAGAGGCAGAGTTGCATGAAGTCATCAACCTAACTCTATACCAAAAACAAAGTCCAACAGTAAGACAAAATGTCGGACAGGACAAGAGCTATGACTGGCAACGGCCCAGGATGCAGTGGATGACCTTGGTGTCTCTGATACCTGACTAAGTAAGAGGCTCTCCCCAGTGCTTGCTCCAGTTGCCATCATGGTCTTTGGAACAAATTGTTCTTCTCTGTCTGTTTCTCCAGCAGAAGTCTACACATGCTTGTGGTAGACATCCCCCTAAATTACTACCATGTTTGAGACTTGTTGGTTACCTTCAACCTGGTTTAGTCCATCTGCTAAGACAATTCTAATGGGATGTCTACCACAAGCATGTGTAGACTTCTGCTGGAGAAACAGACAGAGAAGAACAATTTGTTCCAAAGACCATGATGGCAACTGGAGCAAGCACTGGGGAGAGCCTCTTACTTAGTCAGGTATCAGAACACCAAGGTCATCCACTGCATCCTGGGCCGTTGCCAGTCATAGCTCTTGTCCTGTCCGACATTTTGTCTTACTGTTGGACTTTGTTTTTGGTATAGAGTTAGGTTGATGACTTCATGCAACTCTGCCTCTTCACTTGAGAGTAAAGACATCACTCAGGATATCTTTGGTCCATTTAAAAGATGAAGGGTAGTCAACATCTCCTTTACCAAAAGTGTCAAATTTTGCCTAGGGGCAGCAAAACTGCTCAGTAGGACAGAAACTGGATTAAAATGTCATTAGAAAATGTTTAATGAAATAAAAAAGACAGCACAGATAATATTCATTTGTGAGTGTTTTTTTAATTCAATATGTGGCCAGCAGAGATCCATGTATTCTGTCACAGATCTGTTCTCTTTCTGAAGAGAACATTCCTTACTGAATTAGCCCTCAGAGATCATGCTTGTGGCATGTTCCACCCTTGATGGCATTGTTCTTTACTCTTCACTAGAATTGATGGTCCACTAGGAGAGGTGGACATCTTGATGGTTAATCCCTGCCCTTGGGCTATTCACTTTCAGGATTTTGTTTTTCTGAAGGTCACATGCAGTGGATGGAAACAGTTAAAAGGGTCTTAAGCACAAACAAATACATTTTGTAAATAATTACCATATGTCCACTTGGACTGGTTTCCCACTCTCAGGTAGTGTTCAAGGTGACATTTTGTTATTGCTCTCCTGAAAGTCATGATTCTTGATAGATTTTCCATTTCTTCTCGTTCTACTTACTGGTGACATCGCTCAAAAAAGAGGGCTATAACAGACGAGATACAGACCAGGATCAGAGCAATGAATTGAAAACAGAAGCTTTACTCGACCCCGTGAGAGCCCGTGGAGCATAATGTAGAGAGTAACAGTGTAGACCTGGGAACTTTGAAGTGAAGTTGGTTGGGGCTATTAATGGACTTGGTCAACAGATACTTCTTGTTCATGCCTTGAGGATTTTTAGGTGGCAGGTGGTCACTGAAAAAAAAAATGTAGCCTCTGCAAAGAGAGGAGCCACATTGCTTATGGTATCTTGGTTCAGATATCAGGGCTGCTTTTACCTATAGTTCACAGAAGGAGCCATCTAGTGGTATTGGGAATATTTTTCAGAAAGGAGAAAAAGAACAACCAGGGCCCCTTGAACCAGATACAAATAAACCCCAACTGATGAATGAGTGCATCTATTCACACATAGTCAAGGTCAATGATCTTGAGGCTCTCAGACTTTTAAAGTCTAGGTCATTCTCTTGAGGGTGATGACAGAACAAGGTTCTTTTCTTCCTTTTCCTTCTAGTCAGTGGCTTGTTCATCCAACAGTTACCCTGGCCCTGGATGGGTATATTGTATTCTAGATGAAGCTGTTTCCCCAGCAAGCAAATCATGGACCAAAAGGAGGAAGAAATAAGCATTTGAAGAATTTGTGTGTGTCTTTTAATTTACCTCCCACATCCAGATATTAGTCAAATCCTGTCATTCTTCTTGATTTCTCTGGAATCTCTTACAGCTTCTTTTCTATTTAATAATCAATCAACAAGTATTTCTTAATTGTCCGCCATATGCCAGACTCTGTGTGCTCGAGTGTCGAGGGAAGAAAGACAAACATGAAATAGATTGTTCTTGCCCTTATGAAGTTTACATTTCTTTGGACTGGACAACATGCGTACAAATGGGTATGGACAAAAGAAACATATACCAAATGTTTCATATTTAATTTTATATTTAAATGTACAATTTAAATGCATCCAAATCTCATCGATTTGTATGTTCTCTCCAATGGTAGAGGATCATATCTCTTGTTCATGACCCGGAGTAAGTTCAGTACAGGGATACACTCAGAATGCCAGCAGATTTCCTTTTCTTTTGACCATTTGGAGCAATTAGGTTATTTACCTGATCTCCCATAGCTTAACTACATTAACAGGTCATATTTCTGCCATAAATCTTTTGGTAGAGCATGTTATAGTCCATCCTTTCCTATGATGTACCTCCACATCACTCTCTGGGGAATATTCATTTTTAGTTTGCTCATAGCTTTTGTGTTTCATCTCTTGCAAACCGATAACACCACTAGTAGAATAGAGGTGTAGAGAAGAGGACTGGGAAAAGAACTAGATTGGAACATGAATGTGAAGGGCTTTGAATGCCCTTTCCACATTATTCCCGTAATAAAGTAGGTTCTCATCCCTAAACTATTATTGTAGCATCTTAATTGATCCCCCTTGGTGCATCACATACGTTACTGCCAGACTAACCTTCCCAAAGCACCTGTTTGATCAAGCCTAGCTCCTGGCACATAAACACCTGTTGATTGATTGATAGCACTCCCCTGCTCAGAAATATTTAGTGCTTCTTGACTTTTACAGCTAACTGGCATTCATGACCATCTACAGTCTTGCCCCAAACTTCCTTTCTACTTTTATTTTCCAACATTCTGTCATAAATGCATTCTTCAAAGTAGTTTACCCACCTTTCTATAGATCACTCTTTTTACTTGTTTCTACAACTTGTCTCTGGCCCCCCTGTGCCTGTTATATTTTACCCATTCTTCAAGTCTAGATTCAAGTGCTGCTTCCTCAATGAAGCCTTTGTTGAGTATTTCCACCAAAAGTAACATCTCCTTCCTATGAATCTTTTTCTTTTAAATCCTTATCTTCTGTCCTAGAATCAATACTAAATATTGATTCTAAAGCATAAGGGCAGTAAAGGCTAGACAATGGGGGTTAAGTGACTCGTCCAGAGTCACACAGCTAGGAATGTCTGAAACCAGATTTGAACCTAGGACCTCCCAGCTCTAGGTCTGGCTCTCTATCCACTGAGCCACTCAGCTGCAGCTGTTGAATGACTTTTTAAGGTTCCAAACCCAGCACTACTTATTTTTTAACAGTTGCATACTTTATTTCACAAATACCTGCATATTCATAATCAAATGTTGGTTCTAAGTCAAATCCTTGATTCTCTAGAGCACAGGCCCCCAAACTATGGCCCACAGGCCACATGTGGCCCCCTGAGGCCATGTATCTGGCCCCCACCTCACTTCCAGAAAGGGCACCTCTTTCATTGGTGGTCAGTGAGAGGAGCACTGTATGTGGCGGCACCCCAAAGCCTGGTGTTGCTCACATACAGTACTACTTCCAGTGATGTAATGCTTTGTGTGGCGCCCTAGAATGAGGCATCTTAGAATGAGACTCCACGCAAAGGATTATGTGTCCACACAATGGAAGATTTCAGCATGGTGAGCAGCGATCTGGGGGAGGTAATTCCGCATTGTGTATACTGCTGCCCACTTAGGGTTAGGGTTAGGGTTTGTCATTGATCAAAACCTATTTCCATGTGGTTGCTGTTTGCATTAGGATGTTCATTTAGAGTCTACATCCCCAACCATATCCCCCTCGACCCATGTAATCAAGCAGTTGTTTTTCTTCGGTGTTTCTATTCCCAGTTTTTTCCTCTGAATGTGGATAGTGTTCTTTCTCATAAATCTCTCCAGGTTGTTCAGGATCACTGCATTGCCACTAATGGAGAAGTCCATTACATTTGGTTGTACCACAGCATATCAGTCTCTGTGTAGAATGTTTTCCTGGATCTGCTCCTCTTCCTGGAGGTTGTTCCAGTCTCCATGGAATTCCTCCACTTTATTATTCCTTTGAGCACAATAGTATTCCATCACCAGCATATACCACAATTTGTTCAGCCATTCCCCAATTGAAGGGCATCCCCTCATTTTCCAATTTTTTTTGCCACCACAAAGAGCGCAGCTATGAATATTCTTGTACAAGTCTTTTTCCTTATTATCTCTTTGGGGTATAAGCCCAGCAGTGCTATGACTGGATCAAAGAGCAGACAGTCTTTTAGCACCTTTTGGGAGTTGTTCTTTAGTCATTTTTAGTCAAGGCTGACTCTTACTAACCTCATTTGAAGTTTTCTTGGCAAAGGCACTAGAGTAATTTCTCATTTCCTTCCCCAGCTCATTTTTACATTTGAGGAAATTGAGGCAGAAGTTAAGTGACTTGCTCATGGTCACTCAGCCAGTAAGAATCAGGTTTGAACCCAGGTCTTGCTGACTTGAGGCAGGGCACTGTGTCTACTGTGCCACCTACCTTCCTCACACTGGCTCAGAACTGTCATGTCAGTTTCTGCATGCCCCATCTGCTTTTTTCCTTAAAATCTCCTTCTGATAACTCTACCTTGTTCTTCTGGTTGTGTGTTTTATTTGCAGCCCTTTTATCCCTCAAACAAACCCACTCGTGCTTCCATACTCATCTCTGTCCCTCATCAAAGCTTTCTTGATGCCTCCTCCTAAATCCACCTTTGATTGTGCTAGCCCATTCCTTCCATTTCATCCTAATCTTGGGCTACCCAAGGTTTCTGCCCCAGACTCCCAGCCAAAGACAAAGGTATCCCACTATCCTAATGGAATATCCCAGGGAATACTTGCCCCACTGTTGGGATTAGACTATGAGCGCCCCAGAATGCAAGACTGAGCATTTTTGTGGCTAAATGGGGTGCTTCTATTTGAAGATGAAAATTAGCGTTTTGTTTGATGTCATTTTATACTTCAGAGCTGGGCAAGGCTAGGGGATTTCAAGAACTGAATGAGTCGGGAGGCTGAGAACACACAAGTCCATGAAAAACAGCAATAAAAAGTAACATAAGTAATAGAGGAAGGATTGTGCAAATTATTTTCCCAAAAGGTACAGATGATACTCTGGTTGCCTGTGGGAGTTCAATGGAAATAAATGATCTCTGTGACCACAGTGCAACACATTGAGCTGAAATCAACAATTATTTATAAAATACCTACTGTATGCAAGGGCTAAACCTGGAAACCTCAGCCTATTTAGGTGTTTTGTCCAATAAAAACCTGCACGTAGTACCATCCGCCTGGAACAGCAGGCCAAGGAAAACCCTTACTCATAAAGGAGATTTAAGACGAGACAGTCGTGTTTTCATTTGTACCTTTGCATATTAAACATAATTTATAGGCAGCAGCTGTGAAACCTTCGCCACAAACATTGCATAGCATGTACTAGGCATCTTTTTCCTCTTTTCCTCCCTTCCCAACATATCAAGCTTTCTGACAGTATAAATTAATTGGGTTTGCTTATTTATTTATTTACAGATGTCTATCTTTATTTATATTCTCTACTCCTGGAGCATTTGCACCTTGGCACAGACTACATGTTCTCTATAGTATTCATTACTTACTTGGAGGTGGGGGAGAAGGACAACCAACTAGCAAAGGCAGAAGGATGAGTTTCTGCCTCCTGTTGTGTAAGTAAGCAGGAGGCCAATTTGTCTCTCTAAGTGCCCCAGTGGAGCCAATCCTCTACCTAGATGATAACTATGAATGTAAAAAATGGAGATTGAGAGCCAGAGTCATAACTAGGGAGAGGCTTTGTCCCAATGGGATATACCTGCCTCACTGGAACCAGAGTGTTGGTCAGGATTTCCTCCCTGTGAGTGATCTGGTAACCCAGAACTCAAGATCTTTCCTCACCCTGTGCTTAAGCATGATATAATTCCACATTCTCCTATGCCCTGCTCCAGGGTACAATGACATGGTTCTCTTCTTCTTCCTCCCCCAAATATTAGTAAAGCCTTGACTGCACACAAAATCTATCTTGCATACGTTTCCCATCTTCAATTTTTTTTTAATTACCTGTAATAAATTTCTACCAAAGTTTTTCAATATTATACAATCCAAATTGTCTCCCTCCCTCTTTCCTTCTCCCCTCCTGGAGCTGACAAGCAATTCAGTCTGGGTTATGCATGTATTATCACACAAAACATGTTTCCATATTGCTCATTTTTGTAAAGGAATAATATTGTACTACCAAAACCCCCAAAACTATACCCAAATAAACAAGTGAAAAATCATACGCTTTCTTCTACATTCTGACTTCAACAGTTCTTTTCCTGGAGGTGGGTGGGCAGAATTCTTTGTCACAAATCCCTCAGAACTGCCCCAGATCATTGTATTGCTGAGAGTATCTAACTGTATCCCATTTGATTATTCCATAATGTTGCAGTTACTGTGTATAATATTCTCCATGTTCTGCTTGTTTTACTCTGCATCTGTTCATTTCCAGCTCTTTTGAAATCATCCTGTTCATCATTCCTTATAGCACAATAGTGTTCTGATACCATCATATACCACAATTTATGCAGCTATTCCCCCAATTGATGGATATTCCTTTGTTTCTAATTGTTTGCCACCACAAAAAGAGCAGCTATAAATATTTTATATAAACAGGTCCTTTCCCACTTTATTTTTTTATCTCTTTAGGATACAGACCTAGTAGTCATATTATTGGATGAAAGAGTATGCATTGTTTTATAGGTCTTTGGGCATAATTCCAAATTGCCTTTCAGAATGGTTAGATCTGTTCACAACTCTACCAGCAATTCATTAGTGTCCCATTTGCCACATGTCCTCTAACATTTATCATTTTCCTTTATTGACATATTGGCCAATATGATAGGTATGAGGTGGTACCTCACAATTTGTTTTAATTTGTATTTCTGTTATCAAAAGGGATTTAAAATACTTTTTCATATGATTATTGATAGCTTTGATTTCTTCATCTGAAAACTGCCTATTTATATCTTTGTTGAACCATTTGCAATTGGGGAATGACTTGTGTTTTTATTAATTTGACTTAGTTCTTTTTATATTTGAGAAATGAGATATTTATCACAGAAATTTGTTATAAGAATTTTCCCCAGTTTGTTGTTTCCCTTCTAATCATGGCTGCATTGGTTTTGTTTGTATAAAACCTTTTTAATATAATAGAATCAAAATTATTCATTTTATATCTTGTAATATTCTCTTTCTCTTGTTTGGTCATATATTCTTCCCTTCTCCTTAGATTTGCTTGTCTTCAATTGTAAAAATTCCTAGTTGTACTTCAGATTGGAATTGAGGTAGATTTGACATCTTTTTGACTCACTCACTCACTCACTCATTCATCAGGCCAAAAATAAGGATCGGTCTCTTTTTCTTTTCACTGTTGCATTTCCCTCTTTCTAGATTTATTTTTACTTTAGCTGGCAGAATTAATTATTTTCCTATTGTACTTCCACCCCAATTCCTGTTCCCAAACAAAATTTCTACTCCTCATGTGAAAGGAATAATTCTACTATCTTAATTTTCTTCCTTCCCTCCTCCCTCCTTGCCAAAAAAAAATTTTTTTTTAAAACCCTTACCTTCCGTCTTGGAGTCAATACTGTGTATTGGCTCCAAGGCAGAAGAGTGGTAAGGGCTAGGCAATGGGGGTCAAGTGACTTGCCCAGGGTCACACAGCTAGGAAGTGGCTGAGGCCGGATTTGAACCTAGGACCTCCCGTCTCTAGGCCTGGTTCTCAATCCACTGAGCTACCCAGCTGCCCCCCAAAAAAATATTTTTTAAATAATCCTGAAACTTCTTCAAATCATCCCCTTTGACCATCTAGTCTACTTTATTCCTTGTCCTTATCAGTAGGCTATCTTTCTATTTGGGGGTGTTTCAGTTTTAAAATTGACTGTTATTTCTTGAAGTAAAAATCATTGCCCAGACATCCCACTGAGACAGGACACAGATGTGGGATGTAGGCATTGTCCTCTTGTGCACCTGCTGCTGGAGGTATTGAAAAAGCTTTAATGAAAAGAGGCAGATCCCTTCTCCTACCCCAATCTCATTCCAAACTCCATTCCTAGGTATTTTGGCCCTAAGTGTTAAATGATGGAATGTTGCAATTACAGGTAACCTATGTTTCTAAGTATATTTAAAAGAAACTAATCTTAGGAATAATTTCTAAAGGCAGTAAAAAGAGTCTTCCCTAAAGAATTACTTCCTGTGCATTGATAGTGTTTTCTGTCAAATAGAGACCAAGTTTGCCATATTTGATAGATTCTCTCCCACCCTCTCCCTCTCTGTCTCTCTGTCTCTAAATCCTCAAAGATTGTAGCTGAGATAGGCACTGTGGTTATCTGAGCTGGGGTACATGGCAGAGGACTCAGGGAATAAGAGGGAGCTGTCATCACCCTACTTGGTTGCCAGAGATGAGCAATTGCCCAACCAGTTGAGGTCTTTCTCTTAAAGAGACTGTATTTAGTAGCCTCTGATGTGTAGGAAGAAATCTCTCCTGCTATTGTAACCTTCCTGTCCCCTCTATGGAGGTAGCTAGTTAGATAGTTTATCTAACATGAGGTGAGCAGCCCACCAGGTTGTGAAGCAACCAAGAAGAGGAAGCAATTGGCACAGCATTCAAATGCTGCCACCTGGAATAAACACTGGCAGGGAATTCCATTGCAAAAGGAAGTAGTTATGGACCAAAGAATATCTAACATAGATCATTGTAGTGGAAGGCTAGAGATTTGACACTAGCTTGTCACCATTCTGTGGGGGCAAAATACATAGAACAGGAAAGAAGGAAGGAAAAAACAGAAAGAAATTGAGAAGTATTCTTCAAATCAAATGCCAGTGATGGTATTAGGCAAGAAAGGTGACTTGCCTAAGATCTCATAGATAGTAAATAGCAAAATCAGGATTAGATCCAGGGTGTAATTTCTCAAGTTGGAATCATGGAAACTAGCTCTAAAATGGTCTGGAGATTGCAACAATTAGTCTTTGGGGTTTGTTCCACTCACCTGTCCTTTCTCAAGTGTTAGACAGTGCTGACCCTTGCAGATCATCTAATTGTTGGCAAAAGGGGGGTTACTTAGCAATAACTGGAGAAAGGCATTGAGAACACAGAGCAGATATTCTGTGACCTTGATTTGGTTGAGTATAGCTTGCCTGTCTGTGTTGCCCTCATGGTCTACAGATCACAACCAGGGAACAAATAGAACAGTGGGTTGTTGATCAATTTTGTTTGCCATGGACCACTTTGTCTTGTCAATGAAGCCTATGAACCTTCTCAAAATAATGTTTTTAAATGCTGAAGTAAAATACATTGGATTACTAAAGAAACCTATCATATAGAGTAGTATGATTCTCAAAAGGAGTAAATTACACCAGCCTTTCCTCCCAAGTCTTCTTATCAATTGGCTTCTTGCCCCCTCTACATGGAGATTAGATCCAGAAATTCCAAAGCAGATTTTCAAGATAGATTTTAAGATAAATAAATGCAAATTTAACAGCTAGATGTCTCAGCAAATAGAGTGCCAGCCCTGGAGTCAGAAAGATTTTTCTTTCTGAGTTCAAACCTGGCCTCAGACACTTATTTGCTGTATGACCCTAAGTTTCTCCATCTGTAAAATGATCTGGAGAAGGTAAAGAAAAACCACTTGACTATCTTTGCCAATAAAATCCCAAATGGGGCCATGAAGAGTCAGACACAACTAAAAATTTCTGAAGGTGAAAGGAACGCAAATATAGTTCAATTATATATATATAGATATAGATATAGATAGATAGATAGATATAGATAGATATAGATATATATACAATTATATATAGATATAGATAGATATAGATATAGATATATATAGATATATAGATATATATAGACTTAGGGGAATGAGATTCTTCAAATCTGAACAAGCTTGTAAAGCTTGGGGCTCATCTCCTTTCAGGGAGAAGCCTTTACATCTCTGTGTATCACATACTTTGTGATTCTTAGTTTTCAGAGGACCCTCCTCAGGGCCCAGTATAGGGCATTGCTTTCTTGAGGCTTTGCAAACTTCAGATGTCATAAAGAATATATTTTATAATGGATAAATGCCAGGCCTAGAGTTGAAAGATCTTGGCTTCAAATCTGGCCTCAGACACTTCCTAGCTATATGACTCTGGGCAAGTCGCTTAACTCCCTTTGCCTAGTCCTTCCTGCTCTTCTGCCTTAGAATTAATACTAAGACAGAAGGTAAAAGTTTTTTAAAAAGATTATATTTCAGGTGAAACAATGAATTAATCATTCAAGTATTTGTTGCTCACCTATTCTATACCAAGTATGCTTCAATGGGGGAATACAAAGCAGTAGCAATCCTTCTCTTCTAGGACCATGAAGTCTTGTCTAGGAGGCCAGGTACCATCACCGAAGAAAGTTGACTAGCAACAGAATATATCATATGGCTAGTGTCGAATAAAATTTAAGTCCAAGCTCTCTCTTCCACAGCTCCCATACTCAGTCAATCAGCAAATCTTGCTAGTTCTGCCATCGCATCATCCCTTGTATCCATGCCCTCCTTTTCACTTACCTTGTTCAGGTCTCCATCACAGTTCTTCTGGGCTATTTATTATTAAAAATCAACTAACGGGTCTTCCTGATTGCAGGCTTCCTCTACTCTGAGCCATCCTTGAGAAAACTGGCAAATTAATTCTGTTCTTAAGATTTAGGTTGGACCATGCCCTACTCAAACACAGAAATCTTCAGTGGCTTCCATCATCTCCAGGAAAAAAATAGCAAACCTCCATCTTGGCATTTAAAGCCTTTCACAATATGACTCTAACCTTTCCATACTCAAACTGGCCCATTTACTAATTCTCCAAACTTGTTGACATATCTCTATTTGTGTTTCTTTGTGTGAGCTGTCCCTGAAATGCACTACCCCCTTAGCTCTATCCTTTAGAATTCCTTAGTGTTCTTCAAAGTTTTACTCAGATTTGGCTTTTTCCTGAGTCTTTCCAGCTGATGGTGTCCTCTCTTTGAATAACTTTAATTTATTGATCTGTGGGTATATCATTATCCCCCAGTAGAATAGAAGTTCCTTGAGGGCAGAATCTTTCATTTTTGTCTTTGTTGTTCAATGTTATCAGTCTTGTCCAACTCTTCTTGACCCCATTTGGGGTTTTCTTGGCAGAGATACAGGAGTGGTTTGACATTTCCTTCTCCAGTTCATTTTACAGATGAGGAAACTGAGGCATATGAGGTTAAGTGATTTGCTCAAGGTCACATACCTACTAAGTGTCTGAGGTCAGATTTGAACTCAGGAAGATGCCATTTTGACTTTAGCCTCCAGATCTGGAACTCTATCCACTGTGCCACCTAGTTTTGAATCTTTAGCACCTAATATAGTCCCTTGCACATAGTAGGTTTGTTATAGGATTGAGTTGTATTCTGTGAGTTCAGAAGTGATTGCTTTTGGCTGGGATGGTTAGGGAAAGAGCATAGGGCGTCTAGGAGCCTCATAAGACCTACGTCTTAAGAATAGAGTTTAATTTGCCAGTTTTCCAAAGGATGGCTCCGAATAGAGGAAGCCTGCAATGAGGCAAATGGAATTGCTTGTCTTGAGTGAAAAGTTCATTTTGTGGAATCATTGGTTAATAGGTAAATATTAGAGAGCAGGTTGTGAAATGCCCAAAGCTTGGACAATACTCCCCCTCCACATAGCTGCCCAGGTGAGTTAGTAAAATGTAGCTCTGACCGTATCACCCCTTTGGTCAAAAAACCCAGTGGTTCCTTATTCCCTTCAGAATCAAATAGCTCTTCCTGCCCTGTCCCCTTCCTAGTTTTCCAGTCTTCTTGTGTCCTGCCCTCTTCCATGAACTCTACAAGTCAGTTACATCGACCCACTTGGCCTTCCTCACACAAATCATTCCATCTCTCTTTCTGTGCCTTTGTGTTGACTGTCCCCTATGGCTAAAATTCAGTGAGCACAAACTTGGACCAGCTTTTAGTGCAGGCTAGAAGAACCAGGCTTGCTATGGTCCATGGGGTCACTGGGCACAGCTGAGCAACTGAACAACAAAAATGCCTAGAATGCTGCCCTTCCTCATCAGTGGCTTCATTTGCTAGTAACTTCTGCTCTGAGATCACCTCCCATCTACTTTGTAGATATCTTGAGTGATCAGAGTTATTGGCATGTTTACTCCCCATTAGAATGCAAACTCTTGGAGGCAGTGATGGATTTAATGTCAAGAAAACCTGAGTTCAAATCTCGCTCCAGATACCAGCTCTGTGGCTGTGGGCTACTTCTGTCAGGCTTATTTGTTCACCTGTAAAAATAACTGGGTTGAACTCAGTGGCCTCTATAATCCCTTTCAGCCCAAAATTTGTGACACCTATTACAACTTCGTGGAAAGTGTTTAAGGAGATCTATAAATAGATTTACTAGGGGTACTCTGACTTTCAAACAGCCTACAGAACATTCTTTCCTCATGTCAAAAATCTCTACTAATTTCTGTTCGGTAATTCAGATTTTTATATTTCGACACATAGCTAGGCCAGGAAGCTGAATGTTCCAATTTGCGTAGCATTTTGTTGTCATATGTGTACATGAATAAAAGATACACAAGCATATATGTATGTATATGAGCATGATTCCCAATTTTCAAATGCAATCAAATGCACAACCTTTTCATTCATTAAAAAGGTACTTTAGAGCCATGTAGACCCTTGGGGCAATCATTGTAAACGTTAATGATGTGCAGAAGCATTACAATATAAAATTCCAGCTAATAGAACCCACAATTAACAACAGAGTTTTCTATGTAGGATTTTCTAAAAACAGGCTTCAGTAAAATATTCCAACCCATATGTCTTCAAGACAAACTTTTAAGAGGTCTGAGCATATCATGTTCATAGGGAATGGGAAGTGGAAGGATTAGTACCCTGACTGTTTGCATAGGCAAATGCCACAACTACTTATCTTAATGGATAAAGCAATGGACTTGGGAATCTTGGTTTAAATCTTTCCTGAGAGATTTCATAGACTGAGGAAAGTCATTGAACCTCTTTGCCTCAGTTTCCTCATCTGTAAAATGGGAGCTATCTCACAGTTATTATCAGAATTGAATGATACAAATGCTAAACGTGTTTGGAAAACCTTAAAGAGCTCTATAAATGCTATTATGATTTTAGTAATAATCATAATAATAAAAATATGATAATAGGCTGATATAGATGATATAGGTGATAAAGAGCTGACTATGATATTTGATTTTAGCAAACCCAACTGGGAATACATTTATGAAGTAAATAAGTAAATTTTAAAAGAGATGATGATTTTATAGAAATAGGAAACCCTCCATCCTATGAGGGCACTGATCTCAGTTCCCCATCTGTAAAATGAAGCAGTTAGATTCAGTAGCCTCTAAAATTCTTTCTAGCTCTAAATCCTATGTTTGTCCTTTGTTTCAAAGAGGACCAATGATATCTTGACTTGCACATAAATTGGATTTAAGTGAGGCAGGGCCTTCCAGAAACATCCAAGCCAGTGGTAAGACAAAGGTCAGGCTGACTGGTGATGGATGGTGTGGTATGCAGTGGCTGACCTTGGCTTCTCCAGTGTCTGACTGAGCTATAGACACTCCATGGCACCAGCTTCAGCCACCTTCATGGCCATTGAAACAAATTGTTCTCTGCCCATTCCACCAAGACTTAGACATTCCCCTTAATTCACTGATGGGTTTGAGGACTATCAGGTACCTTCAGCCTGGTTTAGCCTTTTTATCATGGTGTGGCTTTTGAATGTGCCTACAACTTCTTGGAGCCACAGATGAGAGTTGGGTGAAAGGTGGACACCAAAAGTGGATAAGCAGCCCTAAAAAGGGCTTGGTAAGCCCTCACACCAGAGGTGTTACTTCTCCCTGAAGGCCCCATGCACCCCAATCTTTGATCTGTGTAGTCTATTAGTGCCTACTCAATTTTAGCTATGGAGATAAAGATACAGTTATGAAATGAAAAACAAATCCAGCTCTCTAGACCCTATTTACTGAGACTGACGAATCGAAGATGATTTGAAGCTGGAAAGAGAACTAAAGTCTAAGGAGAGGCCAGATGTAGCAGATCTGGCATATAACATTGATCCTTGAAGGATTTTGAGAAGTGGAAGTGAGGATGTAGTAAGTTAGATCCAATGTTTCCAATCTGGCATTAGCAGCAGAGAAACAATGAATACATAAATGCAGAGGAATTGGCATGATGATTTATGCAACTCTTTGATACTCCTAAGGCCCCTTGGATTTTGAGCTAGATCTCACTGTCTTGGCTCTTTTGAACATAATCTATTGGTGGTATTTGGATTGTGATGGGAGGAGATGAAGAGAAGGAAAATACCCAAGAGGGCATTGAGTTCGGCTCTTGCCTTAAAAAAGAAAAGTTTTATTGATTCTTTGTGTTTTACTACCCCAGTCAATTCCAGAAATAGCCCTTCTCCCTTCAGCCAGCATTGAGTCCTCTCTTGAAAGAAAGAAAAATCATAGCAAAATTGATCAAAACTGTGAGACTGTATGAAATATCCTGTACCCGTATCTGAAAAAGGGAGAGAAAGAGATCTGTTTCATTATCTCCTCTCCAAAATAAGAATTGGTCATTATTGTTATTCAATGTTTAGCTTTCTTTAGTGTTCAGTTCATTTTCAACCCTTTCATTGGATGATTGAAGAAACTGAGTCACAGTGACTTCTTCAAGCTGGCCTCAAATTGCTATGTCATGCAGCTTCTTCCAGACACGGGACTTCAGGGACCCAGAGAGAAATGAATTTCAAAAGTATAGACCCAGCCTTAGGTCTGAGATCAGAACAACTGGAAATAATGAAAACAGATTTGGGCGATTTCTTAAAATGGCACCTTGTGTAATGTAATCTATATTGCAGAACCAGATTGTGTTTAGCATATTTATGCCTGATTGGAATTGGTTCTAAACATGCCCAAGGTTGAATGGGAATGGAGGACATTATTGCATTTAATTATTTGCTGAGAATAAAAATGGATTCCAGCAGAAGCTGAGAGATGCTGCAACAGCAGCGGCACAATTAAAGCTTCTGAGTGACTCATGCAAACATTTGAATTTGCAATCATTGTGATAAGTACATTAAAATAAAATAAGTCAAAATGTTTCATTAGCATAAATAACCCAAGGTGTTGGTATTAGATTGGTTAAGAATAAAGGAAACATGGCAACTCGATCACATATGTGAAATAATAGCCAATTTGTCACCCAGGCAGTGATCATTTGAAACAAGATGTTTGTATGTTTATTGTTAATTAGCTCTAGGTCTGCCTGAACCTGATGCTGAATTTATTCTCCATTTTGGCATGGGCTGGTGCTTGCCATGATACTTTCATGAGATCTTTTTTGAAAAGAGAGGAAAGCTGATGTTTTGATGTCCTGGGCACTGGTCAGTCTTTGGGAAGGGAAGGCTAAGGCCAATCCAAGAGAATTTCTTCTTCCTTGGACTCTGCTCTAGGATTATAGATTTAGATTTGGAAGGATCACAAAGCCCATCTCATCCCACAATCCCATTTTAAATTTAAAGCAACTGTGGTACACATAGGCTAAGTGAATCCTGAAATTCACACAGATAGACCATATCTGAGATGGAATTTGAATCCAAGTCATCCCACCCCCAAATGGGGTCATAAAGAGGCAGAAATGACTGAAAACCCCTGAATAGCAACTTCCTAATGTTTTACATGATTGCATGTAAAATCTATATTAGATTGTTTACCATCTCAGCAGATGGGGCCAGGGGATGGGGGGAGAGAAATTGAGACTCAAAATTATTTTTTAAATGTTAAAAATGTTTTACGTGTAATTGGGAGGAAATAAAATATTTTTTAACATCTCAATTCTAAGTTTCCTACTCTATCCACTATACCATGTAGTCATGAAAATGATAGTGACTAGGGCATATAAATGGCTCAATGGATAGAAAATCAAGCCAAGAGCCAGGAGGTCCTGGGTTCAAATATAGCCTCAGACACTTCCTAGCTATATGATCATTAACCCAATTGCCTAATTGAGAGAGAGAGAGAGAGAGAGAGAGAGAGAGAGAGAGAGAGAGAGAGAGATGATGATGATGATGATGATGATGATGATGATGATGATGATGATGATGATGATGATGATGGTAATCATCATCAGATGAAAGACATTTAGGGAGCTGAAGTAAGATGAACCACATTCCAGTTCTATTTCTGATAGGTACTGGCCAAATGACCGTGGGCAAGTCATTTTATTTCTTAGTGTCACAAGTTTTCTGATACTATAGATTGCAGAGTAGTTGATCATCTACATTGGTAGAATTTCTTATTTCCATATAATTTAGGTCTGGACCAATAATAATTATAATAATAATATAATTGATATATTACTTAAAGGTTTACAACATGCTTTATATATGTTATCTCATATAATCTTCACAACAACCTTGGAGGTAGGTGCTATTATTATTCCCATTTTCCTCTGTAAATGATGGGAGATAGGATTAAATAACTTATCTAAATTCACACTGCCAGCACACTCTGAGATAAGATTTGAACTCACATGAGTCATTCAGATATCCTGTGACAGTTAAAAATTCTGAGATTATGTTCTGGGTAAGAAAAGCAATTTATTGATTAGGTTAGCAATAACCAGTAAATTAATTGGTCACTGATCTTTCGGTGATCAAAGATAAATTTCATTCAATATCTTGAATAATTAAATACAGTTTTGAAATCTCATTATTCAAATGTTCTCAAAACTTCTCTAATTGGTGGATACCTATCAAGAAGGTGTTATCAATTCTAATTTAACACTTAGTTAATACAAATAACCTACCCAAGGCAGTCCTAGAACAAAGTTTTTCCCCTCTCATAAAGATGAGAAAATCACCTGGCTGATCTTAGGATTCCAATATCTAGATGAAGAAATCTGGTTATGCCTTCGTTAAGAATGACCTTTTCTGTTCACCCCAATAGGGGACCCAAGGATGTTGCCATGCTACTCCCCCAGACACACTTGGCCTAAACTAGTTCTTGTTCACCAGACAGGGTGGATTTTAGATTCTCAATCTTAGTTACTCCAATTTTAGGAGCCACTTTGGGGTAAGGAATGAGAGAGCATCCCTTGGATTGTCAAGTGAAAGGAATGAGAAAAGAAGATTGAAAAATTACTGAGCCCCCACAAAATATGGTCAGAGCATTGTTTAGAAATTTTCAGATGATACCTCATTAGGAATAAATCTTCTCAGCCCAATGCTCTGGCCACTGCCCCTCCTTTGTTATTTTTATTTTTTTTAATATAACCCTTTAAGGTTTTTTTTGTTTTTGTTTTTTTTAAACCCTTACCTTCCGTCTTGGAGTCAATACTGTGTATTGGCTCCAAGGCAGAAGAGAGGTAAGGGCTAGGCAATGGGGGTCAAGTGACTTGCCCAGGGTCACACAGCTAGGAAGTGGCTGAGGCTGGATTTGAACCCAGGACCTCCCGTCTCTAGGCCTGGTTCTCAATCCACTGAGCTACCCAGCTGCCCCCACCCTTTAAGTTTTATACTACACATAATGTCTCATTTTAGCTTCACAAAAATCATCGCAGTAGATATAAGTACTATTTGTCCCCATTTTATAGATAAAGAAACTGAGGATTAGAGAGAGGGATTTACCCATGGTCACTCAGCTAGGAAGTCTACAAGTCTTGAACCCAGGTCATATATCCCAAACTTTTTCAGGACTGTTCAGTCCTGATGCCTGCGAGTGGTTTCCTACTTATTCTTAAAGCATCTGACTACCTATGGTGGTTCAAAAACATCTGGACCAAAATTCACTTCCAGGCCATATTGGAGTTAATCATCCTTATTGTTCGAGGACTGCCTTGGGTAGGCTACATGTGTTAACCAAGTGTTAAATTAGAATTGATAGCAATTCAGGTTACTGATAAGACAAATTAACTAGCAGGAATTTCCTTTTCTCGGTTTGTCAGATTAGTATCCATAGGTTTGCTAGCCAAAAGGAAAAAGAAAAAAATAACGGCAATTGCAGTGTTGTTCTGTGCCCACTTAAGCTCTATGAAGGGCATCCAGGAACCAATGAAGAATGGGAGCTTTTAAATAGGTAGCTTAAAACAAAGTGTTCTCTGCTGGGCATTGAGCGTATGACCACCAGTTAATGGGGAATGGAAGGAGACCCAGAAACCTAAATATTCTGCCAAATGAGACTGATGAGAAAGGACATGGATGTCTGTGGATGCAAATACTTTTTGGCTACTCCCTGGACTCATTAATTCCTTGAAAATGTGCTTATGAAGAGGATTTCAATTCATGTTAGCTAAGGAAGACAGTGGAGAGGAAACAAGCAAATTTTCTGCCTCTCCGAGGAAGAGAAAATCTAACCATGTTAATCTATGGACAGGTCAGGCTATCTTTTCAGCTCTTTTGATTTTTAGATAGAGCAGAAATGATGATAAGGCAACTCTTTTCTCTTCCAGTAGATGGGAATACAAAAACAAATTTTCAGATAAATAACTTGGTTTACTTTTTCCCCTAAACCTTTACTTTCTGTCTTTGTAATAACTCTAAGACTGAAAGGCAAGGGCTAGGCTATAGGGGTAAGTGACTTGCCCAAGGTCACACAGCTAGGAAGTGTCTGAGGCCAAATTTGAAAGCAGGTCCTCCTAACTCCTGACCTGACACTCTATCTGCTATGCTACTAACCTGCCCCTCAGTTTACTTTTTGTGAAAGGATGGAAAGTTAACAGTGAGGTATATTTTGAGATCACAGGATCATAGATTTAGAGCTGTAAGGGACCTCAGAGGACATATAATCCAATCTCTCCATTTTCTAGGTGAGGTGTCTGAGGCCAAAGTGGGTCAAATGACTTGTAACTGTTTTCAAGTGGGAATTTATTATATTTCTATCCCCAGCATCTAGTACAGTGCCTGGTGCCTCATAGGTGATAGATAAATTCTTGTTGATTGATTGACTGTCAAAGTCACACAGATGACAGAATGTCAGAAGCCTTGAATGAACCCAGTTCCTCTGAATTGAGAATCAGTGCAGAAGGATGGAAAGGAGTGAATAAGAGAATAAATATATTGAATGTAGGACTCAGTACTGGGGATTAGTCTTTTTATAGTTCTATATAAAGAAAGGGAACAGAATTATGATTTCATCAGTATTGGGGAAAAGCCCAGGAAAGGCAACTCTTTCTTGGTCTGCAGTTTAGTTTTGGTGGTTGTCTTCAGTTTCAAGAATGGACAGATATATGAAAAGACTTCTATAAACTGATGCAAAGGGAAGTGAGCAGAACCAGTCTAACAATGTATACACTAACAGGAATATTATAAGATGATCGACTGTGAAGGTCTAAACCATTATCCACAAAGTACATTTCAAGATAACCCCCAAGAGGCTCATGATGAAAATGCTATGCACCACCAAAGATTGTCTGAGCACAGATCAAAACATGTCATCTACCACTTAATTTTCTTCACAAAATTTTTATTGTGTGTGATGTGTTTTCTATCCTGACATAATCAATATGGAAATAAGAACTAGTATAACCTATATCAGACTTTTCACCACGTTGAGGAGGAGGCTAGGGAGAAAATCTTAATCCTAAAATGTTGGAAAACAATTGTCAAAATTGTGTCTATGTTATTGAAAAAAAAAGAAGAATGTACAGATCTGAATCCCTGAATCCTTGATTTTGACCATCCTCAGGGATTTAGTAACTTCTCTAGAAGCAGTACCAATGCCCGGCATTGGCAATTTACATGATGCTTAGGTATGAACTACTGAATCAAGTCTGGCACCACAAAATATGGTAGATTGGTGTTTCCTTGGTCTTTGACTTTTTCTGTCCGACCCACATTGTTTTCTGAAGGCAGAGGAAGAGGACGAAGGAATAGACTCTGTCCCATCATAAGTTTTTGCTTCATTTTGTTTGTGAAGATGGGGAGGGAGTAAGGACCTGTGATTACGTCTTCCAGTGGGTAAATTCCCTGCAGATTAGGAACTTGTTGTTAATGACAAATAATTTAGTCTTGGGCACTAAAACATTAAGTAGGTAACTTGCCCATGCTAAGCTAACTAGCCTGAACCAAATGAAACTCAGACTGCCCTTTATACTATATCCACACACACATACCCTACTCAGAAAATATAACCTAGAAATCTCCGGTAATCACTGCTATGCTCAAATGAGTTTCTATAGCAACAGGGGTGAAATTATGGAGGCAATTAGTGTTTTGTCTGTAATCAAAATTCTCCCTAGCTATTGTCCTTTTATCCTACACATATATATTCAGGATATGACCTTAACAGTAGGTTCTATGAGGTAACAATACATTCAGGTGGTAACAGGGATATTATTGCTGAACTATACATTGATCATAGTGAAAATGGGCTCAATTCCCATTTTGCATGAAATCCCTTCATAGTGCACTCTCTGGCCTCCTATCCCCTTTCCACATGTGTGTGACAGTTTGTTCCTAACATCCCAGATTTCAAGCTGGAAGAGATTAGAGAAGAAATTGAATAAAAGAATTGAATTCTTTTACAGACCCTTGTTTTGTAAATGAGGAATCTGAAGCACAGAAAGATCATACAACTTGCCCAGAGTTGTCCAATGAGTGTCAAGCTGGGGTTTGAACCCAGGCATTCCTGACTCCAAGTTATCCGTTACCCACTAAACTTTCTTACATCACTTATTGCCACCTCAGAATGCCAGTAAGACTAGATCCAGGATTCTCCCCAGCTTCTCGCAAAATCAAATGGAATCATAATTGGGTAATGGGAGAGAAGTATGTGTATGTTTCCTTCTATTCACACTAAATCAGGATTCTTTCTTCTTGATTTATGGGATTAAGGCATATGAGAAGTTTAGGGAGGACTTAGGGCCTGTGGTATGAGAGCTTGCCAAGCCCTTTTCAGGGCAGCTCATCCACCTCTGGTGCCTACCTTTCACCTTTCACCTGTGGTTCCAAGAAGTTACAGCATATGCAGTGGCTACACCCTAGTAAAATCAGCCTAGCAGGTGAATTGAGGGTAACTGACAGGTCTCAAATCAGTCAGTGACTTAGGGTTTCGTCTACCCCAATCATATAACAACTTTTCTTGGTGGAAGATGAGATGGTGGCAGATGAGAATAATTTATTCCAACGGTCATGAAGGCATCATCCAACACTGAAGTAGCCAAGGTCATCCACTGCATACAAGACCATCACTGGTCATCCTGATTTTTGTCCTCCCACTGGACTTTAATGTCTCTGGAAAAGACAGTGAGAGCGACAGCTTTGTACAACTTTGCCTCACTTAAATCCAATTCAGGTACAAGTCAGGAGATCATTCATCATGATGCCATTGGTTCTCTTCAAAAACAAAGGATGATCCACAACAAATATGATTGAAGAATAGGAATATAATTAAAGGAGGATGGAAAACCTGTGA
Organism: Monodelphis domestica; assembly: GCF_027887165.1. Taxonomy (NCBI): domain Eukaryota; kingdom Metazoa; phylum Chordata; class Mammalia; order Didelphimorphia; family Didelphidae; genus Monodelphis; species Monodelphis domestica. The sequence continues at coordinate 234,397,964 of NC_077233.1, read as the reverse complement.
ATTGAACATCGTTAAAATAATGATATTGAATATCTTCATCTTAAATTATAGGGTTGTAGATTTAGAGAAGGTAGGAGACTATCTAGTCCAATCGATCCCTTCATTTTAAAAATATTTTTTAAAAATTATCATTGTCTTTACATTGCATTCTCAACACATTCCTTCACATGTCCTCACTTGGAGAACCAGCCCTTAAAAGAATAAAAGGAGGGAATAAAAAGTAGTTAAGCAAAATTATCTAACATATAAATTGAGTCTGATAATACAGAATTCCTTCCATCTCTTCAAAAATAAAAAAGGGGTAGGGTGTAATTTTCAAATCTTTTCTTCAGGGCCAAAATTGGTCATTATAATTACATACTGCTCAGTTTTGATCTCTGCTATTCTTTCTATTTAGCTTTCTGTAATTATTATTCCTGTCATGTTTCTGGTTCTAGTATTTCAATTTGTAACAGGTCTTGTGTTGTCTCATGCTTCTATGTATTTTTCATATATGTTGTTTCTTATAATACAGTACTATGCTTTTAAATTCATATACCATAATTTGGTTAGCTGTTCCCCAATCAATGGGTATTTTTTTCCTAGTTCTTTGTGACTAAAAAATTACTGTTATAAATATACCAGAGATAGCTAGTGGAGTGTGTATGGAGGATGTATGGAGGAAGAGAGAGAGAGAGAGAGAGAGAGAGAGAGAGAGAGAGAGAGAGAGAGAGAGACGAGAGAGAGAGAGAGAGAGAGAGAGAGAGAGCTGGATCTGGCTGGCCTTGGGCAAATCACTAAACTTCTGTTAGATTCAGTTTCCTCCCACTGTAAAATGGAAATAATATCGCCTACTCTGCAGAATTATTTTCAGGTTTCAAATGAGATAATATTTGTAAATTACATAGCACAGTGCCTGGCATATAGTATGTAGTATTTAAACGCTTATTCTCTTTCCCTGCTAAAATATGTTGTTGTACAAAAGAATTTTCTTCATATTTTTGTTTTTACCTTTTGGGGATATATGCCAATTTATGAGCTCTCTGCATCAAATGTTTTATGTCACCTTCTTACCTTAATTCCAAATTGCTTTTGGCAGAGTGGATAGAACACTAGACGTAGAGTTAGGAAGACCTCAGTTCAAATCTAGCCTTAGATCCTTACTACTACATGAAGTGAGCAAGTCACTCAACTGGTTGCCTCAGTTTCCTCATCTGTAAAATGAACTGGAGAAGGAAATAATAAGCCATTCCAGTATCTTTACCAAGAAAACCCCAAGTAGAGTTATAAAGACATGCATTCTCTCTCTCTCTCTCTCTCTCTCTCTCTCTCTCTCTCTCTCTCTCTCTCTCTCTCTCTCTCTCTCTCTCTCTCTCTTTCTCCCCTCCCATTCCCATCTCTGACTGTCTGTCTCTCAGACATGACTGAAGCCACTGAACAATAACAATATTTGGATCAATTCATAGCTCCACCAATTCACCAATATATTGGCATGCCTGTCAACACCACCCCTCCAAAATTGATTGTTCCCATCTTGTATCATCTTTGCCAATTTGCTGAGTGTGATTTGAAACAATTGTTTTGATTGGATTTTTTTATTAGTAGTAATTTGGCATAATCTTTTTTATATTTGTGAAGTTTACAATTCTTTTGAGAATAGTTATTTCCTATCCTTTGATCTGGTATCCATTGGGAAATGGATTTTGGCCTCAGTTTTTGTATCAGTTCCTATGTATCTGGAATATAAAATCCTTATACAAGGTACTTGATGAAAAGATTATTTCCAAATGACTTTTTCCTTTCTTATTCTAATAGTGTAGATCTTGCCAGAGGTAAAAGCTTTTCAATTTCATATAATTGATGTTATCTAGTTCATCTTTTGTGATTGCCTCTCTCCTTTGTCAGTGGTCCAGCTCTCTCATTTTTCAGATGAAGAAACTGAGGTCTAGAGAATTTAAGTCATATTCTCTAGGGCAAGGCTCCTCAAGATCATGCAGAGGTAGCAAGTGGATTTCTTCCTTCTTTCCTTTATTCCTTCCATCTTTCTTCCTTCTTTCTTTCCTTCTTCCTTCCTTCCTTCCTTCCTTCCTTCCTTCCTTCCTTCCTTCCTTCCTTCCTTCCTTCCTTCCTTCCTTCCTTCTTCTTTCTTCTTGTCTTTCTTTCTTTCTTTCTTTCTTTCTCTTTCTTTCTTTCTTTCTTTCTTTCTTTCTTTCTTTCTTTCTTTCTTTCTTCTTCTTTCTTTCTTTCTTTCTTCTTTCTTTCTTTCTTTCTTCTTTCTTTCTTTCTTTCTTTCTTTCTTTCTTTCTTTCTTTCTTTCTTTCTTTCTTCTTTCTTTCTTTCTTTCTTTCTTTCTTCTTTCTTTCTTTCTTTCTTTCTTTCTTTCTTTCTTTCTTTCTTTCTTTCTTTCTTTCTTTCTTTCTTTCTTTCTTTCCCAAATACCTGAAAACTCTTCTGTGTTATCAGCCTAAATGTTCTTGGCAAAGGATACTATGGTATGAGAATGAATGAATGAATAAGAAAACAAATAAAATCTGAGAATCACTATCTAGTCTAACTCTTTTATTGTACAGTAGGGGAATCTGAAGCCCAGAGTATCCTGAGTAACCCTGCCAAGGTCACAAAGCTAGTTAATACTAACTATTAAAGTTTCCTCTTCCATACATTCATTCCTGGGCTCTTTTTATCATCCCGTATGACCTGCCCTGTTAATATCCACTTTGTTTATACTTTGTTTTATTTCTCGCTGTCTGCAGGATGGATACTTTTCTCATCGACCCAAGGAGAAAATGAGGACAGACAGTAACAATGAAAACTCGGTGCCAAAAGACTTTGAAAATATTGATAACAGTAACTTTGCTCCGAGGACTCAGAGGCAGAAGCACCAGCCAGACCTCGGGAAGAAGCCACTGAGTAAGCAGAAGGAACATTTGAAGAAGAAACTAGAGCAGGATGAAAAAGTAAAGGAGAATTCACTCCTGGGAAAAGGCTCTAATGAAGCCCTACAGTATAGCAATCAAGCTGCCCAGAACAGCAGTGCCGCCAAGGCAAGCCCCAAGTCCTCCAGATTGCCCCACAGCAGGAAAAATGGGGCTGGTTCCCCTGAACTCAAGTATGACCAGCCTCCAAGGTGTGACATCTCTGGTAAGGAGGCCATCTCAGCCCTGTCCCGTTCTAAGTCCAAGCAGTGTCGCCAGGAGATTGCTGAGATTTACTGCCAACACAAGGTGGGGAAGTTAATGCCAGAGAAAGTGACCCGTTTCTGTCCACTTGAAGGTAAGCTATTGGCTAAAAGTGAATTTGGGCAAAGGGCAAAGAATTTCTGTGAATCAGTGGTTTCTCCTTTCATCCCAATCTCATTCTCTTTCCTTTGAAAACCCATGACTATGATGCTGTCTTTACTACTTTGTGTTCAAATAGCTGTGCAATAAATTAACATCTCAGAATTTTGTGATTGTGGGGGGAAACACTAGAAAGTAGGGACTCGGAAAAGGCTACAGGTAGAAGGTAGCAACTGAGCTAGGATTTGAAGGAAATTAGATATTCTCAGTGGCAGAGAAGGGAGGCTACTGCAGGTGAAGAGGACAGAAAATATAAAAGTCTAGAGAATGAAGATGGAAGCGTACAGTAAGAAGGTCAAGTTAGCTGAACTGTAGAGTTTGTTAAGAAGAAGAATGTATAATATGGCCAGAAAAGTCATTCAAAGCCATATTGTGAAGGACTTTTCATGCCAAACAGAAAGGTTTCTATTTGATCCTAGAGGTAATAAGGGGCCAGTGGAATTTACTGAGTAGGAGAGCACAATGGTCACATATATCTGTGCTTTCAAAAAATAATTTTGCTTGCTCTGCAGGATGATTTAGAGAGAATAGAGAGAATAGCAGTGTGTAGACAATGGACTGGAGTGATGACAGGCTTGAGGCAGGGGGACCAATTAGGAGATTATTTCAACAGTTTAGGCTAGAGTAATAACCCTATGAATAGAGAAAAGGGTCTGATAAAATCACATTATGGAGATAGAAATGATGAGATTTGTAAATTGATTGGATATTCAGGATGAGGAAGAAGGAGGAGTCAGGGATGGAACCAAAGTAGCAAACCTGATCTGCTAAAAGGATAATGGTACCCTTGACAGAAATAGGGAAGTTTGGAAGAAGCCTAGATCCTGGGATAAAGATAATGAATTCTGTTTTGTAAAGGTCAACCTTGAGGTGCCTATGGCACATCCAGTTCAAAATGCCCAAAAAGGCAGTTGGTGGTATAGGACTGAAGCTCAAGAGAAAGACTAGGACTAAATTATAGATCTGGGAGTCATCTGCATTGAGGTAGCAGCAATTAATTAATGAATGAGGCCACTAAATGAGAGACTGGAGAGAAAAAAAGAGAAGAGGACTTAGGACAAGAGTATTTGCATATCTATAGTTAGGATCAAAAAGTTTAAAGCTGGAGGTGACCTTAATGATTATCTAGTCTCTCAAAAAAAAAAGTAAGAGAACTCGATCAAGGGGTTACGGCATGTAAGTAGAAATAAGTGAAACTCAGGTTCTAAGGTTCTAAAGGATAAATATATGGCATCCTCCTCTTCTTCCTCCTTCTTCATTTAATAGGCATCAGACCTTAGGTGATAAAGTAGACACTGGTGATCTAAAAACAATAAAATAATAATAAATTAAAATTACAATAAATAAGATAAATTCTAAAATAAATTACTATAACACAATGTGATATAATATATAATAATCAGCCTTCAGGCTTCTACTTAGCAGCTCTCTCAGAATCTTGCAAGGAATTGGCAGGGAAGGGATTTCCTACTTGTTCTCATATGATGCCAAATTGGGCTGTGCCCCCAAATGTCTTAAGTGTGGTTATGATCCTGGTGAGTTCTCAACAGTATTTTTGGATAGTGGTAATAGAAATGTGTTCAAGTAAAAAACAATGAATGTCTTTCTTGATCAGGAGCAGAATGTAAGAATGGGAGCCTGCAGGGAGACAAGTTAGTGTTGTAGAAAAATTGCTGAATTTGGAGTCAGAGGACTTGGATTCAAATTCAAGTACTACCACTTAATTAATATGGGTCGTTAAGTAATTCACTTCAGGTCTCTCTACCTAAATTTCCTCTTCTCTAACATAATCTCAGGAACAGCTAGGTGGTGAAGTGGATAGAGTGCTGGGCTTTGAATCAGGGCCTCAGATACTTACTGGCTGTTTGACATTGAGCAAGTCCCTTAATCTAGTTTGCCTCAGTTTCCTTTTCTGTAAAATGGGATAGAGAAGGAAACAGCAAACCAGGCCAGTATTTTTGCCAAGAAAACCTCAATAGGGTCACAGAGAGTCAGAACATGACTGCAACAACTAAACAACAACACAATTACTTCAATGACTCCCAAAGTCTTTTCTGGCACTAAATCTGTGGTTTTATGATCCTCTGCATAGTCAAAGTGTAAATGTTTGAAGTCATTAGCCCAACAGCCAGTGAGAACTTGAAATAATCTTTTAATTTTTTTATATAATAATTTCTGAATGAACAAATTTGGGAGAATGATATTTACTTTATGAGGACACTGTAAAAATAAGTGAATCTCTATGAATATGCTTTGAACTTTAAGGAGGAAATGAATCACAAAATCTAAGGCAATATTGTTTGTGGAATCACTCATGTCCCAGAACTTTTCCCAGAACCCCTCTTCCATCTTTGGCATCAGAATAAGAAAATTCCCAAGTATACACTCTAAAAGTATTAAAAAAGACAAGTTAGAATTCTTAATTGGACCATTCTTATAGGTAGTTGATCACTTGAGTGGTGTACCTTAAAGAACCTTGGCAAGATAATCTTCCTTCTACCCCATCTTACAAGTATTTCTTCAAAAAAAATTGCCACATGGCTTAAATGATGCCATTACAAATTTATTTATTTGGTTAAAGCATTATCCTCTCCGTATGTTTCTTAAAATGTTTATTGGAATAGAAAGAGGATACTTGAAGTCCTCATCAGGTTAACATGAATTAATTTAATTGTTTTTCTTATCATGAACCTTGGTCTCTTACTCTGTAAAATAATGGAGTTGGACTAAGTGTTCTCTAAAGTACTTTTCATGTTTAACATTCAACTTTTTATAACAAGAAAGCTGAGAAGTAACAAAGTCTATTGTGCACAAGAAAGAGATGGGCTAGAGAGCAGACCTCTATAATGGAGAAGCCCAAGAAACCTTCTCTAGGGCAAGAGAAGGGAGTGGTAGAGGGAGATATCTGGGCATTTTAATATAAACAACAAATAAATAAATGAATAAAATTCTCATAAACCAAAAAAAAGACAGAAAACTTTGCCAACTTTACAGTTTCGTGGTAGGCCCATGCTGTTGATCACTATTTTCGGGGGATAGAACAATTGATCCTAATTTCCCTTGAGTTGGTTGACTAAAATAACAGGTATTTAGGGATTGCTCTAGACTACTTGCATATTTACACTATAAAATGTTGTCATTTTCCCCCAGTGGAGGAATAAACTAACAGCAAAGTATCCCCAGTTTAGGCTGATAAGCCATTTTGATTATGGACCAAGCATCCATAAAAATACCAGTGAACTCCTTGAAAGGATTCTAGGAAGCTTCACAAGTGGGTGGAACTGAGTACATGGAAGCAGAGATGGGGATAAAAATTATTATATGTGCTGCCGAAGCGAGCCCTGGGAATAAAAATTATGCAGTGGATGTGGACAGGCTAACTGAACAAGAGAGAGAGTGCCAGGGATTTCAGGGAGTAAGTCATCTGGAAAACTGGATTTTGTTTGTTTGGTTTTGTTTTTCTCTACATCGTTGAATTTCTGACCTGGCAAGTATTTTCCTTGCGTTTACTTCTTGGTTCCTAGATTAGAAGTGACATGCTGCAAATGACTCTACTGCTAGAGAAGAAGCATCACTTTTAATGTGTTTCATTGGGCCTTCTGAATCATTAATATTTGAGGTAGTTTAGCTGAGTTAGAGAACTGTGCTAGTGAGTCAACACTTCGTGAGCTTTAGCCCCAAATAGGATATAGTTCATTGGGCCCCAGCACCCACAGCTGGCTTAGGGGACCCTTTTGTCATTGGTCATAAGTAGGGAAAGTCAAGGATGAAGAGGATAAGTGGGTGGTATGAAGTAAATCTTTCCTTACTACTGAGGAAAGCAGCTCAAAATTTACACACACTAATGGTCATCCAGAAGTCTCATCTCTAGGTATGAAAGATAGCATGTTCAATTTCCTGCACGAAGGTATTTCCTGCTGATGCAGATTTGTGGTTGGTGGGAAAGGTGGGGGGTCATTTTTGTTCTCTATTGCATGACAAAGGCACTACAGTCTGCTCCCTCTTGGAAACAAGGACTCTCCTTTTACATGCCTTGTAGGTGGTTCATGTTTTAAGGTCCAGTGGGATTAAGAAAGGGAAGGTAACTTTTCTAAGCAAAGAAGCAAAGCTCTCATTTCATCCTGATTCCCCTTTTTCTTTACAGAAAGGCCAGTTGTGTGTATTTACTTCCTTTGTTTTGCTGGAACCCATATTTCTACTCAAAGCCAAAGGGAATTTGGGTTTAAGATGAGCTGCTTCCAGACTTGGTCCATGTTTTAAGGTCTGGTAGGATTCCGTTGAAGGGAGAGCTCTGCTGGTTTATTGTTACCCAGGGACTATTCAGTTTCCCTGGTGAGGGTAAAGAAGAGTCTTTTGTGATGGGAAAGGTCTCCTTGCCCTACAGATATTATATTATCTCAAGGTAGATACTTACCCTACACATCTCCACAGCCATGGGTACAGGTGCAGACCCACGGATGAAAGTCAAATGGATCCAGCTTATTGGGTGTGATCTGGAAAGAGTTTGCCTGGGACTCATCCTAAGACCTTTGCTCTATTAGTCAACATGCAGAATTCTCCAGAGAGCTATAAACTGTTTAATAAGATTGGCATTTGAGAGTCCTTGCATATGCAGACCCAACAACTCTTTAATTTGCTGCTCCACAGACTCCTCCTGTTGCAATAAATTTACTGTGAATAGACTAATTGCAAAATAACCCTAATTGGGTAGTTATCAATGAACAACTTCCCGTGGAACAAAACGGCTTACAATTAATAGCATTTAAGCTATAAACTATTCTTCTGCAGAAAGCTAAGATGTAATTACACCACATAGGGAGATCGTGTTCACTTCTAGAAACCATGACACCAAAATTTACCTCAGTAGAACGAGGAACTGCAGTTTTAGCTTGGAAATTCTTTCATTTTTCATGAAATGAAGAGTTGGGGAGACAAAAAAAAAAATATATATATATATGTATACAGCTAGATGCATATATCTATGCACATATATATGTGTATAGATACATGTGTGGCTCTCATTGCCATTGTATTCAATATAACAAAACCCCAACTTCACTTGACATTATGCTAGAAGTTGAATATAATTAAGGAAACAATTTCCCTCATGGGTTAGAGTGGAAAGGATTGAAGCTTCAATCAAAAGGATTTTAAATGCTGACATTTTTAAATGGCTACTGAGGAGAATACATAAAACATATTCCCCGCAGCCAAAGATAGAGGCTGAAAACTCCGCGAGATCGTTTATTTTCTGCTGAGACCCCAGTTATTTTTGTCAAGTGTAAATTATTTGCAATTGCAAATTGCCCGCCTCAGACTGCACCTCATCATTTGGGAAAGCAGTTAGGTTGGGGAGAGAGGGCCAGGGAGAGGGTAAGAATTCAAGTACACATGGTATCCCAGGGAAACACATCCAGAGAGAGCAGTTTGCAGAGGGAGCAGGGGAATTTGCAGATTAACAAAAACCCTGCTGAGATGTATTGTGTGTATTGGAGATGAGTTGTTCCAGATGCTCAGGGTGTTATAATACCTTTCTATTATGGCTAGAAGTTGGTCCCTAATCCCAGTCTGCATGGGGAAGTCATAGTCACAAAGAGATGCTGAGTGAGAGCCGATATATATCGCTATACATTCACCTGAGATTCTTTTTAACATGAGCTTATGGGGCCATGTTTTTTCTCCAAGGTTATTTCCTGAATTATTTTCCAGTCACTGGTCTCTGTAGTATTGTCTAGTCTCCCAGATTCAACTGAACTGTAGGGATAGTTCCCTTAATTTCTAATTGTCCGAGCTGGGCAAGAAAATATGCCATCTGTGGACAATCCCTGGAGGCAACCAGATGTTTCACTTATTTCCATCCAAGTGAAGTCAGAATAAGGCAAATGTTAGGAAACTTGGCCAAGTGGCCCCATTAACCATCTCTCTCTGGTTCAAATAAAACAATTTTGGTCCACTCAGATAAAATAGCTTACTATTCCCCAGAATAAACTTGTCACCAAAAGCAGAAAACATTTTAAAATCCACTTAGTTGTTTTGTCTCTCCTCTTACTTCTCCTTTTCATGGCCTCTGATTTAAACAAACCAAGCTTAATAAAAACATAAGTAAAGCCTGGTCCTTAGGTTCAAAAAAAATCAGTCACACAAATCAAAAATGGGAAATATGGGTCCTGAAAGCCATTAATATTTTTTAAATAGAAGTTATAATAAACTGTGTGATGTGGCCCCCAAAAGAGGTGGAATGATCTTGGTGTTCAGTCATCTTTCATTTATGTCCAACTCTTCATGACCCCATTTGGGGTTTTCTTAGCAAAAACGTTGTAGTGGCTTGCCATTTCCTTCTCCAGCTCATTTGACAGATGAAATGACCAAGAAAATGGAGGCAAACAGAATTAAGCGACTTGCCCCAGGTTCATACAGCTAATAAAAGTCTGAGACCAGATTTTAACTCTGGTCTTCCTGACAAGGGGCCCATCATTATCTACTACACCACCTAGATGTCCATGTCTTGTATATAGTAGACAATTAATAAACATTTGTGGGATTTAGTTGAAAGTATAATGGGCTATGTGAGATAATGAACTTCCTGTCATTGGAGATCCTCAGATTGATGCTCAGTGACCATTTTTGCAGATGCCTGGATTCATTGTTTGGGTTCAGGGTTGGCCCAGACTTTGAAGGTCCCTTCTAAATCGGGTATGTTCCAACTCTGTGGCATGGAAATATTGCAGTTTTTAATGGTCCTTTTCATTCTGTTTGAAATGACTGAGTGCTAATGAAGTTGGAGTGTTTGAGGGACTAAAACAGCTATATAGTTGAAGGAAGGAAGGAAGGAACGAACGAAGGAACGAAGGAACAAAAGAAGGAAGGAGGAAGGAAGGAAGGAAAAAAGGATGGAGGAAGGAAGGAAGGAAGGAAGGAAGGAAGGAAGGAAGGAAGGAAGGAAGGAAGGAAGGAAGGAAGGAAGGAAGGAAGGAAGGAAGGAAAAAAGGATGGAGGAAGGAAGGAAGGAAGGAAGGAAGGAAGGAAGGAAGGAAGGAAGGAAGGAAGGAAGGAAGGAAGGAAGGAAGGAAGGAAGGAAGGAAGGAAGGAAGGAAAGGTATGTTTATGGGGACCTGAAGCCATGGAGAGCAGTTTTCTGTAGCTGGCACAGAAATGATAATTCTTTAACAGGTAGCAAGTGTTATCTTTGCTAGAATCAACTGATGGAATCAATGGTTGCAGCCTTCATGGCATTTGGGACATGATTTTCTAAGTATTGAGAATGAGAATTGGAACTGGGACTCCAATATGAGGGCAGCTGTCTGTGGACGTGACAAGCTCCATTTATTCAATAGCCAGGGGAGAAGGCCAGAGACTTCGGGTGAATGGCTTTTTGGAAAGGAGAAAGCTTGCTGCCCATCTGCAGAGAGGAACTGGTAGAATGTTTGCCTCACTCCAGATGGTGCAGCCAGCTGTGGAAAGTCCCTCCCTGTGCCTTCGGCACAAAGAAGACAAGATGATGTAACTGCTCATTGGAAAAGTAGCCTGGCCCTAGAAATTACTGGCAGCATGGTCTAAGGTAAAGAATACAAAAATGGGAATCAAGGGTTATGGATTCTAATCATGCCTCTGCTGCTAATGAGCTTCTCAAACTCTTGACAATTCACTTAACTCTTGTACTTCAAATAGTCATGGTACAGCTAGAAGAGACCATACATCTCTGGTTGCCTCATTTTTCAGATGAGGAAACTGAGGCCCATAAAAGTGAATAGCCCCAAAGAATCACAGATTTAAAGTTGAAAGAAATTTGGTGTTTTTAATAAGTACTTATTGACTGATTAATGGCCTGCCTACTTTTCAATGAAGCATTGAGTCAGAGGCTCATAGGACCACAGATTTAGAGTTGGAATGGACCTTAACAGGTCAACAATTCCATTCTCCTCATTTTATAGATGAGTAGAGCGAGGCCCAAAGAGATTGTGACTTGCTCAGGGTCACACAGCCAATAAATTTGTGAGGCATTTGAACTCAGGATTTTTCAACTCCAAGCCCCATGCTTTCCTCTGTCTCCTCTGATCAGGGAGTCAGATAATAAATGTGAAAGCTAGGATTTGCACTCACTGGGATGGAGGCTTCCATTCCCAATCTCAGCACTTTTTTCCATAATCCAATACAGTCTCCATTTGCACAAGTATTAAATACAGAATTGAAATTTGAACTCAGAGCTTCTGAATCTAAATTTATTGATCTTTTCACTATGGCAAAGTTCCTACTTTCCTAGTGTTGTGGGAGAATCTGCTAAGAAAGCAATGGTGGAAAGACTTTGAAAAGAAATAGTATTGCAGGTCTTAGGTTTTATTAACCAAAACCTGTTATGGTTCAACTCATCACCAATTGTCCTGATAGAGAAAATAAGAATTTATGGAATGTCTGGTCCCATCCTGGGAAGTATTCCCTGGGCTCTTCTGAAGAAGCAAAGGATCCTTTGACCCCAGAATATATTACAATCCCTTACTTGACTGAACACCTCCAGTCTTCCTTTGGAGGAATATATCTTTTGACTTTTATGAAGTTGACTCAAGAAAAATGGCACACAGTTTTCTAGGCAGTGTCCTTGGGTTTCCAGAGAAGTAATCAGGTCTTCAATCAATTAACAAGTATTTATTAAGCCCCTACTATGTGCTGGGACACTATGTGAGACATTGAGGATACAAGTGAAAATAAAGAAACGATCCCCACTCAAAAGGAGCCTTCCCTGGGTAGCTCTCAACCAGCGGGACCTCAAGTGGAACATCATACAAAGGCAGGCTCTTTTCTTCTTGACCTTCAACATACAAAGAAAACAGTTAACCACAATAGTTTTTAGTCTGTTAAATATAGAGTTGAGTTGGGAGAAATATAATAAATGTACCCGCTCTCCTCTTTCCTGCTCTCCCCAGCCCCCCAAAGGACTTTGCCAGCTGTACAATTATTTTATTTATTTTAGAACTCATCATTAGAGAGATTTCCTTTGTTCTGTAATTGCTGTGCCCGGAAGCGAAGCCGAAAAGGCTTGGAGAGCAAATCACTATTGGGATGCCAGCACTCTAGGCATGAAACCAGTAGTGAGAGGGAGGGATCACTGTCATTCCATAACTCAAAGCCATAATTTGGTCACTCCCTTTCTAAAACTTCTAGCACAAATAAGTATTTCCCCCAGGAGAGTCTACTTTACATACTTATTTCACTCTGTGTGTGTGTGTGTGTGTGTGTGTGTGTGTGTGTGTGTGCCACCCTCCAGATATTCACAATGACATCTCTAGAATGAGAAGCTGAAAAATGTCAGTAGCCTTGAATTCATGGGAGAAGGAGGCAACAGCTTGAAGCAGCTCAATATATAGTTTTGCCAATCAATTTTCCTTCTGTTCATGGATAACATGAGGTTTTTTTTGGAAATCAAACGACTTCCTATGTTTCTAATCTAGAGTTTGCCCAGCCTTGAGCCCTCAGATGCTAGAAATCCGGTGTCAGGTCAGGAGGCTGAATGTCTCCGCTTTGCTCCGAGCTGGTCCACCATTGCCTTGGTTGTTTATGTAGAGTGTAGTGCACACAACTAAAATCTCACCTAATACCAGAAACCTTCTTGAATCCCTCTTAATTCTAACACATTGCCCCTATTAATTATCCCCTTTTTATTCTCTACATAGCTTGCTTCATATATATTTGTTTACTTGTTGGCTCCCCCATTAGATTGTAAGCAAACTGAGGACAGGAACTTTCTTTTCAGATCCCCAGTGCTTAGTTAGCCCAGCCCCTGACGTTTAACAAATAATAAGTAACTGATCAACTAAGAATATTGACTCTCAACTTGGGAAAAGCTACATTTAAAACAACTCTTTTAGAAATATGGCCCTCTCTAGGATGGTGTCATGGCAGGAGCAGAAGTCCTCAGCCAAACCATTAGAAGCATGATGGTAGGAACATTCAGTGGGCTGGCAGTGCAGAGATTTCATTCTTAGCTCTACTCCAAACTTGATCAAATGTCTTTATTTCTCTGAATTTCAGTTTCCTTATGTATAAAATGGAGATAATAGCCCTTGGCCACAAGATTCCTATGGTGAGCAAAAAAGTGTAGAGAAGGTGAAGGTGTTTGATCACTCAGCAGACATATGAAATGCAGACTGTGTTCCAGGCACTAGAACTAGGCAATGGAAATACAAGGACAGAAGTGAAAAGTCCTTGCCCCCTCTGCCCCCTTCAAAGAGTTTACATTCTATCAGGAAAATCATATATGCACAAAAGCAAAATCCAAGCTATTCCCCCAAATCCTAGTGCAGTTTAAAATTTTAATAGCTTAAATAAAAGGCAGCTGGATAAAAGACTTTGGAGAGAATCCTACAATTACCTGGCCTTCAGTCTTAGAATGACTTCATGACAGAGAAGACACTGAGTCTTCTCCCATATTCCTGCTGAGATCAAACAATGTTTATACAGTGATACAGGGATGTCATGGTAGATGTTTAACAACCAGGGCTCTCTAAGAGGAAAAAATATCATGCAAACACACTTTTAAGTTTAATCTGCATCACTAGCACTTATTATTGACTCTGGGCAATCAGAAAAACAACAAATCAAGCCCTGATTTGTAGTGATTGCCTATTTCTGAGGTGTAAGTACTCACACTAGAATTTTAACAATGGATTGTGAAAGCCAGTTAGAGCTGGCTCCAGCAAACTCCCTACTTAACCCCTCTGGATCCAAGTTCCCTCATTCATAAAATGGGGTTACTAATAATGGGCACTATTTAGTTTACAGGAGCACTGTGAGAAAAGTACTTTGTGCCTCCAATAAAATCTACATAAATGTGTGCTTATGTTATTATTATACTGTCGTGTAGTTATTGATCTCTGAACAAACCCTTAAATGTTCTCTAATTAATGGAATCCAGTAGTGAAACTCTTCATCAAGTGAAGAAACCTTTTCTTTTATGAATAACGTATCTGAATGTATTTGATTTCAGTCAACCACTATATGCTTAAAACAGGGATTGCCCATTAAAGAAATAGTAAATATGGACAGGGCAGAAGCAGTTAAAAGGGGAGGAGAAGAGGCTGAGTAAATTCATAATAAAGAACAGCTGGCCCAACTCTTTCATTTTACAACTGAGTCTAAGTTAACTAACTTAAAATCTCAGTAACTAATTAGTATCAGGGAAGCTAGGATAGAGTGCCATGCCTGGAACTGGGAGTTCAAATGTGGTCTCAGATACTTCCTAGCTGTGTGACCCTGACACGACCCATAATACCATTTGCCTAGCCCTTCCTTGCCCTTCTGTCTTAAGAGTTGTTAGTAAGAAAGGAAAGTTTATTGTTTTTAAAGAACTAACAAATGGCAGAGTTCAAACTAGAACCTAGCTCTTAGAATTTGGAGTTTGTGGTTCTTTCCACTATACCATCAGGTCAATGTTAAAAATTTCAGTCATTAGTACTAGAAAAACTATTCTGGCTTTCTGTAAAGACAGGGACAAGATTTAACTTTTTTAAAAAAATTTTTTACTCAAGACAATCATTATAATTTTGCCATGATATAGACCCTCCTTGGGTGAAATGTCAATAATTTTGGGGAACCCCTGGGGTAAACATAATGACAACTTGAGACAGTCAGAAATTTAGAATGATTAAAAAAAATTAAGCACCAAAAAGGTTCCACTTCCACCTGGCCAGGTACCCAGGGATTTGGCTGATTAGCTGAACACAAATGGATGATGTCAGTAAGCTATGATTCACAGAAAAATGAAAGAGATTTTCTCTTATGAGACCTCTCCCTTCTTTGCAGCTGATTGCTTGCCAACCATTGAGATCGCCAGAACTGTGGAATCTTAGAAGAGAAAGGGAATGTGGAGATTATACCATCTATTCCATTCCCCTACCCCCCAACCCTTCCTACATTTTATAGAGGAATTAGGCTCAGGATAGTGGAATGGTCCTAGAACTAGCAACGGTTTAAGGCAGCACTCACACCTAGATCTTTGGACACGAAGACCGTGGCCCTTTCTGCTTATATTAAACTGCCTTCATGTGAATCCAGTAAATCCAGTCCTTCAAGGTGCTGACATTCTTTCAGTGAGACTTCATAGCAGTGAATCATGGAAAACCACTCTCCTGGAACAATTAAAATAACAAATAACCCAAAAGGTAATAAAAAAGATACATGGTGGGTGTGAGCAGGCAGCAACATGTTGGTAACAATAGCTAGTGTTTGAGAAGCAACATAAGCAGCTCCACCAAGGATATTCTGTATATGAGCATTAAAGGAGGCTGCCTGGTCGTGTAGAATGAGAGCTAAGAAAGAGTGGAAGCATCTCAGAAATCGGAAGAATGAAAGCAAGACTTCTATTGAATTACTTAGTAATCTGTGAAGCAGCAAGCATGGTGTTGACCACAATGATGATGATGATGATGATGATGATAACAGCAACAATTAACAAGTCCATATCTTTCTTGGGCAGCTAGGTCTCTCAGGGGATAGAGCCCCAGACTTTGACACATCTTACTGATTTCAAATCTGCCCTCAGACACTTATTAACTGTATGACCTTTGGCAAATCACTTAACCCTGATTACCTCAGTTTCCTAACCTGTAAAATGGCTGGAGAAAGGACAAATTGCCGCAGTATCTTTACCAAGAAAATTTCAAATGGGGTCATGAAGAGTCTGAAATGACTCAAAAACAACACATTTTTCTGTCACTTTGAGAATAGTGCTTCTCCTCACAACAATTCTGTGAGGTCCTCGATATAAACATTTCTATCCTCTTTTTACAGATGGGGAAACCGAAGTTCTAAAATTTTGAGTCATTTAGGACTATACATTTAGAGGTAGAAGAGACGTTAGCAGTAATCCAGTCCAATCTTATTTTACAAGTGAGGAAACTGAGGTCTTAGGAGGTTAAATTAGTTCCTTGACTGGCCTATGGTCGCATAGCTAGGAATTATCTAGGGCAAGATGGATGCTATAGATCACAGCCATTACAGATTTGGAATTAAGAGGTGATTGTTTAGTTGTTTCTCAGTTTTATTCAATTCTTTGTGACTCCATTTGGGATTTTCTTGGTAAAGATACTGAAGTAATTTACCATTTCCTTCTTTAGCACATTTTACAGATGAGGAAACTCAGGTAATCAAGGTTAAGTGAGTTGCCCAGGGTCACACAACTAGTTAGTATCTGATACCAGATTTGAACTCAGGAAGATGACTTCAGATTGATTGCTCTGCCTACTGCGCCACCTAACTGTCCTAGGAGTGAAGAGGACTTTCCCCTTAAAACCGGTGTGACATTAGACAAGTTACTTTATCTTTTCTGGGCTCATTCTTCTCATTTGTAAAAATTAAGTTCTGTCTCCATTTTCTTCTTACTCCAAATATTCAAGGACAATGTCAAGAATCTCTCAGGATTAGAAAGTGTAGAGAGGCCGGGGGCTTTGCCAGTAGAGGAAATACACACATGATGAAATCCAAAAGCGGCTGAAGTACCAAAGAATCTGGCCCCACTGTTTCTGTTGAAAAATAGCCAGTGGTGGTTTCGGCCCATTTCTCTATACCGTGCTTCTGGCTGGCATGGAATATTTGTGTTAGGTAAAAAATGACAAAGCAATAATTTTTCATTGTATCCTTCAGTCACCCATGAGAGATTGAATTTAGGTCACAATTTATTACCCCATGGAATTGAATCCAATTTTTAACACCATGTCAACCATTCTGGTATTAGAGATTTTTAATGGCTGTGAAATTTATACAATGATAAAGTAATTTAAAGCATATGTAGGAAGAGCATGAGGCAAATTGATATGTACAGAGCGCTGTGTTAAAAATTGAAGAGGGGATAAATACAGCAAATGGCAATTGATTAGGGGAAGATTGAAATGATGCTTGCTTTGAAAAACTCTTAATGGAGAAATTAGTAAACTCATTTATTCTTCAAAATTTTGAAAAA
Organism: Monodelphis domestica; assembly: GCF_027887165.1. Lineage (NCBI taxonomy): Eukaryota > Metazoa > Chordata > Mammalia > Didelphimorphia > Didelphidae > Monodelphis > Monodelphis domestica. Next base: position 234,380,699 of record NC_077233.1, on the reverse strand, counting down.
AAAAAGGTTTATGTTAGCTTTCAAACAGAGCTTGGTCCTCAAAAATGAAGCCAGGCCACACAACATAAATGATTAGTTCATCTCAAAGCACAACAGGGCTTAGAGTAAAAAACATCATTCAGTATTATGAGGCTCCCATGAAGAGTTTCCTGTTGACAATAAGGAAAAATTCAAGTGAAAAAGCAAAATGAAGGGGCATGTCAACAAAAGAAAAGTGGAGGGGTGAGGTTAGATAGATAAAAGGAGATGTTTTATAAATAACGTCATCAAGCCCACTTTTCTCTAAGCTTCTTGTATTCAGAGTTTACTTGGTCAATAATTCTCTTTGACTCCTTTTCAAAGTATGTTTTCTCTCCCATTATAATTCCTATAAACTCCTTCAAAGCAGTGTCTAATTTTTGCCTTTCTTTTTACTGCCAGCACCTAACAAAATGGCTTATCAAAGAAGTCACAAAAGATCCAACTCCATCCATCCATCCATCCAGCCATCCATCCTTATTCTATCCTAATTGGTGTTCTAGACTCATCCAGATTGTGGTTAAGAGGTTCACAGATTTAGTCAGTTAGTCAATAAACACTTAATATGTTGAGTGCTAGAGATATAAAGAAAGTCAAAAGACAGTATTATTTTTTTTCTGAGTCTATCTCCAATTTATCCTCTAGATATCTTGTTTGTAAATAGTTGTCTGAATGTTATCTCCCCCATTAGACTGTGAGCTCCTTGAGATTAGGACTTTTTTTTAAACTTTCCTTATATCCCCAGTGTTTGGCACAGTGCCTGACCCATTGTTGTTCATTCCTTTTCAGTTGTTTCTGACTCTTGGTGACCCCATTTAGGGCAAAGGAGTGGTTTGCTATATCCTTCTCCAGCTAGACCAATGGGATCAAGTGACATGCCCAGGGTCACACAGCTAGTAAGTGTCTGAGGTCAGATTTGAACTCAGGAAGATACATCTCCCAGACTCTAGATCCAGCACTCTATCCACTGCACCACCTAGCTAGCCTGGCATATAGTAGGTACTTAATAAATATTCCTTGACTGACTGGTTGACTGATAATCTCCTGCTTTCAAGGAGTTCACATTCTTTTTGTTTTCTTTTTCAAAAATTTATTTAATTAATTAATTTAGAATATTTCCCCTTGGTTACATGATTCCTGTTCTTTACCTCCCCTCATCCCACCCCCCTCCCATAGACAATGAGTAATTCCACTGGGTTTTACATGTATCACTGATCAAGACCTATTTCCATATTGTTAATATTTGCAATAGAGTGATCATTTGGAGTCTACATCCCCAATCATATCCCCATCAACCCATGTGATCAAGCAAATGTTTTTCTTCTGTGTTTCTCCTCCCACAGTTCTTTCTCTGGATGTGGATAGTGTTCTTTCTCATAAGTCTCTCAGAATTGTTCTGGATCATTGCATTGCTGTTAGTAAAGGAGTCCATTACATTCAATTGTACCACAGTGTATCAGTCTCTGTGTACAATGTTCTCCTGGTTCTGTTCCTTTCTGCATCACTTCCTGGAGGTCATTCCAGTTCCCATGGAATTCCTCCACTTTGAGCACAATAGTATTCCATCACCAACAGATACCACAATTTGTTGAGCCATTCTCCAATTGAAGGGCATCCCCTCATTTTCCAATTTTTTGCTACCACAAAGAGCGCAGCTATGAATATTCTTGTACAAGTCTTTTTCTCCATTATCTCTGGAGTAGAAACCCAGCAGTGCTATGGCTGGGTCAAAGGGCAGACAGTCTTTTAGCGCCCTTTGGGCATAGTTCCAAATTGCCTTCCAGAATGGTTGCATCAATTCACATTCCACCAACAATACATTAATGTCCCAATTTTGCCACATCCCCTCCAACATTTATTACTTTCCTTTATATTAGCAAACCTGCTAGGTGTGGGGTGGTACCTCAGAGTTGTTTTGATTTGCATTTAACTTATTATGAGAGATTTAAAGCACTTTCCCATGTTCTTATTGATAGTTTTGATTTCTTTATCTGAAAATTGCTTATTCATGTCCCTTGCCCATTTATTAATTGGGAAATGGAAGGAGTTTTCATTCTAATGGGGGGAAACAACATGCTAACAACTCTTTATAAATAAGAAACATATAGGATAAATTATAGTAAATAAAAATAAATTAATACTATAATAAATATATACAGGATAAAATATAGATAATCAACAAATGGAAAGCACTAACATTAAGGTAGAATCAGAAAAGACTTCTTTTGTAAGGCAGGATTTTAGCAGGTCTTGAAGGAAGCCAGGGGAATCAGGAGATATAGATGCAGAGAGAATTCTAGACATGAGGGAGAATCATGAAAATGTACAGTTAGGAGATAGAATGTCTTTTGTAAATAGCCACAAGATAGTCACTGTCACTGGAATGCAGATTATGTTGGGGCAATTAAGATAGAAGAAGACAGGATAGGTAGGAAAGGAGCTAGGTCATGAAGGATTTTGAATGCCAAACAGAAGATTTTATATTTGATCTTAAACATAATAGGGAGCCATTTGGAGTTCATTAAGTGGAGGTGAAGGAGAAAGTCATATATGTTCAGAAGATTCATTTTATAGTTGAATGAAGGCTGGAATGAAGTGGAGATAGCTTGAGTCATAGAGATTAAACAACAAGCTAATGCAATAGTCCTGATATAAGGTCCTACACCAGGGTTATGTCTGTGTCATAAAAGAGAAAGATATATATATATATATATATATATATATATATATACACACACATATATGAAATATTATGTAGGTAAAATCAATATAACTTGGCAGAGGATTGGATATGGGATAAGAGAGAGTGAAGAATCAAGGATGATATCTAGGTAGCAAGCCTGGATGACTAGAAAGGCAGTTGATTCCCTTAAAAGAAATAGGAAAGTTCAAAAAAGAAATATTTTTGCTTAAATATATTGAGTTCAGTTTCAGATGAGTTCATTGAATTTAGGTTGTTTACAGGACATCCAGTTTGAGATGTCCAATAGATAGTTAGAGGTTATAAGTCTAAAAGTTAGGAGAGAAATAGTGACTGGATAATTAGATCAAAGAATGATCAACCCAGAGATGATCAATGAATCCTTGGGTACTGATAAAAATCACTAAATGAAATAATATAGAGAGAATAGAGACACAAAGACAAAGTCTCGTAACATCCAGCATTAGTACTTGGGACCATATACAGCTTGAGAAGAATTTGTCAGGCAGGTAGGGGGCTAATCAGGATAGAGTAATGTCATGGGAGCCTGCTGAGAAAAGAATCTCAAGGAGAAAAGTGTGATCAATAGTGTCTAAGGCTTCAGAGAAGTCAAGAAGGATAAAGAATGGGAAAAAACTCCATTATATTTGTCAATTAAGAGATTGTTGGTAACTTTTGAGAAAACAGTGCCAGTTTGAACAATGACATAAGAAGCCATAGGGTTAAGAGCATGAAATTTGGAATGGTAAGTGGTATAAAAGGTCATCAGATCTATCCATTTGATTTTACAAAGGAGGAAATTGAAGCCCAGAGGGTTTAAATGACTTGTCTAAGGTCACACATCTAGCATCTAAGGCAGCATCTAAACTCAGTTCTTCCTATCTCCAAGCACAATACTATCCATTTCATCACCAAGCCCCATGAAGGCAAACCTATGGCACATGTGCTAAGGGTGACACTCAGAGCCCTCTCTGTGGGCACATATGTCATTGCCCTAGTTCACCAGAATTCATTATTAGAAAACCAGGGGGATGCAGGGTGAGGCTACTCCCCTCCCCTTTTCCACACAGTTTACAGTCTAGGCACATGGTCTTTAAAAGGTTTACTATCAGTGACCAAGTTTCTTCTTGGTGCAATGAAGAGAGCTCCAGGCCTGAAGTCAGGAGACTTATCTTCCTGACACTTCCTCAGGTACTTACTAGTTGGGCAATTTACTTAACCTTGTTTGCCTCAGTTCCTCAATCTGTAAAATGAGCTGGAGAAAGAAATGACAAACCACTCCATCATCCTTGCCAAGAAAATTCCAAAGGGGTTACAAAAAGTTGAACATAGATGAAAAACAACTGAACAACCACAAAAACATCTAACTCATCTTCTATAATGATTTACACACTGAGCAACCAAGCACAGGAATAAATATTTAAATTCCCATTCCCATAGAATTTCTATCAACTAGTCAAAATCATAAGCTTCTTAAGGGCATTGCCTTGTGCTTTACACTTCTTAGTATCCTGAATTGTGCCAAGCACAGAACTGGGCACATAGTAGGTACACATTTTAGAATGCTATGATTTAGGTGAGCAGGTTTAAACCTATAAATGATGCTAGTTTCTATAACTAGGTTTTAATAAGATTCAGTTTACTCAAATCCAGAAGTGAGAAGACCAAGAAAAATCAGAGTTACCTCCTATTGCTTATTGACTGATTTTTCATTCTTGAATGTTGAAATCACTAAAATGAAAAAAAAAAAGTTATATCTAGAAACCCAAATAGAAATTCAATCCTTGTATTTTCAACCTGTTTTATACCTCCCCATATAGAAGGGGAGGTACCTTCTCCCTTATGTTCTCGGGCAGAGGAGAACGTCAGGTAAAGAAATCCTATACGACATACAACCTTAGAAGTTATCACTTCAGTGGAAAGGTCCAACTCTATGCAAAATTATGAAAAAACAAAGTTAGCTATCCCATACTTACTTTTTCTCACTTTCCCGTGTCTATCTCTTCATTCCTCGGTAACTGGGAGTCCCAGAAACACAACAGCATTCTGTGTATAATTAACTCCTGGCAAACCATCTAGAATCCCACAGGGGAGCTCCCTGATAATGTCTAAATCTTAATTCTCTTCCCTACTCTGTCTGGAAGTGAGGTCAGCTGTGTCCTTGGGTGATTGTCACTCCAGCTTTCTGAGCCCCCTCAGAGCTACTGGTGTCATTTTGAAGGGGCCATGGATAAGCATTCAAGTTCTGCTCTTCCAGTTAAATGGAATGTTCGCTAGCCCCGTCAGTGGAGGTGCTCAAGCAGGAGCTGAAGAGGGTTATACCCATTAAGGTCTCTTCTAACTCCTGTGTTTAGATGATTTAATCAGGTGTGCGATCAATATCAAGTGCAGGAAGCTTTGATTTTACAATTGAGGGCAATGTCAGATCACCAGGGCCAAGCTAGGAAGACAAATTTTTTTTTTAATCCTTATCTTCTATTTTTTAATTGATACTCCATATTGGTTCCAAGGCAGAAGAGCAGCAAGAACTAGGCAATGGGGGTTAATTGACATATAGATATGGGAGGTCCTAGGATCAAATCAGGCCTCAGACACTTTCTAGTTGTGTGACCCTGGGCAACTCACTTAACCTAGGACCTCCCATCTCCATACCTACTGAGCCACCAGGTTGTAACTAGGAAGAAAAATTTTGTCTCAATAATGCTTCAGTGCAATGCTGGCCAGGTAGGCAGGGCATTTTTCCTTCCTTTTTAGGATGACTCGATGAAATTCCAGATATAAAGAATATGACCAGAAAGTCTGGGAATTTTTCCCAGAAGGAAGGAAGGAAAGGAGGAAGAGAGGGAGCAGGGGAGAAAGGAAGAAGAGGAGGAGGGAGGAAGAAAAGAAGGACCACAAATGAAATATCCTTCCTAGTCTGTGGAGTAACATAATAAAATATAGCAAGCTTGGTCAGTATTAGAAAAAATGGTAGTTTGGGAGTTAAAAGTCTAGGGGTTGTGTTACAACTCTAATATCTAATAATGGCTTTGGCCAAATGCCCAAATGTCAAATGGGAATAATAATATCTGTGCTAGCTACGTGTAGATTGTTTTGTTATGAGGAAAATACTTTAAGTATATAAATATAAGTTCATATTATCACCCACGTCCTGGAGGAGTAACCATTTTACCAGGTTGATTTGGGTCTGAGCAAAAACAAATACTTGAAAATAAAATTCCTAGTGATAAAAGCAGTCCCTACATGATGAAATCAGACAGTGCCAGCCAAAGATCTGTCTTCTTCAAAAACCATAGAAATATAAATGGAAGAGACGTTGGGCATCCTTTAGTCTAACCCTCTCATTTTACAGATAAGGCCTGGAGGGTGCAAGGAATTTGCCTAAGTAGCAGAATCTGCATTGAAATCCAGGTCCTCTAACTCCAAATTTGTTGGCCTTGTCACTGCACCTGCCCCCTTGTAATGGTCCTGTGACTCAGTAAAAAAAAGAAGAAAATTAGAGTTCCTGTTGCAATCTCCACTGCCATCCTCAACAACCTTAAACAGCAATTAACCTGGCTATTCAAATACCCCGCCCCAATGTGTTTATTGCCTTGAACACAGGAAATTCACTTTCACATTGCACAGAATGCTATCAAGGAATTTAACTGTAATTTAAAATGCTCTATGGGGAAGGCCCCAGTGGCTAATTAATAATGCATTTGTATAGCAATAAAAGAATCTGGCAGAGAGACTGTGGCAGCCTCCAGCCTTTATTTATGCATCTGAGATCCCAAGAGTGAACTACTGAATGTGAGTCTAGCCTGGGGTTCCCTGGCTCTCTGTACAATAGATAGCACCTTTGTAAAAATTCGAAATCACATAAATATTGAATTCCAAGCTCATTTGCAAAGCCCCTTCCTAAGGAGCTTGGGGGATTCATCTGGGGCTGTCTCAGGTATGGCAGGTTTGGGAAGTCAAGTTAGCAAAGTTCCTTCTTAAAATGAAGCCTCCAAAAGACAATCCAGAGATGAGAGGAAAAGAGCCCTTTCAAATGAATCCCTCTGGGATTTAAGAATTTAAGTCTAACTGGGAAATCCGTAACCCTAATTTTTTCCCTCTATTTATTTTAAACCTTTTGCTTAAAAGGAATCAGCAACTTTAACTAGATGGATTTTTTTCTGAAGATTTTTTTTTCCCTGGGGGAGATGTGAGAGTGCTATTTTCAGCTATCAGCATCTTGCCCCTTACCCCATCTCTCAACTCCTCTATCCCTTGCTCTGGGGTTAAGTAAAGTTATTTTCTGTACCCATCTCTGCCTCTTTCCAGGACTCCCTCCTCATTTCATCTTCCCTAAAGATCAAGTCAGATTTGAAACTGCCACATCTTCGCTACCCCTGATCTTTGGGCCCCTCTCTCCCTCTGATTAGAAAGGGAAAAGGATGGACATTGGAGAGCCCCTCCCCAATGCTTTTTTGAAGGAAGGAGCCCAGGGCAGACTTCCCAGTCTGTCCTCATTTCCTAGCTGGCTTCAGGACTTTATAATGTCCCTGGAACCAATCCCCTCTCTCTCCCCATCACACCTTCTCTTTTCAGCTTCTTTTTATTTTTTGTCTCCCACATTAGATTCAGGGTCTTGAAAGTCCAGACTGTCTTAAGCCTTTGTATCCTTAGCATTTAGCACAGTGTCTAGCCTAGAGTGGCCCTTAATAAATGTATATTGACTGACAACATACATATCCATGCACAAACACACACACCTTATTTATGAAGGATGCCCAGGAGTAGATTAAGAAAGTGATTACTTCTATTCCTGAGCCCAAGTACTTTCTTTCCATCCCAATTGGCTATTTCTAAGTCTTCTTTTTCCTCTCCTCCTAAGAATGTATACAGCTTGAGGAAGTTTGCCATGTGTGAGGTTTTAATATTAATGCAGGCTGTCCAGGCCCTGAATTACCTCCTCTGAACCTTTAATATGCCATCAGGAAGTACATATGTAATTAAATGGAGTACAGGTTGGATTTCAGATTAGCCACAAAGTAAGCAAGTCTTGCTATTGCAAAAGACTTTCTTCCTATCTCAGTCAGAATTCCACCAGAACAATAGAATTAGAATGTTGCAGTCTGCAATTTTTTTCTATATGCATATACTCTCTTTTTTTTTTAAACCCTCATCTTCTGTCTTAGAATCAATAGTATGTATTGGTTCCATGGCAGAAGAATGGTATGGGCTAGGCAATGGGGGGTTAAGTGACTTGCCCAGGATCACACAGTTAGGAAATATCTGAGGTCAGATTTGAACCCAGGAACTCCCATCTCAGGGTTTGACTTTCTATCTGCTAAATCACTTAGCTGCCCTCTGAATAAATATGTTCCTAATGATCCAATATTCATTCATGGCCATAGCAACAGGACTAACTGTTAGATGTATCAATGACATTTAAAAAAATATTTCTCTATGTTTATTTACATGATTCATTTTCTTTCCCTCCCATTTTTCCTCCCCCCTCCCAGAGCCAATAAAACCTTCCACTGGGTTATACAACTGTTATCATTTATACCTATTTCCATGTTATTCATTTTTGCAATAAAGCAATCTTTTAAAACCCAAACCTCAAATCATGTACCCATATAAACAAGTGATAAATCATGTTTTTCTTCTGTGTTTCTTGTCTTGTAGTAGCACAGACTATTACATTGGATTGTTGCACAATGTTTCACTTTCTGTATACAGTTTTCTCTTGGTTCTGCTTCTTTCACTCTGTATCAGTTCTTGGAAGCTCTTCCAGTTCACATGGAATTTCTCCAGTTCATCATTCCTTATAGCACTATCAGATACCACAGTTTGTTCAGCCATTCCCCAATTGAGGGACACCCTCTCAGAAGCAACTTTTGCCAATATATATGCCATCGATAATTATAATAATATGCTAAAAGTTCCATGAGAGCAAGGTTAGGCCATTGATAATAATTATAATACACTAAAAGTTCTACAAGAGCAGGGATTCTATCTTATACTTCTTTGCTTCCATTCTTCAGTTCTTCACTGGATCCATCAATGCAAAAATAGCTATAGGTCACTATTATCATCCTCTTGCATGATAGCAATAATAATAAGCAGCAGTGCTTTCAGGTTTGCAAAGCATTTTACAAATATTATCTCAGTTGATCCTTAGAACAACTCTGAGGGATAGGTGCCATTATTGGATCAATTTTTCAGATGAAGAAATGGTGGCATGGAGAGATTAAGTGACTTCTCAGGGTCATATAGCTAACAAGTATCTGAAGCTGGACTTGAACTCAGGATGTCATGACTCCAAGTGCAATGCTCTATCCAGAATGCCCTCTAGTTGCCCCTTGTACACGTTCTCCTGTAAATACCACATGAAAGATCAATAACACATGCTGGAGGCTATCTTCAAACATGGTATAGATACCACCGTAGTTTTAGGACAGTCTTGTTATTGTCCAACTTGATTCCTTGTTATTTTCTATTATTGTCTGTTATTATATCTGTATTACTGTACAGGGCAACACCATCCTTCTAGTCCCTCAGGTTCATGACCTAGGAGTCATCCAGGACTCCTTAATATCTCTCAACACCACCCCACCACTACCACCATCACTGCCACTTTCCCCACATCCAACTGGTTGTCAATTTTATCTTTGCATATCCTTATCAAATATGCCCTCCTCTTTTATCTGACACTGGAACCATTCTAATATAGATCCTCATCATTTCATGCCTAAGTTATTGCACTAGCCTGTTGGTGGGTCTGCCTACGTTGAGTCTCTGTCTACTCCAATCCATCCTTCATTCAGCCATCAAAGTGATTTTCCTGAAATGTAGATCCCAATATGCCATTCCCCCTACTCAATAAATTCCAGTGACTTCATATTGCCTCTAGGAACAAATGTATAATGTTCTATATGGCACTCAAATCCCTTCAAAACCTAACCCTTCTCCTACTTTTCCAGGCTTTTTATACCTTATGCCCCGAAGAGTACTGTTCAGATGACTGACTCTGACCTTCTGACTGTTCCCTAAATAAAACATTCTATCTCTCACCTCAAAGCATCGTCTCTGATTGTCCTCTAGACTACACACACTCCCTCTTCCACTTTACTACCCTGGCTTCTTTTAAGTCCCAGTTGAAATCCCACCTTCTCAAGGAAGCCTTCCCCAACCTCAAATAATTCCAATGCCTTCTCTCTGCTAATTAGTTCTCATTTATCCTGTGTACCGCTTGCTTTTTATATATTTGTTTGCAGGTTGTCTCCCCCATTGGACTGTAATCTCCTTGAGGGCAGGGAACTATCTTTTGACTCTTTTTGTATCTTCAGAGCTTAGCACAGTGCCTGACACATAGTAGATGCTTAATATATGTTTATTGATTGATTATTCAGGAAACTCCCACATGCTTTTCTGATCACACATATCTATCCTAGATGAATTCTTTTACTCAAATCTGTGTGTGCAAGTTTTCTTGGTTAGCGTGTTTCATTTTTAGACAATAGGAGAATAGTGTTGGCTTTAGAGTAAGAGGAACTCGGTTTACACTCTAGCACTGATAATTTCCTCCTACATAATTCTGGACAAGTCACGTAAAGTCTCTGAAATTTTCTTATTTGTAAAATGAAGAGGTTGGATTCAGAGGTGTCAAATAGACCTGGATGCACTAGTCTCAAACATTGGGAAATATTTAACAATAAATAAAAATAGAATATAGTCTAGATAATGTTAATTTGTGGTTTTCTAAGTTAATACTTGGACCCCAGTTATCTGATCCTATAAGAGTTTGACAACACTGGACTAGCTGACCTTGTTGGTCTCTTCTAACTCTAAATCTATGGTTCCATGATCCTACTTAGAATCATCTTGTCTCTGTTAGCCATTAAGTTTCCCACAATTTTTTAACTAAATGAGGGAATTGAACTGAACTCAATCAACTAGGACAAATAAGTTTGATCATCATAGTAAGCTGAGTTCTATGATTCCCTTTTTGTAAGATCCCCTAAATTGTAGCATATCCATCATTCGAATACTGATTTTTTAAAAAGATGAGTTTTGTTTCAGGACAACCTGGTAACTCAGTGGATAATGCACCAGGCCTGGATTCAAGAAGATGCATCTCCCTGAATTCAAAACCGGCTTCAAACACTTACTAGCTATATGACCCTGGGCAAGTCACTTAACTCCTTTTGCTTCAGTTTCCACTTTTGTAAAATAAGTTAGAGAAGGAAATGACAAACCACTGCAGTATCTTTGCCAAAAAAACCCTGAATGGAGTCACAGCGAATTAGACATGGCCGAAAAAGAACTAAACAATAACTTTGTTTCAGGAAATAGTTTAGTTATCTTTGAAAGCACTGGGCTGCTTGCCAAGTGCAAATAAATCTTCTTTCCCTCTCCTTTTACATTTGGGCCTGTTTTATCATGCATGTGTTGTGCCTGTCTGAAACATATGCATTGATGGAACAAGTCAATGAGTGCTCCATCCAACCTTTTAACATGGGCTGGACCACAAACCTTTTCATCCAGTTAGTTTTTCCTTTGTGAAGTCCTAAGGTGAATAGAGCTACATCTCCTTGAAGGGGGCTCTGGAATGCTTTGTGGCTTGATGCAATCAACACAATGTCATCTGAAATCAAAACCTTGCCATGTAAAGAGAATCAAGCCCTCTTCTTTTTGGACTGGGGACATTTGCTGTGATGGTGGTGAAAACCTTTGGCAAGCTTGCATCTTCCTATTGTTGAATCCAGCAAAGAACCCTTATGTAGTTTTAACATAGGCATGGAAGACTGTCTTATACTTAGTGAAAATAATTATGACACTTGCGCCATACTTTTTTTAAGGTTATAAATTGAAATTTTGTGTGTTTTCTTGCTTCCCCTCCCCCACCACAGAGATGGTCCCTTCCCAAGAGCAAGAATTTAGGATGGTCAAAAATAATAACATGCCCTTGGCAAGTCACTCAGCTACTGTCTTCCTCAGTTTCTTCAACTGTAAAATGGGGATAATGATAGGATTAACAAGATGGTTGTAAGTATCAGATAAGATAATATTTGTAGACCACTTAGTATCTAGTAAATGAGTAGGTGCTTAATGAATTTTTGGCACATAGTAGGCTTTTTAGTAAATGTCAGTTGATTTTTATTTCTTCACTTTTTCCCCATGAATTCTAAATGCCACATCCGCTCAGGAGTTTTGTGGGGAAATATTCAGATATTTTCTTTGTGACTTGGGACCCCTCTTCTCTTTTATAAGCATGTTCTTCTGATCTTTTCCTCTCATCGCCCTCATTTTCCTACTTATATCTAAAATTCTTACTATACCTCACTATTACTTCTTCTTCATTCTAGATCTGCTTACATGTACAACAGTTGAAACTTGGGACTTGGTCAAAACCTACTACAGCCTGTGGTGGGGATTAAAGCTCCCGCATTTGGGGATTAAACCACCTTCCTCTGGTTAGTTCAGTTAACTGGCTCTCCATTGTTCCTCTTAAGATAATGTCTACCTTTTACTGCCAGGGAGAGGCAGAAACTAATTTGGTTAGAAGACAAACTAATTTTGTCATCCTCATGCAGAAGAAGTGACTAACTGATTTATTCTCCAGAGAGCAGAAATATATGTTAGAGCAGCAAATGATTCGTAACCTGAGGTCCAATTGAAGAGTGAAATGAAAACATCATTTCTGGGTGGTTGCTCTGACTTGTGATTTCATTGGTTTAGGCAACCCCCAATGTGGAAACTCCTCCCCCCCCCCATGAAGATCAATAACTACAGTCTTAGAGTTTAATGTAGGAGTCAAAGGAGTTTACATGCCTCATCTATAAATCCATTGTGTGTTAGAGGTAGGGATTAAACCCAGATGGCTCTTACTCCAAGGCCAACCCTATCATTTCCTTTGACAGCCCTTACTGAGCAGAAGCCTTGACAGAGAAATAGCTACAGAATAGTTTGGAGATGGGCAGATCCAGAATGGAGAAGACCTGGGTCCATAGTCTACCTTTGATTCACACTGACTTTGTAACTCTGGAGCAAACCCTATAATCTCCTGGGGATGGGGGCAGCTCAGTGGATAGAATGCTAGGCTTGGAGTTGGAAGGACTGGGGTTCAAATCTAGCCTCAGACACTTCCTAGCAGTGTGATGGGCAAGCCATTTAATCTCCATTGCCTAGCCCTTACCAATGCTTAGTATGATTCTAAGACAGAAGCTAAGAGTTTAAAAATAAAAATCTCTCAGCAGCTCAGACAGCTTGCTAAAACTCACTAGTTGCAGAACTGATTTGCTTTATTTACATTAGTGGAAGGAGTTCCTCACCTTGAGGTTCACTGTAATGAGGAGGGGTCAGCTAGATGATGCAGTGGATAGAGCACCAGGCTTTGAATCAGGCAGATTTATCTTAATGAGTTCAAATCCAGTGTCAGATTAGCTGTGTGTCCCTGGGCAAATTGCTTAACCCTGTTTGCCTTAGTTTCCTCATCTGTAAAATGAGCCTGAAAAGGAAATGGCAAACCAGTTCAGTATCTTTACCAAGGATACCCTAAATGAGGTTCTGGACAGTTGGACGTGAGTGAATGAGGACGATCTATAATGATAAAACTGCAGGGCCAGAGGGACAGCTAATTAGCTCAGTGGATGGAAAGCCAGGCCTGGAGACATGGTCCTGGGTTCAAATCTGGTCATGGACATTTTCTAAACCCCTGGGCAAGTCACTTAATCCTAATTTCCTACCCCTTACTGCTCTTCTGCCTTGGAACTGGTACTTAGTGTCAATTCAGAAAAAGAGAGACAGAAAGACCCACAGACATACAGAGAGATACACAGAGACAGAGAAAGCACACTAGAAAAAAAAAAAGATAATAAAACTAATGGTTTAGGAACTACTTCTGTGATTTTAATGGTATAGAAAACTCAAAGGTATGGAAAACCCTTCTAACAATACAGGTAAGCATCTACAGTAATTTGAAGTCTTACAGAATTCTGTGAAGGTATTGAGCTGAGATCACCCAGCTAGTATGCATTAAAGGCTAGACTTGAAATCATCTTCCTGATTTGGAGGCCAGTTTTTAAGTATGTTGCACTGCTTCTTGGTTAAAAATTAATGAATGGGCAAGGTGCAACTGGCTTGAGAGCCAGGCATAGAGACAGCCAGTCCTGGATTCTAATCTTGCCTCAGATACTTCCTAGCTGTGTGACCCTGGACAAGTCACATAAACCCCCATTACCCAATCCTTATACGGTATTGATTCCAAGACAGAAGGTAAGGGTTTAAAATTTTTTAAAGAAAAATTCTAAGGAATAGTAATATGAAACTGGTATTTTTTACCCATAATTCCTCATACTCTTTCCACTTCCCTTTCATTGCTATCTTCTGCCTTTAATCACCCCAGCTATTGAAAGATTTTAATTTCATCACCCCCTAGCCACATGAACTGCCTTTCTTTGCATTCCTCCTTCTTAGCTTGGGGCTGGCACATAGTAAGTATTTAATAAATGTTTGCCTGCTTACTGCCTGATAAAAGCACCCCAGATAGTTCATTGTGTTATAATAATACTGCTATCTTCTGGGGGCAGGTCATTGCAGTCCTGTGGAGGCAATATTCAGTGGGTTGGCACTGGAGGGGTAAAAAGATGGTGAAGTTATTTTCTGTAAACAGAGTTATGAACCAAGAAAACATTTTTTAAAGAGTCAAAGCAGTGTTAGCAACAACCACATGACACTTTGTAGCTTTTATTCCACAGAGACTGTGGGGAAAACATTTATGACATTTCTCAGAATACTTCCAAATGAATTATTTTTAGTTATGTCTCAACACATCTTGTGTGGCTTGTCAAATTCTTCTAGGAGCAGGATGTGTTTTTTGTTCAAGTGAATGATTATGCTTCGGGAGTGAGCATAGGGTGGTAAATTTAGAATTAAAAGGGACCTTTATGGGTCACCTGATCCAACAGCATCATTTTACAGATGAGGAAACTGAGGTCTAGAGAGTGTAAGTGATTTGCCCAAGGTTCCCCAAGTAGTAAATGGAAGAGTCAGGGGTTAGATCTACATCCTATGCCTCCAAATTTGGCATTCTTCCAAAGCACTGGGCTGACCATTTGCTATCAGGAATTATGTGAAATTAGTTTTCTTTTTCCTCTACAAAATGAAGTCATTAGTAAAAATGCAGCAAGTATATGATTCATATCCTTTCTCTTGGTGCTTTTCCCTCCCTTTATCATAATGAGAGATCACCAAAGTAAGCAGAAGACAAATGATATCAAATTAATAACAATGTAGCTCCAATAAGTCTATATTGCCCATTTCTGCTCAATTGTAGTATATTCCAGCATTGATTAAACCGCCATCACTCCATTACAGTCATGTTCATTATTGCGGCAGAGTCTATTTTATTATCATGGGATAATAACTAATACATTCTTTGGAGCTTCACTTCTGCCTGCGCCAAGTTATCCTTAATGTGGAGCCTTGCCAAAGGCTACTTGGTTCATTTTTACCTGCTGAGGGACTTAAGCTATACTGCTGAAAGAAGTAACAGCCTGGATTTTTTTGTTTAGGGATTTAATGAGAATGGCTGAACTAAAAAGACCGATGCTTATAAGATCTTTCAATACCACAGCCATATTTGCACTTATACAGCCAAAGCATTAGAGTTGAAACTGGAAAAATCTAGTAAAACAATTCTCATGTTTTTTCTTTGCCTTTACGATCCCAAGTAGTTTTTGATTGATATAATTGCCTGGTTTTGTATTGCATTCTTGATGAGTGCATTTGCTTGTGATAGGAGTATCAAATATATTTAATAGACTGAAGATAAACCCAAGAGTCCCTATGCCTATCACAGGGACCCAGATTGCATCAGTCTGTTAATAATCATTTATTAATAATAGGCACTGGGCTAAGCCCTGGGGATACAGAGAGAGGCAAAAGACAGTCACTGCCCTCAAGGAGTTGACAATCAAATGGATTAAGTAGGACATTCTAGATTGAAGCTCTGTCTCTGGACAGATGAACTTCACTTTATTCAATAAAATATGTGTCAGTGTTTCAAAAATCTAATCAATTGTAAAAGGCATCACAGGACCTGACTTCTTAAAAGAACCTTGTGATGTTTCATTGATACAAATGAAGATTCATCCTCTGCAACAATTTAGTCCTAGGCTGTATATTTTTGAACAGATCACTCCAATTCTCTTGACTCAACTTCCTTCTCTGTAAAAGACACACACACATACACACACACACACAGATAGCTATATATATATCATAATGATTGACCTGTCTGTACCCCTCAAAGGATTGTTGTGAAGATCAAATAAGATATGAGAGTGCTTTGAAAAGTATATAGTATTATCCAGTATTCTTTTAACTAATGAAAAGAGGCAAGTAAAGTTAAGTGACTTGCCCAGGGTCACAGCTAGTAAGTATCTGAGCCCAGATTTGAATTTGGAAGAGGCATCTTCCTGACTCCAGGCCCAGCACTCAATCCACTGTGCCACCCAGCTAGGTATATGGGGTGTTCTGGGAGGACTAGCACCTCTGATGTAAAGGATTGCAAAGCCCTTTTCAGGGCAGCTCATCCACTCTTGGTGTTCCCCTTTCACCCATCTCTCACCTGCAGCTCCAAGAAGTTATAACATAAACAGTGACCATATCCTAGTTACATCATCTTGGCAGATGGGCTGAGGGCAACTGACAAGTCTCAAATCAGTCAGTGACTTAGGATAATGTCTGCCCAATCCTGTGAAGACTTTCCTTGGTGAAATGGGCAGATGAAAACAATGTGTTACAATAATCATTAAGGCAGAAATCCAGGGTGAAGGTAACTACAGGCTGCAACTATTGATAAGTCAGAGGGGTGTCTACCCAAAGCATGTGAAGACTTTTCCCCACAGAATGAGTGAATGTGAACAATTTCTTTCAATGGCATGAAGGCAGATCAATCAGGCACTGTGGAGCACTTAGAACTTGGTTGGATTTTGAAGATGCTGAGGTCATCCACTGCATCCTGGGCCATAGCCATCTTGATTTTTGTCTTGCTACTGGTCCTTGACTCTAGAAGAGAAAATGAGCCTGATGACTTTGTGCAACTCTGCCTCACTTAAATCCAATTCATGTGAAAGTCAAGACTTTGCCCTGTCATGTCACTGATCCTCTTTGAAATGTATGAATAACAATAATGAAAAAGGCAAGGGAAAAAAGTGAGAAAATTTTGAAATTATCTTGCTTCTAATGAGTATTGGTTGATACCGATGAAGAAAGATGGTACCCCAAACCCTCCACATGGAGACTTGCAAGCAAATATTGAGGTCCTACTCTTCGGGACTGTCAACCCCATAGTAGTCAATTAGCTTTTTTCAGAGTGTCAAGGAGGTGCTGTAGATCAGTGTCATCTCTGTAAGACTCAATGTTGATCTCAAAAAACATCCATAAGAAGGAAATGTGGGAGCCAGCTCACACAGGCAGAACCAATTACTGAATTTTCAGTGTGAGTCTCTATTACTTGGGAATTGACAAATGCTACAAATCAGGGATTGATTTATTGCTTTGTTGATTGTCTAGACCCAAGAAATTTGATGAAGAAAAATGTCAGTAATACAGATTAAATTTAAAAGCATGTCCTAAGAATTTTTTTTTTCCTGGAAAGCTGCTTGTTAAACATTTCCCAATACTCTCCTGTACAAAAGTGACATTTTTGAATAAAGTTGAGGGAGGGTGAATGCCTATCTGAGTTTTCTGGGAAATGCTCTCTAAAGGCAAAGTGATGCTATTTTTATTGTTGAACGTTTATATCTTGGGTTTATGGAACTGGAAACAACTGTACTCTGGTTAGTATTCTGAAAGCCTCCTGTTCTACCCTTTTCCACTTAGATCTCTCAACCCCATTGCTTTCTTGTTTCTGCACTCCACAAGCTTCATCCCAGGCTCACCTCAGGGTGCCCTCTTGTAAATTCTTTTATTCCCTAAAGTCTGTTTGCTCACTGAGTGCTGCAGCCTGTCACTCAGTGTTTGCTAGGTAGTTCGGCCAAGTATCATCTTGTAATGAAGCTCGTCTCCTAAAGCCTCAATTCCAACCGTATGTTTAAGCTGTTTATACTATTTACCTTCAAGTCTCCTCAAAGCAACTGACTTTGTGAAATTTCTATTGATGCCTCCCTTCTTGCATCTGGATTCTACTAACTAAGGTTTCCATGTTGCAGCTGCTACTGCCACAGTTCAGAAGCAGCTTTACGATTCTTGCCAGGCTCGGAAACATCCCATACGATGCCTGTTTTATAATTAATCTGAAGTTAACATTAGACAAATGGGTTGGTTTATGTACATTATCAATTAACACACCAGAAACCTCCCATTTGCATGCGACTATACTTTGTGTTTTTTAATTGACTTAGTAAATTAAATTGCACATGCCTGAAAGCAAAGTTTTTCCTATGTCTTAGTTTAAATTAGAGACCAGGTATTCTAGGTAATGAGAGACAGTAATTCAATAATGTAGGATGTTAGCTTTTGAACCCATCACTTACATTTATCACTAACAGAAAAAGTTTTCATTTTTTTTCTTTCCTTCACCTGATATTATGTCAGTTTTACACAAAACAGGCAGCAAGGTAGTGCAGTGCATAGAATACTAGATTTGGCTCCAGATACTTAGTTTTTCTTTGTGGATTTCCTATGTCAGAAAATCCTGACATGAGTAGCTCTGCTTTTCTTTTACCCGAACTGGATCTTGACATAGTGGCAAGATCATTCATTGGATATAGGAGGAGCTGGGTTTGAATTATGGGGCTCTGTTTACTATCAGAGTAACCCTGGGTCTTAGGAAGACCTGAGTTCAAGTTCTGTATCAGATAGATACTTACTAGCTCTGTGACCTTGGACCAGAGTCACTTAACCTCTTTTAGCCTCAGTTTCTTCATCTGTAAAATTATAACTTACCTCCAAATATTGTATTCTGTGAAATAATACATATAAAATTCTTTGCAAATCTTAAAAATCTATCTATGTGTTTGTGTGAATGTATATTCTGTGTATATATTTCATCATCATCATTATCATCCCTATGAACAGCCCCATAAAAACATTTCTTTAGGGGATACTTCTAAAGTTCTATGAATTTTAGAAGTAACATGAAAAATTATTGAAGCCAAACCTTTTATTTTATAAATAAGAAAATGAAGTTCAAAGTAGTACTCCAAAGATCACAGAACTAGCTAGTGGCAGAAATAAGATTTCACCTTATGATAAACTATGTATGTAGCATGACAGTTCTAAGAGTTTTTCTGGTATCATCCATTGGTACCATCCATCTTTCCATTGGCAATGAAGAAACAGTACAATTTATCTATATCATAAAATCTTTTTTTGTATTTAAAAAATTATTTATTTTTAAATATTTTTCCATGGTTCCATGATTTATGTCCTCTCCTTCCCCTCCCCCCCCCAGAGCTAACAAGAAATTCCGCTGCGTTATACATGTGTTATCACTTGTATGTCATAAAATCTTTGAAAAGATAGATGGGAAGTTTGAAAGTTCCACAAATGGTACATATACTTAAAAACAGAAATGAGCCCCAAAAGATTCCTCTTTCATGTTTTATAGATACCAAGCACCCTGAGACCAGTGGAGACTAGATACAAATTTATATATTTTAAAACATGGAACCTCATTAGCAGATTTTTTTCTTGATAAATTCATGGTTTGTTAGCCCTTGATATTATATTGTCTAATTATTCCACATGTTCTAATCTTTTCTTCCCAACTGGATGTCACTTCCTTAATGTTTATCCAACTATCCTTGTAAAGCATTGGGCATATATAGCAGAATCTCCCATAATACCTGCTTATCTGATTGAAGATTAGTAATGTCATCTTCTCTGTGCTGTTCTATTTGTACTTTTCTTATGCTGGATGCCTTGATCACAATTGTGTTAAATAGTACATAAGACCAAGTAGTGTTGAGAGATGTTAACTGATGGGCTGAGACTGATTAATCCTCACTCATGCTTTTTAAGGTTTCCTATATCTAGTGTCTTATCCTGCTTTTAAAAAGATTCATTAACTAGTTCTCCTAGAGTTGCAAGCCAGAGAAGACTGAATTGGTTTTGCCTCCGTATGTCCAAGTTGGCACCAGTAGTTTTCCCTGAGGTTGTTAGGATCTCACTCAAAGCATAATCATATAAATTATCACTAGAATTTTAGAGATAGCCAAGAACTTTAGATGCCATTTATGTTATTCATATTGTTTTAATTATGAGGAAAATGAGAACTGAAAGAGGAATGACCCAGGGTTACTCTGATAGTAAACAGAGCCCCATAATTCAAACCCAGCTCCTCCTATATCCAATGAATGATCTTGCCACTATGTCAAGATCCAGTTCGGGTAAAAGAAAAGCAGAGCTACTCATGTCAGGATTTTCTGACATAGGACATCCACAAAGAAAAACTAAGTATCTGGAGCCAAAGAATCAGGTATGAAGAAATAAGATTATAGGATCATGAATACACAGTTGAAAGGGACTTTGAGGGCATCTAGTCTCTCATTTTATGGTTGAGGAAATGAGTCTCAGAGAAGTTAAGTGATTACAAACCACATGAAAACCAGCATCAGAGTAGTCCTGGTTCATTGATGGGATTTTCATGCTCTCTGCTCTCTTCCCTGGGAATTATTATTATGGAGAAGCCCTGCTCCCATTCAGCTTAGTTTATACCATCTAGGTGGATTTACTGGGGATAGGAGGGCAATTGAGGGGAGGCTGGTTTGGAATTTTTGGCAAAGCAGAGTGTTTTTCCCAGAACTTCCTTTTAGAGTGCCCAGCCATCTCTTCATTTCCAACTTGGCTTCCCTCCTTTGAACTTCACAGTCTTAGAATCAATAGTACTACATATCACTTCTAAGGAAGAAGAGAGCAACAAAGGGTAGGCAATAAGGGTTCATTGACTTGACTAGGGTCTCATAGCTAGGAAGTATCTGAAGCCAGATTTGAATCCAGGTTCTCCTGTCTCAAGGTCTAGCTCTCTGTCCACTGAGTCACTTAGTTGCCCCTTCCAGGAATCTCTTCATGGTACAAAATCATCAACCCTAGAAATCACATCTCATCAGTACTCTTTGCCTTTGGGACCCCTCTGATTCAAGGATAGAGAGATCCTTTCAAAATATTCCTTTAAGGAAGTCAGGCCAACTATCTTTTCATTTCTCACCCAACTACACTCCTTTGGATTTGTCCATCGTGCCCTCATGCAGGGCACCTTCCTTTACCCTACCTCTTTTCAGTTTCTTGTTATGTATTGTCTTCCCTCATAGGAAGGAAGGAAGGAAGGAGGGAGGGAGGGAGAGGAGAGAGAGAGAGAGAGAGAGAGAGAGAGAGAGAGAGAGAGAGAGAGAGAGAGAGAGAGAGAGAGAAAAGGAATGCTCTACCTTCTATCTATGAATCCATACTATATATTGGTTCTAATGCAGAAAAATAGAAAGGTCTAAGCAGTAGGGGTTAAGTGACTTTGTACAGGGTCACACACCCCCTCCTATATTCAAGCCTGGCTTTTTATGCACTGAGCCACCTAGCTGCTTCTATTCCCTCATTTGATTCTAAGCTCCTTGTGGTACAACACAGTATATTATCTAGTGTGTATTAGGTGCATAATAAAAATTTGTTGACTAACTGATAGTCTTAAAGGTCCAGTAGCCATTTTCAATTGGAAAATATCAATAAACTGCTTTTTAAAAAATATCCTTTCTTGATCACTGCTAATTCATTTCCCCAAAATAATGATAATGCCTTTAATTTGCTCTATTGTAATCTTCCCAACAATCCTAAGAGGAGAGGAAAATATTCTGTTTCCTATTTAAAAGATTGAGTTCTGTAGAGTTTAAAGGATTCACCCACTCACGACGCTGGTCGGAGCAGAGCCAGAGCTTAGAGGCTTCTGAGTCCAAGTCCAGTAACACTTCTTACACTGCCTCTGTAGTCTTATCTGCTTAATAGTTCTTCCTAGGGATAAAATTGATTTCAAGAAACATTTCATTACTACTAGTTTTAGCAGAATTCTTATGGGGGAAATCATTATCCATATAAGTCACCCTTCCCCCAAATGTCACATATACCCTGGAGAAAACAAAAATGCATTTGTTCAGGCCTTTGTAGGATTTTATCACAACATAAAATTGCCATAGACTACCCACTTCTTATTTAATGAGTTGATTGTCTTTTTTCAGATAACATTGAATATTCTTAGTCTATTAGGTAGGAATATAGTGCCTTTGGACTTCTGACTGAGAAGGAAGCCAGAAATTCTAAAAGACAGAGATGAGAAGGAAACGCACCTCAGCCTGTCATGGGTGCAGAGAAAGGAGTCAGATTGCCAAATTCAGGGAGAAAGAGGTAGATCAATTTGAATAGAATAAAAAATGTGTAAAAGATAGTAAATTGAAATTGGTTTGGAAAAGTTATTTCCCCCTTTCCCTCCTTTCCACTGATATTACCTTTTTTATGATATATTCATAACATCCTGCATTTCGAAATTCCCTTATTCATCAAGGCTCAACCCATTAAAGGAAGTCACAGTGAAGTATAGTATTAAGATATAGCTTCCTGAACTGCCTAATTGGATTACAAGGAGCCTATGAATAGTATGTTGACTATGAAATATGCTGAGGATTACCCAGGAATGACTTTCTTTCCTCATCTTTCACTAATCCTGTTGATCAGGAATAGCTTTAGAAGAGAACAGACTGTCATCAAGAGGCAGATATCTCTTCCTTTCCTGACTACCTTGGGAGACTGCCCTGAAGTCACTATTCTTCAATAATTGGCTTCCATTTGGCCTTGGGATACTGCCTTTCTTATTAGCTGGGAGGACCAAGATGATACTAATAGAACTTTCTCTCAAAAGGTTTCCTATGGTGGTCTGTGAGGCAACAGCATTCTGATTCACATTCATGGAAGCAGTATTTCTTGGTCTGTCTTTATGTCTGTCCATTCATCCATTGAAACATAATGGGCTTCAGTGCACCTTGCTCCCCTTTCTTCACTGCCCACCAGGGTCTAGATACAAGCTAAATTCTTTTTTTTTTTTCCTTTATCCATTTACAGCTGAAACAGCCATAGGCAGATTGTTTTCAAATGAAGAATGTGAATATAAAATATAAATAATTCCTTACAATATAGATAGTCGGTCATATAAATTGCCTGTCTTTGCACAGACAAGAAAGGGTTAAACATTGTCCAGTAAATTTTCATGATGACACTTGAACTTTGAGAGAGGGGCACATAATTCGGCTGTGATTCCATAATGTTATTTATTATTCACATGGTATTGTAACTCACCACACTCTATGAGTAATCTTTTAAAGCCTGCCAAAAGAACTGGTGTTAATTGCTTACACTGGAACATATTTGCTGTTGGAAATGTCACACCATAATTATATCCCATTTCGCTGTCTGACAAGTAATATACTAAAAGAAAATTGGTTTCTTTCCCCCCCCCCCCCCAAATGTGTAAAATTATTCCCGGAACCCTTCAGGCACCACACATATAGCAAGTTTTTGGACTGTCAAGATCTAAAAGGTAGAAACTTTGCACATTGTTGATTATATAAAAGGGCTATAATAGATAGTAATTAAATAGCACTAGTTCAATATGTTGGTAGAGCACTCCTGTAGCAAATCCACTAACAATGGAGAATGCTTTGTAAAGAAAGTGCCCAGAACTTGAGTGGATTGAGCCTGTTGTCTTCACACCTACTAGACAACTGATTGTTCTATCCATTGTAAGACTGGCCCTTCTCAGTTACCATTTTCTTCCTCTGAGGAATTATTTTTCTTATGTCACTTCAAGAATAGTAGCCTAGTTCTGCTCATTTCTCATCTCCACATTTATTGCCCAGTCAGTTAGCTGCTTAAAATTCTCATTACCAGCATCATTACCAGGGAGGAGAGGGAGCAGTCTTTCTCAGGATTATCTGCAACTAAGGTGAGAGAAAATAGAGGTAACTGAGACAGAGAAAGCTGGCTTCTTATCTAGGCCATTTATAGATTGCTCATACCATGTACCCTTGTATCTGTGGTTGTGAAAGAGAAGCTGACTTTTTTCTACTTCCAAAGTTTCTATGAATCTCATGACTATTGTTTGACAAATATTTAACCATTTACCCTAATTCCTTTTGGTCTTCCTTTTTTTTTTCATAATCTAGTTGAACTAGGACTCTAGAGTTTATGGTCTTTGGATTTCTATTGCTCCCCTCCTTGAGTTTTGTTTGTAGGTCTTGATTTCCCTGGTCCAGACATCCTTGTCTAATGCCCTTTGCTTGCTGCTGTCCAGAACCTGGTGCTGAAAAGGCTTCAAGAGGACCCTTACCTTTAATAGCATTTTCAGTAGCACCACTATAATAGTAGCACTATTTCTGCATCTAGAAGGTGATCTTAAAATATAGTGGCTGACTCTTTGGCTGTCTTTACACATCAGTGGGCATATGATGCATCTTGAAATAGAAGTAAAACTGGAGTCCCCGATTCCCTGTGGCCCAAGTATAGTCATTTAGCTATTTCATCTTGTCCGTGAAAGGGTCACCTTCTTTGATACAGCACAAACCTCTCCTGATTGCTTTTTTCCTGTTAATGTGGCTGCTTATCTGACAAGGATAAAGGGCACATGGGAAGCAGAGGTTAGTAATTTAGCTGTCATTACCTGACAGGTTAGTCTTAGCATATGTTCACTGTAGTATAAGGCTTTTTTTGGAACGGGGGAGGAAGGGAAGAGAGGAGAGGGAGAGGGATAGAGACAGAGAGATAGACAAATGCCAGTTTTTCCTGATGCTTCTACTTTATGATGCCTCTTATGACATATTTGGGCATCATCACTATCTAGAGGACCTAATGAATTTTGATGTACCTGTTTCTATATACATGCACACAAACACACACACGTATTGTTAAAAATAATAGTTCACATACATGCAGAGCTTCATAGTTTCCAAAGCATTTTCCCAAAATATGCTTTCCCAAGTGTGCTTTCACGTAATCCTTTCCCTGGGGAGTAGGAAGTGAAAAAGTCATTATCATGATTTTATAGATGAGGAAAATGAAACTTTACATGAGGAAGGGAGAATTGGACTAGAAGTTAAGAAAACTCATATTCATATCTTGCCTCAGACATTTAGCAGCCATATGACTACAGATAAATTATTTAACTCTTATTAGCCTCAGTTTCCTTATCTGTAAAAATGAGAATCTTGGATTATGGGCCTTGCCAACTCCAAAGCTATGCTCCTATGATTAATGGCTTTCCCAAGGATATATAGTTAGTAACTGACTGAGCAGACTCCAAGGACATTGTTCTTTCTATTATGGCATCCATATGACATTTCACAGCCTTATTTAAATTGCAGAGTCCCTTTGCCTTGAGTTGGAATCTTCTTGTAGTTCAGTGTTGTCAGACTAAAATAAAATGGATCCCAGAAGGCCACATAGTAACTTAGAAAGTCACATATTAACATTATCTATGTTCTTTTTAAAATTTATTTTGTTAAACATTTCCCAGTCACATTTTAATTTGAGTTAGACAACACAAACAGTTTTGCCACAAGTTTGACTCTTCCGTTGCATTGCCTCTCTTGAGATATAGTCCTCCTTTCTAAGTAGTCATTCAAACTTTGGGTCTCCCAAGGGATAACTACACTAGGTTTGAAATACTCTGTCAATCCACACTGCTAAAATTATAATTCCTGATTCCACACTGATTTGTCTACATTTAGCACAAAAGCAAAGATATTTATTGAAGTGGTATAGTAAGATATATTCTCACACAGATACACATGTCATCATTAGGAGGAGTGGAAACGTAGTAAAGTGGGAGACATAGAGGAACACATATGGCTAAGAGACATTCAAGGAGGAGCAACTTCTATCTCCCATGCTTTAGAGGTACTGGGATGCTGATGCCCTTATACTGTCTTCTTTAGATGTTACTCTGCTTGACACTGTCAGACTCTGCTCCTCTGGGCACTATGAGATGCTGCTTCACTTCTTGGTTTCCATATTCACTGTCTCAACATTTATAGCAAAGTCTATTATTTTAAGTTTTCTGAACCTCCTATTCTCCTGTGGCAGTTAGCATAGAAAAAAAGGGCAAATCCCATTGCCTTAACCAATAAGGAATATGTACAGGAAAAGTGTTGGTTGAAAATGATAGCCACATTGCTATTTCAGGCAGGCTTCTGATCCCTTTTGTCCTGAAGTTTTATTGATGCAACCCCTAGAGACATGGGCCTCAAGTTAAAAAAATATGAAATTGGTACCAGACTTCCTTCCAGTAACTACTCAGCCCAAAGTAGTTGTCTAGCTGTTGACTGAGAATCCATTGTGTAAATAGTCTACCATGCATGTGGCCCTCTTCTATGATGTCAGTAGGCTATATCACAAAGCAAGGAAAGGTGAATTGTAATGAGGCAGCTTTTTGTGACCCTATAGTGAAATCTACTTGTTGGAATTTGAGTTGTACTAATATAAAATCACAATTCCGAAAAATTCAACCCACTCATGCAGCATTAAACCAAATGTCATTTCTCTGTCTTTCTCATTTAAGTATCATCTGTTAGGTTTACACATCTGTACACCCATGAAATTAATATTACATGTGTTTCTTTTTTGGAGCCAACTAAATTTAATTTCATTTAAATTGTTCTTGACTTCAGTGGACCTATGTAGCTGCAGTGATGCAGGACCTGTCTTTTTGAAGGCTTATTTTAACCACATCTTGCTGGGGAAAACCAATCTTACATTTTCCTTGCACATTTTCTTTTAAAGATTCTAACTCAGGGGTTCTAAACTTGGCATTGCTCAACTTTAAAAACATTTTTTATAATTATATGTCAACATAATTGCTTTCCTTTATAATCCTATGTATTATATTTTATAACATTAAGCTGAGAAAGGATGCATAGGCTTCATGAGGCTAAGAAAAGGGGTCCATGACACAAAAAAGTTAAGAACTCCTTTCCTACTATTTGCTAAAAATATTTTTTTTATCATAGAAGTATTATTCTAAATACAGGTATTGAGAATATTGTTCGCTGATTCAATTACATCTCAAATATATAATTAAGAAGGGGCCATAGTCACAAGTGACTCCTTATCCTCTTTGACTTGATAACGAAATGATTTTATTTAATTCTCACAACAACCTCATAAGAGAAATATTATTATTGCCATTTTACAAATGAGGAGACCAAGGTTGAGATAGGTTAAATGATCTAAAAGTCCAGTGGACATAATAAGTATCTGAAATGGAATTCAAAATCTGGTGTTCCTGATTCTAAGACTAATGCTCTATCCACAGTACCAAATTGCCTTATGCCTCATTCATGAATGAAATCCAGATTGGCTAAAATGATGAATCAACACTGAAAATGTAACAAAGATACTTACTGCACTTAGGTTCAAGAAATCAATTGCTTAAGTACAGAATGGAGGAGACCTGGATTGAGAATAGGTTCAATGCATGAAGAATTTTTAGTTTATTTCAAGTCTAAATGAGCTGAATATAATACAGATGTAAATTAATAGAAGCAGAATGATCAGATCAAGAGAGATAAGAATTCCACTATGCCCTGAGGTAATATGGAGTTGTGTCTTCAATTCTGACTGTCAGAATTTGAGGGTCATTGAAAAACTGGAGAAGGACAACGAGATGGTATGAAAGATGAAAAGCATGTCAGAAAAAGGAACAGTTGAGGGGTCTTGAGGACATTTACCCTCAAGAAGGAAAAAGAGATGGTAGCGATTTTCAGATATTTCAAGGACTTTATAATAGACTGTTTCAGGCAGGAAGGGAATAACAGTCACTGATAAAAACTCAGGTCCTTTTATCCTGAGTTCTTCTTTCTTTCTAATAGATATACAATTACATATCTTGTTCTAGATACCATAGCTAGCCCTAAGAGCAGCTAGGTGGTACAGTGAGTTCAAATCTGTCCTTAAACATTTACTAGCTGCATGACCCTGGACAAACCATTTAATTGTTTGCCACAATTTCCTCATCTATAAACTGAATTGTGGAAATAAATTGCAAACCACTATTACCTTTGCCAAGAAAACCCCCAATGGGGTTACAAAGAGCCGGTCATGACTGAAACAACTGAACAACAACAATAACAAAAATGGGGATAATAAAAGCACCTCCATCCCAATGGTATTGTGATGATCAGTTGAGATATTTGTAAAGTGCATAGCATAGTGACTGGCACATAACAGGTGCCATTTTCTGGTATTTGAAAGAATTTAAAAGAGAGCATCTCGGGCAAGAATGGACCAAACTCTTCTATATTATCTCAGAGCACAATGAGCTTACTTCCATTGATATGATCATTTATGCTTCTGTTAATTTATTTTTGTATTATATTCAACTCAGTTTGGATTGGAATAAACCAAAAATTCTTAATTTGTTGAACCTATTTCCCATCTGGGTCCCCCAACTCTCTACTTAATAATTGATTTCTTAAACCTCAGTCAATAAATACTCATTTCCTTCCTTCCTGAACTTCCCTGTTTGAATCATGTTTGGAAATTTCAAGAAATATAATGAAGCCTCAACTTGAATTAGCCTCACTATAGGCCTTATTAATAGTATACAAGTCATGAATGGAACATTTATTCACACACAAAAAAGAAAATTAATTGTTCTCCCTTTTCCCTATTGCCATCTCGAGTCTCTGGTATGATCTGGCTTGCAGAAGAGATGCCATATGCATATACAGTCAAATTCTAGATAACCACTCAAAGCAGGGAACTGCCTGGTTCTTTCTGTAAATCAGATATTAATAGGCAGTGGGAGTTTACATGAAGGTAGCAAGGGTACAAGATGTTCCATTTTAAGGTCAACAAACTTCAAGTGGTGTTGTTCAGTTGTTTTCAATCATGTCTGACTCTCTATGACCCCATTTGGGGTTTTCTTGGCAGAGATACTGCAGTGGTTTGCCATTTCCTTCTCTAGCTTATTTGACAGGTGAGGAACTGAGGCAAATGAGGTTAAGTGACTTGCTTAGTCTTAGTAGACATAGCTACTAAATGTCTGAAGCCAGATTTGAACTCATGAAGATGAGCCTTCCCGATTCCAAGCCCAGTGCTTTATCCACTGTACCACCTACCTGCTCCCCAAACTCAGATACTTTAAATAATATCAATAATGAGTAAATCAGCTAAGCCTAAATACAGGGATTGATCAAATTCACAAATTCACAGAATTGGATAGTTGGAAGGCACCTCATTGGTAGTCTAGTCCATCCCTACCCTAAAAAGAATCTCAACTGCAACATATTCAACAATTAGTCAGTCAGTTTCTACTTGGAGATTTTTAAAGAGAAAGAATTTACTACCTCTAAAAGTAATCTATTCTCCTTCTGTTGTTGTTCATTTGTTTCAGTCATGTCTGACTCTTTGTGACCCCATTTGGAGTTTTCTTGGCAAAGATACTAGAGTCGTTTGCCATTTCCTTCTTTAAAAAAAAACTTATCTTTTGTCTTCGAATGGATAAAACTATCAGTTCCAAGGCAGAAGAGCAGTAAGAGGTAGGCAACTGGGATTAAATGACTTGCCCAGGATCACACAGCAAGGAAGTGTCTATGGCTAAATTTGAACCCAGGATTTCCCATCTCCAGGCTTGGTTCTCCCCCCCACAAGCTACTTAGTTGCCCTTTACCATTTCCTTCTCCATCTCAACTGACAGATGAGGAACTGAGGTAAATAGCATTAAGTGACTTGTCCAGGGTCACAAAGCTAGGATGTATTCCCTCCTAGACTGCTGTATTAGAAAAGGATTTTTCTGACTTTGAGAGTGGATCTACCTCTCTGCAACTTGCACTCATTAGTTATGGTTCTATCCTCTGGAGCCAAACAGACTAAGTCTAATCCCTCTTCGACATGACAACTCTTCAAATACTTGAAAACAGTTGTCCGATTCCTTTGGCGTCAGAGCCAGCACTCATGGATATTCATCAGTCATTCCAGCCGTCTCTCGGCATGTCTCCATCCTCCTCTGGGTAAAGGAGCTCATCTAACCAGCTTGCATCACTTGCCCTCTAGGAAGGTCTTCGTTCTCTTGCTCTAAGTTGTTACTTCACTTCCTTTAGTCCTGCTGAGACAAGGTTGGGTATTTTTTTAGCACGGAAGCCTTACTGGGTAACTAAGGGGAAATGAAATGATATACACAAACACTGAAACCGCCAAGTTTGTAGAGAAAAGGCTGCAGCCTTATCCGAATGTTATCTGGCCACAGACTAGTTTAGCTGCAGCAACTAAAGGGGAGCAATTTCTATTTCTTGACTCAAGACTATTTCCTAGCAGTAGCATAGCAGTCACAGCCTCTGGGGGTGCATTAGTCTTACCAGGGAGTAGGGCTTTTATTAAGGCTGTACTGAGATTTGATGAACCCTGGCTTCCCACAGTGTGTACAATAGGAACATGCATTTAGAACTGGAAGAGATGAGAAGGTAAGGGTTCTTAACTTGTTTGTATCCTGAACTCCATTGGCAGTTTGGTGAAGCCTATGGAGCCCTTCTCAGAAGAATATTTTTAAAGGTCCTGGGTTCAAATCTGGCCTCAAACACTTTCTAGCTGGGTGACCCTGGGCAAGTCACTTGACCCCCATTGCCTAGCCCTAACCACTCTTCTGCCTTGGAACCAATACATGTTATTGATTCTAAGACAGAAGGTAAGGGGTTAAAAAAAAGAACAATGCTTTTAAATACACAAAACAAAATATATAGAATTACAAAGGCAATAAATCATATTAATATATAGCAGCAAACTTTTTTACTCTCTACACAGCAATCATTCTGTAGTTTCAAGGTTTTTAAACTGAGCTTCTATGAACTAATTTTTTTCATGAACTAGTCTTTAAAATAATATCTTGGGGGAAGTTAGATGACTCAATGGATAGAGTGCCAGCCCTGGAAATGGGAGGTCTTGGGTTCGAATGTGGCCTTAGACACTTCCTACCTGTGTGACCCTGGGCAAGTCACTTAACCCCCATTGCCTAGCCCTTACTGCTCTTCTGCCTTGGAACTGATAAAGTCTTAGACTCGGACTGAGCACTCTGCAAAGGTGGCTTGGTTAGTTTACAACTGTTCAGTTCAAATGATTGGCATTGAGTTCCCCCTAATCCTGCTGAGGCAGGACCTTATTTTGCTGATTTCCTCTCTCTGCCGCCTGCACTGAGTTGCACCCAGCCTCTGTTCTGGCTGGATTATGCACAACAGCTTTCCTCCCACTGCTGCCTGTTCGGTTTCCGATCTTACCCTGCTGAGCCTGAATGGAGCTGGTGGTTCTCTTTCTCCTGCTGCCTGCACTGTATTTCCGAGTTCCACAGAGGCTCGTTCAGCGCTCCCTCCTTGTATCCCAGGGAGATAAGTCCTCCTTGCTTTCTCTCAATGTTGTGATGGATTGGAGCACTGTTTCACCCCTTCTTCTGTTCGTTCTGCCACTCCACTATTCATTTTGAGGCATTTTTCTGGGGCCATTTGGAGGGTGGGAACCAATATTCAGTATCGATTCTAAAACAGAAGGCAATGGTTTTTAAAATAAAATAATATCTTGATTACTGCATGTCAAAATGATTGGGTTTTTTTAATCCTATGCATTTTAATTTATGGGTAGCTAAGTGGCCCAGTGGATAGAGAGTTGGGCCTAGAATCAGGAAGACTCATCTTCCTGAGTTTAAATTTAGCCTCAGACACTTACTAGCTATATAACTCTAGGTAAGTCACTAACCGTGTTTGCCTTATTTTTCTGATCTGAAAAATAAGATAGAGAAGGAAACAGCAAATTGTTTAAGTATCTTTGGCAAGAAAACTTCAGTTGGGGTCACGAAGAGTCAAACATGACTGGAAAATGGCCCAACTATAGCAAAAGCAACCAAATAGGTGTCAAAATATTAAATTTGAATCCTAAGTTAAGAACTCCTTATATAGAAGTTATCTGATCTAACCCCTTCTTTTTATAAATAAAGGAAACTGAGAGCCAGAGAGATTCACCAACTTTATGCAGCAACAAATCTGGGATTCAAACTCAGAACATAGGGTTATAGAGTTAGAAGTAGAAGAGAAGTCATCTATTTCATCCCTCTGTTTTAAAGATGAGTAACTAAAGGCCTAAAGATGCCAAGATCACACAGATAGACATAGAAGAAGGATTTAAACAAAGGACACCCAACTTCAAGTTCAGTGAGTTTCTTGTTGCCATAAGAGTTGTCTCAAGGGTGTTTTGTAGTACTCTTGGAGATTTTCTCCTTCTAAGCTCCTGCCACCCTCCTAGGTGCACTGTTACAATCCACTTTTCTAAGACTTCTCCCTTGTCGTTGTCAAGGAAATTTGTCTGGCAAACTAATAATGCTAATCTATTGCCTCAACGTCCTCTACTACCATTGTAGTCCATCTGTTCTGTTTTGACTGTCTTTGGGAACCTATTTTAAAACTATAATAAATTCATCACTAGAAAGCTCTTTTCCTTCTCTTTTTTTTCTGCTCAGTTATCTATCCTAGCATATTGGGAGGACCTCTCCATTAAGTAGGACTTTCCAAGTTCCATGATGACTTCTCCCAAGAATATACCCACTTCTTTCTGAAATGAAGCTCCATTCTCTCAAAAATCCATTTGATTACCTCCTCTTGTAGCTTCTGCTAATAAGCACACTGGTAGTTTGCCTGAGTGGTTTGAATCCCGCTCTTGATAACCAGTCACAGAGAAGTGTTCAGAATGAGGCTTGATTGAGAAAGCCAACCAAATTAGCCCATCTCACTAAATGTAAGTGATGAAATGCTATACTTCGATGCCTTAATGAAGTGAGAGCAAGTCTCAATCAATCAACCAATCAATCAATCAAAAAATGTTAAATCAAGTGCAAAATTCTTTGGATGAATTGGAGTAATGTTAACCTGATGGACATTTGGATTGGCTTAGGAAAGTTGTTCACTCCCCAGGGCTCATCTGTAGCAGAGACATCAAACATGCAGCTTGGTCACAAACAGCCCACAACACTCTTCATTGTGTCCTGAACCCATTCCAAAGATATTTGGGAAATACTTAACAAAATAAATTAAAAATATATAATCAATAAGGTTGACATGATTTTCTAAGTTAACATGAATCCTGCAAGAATCCTTACCAGCATTTTGTTGGTCCCGTTTCTACCTGCCCCTATTAATCTAACGGGTTCAAACCTTGAGTTTTTCAAGTGTCTGGCAGAAGACAGTCAGAGTATAATGAATGAGCAGAATGAGGACCTGCTGACAAAGAGAAGGGAAAAAAAGACTTGAGAAGAAGAAGTCATTAGGGTAAAGGGGGTGGGGAGAACTAGGAGGATGGAGGGAAGGAAATCATCTTGGCTTACACCTTATCCACCTTTCTCTCCCTCATCTCTTACCTTCCCCCTCCTTGGCTTTTGTTGCTGTTGTTGTTTAGTTGGGTTCAACTCTTAGTGATTCCATGGATACCTGGCCCCTCTATCCTTCACTATCTCTCAAAGTCTGTCCAAGTTCAAGTTCTTTACTTCCATAATACTATCTATCCATCTCATCCTGTTCTGTCCCCTTCTCTTGTCTTTAGTCTTTCCTTTGAAATCAAGGTCTTTCCCTATGAGTTCTGTTTCCTCATTATGTGGTCAAAGTTTTAAAGTTTCAACATGAGAGTTTGATGTTCCAGTGAATAGTCTGAATTAATTTCTTTAAGTGTAGACTGATTTTGGTCTCATTGCTATCCAAGGTACTCTCAAAAGGGTTCTGTAGCTCCACAATTCAAAAGTGTCAATTCTGTGGTTCTCAGCCTTCCTTCTAGTCCATCTCATGGAGCCATATTTGCTACTGGAAAAACCATAGCATTGACTATAGGATTTCTGTCTGCAAGTGGCTAGATCTTCCTGACTTCAAGGCTGGATATCTATGCACTCTAGCATGCTACCTTTTAGGATAACTTAATTATTCCTTCATAATAATATAAATGAGGGGCAACCCAGACAATGGATAGAGAGATGTCGTCCTTGGCAGAAATACTCAAGGGCCACCTGTGACTCATGCTGTCTCTGAGCAAGTCACTAAATTCTCAGCCCCCCATCAACCCTTGGAAACTCTAAGCTGCAGAGAAGAGGTCTACCTGGATGGGTAAAAAGAATCTCTTCATCCTGGTGGTCTCTATATCAAAGAAATCCCAGGTCTCTCATAGCAATGATAATGATACAGTCAAGAGTTTAGCAAAACACAATAAATACCCTCTGGGTTGTTAAAGCTGTGTGTTTGATGAAGGCGATAGAAGTCAAGTGAACTAGCAAGTCACCGAAGCTTGAGAACTTTTGCAAACAGTATGTGAAACAGTTAAATCAATGAATTCATTGACCTGCTTTGTGCCAGAACCAATTAATCTATTCTGAGGATCCTGGTAAAGTGGAAAGAATTCTGTAGGGGAGGTCAGGACAGCTGATTTCAAGTCTTGCCTTCTTCATTAGCTTGCTATACATGAGAACAGCATTTAATGTCCCTGAACATTAGTTTCTGTGAAGAGGAGGCAAATAGGCATTGTAGGATTATTGTTGGGATCATCCTTTGTAAACTACCAAGCACTATGCATTTATGCAATTGTAATTTTTAATTTTATACCTTTGTTTAGGAATTTTCAGTCATATCCAATTCTCTGTTACCCTGTTTGTGGTTTTCTTGGCAAAGATACGCCAGTGATTTACCATTTCCTTTTCCAGTTCATTTTACAGTTGAGGAAACTAAAGCAAACAAGGTTAAATGATTTGACCAGGGTCACATAGCTAGTATAAGTGTCTGAGGCTAAACTTGAACTCATGAAGATGAGTCTTCCAAGCTTAATCTACTGTGCTTCCTACCTCCCTCTTAATTTATTCCTACATTTTGTTTTTATATCGCCTTAATCTCTGAAGATCTCTCTCCCCTTTCTTACTGAATCATCCCTTGTGACAAAGAATTGAAAAAGAAAGAAAAGAAACCAATTCAATCAAACCAGCCAACAATTCATCTGTGACTGATAGTAAATGCAGTATTCCCCAACTAGAGTCACCACCTTAGGGTGGGGAAAAGGATGTGTCCTCTCAACTTTCTAGATCAATTTAATTTTATAGCATTCAGTTGTTTATTGTTATTGTTCTTGTACTTTGACTTTCATTATTTTCGCCATTTTTTGTGCTGTGGCCTAGGTTCTTCTTACTTCACTCTGCATCAGTTCTCTGAACTCATTGTCTCATGATACAATGACATTCTTTAACTTCATGTACCACAATTGAACTGTTCTGTAGTTGGTGGTACTTTGTTGCCAATTCTTATTTCTACAAAAGTAGTGCAATAATTATTTTGATGTATGTGAGATCTTATTTTTATGTCTCTGACCTCCTTGGGGTATATACTTAGCAGTGGGAATGGACTCACTTTAATTTTGATATTATTAGGATCTAACCCATTTTCAAATCTGCTTTTAAAAATTGCCTAGGAAATTATTTTAGTAAGCCACTATTGCCTTACAAGTTTTCCATAAAGGAACCTACATATTTCTCCTCTTCGAAGTAAATGGGGTATCCAGTTGTCTTTGGATTTGAGTTAAATAAGTAAGCTTGGGAATTAGGTGGTTTGTAATAATTCTTCATGTTTTTCCTTCTCGATATGTGATATAGCACTAGCAAAATGGCACATTTCATTTTAAAAGGCTTTGAGGATCTTCCTTTATGTAAGGCAATATCTACCCAAAATTATTTAATATCCACTATAGTAATGCTGAGTTAATGGGCTATAACCTAAGTATGATAAGGATTTTTATTGAGGAAATCTAGGATGATTCAGCATTAATTAATACACCATTACTTTCGAGGGTTGCCCACTTATAACCCAGAAAGTTAAAGAAATTGAACCCACTGCACAAATTCTTAGAAGAGAAGTAAACCGTGTCTCTTCCTGGAGCTGATCTGTTTGTAATAAAAATAGATTAGTTTCTTTGGTTTTAGGCTGTGTTCTTTATTAAGCCTGGAAGTAATTTCAAGAAAGGGAAAGGTAAGACAGAGATGAAAATGTGAGGGGGGCATAAAGAAAGATAAAAAGCAATCAGCAGTTTTTAAAGGTCAAGAAAGAAGTAAGATAGGAGTTGTGAAGGAAAGCTTTTCAAGTCAGAACTTGTTTGACAAAATGCTTATAGAGGTTTACTGACAGGTCTAAGAAGTAACCCCTGAGGGAAGCTAGATGGCTTACAGGATAGACTAAGAGGCCTGGAGTCAGGAGAACCTGGGTTCAAGTCTGGCTCAGATACTTCCTAGCTGTGTGACCCTAGGCAAGTCACTTAACACCATTTACTTAGCCCTTACCATCTTAGAGTTGTTACTAAGACAGAAAGTAAGTTTTTGGTCTGTTTGTTTTGTTTTTTAAAGCAATTCTATTACTTCCTAGCTGTGTCACTTAACCCCCATTGCCTAGCCCTTACTACTCTTCTGCCTTGGAATCAATACACAGGTAAGGGTTGTTGTTATTTTTTTAAAAGCAATTCCTTAATTTAGAAATAGACTTAATTTAGAAATGATAGAAGAGCACTGAACTTGGAATCCAAAGACCCTGTACTTGAGTCCCAACACTATCACTCATGAGCTGGGTGACCTTGGGTAAGATACTTCACCTCTCTGCCTCAGTTTCATTGTCTGTAAAAATAGGGATAATAGTATTTACATTGTATGAGGCTACATGAAGTAGGGGATGAAGAACTGGCTTCAGATCTGGATTCAAGACCTGCCTCTGGCAAAGACTCTCCATGTGATCCTGAGAAAATCATTTAAGCTCTCAGTGCCTCCAAGAAACTGACTATAAGTTGCAAAGAAGTTGCTGTTCTTTATTGGTAGAAGGATTTTCCCTCAATAGACCACTTACTACACTGAAAAATGCTATCTAAAGCACAGGATTGCCTTGATGGACCAATGATGCCTTGAGTGTATTCTTTATAACTGAGCAACTCTATAGAGCTCCCTTTAATTTTTGTAAGAATGAAAATGAAGAGTAGCAAAGATGCCCATTGATAGACAGGATGCTCATTTGTGTCTGGTGTTATAAGATTTAATATTTAAAAGGCAAAAGTGGATGGGAACCAATGAATTGTAATGACTTGTGCCATATGCCATCAATATCTATCCTAACAGTATCCCATTTGTTGAACATCATTAAAATATCCCAAGGCTCTATACAATAAAATCAATAAGACAATTCAGCCATGGACTGTAGTTTAATAACAGCAGACTTGAAAGCAGAGTGGGAAGGAGAATTCACTGAGCAGGGAAATTTCCTGAATGCTTATGAGTAGAAGGAGACATTTTCTAAGCATTGGTAGAAAACAGTGAAAGAATTTTCAATCACTGATGAACCAAGATGGCTTCATGGAGAATATCCCTTGAAGAGACAACCCTTCCCACCCAGGGAGACACAGCTGACTCTTATAAAACTGCATCTGGTGGGTAGCTAGGTGGCTTAATAGATTGAGAGCCAGGCCTAGAAACAGAAGGTCCTGGGTTCAAATGTGATCTCACATTCTTCCTAGCTATATAACCCTTGGCAAGTTATTTAACTCCCCATTGCCTAGTCCTTACTGATCTTCTGCCTTGGGACCAAAACACTGTATTGATTCCAAGTTGGAAGCTTAGGGTTTCTTAAAAATAAAAATAAAAGTAAAAAATAAAACTCCCATCTTTGTAGTGATTAAAAAACCAGTTCCAAGCAAGTCATTGGTTAGAAGTAATATTCATATACATACATGTGTACATACACATAGGCACAAGTACAACATTTCTAACATAAAGTATGTTAGAACATCGTGTATTACCTATATAAAACATTATATATAATAGAGTACTAAACATCATGCAGAACATCATGTATTTAAAATGAATGAGGTTGTTCCCCTAGACAAGACCAGAAAATGTGCTTCTCTTCATTCTTGGTAGAGCTGGAGGAAGTATAAATATAAAACATTACATATGCTGTCAGACAACCTTGATGGGCTCTTGTTTTGTTTTGTTTTCCCCTCTATCTTCTTTGTTCTTTGTTGGTGTTCAGGGTACTGAAGCAGGAAAG
Organism: Monodelphis domestica; assembly: GCF_027887165.1. Taxonomy (NCBI): domain Eukaryota; kingdom Metazoa; phylum Chordata; class Mammalia; order Didelphimorphia; family Didelphidae; genus Monodelphis; species Monodelphis domestica. The sequence goes on along the minus strand of NC_077233.1, from coordinate 234,342,893 downwards.
TAATGGAAAGAATGTAAAAAACAAACAAAAAAAAAAAGATGTTATAAACATTTTTAAAACAAATAAAAACAAAATTCTCATGTTCACTCTTACTCCAGAGATCCTGTGAGAAGGTCTTATTGTGAGATCCTGGGGAGAAGCAGAGCGGGGCACTTGATGGCCTGGAGAGCTCCTCTGTCCCAACTCTCTTTGTTCTAGAGTAGAGTTTACTAAAACAGTTTTTCTCTGAACACTTGTTCCTTATGGAATGGGGATAGGAGGGTGTCTGTTAGATAGCAAAATCTTTTTCCTTTTTTCATATTGAACTTTAAGTCTTTCTCTAGCACTTGGATTCTTGTGAAATATGTCAGGGTCTTTTTTTACTCATCTTTCAAATTGCCCTGTGAGACAGGAGGGTGGCAAGGATTATTCTCTCCACATGGATGAAGAAGCAGGTGCTCTCTGGTCAAAACGATTTGGCAAAGATCACGCAAAAATGAAAGACAGGGTCCTCACTTCATTCCAAGATGCAAGCCACTAGCGTGCTGGGTTTGTCTTTCCTACCTCACATAAACAAATCTCATCCCTTCCCCTCCCCTCTTCCTCTAAGGCAATCACTAATGACAACTGGTCCTTTCTCAGAAATGCTTTGTTTTTATTAACAGAATTTGTTCCCACATATCTCAACTGCTCCCCGCCAATGCCATAGAATGCATCAGGTAGCAAACAGATATGTATACATAGATTATGTCTTTCATTGTTTCCATTTTTCAGTTCACATCCTTTGGAGGTGAACATTTACAAGTTATTCTTCAGATATTAAATCCATATCTACCTATAATGTTCTCTTGATCCTCCTCATTTCCCTCTTCATTGTCTCATGCAGTTTTTTCCAAGTTTTTAAAAATTTAACCTACTCATCATTTCTTACGGCACAGTAATATTCCACCACAATCATATACCACAGTTCATTTAGCCATCTCCTCAATTTCCAGTTTTTTGCAATCACACAGAGAACCTCTATAAATACAGTGGAACATATAGGTTCTTTTCCTTTTCCCCTAATCTCTTTGGGAAACAGACCCAACAATCATATTGCTGGATCTAAGTTTTATAACTCTATGTAACTACAAATTGCTCTGCAAAATGGGTGGATCAGTTGATAGTTGCACCAACAATGTGTTAGTTTTCCCATTTTTCCACATCACCTCCAACATTAGTCATTTTAGCCAATCCAGTGGGTATGAGATGATACTCAAGAATTGTTTTATTTTGTATTTCTCTAATCAGTAGAGTTTTAACTACTAAGGCTTTGATTTCTTTATTTGAAAACTGTCTATATTTTCTGAACATTTGTCAATTAGGGGATGGCTTTTATTCTTATAAATTTGACAAAGTTCTCTTAATATATTTTCAATATGAGACCTCTATCCTAGAGACTATGAAAAAAATTTCCCCAATTTCTGCTTCCCTTCTAATATAAGCAACATTTGTTTTATTTGTATAAAAAGTTTCAATTTTATATACTCAGAATGATCCATTTTACATCTCACAATGCTTTTTATTCCTTATTTATTCATAAATTCCTCTCCTATCCATAAGTCTTATAAGTAATGTGTTCCCTATTCCAATTTGCTCATGATCTCCTTGTATTTCTAGACCATGTTTCCATTTTGATCTTAGTGAATGGTGTAAGTTATTGATCTATATCTAGTTTATGCCAAACTACTTTCCAGTTGTCCCAACAATCTTTATAAAATAGTGATTTCTTATGCCAAAAACCTAGATCTACACTTTTGTCAAATTCAAGGTTGCTATAATATTTTACTAGTTTGCTATGTCTATTCTGTTCCACTGATCTAATTTTCTATTTCTTAGCCAGTACCAAATAGTTTTGATAATTACTGTTTTATAATACAGTTTAAATTTCTCAGAAATACTTAAAGCTGGTTTAGAACAATTGCTGTAAATCTTTGTGATGGGGAATAGTAAACCACCTTTCCATTGCCTATTTCCTTAACAGTCAAAGTCCTGATATATACTAGTCATGGAAAGAATAGAAAGTGGCAACTTAAAGAGGAAACTTTGCTAAGAATAAGGACTCAGGGCTGAGATAACAGTTAAAAAAGACACCCCACATCTCTCAATTGGGGAATGGCTGAACAAATTGTGATATATGATGGTGACAGAATGCTACTGTTCTGTAAGGAATAATGAACTGGAGGGTTTCTATATGAACTGGAATAATCTCCAGGAACTGATGTAGAGGGAAATGAGCAGAACCAAGAGAACATTTTACACAGAAAGTGAAAAATTGTGGAACAATCCAAGGTGATGAACTTTGTTAATACAAGACAATATTCAGGGACTTATGAGAAAGAATGCTAACCACATCAAGAGAAAGAACTGTGGGATTAGAAACACAAAAGAAAAACAAATGACTTAACATTTGTTTATATGGATATATAACTTGAGTTTGGGGTTTTAAAAGATTGCTCTGTAGCAAAAATGAATAATGTAAATAGGTATGTGATAAGATTTGTATAACCCAGTAGAAGTGCTTTTGGAATCCTGGGGGCAGTAGGGAAGAAGGGAGGGAAAGAAAATGAAATATGAAAACATGGAAAAATATTTTTAAAATAAAAATAATTTTAAAAGACATCCTACTTGCAGACACATCTTGAAAAAAATAGTCTCTCTCTGTTCTATGATCCATTCCTTCTTTACTATGTTCAGCTCCATATGTACAGCACACAGGTGTTAGAATAAACAACTAGTGTTACAATAAATAATGTCCTGTTGTATGTAAACACAGTGGCTATATACAGATTAGATATTTCAATAGAAGAAAGATCTGATTTCATTTCTCTAGGGAGTCAATATGGGCAACTTTCTACCAAACAGACTTGGGAAACCAACAGAAGCTAAGACTTAGAGTTGCCTCTACCAGTGGTATAGAAAGAGGGTGAAAGATTGAAGCAAAAGCTAGAAAAAAAAGGAATGGAACCAATTTTTTTTTCTCTAGATAGATCTTCAGGCAGCAAATAGACTAGTATCTTGTTACTAGGAATCACAAAATCACAAAATCATAGTCAGAAGGGATCTTAGACATAATCTTGCCCAATCTCATTTTTTACTTAAGGAAATGGAAGCCTAGAAAGATAAAATAATTTGCCTAATGTCACAAAGGTTGGTTTTGAACCTAGACCCTCTGCCTCTAAAGCCTATATTCTTTCCACTAAAGAAGTGGACAGTACTCAGAATCAGTAAGAGAGAAAAAAGAAAATGGTCTCTTCCAGTGGCGTCCATCTATTTAGATTGTTATTGTTGTTCAGTTGTCCAGTCATGTCTGACTTTTCATGACCCCGTGGACCATAGTACACTGGGTCCTTCTTTCTTCTACTGTCTTTCAAAATCTGTCCAAGTTCATACCCTTGTTTTTTCATGACTTCTCAGCCTCTGGCATCCTATTCTCCTTTTGCTTTCCACCTTTAATCTTTCTATCTTTTTGTTTAACCATGTCCAACTTACCTTGTTTCATCAATCTTACATTCCAGTTTCCTATGTAATATTTATCTTTATAGCATTGGACTTTCTTTTTATCACCACTTATGCATCCACAGCTGAGTTTCCTTTCAGCTTTGGGCCAACCCATTCATTAGTACTGGAGCCACCTGTAGTTGCCCTCTGCTCTTCCCCTAGCACCTTCTGACCTATGGGACTTATCTTCTGAAGACATCTCTTATTTTAATACTGCCCACGGAGTTTTCTTGTCAAAGACACTGCAGTGATTTTCTATGCCCTTCTCCATTGTCAAAAATCTCTACTATAACCTCTCCATCTTGGGTAAACCTGTATGGCATAGCTCATATTGGACCCCTTCACCACAAGGCAGTGATTAAGAAAAGGGATCTAGATATCTTTTATCTGTTAAGTAATGATACAGATAGACTTTTTTTTTAACCCTTTCCTTCTCTCTTAGTATCAATTCTAAGACAAAAGAACAGCATGGGCTAGGCAATAGTGGTTAAATGACTTGCCCAGGGTCACACAGGCAGGAAGTATCTGAGATCAGGTCCTCCTGACTCCAGGGTTGACACTATTCATTATACTACCTAGCTGCTCCTAAATAATAAGCTTCTGATATGTGTTCCTTTCCTTTTCTTTGGAAAAGCAACTTCAGAACTCTAACCAAGCTATGGTCTTCTGAGTGGCATTATCACCCAAAACATTTAATGATTCTTGTCTAGTGACCAACTCCTCAAAGTTGGGACAGCCATTGGCCTCATCTATGTGTCTCTTATGCGTATACATCAATTAGGAACTCTGTAGACTGACCCCAACCAAAATTAAACCACCTTACAAACCTTGTCCACCTTGTAGTATTCTTCTTTCTCTTTTTTGAGCTCCCTTGACCTATCTATATGCCATTCCCTAGGACCCCTGCCTTTAGCATCAATTAACCTTAAAAAAAGAATCTTTTATTTCCTAGGACTGAAGCAATTAGAGATAGACAGAAGCCTTAGAACCCATCTAATCCAGCCCCTTTATTTTACAGAGGCAACTGAGGTATCAGGTAACTTGCCCAAGGACAGTTGAGAATGAAGATAAACAGAATCTGAGTCAGGATCCTTAGACTTCATTTCTTTTCCTCATTTTTATTTCTATTTTGAATATTGAAGAGCCTGCAAAACCAAAAGGAGTAACTGTTCAGTAGTAGAATTTAGGATTTGAGGTGGATGGGACAGAGGGGGATGCATGGCAGAAGGATATTTCTTCTTGAATCTATTGGCTGTCCCTCTATAGACAGTATCCTGCTTGTAAAATCCAGCCTTGGTCATAATGACGGTGAAGTGTCTCCATGGCATTAGGAAGTATTCATATCTGCCTTGGTTTCCAGGTCTGATCATACCACCCCCTCAATAGCTCCCTGTTACATCCAGGATCAATTCTGAAGTCCTCTGCCTCTTCTGAAGGACTTGGGTCAGAGAATGCTATTCACCTCCAGAAAAAGAACTTGTGGAATTGGAATGCAGATCAAAGCACACTATTTTTCACTTTAGTTTGTGTTTTTATTTTGGGCTTTGGTTTTATATGAGTATTTTCTTACAGTAATGGATATCATAGAAATATGTTTTGCATGATAATACATGTATAACCCAGATCAAATTGCTTACCATCTCCAGAAAGGGAGAAGGAAGGGAGAGAGGGAGACAATTTGGATCTTATAACTTCAGAAGACATGTGGAAGATTGTTATTACATGTAATTTGGAAAATAAAATGTCTCTTAAAAATAAAATAAAATTACACTGTTTTGCAGGGTAAGAAAATAAAGTCTTCTGTCATTTAAAGCCTTTTATGGTCTCCTACCTTTCTAATCATCTCGAACTTTGCTTCCCTTCCCTATGATCTAGCTCTGCTCTGCTCTGTTTGCTTTTCCTCACTCATAACTCCGCTTCTCTAAGACCTTTTCCCAGACAGTTTCTCTATGCCCAGGAATGCCTTCTTAGCTTCCTTCCCTCGATTACTTCCAAACTCAGCTCCTCTCAAATCCCACCTTCTGCAGGAGTTCTTTCCCTGTTCCATAGCTGTTAGTATCTTCTAGATTTACCTTCCATCCACTCTGTATATATCTTGTATTCAAATGTGAGCTACTTGAAGGCATGGACCATATTTCTGTCTTTCTTTACTCCCACAGCACTTACCACAATGTCTGGCACATAGTAAATGCTTTATAAATGCCTGTTGATTGATTCATTCATTGGTCAAATGTGAGAGAGCCTTGTTTACTTTGGAGGGCAACTCACAAAAGGAAGAAAACTTACTATGTGGGTGAGGCTAGGAAGCCCAAACTTGAAAACAGATCCCAGCTGCCTGGAAGGCATTGAAATATTATACATAAATCAGTATTTATCTCCCTGCGCCCACCCTAAAATATTTCTTTCCAGAAGCCACCCAGGGCTGTTTTTAGGACTGACTACAGTCATCATAAATACTATGGCCACAGTTCCTTAAGTTTAATCTGTGTGGTTAGTTAAGTAGAGTCTTATTGTACCATGGATCATTTTTAACATGGATTTGGATACATCAAGGTCCAAACCACACCACTGAAATTTAACTGAGCCTATACCAGCATTTCTCAAACTTTTTGGCCTCAGCATCCCTTTGTGTTCTTAAAATTTATTGAGGACCCCAAGGAGGCTTTTTGTTTATGTGAGTTAAATCTATTGACATTGATTATATTAGAAATTAAAATGTCTGAATTTTATTACAGAAATAGTTTTGACTTCACAGAACCCCTGAAAGGGTCTTGGGGATCTCTAGAAAGTCCCTAGACTACATTTTGAGAACAACTGGCCTATTGAAAAGTCTCGATATGATTTGATAAGAGACATCATAGGATTTAGAGCTAGGGTAGACATTAGAAATCATCTAGCCTGGCTGCCTCTTAGCAGAGAGGAGGAACCTGAGAAGTAAAGGGACTTGTCCAAAGTCACACAGGTAATTAATAGCAGGATTGGAATCTGGACCCACATTTTCTGACTTCAAACTCATACTGCCTCTCAATGTTGGCCCTGCTCCCACCCCCACAACTAGACCATCAATATTAAGAACAACCACAATCTCCCATAGAACCACAAAACAGTTGAGGAAACTGTATGGGAAATTCCCAAGGCTTCTCTCTTTATGCCACCATATTGTCCCCAGCATTTCAGAAGCTATGACCTGCTGAAATTTTGGGTTTCAGGAGTTTTAAAAAGAGGAAGGAAGAAACGAGGGAATAAAGGAATGAAGGCAGGAAAGAGAAAAGAAGAGGAAGAAAAGATAGAAGGAAGAGAAAGAAAGTAGGAAAGAGAAAAAAAGAATTTTTTTTCTACATTATACATGTTACATGATAGAAATAAAAACAGGTAAAAAACCAAGATAGTTCCTCTCAGGGAACTTCCACATCTAATGGATGGAGTGGGATAAAATGGAAAAAAGAGAAGGTTTCGGTCATAAGTCAAATGTAGAGACCCTGTGATCTTCAGGGTAGGGTATCAAAGCAGATTTGGAAGGCTAAATAAATAGACTATGGCATGTAAGGAGCAAGAGATTGCATACAGGCTTTCTGCAGTATACACATCTCTTTTGAATAATATATCTTTCAAACCACCCTGGAAATACGTATTACTGTCCTAAGAGTTGGCCAGATTTCTCTAACTTTAGGAGTAGTAATAGCCCCAAAAAAGTTTTATTGATTTTGTTTTTACATTGCAAACATTTACAATTTTCCCTCTGCCCTCCCCCAAATTTCTGAGAGGTCTCCTGTAACAAAGTAAAATAATTAAACAAAACTAACAATAATTACCTCATCTAAAAATGAATGCAACATTACACAACTGCACTGCCCCGCTGCATTAATTTTTTTTATTTGCCATAAATTTATTCCTTCTATTTTCTACTACTCATTCCATTGGGGAAATGGAGAAAAAATGAATTTCCTTTAAAAATTACACATAGTCAAGCAAAAAAATAAAATATTTGCTCATTGGCTGTATACAAAAATATAATCTCATTCTGCATCTTAAATCTGTCATCTTTGTTTCAAGGAATGAGTAACATGTTTCATCATTGATCCTTTAGAATCAAGGATTGGCATTGTATCTATCAAGAGTTCTTATGAGGGCAGCTAGTTGGCTCAGTGAATTGAGAGCCACACCCAGAGATGGAGGGTCCTTGGTTCAAATCTAGCCTCAGACACTTCCCAGCTGTGTGGCCCTGGGCAAGTCACTTAACCCCCATTACCTACCCCTTACCACTCTTCTGCCTTGGAAGCAATACATAGTATCAATTCTAAGACAGAAGGTAAGAGTTATTTTTTTTAAGAGTTCTTATAGCTTTCCAAACTATTTGCCTTTCCAGCCTTATTGTATAAATTGTTTTCTTAGTTCTACTTATGCATTCTTTACTTTGTCAGTCTTCAAAATTGTTCATTTCTACAATATTGATGTTGTGGTACAAATGGGTCTGATTCTGCTCACTTCCTTCTATATCAGTTCACAGAAATCTTCCCATGTCTCTTTGAAATCATATTTCCTATTTCTTACAGAATTCTAGAACTCCAACACTCTCTTGCTTATCACATTTCTTAATTATCCATTCCTCAGTTGATAGGCATCCCTTTAGTTTGCAATTTTTACCACCACAAAAAAAAGAGACTAATAGAAATATTTTTGTATGCACCGTAGCTTTTCTTCGTTCTTTGACTCCTCCTGCTCTGGCAGTTGTATTCCTGGGTCATAAGGGTATGTAATGTTTAGCAACATTTTGTGCACAGGTCAGTGGCCTCTGATTAAGTAGCCGAGTGGGATTTCTCTGGAAGCCCAGTGGAATATTTAAATGTTATGTGCCCAGCATCAGCAGAATGAGAATGTGATAACTACAAAGCATCATAGCCAGATTGATCCGACTCTGTGGAGATTAGTGACTATGAGACAAGGCAGTGGACATCTTCGAGAAATTCACAAGGCTTTTTGGACTCGCTTGGAGTAGACTGGGTTACCTCGATCTTGCTGGCTCAGGCCGATTTTCTCATATCTTTCTCAAAAACTAAAAAATTACATCTTTTCTCTTCCTCCACCAGCAGCTTAATTTTGCTTAATATACTCTACCCACCCCATCTTACCCCCACCTTTCTCATTAAATCAAACTGAAAATGACCTGACAGAATTGGTTTAACAGCAGCAACAGTTCCCTGGGGTTAATTGGGCATTTGACAGGCACTTCAGAAAAAGCTTCTGGTGCTCAGAAAAAGGCAGTCTCTGACTACAGCACATCCTGGCTCCAAGGCCAGTTAGGTAAGTTGAGCAGACCTCAGTTTCCCTAACCGAAAACCTACTCAATTTGCCTCCCAGGGCTATTTTGAAGAAAGCACTTTGCCAAACTAAATCATGGAATACTGATATGAGTGTGCTTATTAATATAGAGAGTCATTTGCCTGGGATGAAAGAAGGGAAGCAACCATAGAGAGGCATAGAATATTAGAACTTGAAGGATCCATCAAGATCATTTGACCTAATACTCCTTTCATTTTACAGTTGAGAAAATTGAGTCAGAGAGAGGTGAAGCAACTTGTCCAAAACTGGAATTCCAACCCAAATTGTCCCCCTCCTAGTCCAATAGAGGCAGCTGGTGGTGCTGTGAATCAAGTGGTAGAACCAAAGTCAGGAAGACCTAAATTCAAATCTAGCCTCAAACAACAGCTATTTGACCCTTGGCAAGTTACAGCCTTTGTCTGCCTCAGTTTCCTCGGCTGTAAAATGGGATTCATAATTGTATCTACCTCCCAATATTATAAAAATAAAATTAAATTTAATAATCATAGAGTGCTGAACACACGGCCTGGAAAATTGTAAGGAATGGATATATATATATATATGTATACATATATATATGTATGTATGTATATACAGATATATGTTACCTATTATTATGTTAAGGAATAATAATGTCTAGCATGGATATAGCCCAAAGCTAAAGATTGCAGCTGAGTCATTTATTTCTTCTTTTCCCAAGTTAATTCTCCCCATTTTACACATTAGATGTCTCAGGAAAGTTTTGTAAGATGCTGGTGAGATCCTGTGCTTTTCAGGACTTCATTCCTCCTATCTCATGAAGAAATTTCCAAGGAGAGCCTGCAGAGTCCTTGTGGGTGTGTGGAAGCAAACACATGAGCACAGGCAAGCCTAATGCAGCTGCCTCTCTATCTAGCCCCCCTTCCTTTGAGGTTAAGCATCACTTTAAACTCCTCAGCTTTAGTGCAGCTTCTGGGAAAGGTTGTTACTGTGACTGGGACCCTGGATCAAAAATAGAAAAATTACCATTGACAGCAAAGCTGGGAAATGATAGTGTCTGAATCTCATCCCCTCTCTCCATGGAGGATGGGGCTGCACACCATACTGCCTCTTGCCCATGCTGTGGTTCAGGCTGTAAGATAGAGGGCAGAGAGGCTAACTTGGGTCTAGTGGGACCCAGAAGTCAGAATGTGGCATGTAAATAAAGGGAGTAATTTAGGACACTTTAGTTACAACTACAACAAGCCTTGGGCACATCCTCAGGAAATGAGTTTGTGTTTGGTTTCTAAAAGGAAGGAGACTGGATCCTTGCCATCTCCCACTCCCACCCACCACCTCTATGTGACTTTTTTCTTATGGTAATCCACTTGCCTGTCCTGCTCTGTTTCTGTCTCTGACTCTGACTCTCTCTCTCTCTCTCTCTCTCTCTCTCTCTCTCTCTCTCTCTCTCTCTCTCTCTCCACCCTCCCCTTTTCTCTCTCCCTCCTCTTTCTCTCACCCCTATTTCCCCCTCTCTCTTTCTGTCCTTTGTCTCTCTCTTTTCCCTCCTCTCTTCCCCCTCCCTTCTTTTCTCTCTCTCCCCTCTTTCTCTATTCTTTCTCTCTCCCACCCCTAATTCCCCTACCTCTGTCTCTGTCTGTTTCTCTCTCTTTCCATATTATCTTTTCTCTTTCTTCTTTTTTTTCTTCTGAAATGGCATGCCCTAAACTGACTTTTTTGGTTATTGTTTGTTTTTTGTTTGTTTGTTTGGGTTTGGATTTTTTTTTTTCAGTCTGACATTACTGCCACTACTCCCTAGACTGGATAATCCCAGGGTAGTGTTAGTTTTATTTTTAACCTGAGATCACTGTTCTACCGATTTGGCCATATTTGGTTTCCCTGAGCACATTCCCCATTCCCAGAAGAAAACTTTGACTTGTAGCTTTCCCTCAATTCAATCTCCTGTCCATGTCCCTTATAGGGGTTGTCTTGTGTGCCTGGAAGGCACTCCTTATCCACCTCTGCCTATTCAAACATCCCTAAGCTTCCTTGAAACCTCAGTTCATTTGTCAAGAAATAGCAAGCTTTTCCTGATCATGGTAGTTGTGAACTATCTCTCTTCTCAAATTGTCATAGATATATTTACCTGTGTATATGTTAGAAAACTAGCTGTTCCAGAGGGACTTTTGGGTTGGGTTTTTTTTTTTTAATTTTTAAATTCCAAGAACCCAATTGATAGCATGGTATAGTGGAAAGAAAAAATGCTTTAGTATGAGGAAGATATGAGTTAAAGGCTTGCTCCTGACATAGTCTATCTGTGTGACCCTGAGCAAGTCATTTAAACATCTCAGTACCCACATCCCAACCCCACCCCCACCCCTGACAACTGTCAAAGACTTACAGAGGGAGCTGATTTTTATTAGAGGAGTGTCCTCACAGAAAACTCCCTACAGCAGTCAAATCCCCAAAAATAGTGACTGTAATATTTCCATATGTAACTGAATTGACATTATTATAAGAAGTCAGTAAATAAGCGGTACAATGGAAGTGTTCCAATTATCCTGAATCAAGAGAACCAAGAGTTCTTCTTCTTAGTAGACCCTTAGGGGGAGGCAGGATGAATGTAAAAACTCCCCATACTTTCTGAAAGAGATCAAAGAAAAGGAGAGAGGTCCTACTTGTGCAAAAATATGTATTGTTGGTGGCAAAGAAAGAAAGAAATAGGGTGTCCATCAATTGGGGAATGGCCGAACAAGTAGTGGTATATGATGGTGATGGTATGCTACTGTGCTATGAGGAATGATGAACTGCTTGATTTCTATGTGAACTGGAACGACCTCCAGGAATTGATGCAGAGTGAAATAAACAGATCCAGGAGACACTGTCCGCAGTAACAGCAATATTGTGGACTGATCAGCTGTGGTAGACTTAGACACTCTCAGCAATACAAATTCAGAGGGACTTGGCCGAAGAATGCTATACACATCCAGAGAAAAATCTGTTGGAGTCAGAATGCACATGAAAGCATACAGTTTTTCAATTGTTTAATAAATATGTCAAAATGTTGTACATGTTAATACATGTATAACCCAGAACAAATCGCCTGCTAACACTGGGAGGGGGAAGGGAAGGGAGGGAAGGAGATAAGTTTGATTATATAACTTGGAAAAACTTGAGTGGAAATTTGTTTACAGATAATTGGTTTAAAAAGTTAAAATTGAATTAAAATTTAAAAAAAGATTCTACATTCCATTAAAAAAAAAAACCCCAATCATATTAAACACTTTCCATATGTCAGGCACTGTACTAAATTGGAGGAGGGTGACATAAAAAGAGGCAAAAGATCAGCAGATACCTAGTAAATTCCCATCAGATTAGACTGGATACTTACTGCCATTATTATATTAGATCATAATCTACTGGAAGGTAGACAGTGCTGTCTTTTTATTGGTATCAAGCATATTGCTTTGCATGGAATAGTTATTTGCTCATTTGTTCAACATGAATTGAATTTGACCCATAATGCTTAAATGCAAGAATAGTAGTCTTCTTTGAGGGTCTAAAACCTATCAATTAAGAAATTGAATTTCTCTAAGAAACCTAATAATGTTAACAATGGACAATTTTATCAGGTGATGGAGGGACTTTGGACTCAATTAAAAATGGCAAAAATTGCCACCATTTAGAAAATATATATCAGTGGAAAATGTGATTTTTACTACTTTAGTTATTTAAGTGTCATGGAGCCTGTTGTTTGTCTGCTATTAATTTAAAAAGAAGGTAAGTGTAATGAGGCAACTACTGCCTGCTTTCCCAATAACCCAAATCTACTTTTAACCAAACCAAAGAAAATTATTTATGACAGGATAGACAGTACAGACAATCTGAGCAAAAGTTCAGAAGCTTCAAAGATGTGGGAGCCCTACTATCCTAGGACCTGGAAGATAGTAGATTGGACTCAATGAAAACCAGGCTAAGCAGTGGGAATAGTGGGAATTGAGCAAATATGGTACTTTTCAATCAGAGGTGCCATCACTGAACTTTGTGAAGATGAAGAGTTGGGGGGTACTATTTTGAGTTTTCATGCTGATCTAGGACATTTCATAGAATCATAGAAATCAATAGGTCTAAGGAAACTAGAAATCATCTAGCCCAACACTTTTATTTTACAGATGAGGAAATTAAAATCTAGTACATTAAAATTAGCTCTCCAAAGCCACACAGAAGTAGTAAGTGGCAGACCTGGAACTGGATAGAGAAATGCAAATTAAAACAACTCTGAAGCACCACCTCATATCCATCATATTGGCTAACATTAAAGAAAATGAAAAATGACAAATGCTAGAGGAGCTGCGGAAAATAGAGACACTAATGCACTATTGAAGTAGTGAACTGGTCCAGCTATTCTAGAGAACAATTAGGAACTACACCCAAAGGACTATAAAACTGTGCATCCATTTTGACCTAGAAATACCACTACTGAGTATATATTCCATAAAAAAAGAAAAAATGTCTATATGTACAAAAAAAAATTTTAAACAGCTCTTTCTGTGGTGGTCAGAATTGGAAATTGAAGGGAATCATAGAGTGGGGGAAAAGTTGCATTATATGATTGTGATAGAATACTATTAGGGAGTAGCTAGGTGGCACGGTGGATAGAGTTCCAGAACTGAAGTGAGGAAGACTTACATTGTGTTTAAATATGGTCTCAGACACTAGTTGTGTGACCCTGGGCAAGTCACTTATCCCTGCTTGCCTCAGTTTCTTCCCCTGTAAAATAAGCTAGAGAATGATATGGCAAAATACTCCAGAATATTTGCCAAGAAAACCACCCCAAAACACTCGGAAAGAGTTAGAAGCAACTGAAAAATGACCAAACAGCAAAATACTATTTGTGCTATTAGAAATGACAAAGGGGAGGATTTCATAAAAATCTAGAAAGACTTGTATAAGTTGATACTAAATGAAGGGAGCAGAACTAAGAACATGGTATGCAATAATAGGAATATTGTAATGATGATCAACTACGAAAAACTTAGTTATTCTGATCAAGACAATTGAATGATCCAAGACAATTCCAAAGGACCCATGATGAAAAATGTTATCCACCTCCAGAGAAAAAAATGATTGAATATAAATTGAAGTGTATTTTCTTTTACTTCCATTATTTTTCTTGTTTTTTTTTCTTACAACATGGCTAATAGGAAAACATTTTGTATGACTTCATATTTACATTGCATACTGGATTTCTTGCCTTCTCAGTTGGTAAGGGGAAAGAGATAGAATTTGGAAATAAAAATAAAAATCTTTAAAATGACAACAACAACAACAAAGAAATCAGACTGGAAGCTACCTCCCCTGGTTCAAGTCCTATCTTCAATCTATTATAATGTATTGCTTGACCTAGGTGACTTATAAATTCACTTCTAAATCAAATATTCTTGACCAGATGGTCTAATGGAAGAAAATCCTTGATCGAACCCCAGATTTTTATAGCCCTGAGGACATTTTCACATCTGTGATCTCTTGGATTTCTCTGCAGGTAAAGCCAACAATAATGTGCGGTGGGATGAGGACTCTGTGGAGTACATGCCTGCCAACCCTGTCAGGATCGTCTTTGTTTTGGTAGTACATGGCCGGGCATCTCGGCAACTCCAGCGCATGTTTAAGGCTATTTACCATAAGGACCATTTTTATTATATCCATGTTGACAAGGTAATACATCACCTGTTACACATTTTCTGTTTCACCATCTGCCAATCTATCTGTCTCTGACACCCTATCCATCACTTACTTTGTCCTCCCCTCATGAAGGTTGTCCACAGGAAAAACCACTCTCCCTTCTCCATCTGTAGCATTTGGCCTCTAATGGAGATCCCATGAAATACTGAGAAAGAGGATCTTTAAAATGTCTTTTGTTTGTTTTGCTTATATGCTTCTTTGCCTCATGGTTTGTGGAAATATATAGCTAGGTCATGTATGTTTGAAACTGGCATTATAAGAAGACGAGAAATAAAAGGAGTGGTTGGAATAGTCAAAATAACCTGCTCTGATGGGACCTGCTTCTTAGCAGACATTGAGAAGGGTGGTAAGACTAAAGACTCCAGGATAGCCATCATCTATTTAGTAAATAAATTCCCACATTTCATTCTAGATTCTTTCCATCTTGGGGGATAATTACAGTTTAACCTCATTAAAGATTCTAAACTGGAATTCCTTGATTAGAAAAAAAATCATATTTTTGGAAATCCAATGCCATAGAAAGAAATGGAAGGGGGGTAGGAGTCATATCAATGTGTTTTACATGCTACTGAATCATTCTCTTTTTCTTCTTGGAAAAGAGATCCAATTATCTGCATAGACAAGTGCTCCAGTTTGCTGGCCAGTACCAAAATGTGCGTGTGACCTCCTGGAGAATGGCCACCATCTGGGGAGGTGCTAGTCTCTTGTCCACCTACCTCCAGAGTATGAGAGACTTGATGGAGATGACAGACTGGCCATGGGACTTCTTCATCAACCTCAGTGCTGCTGACTATCCTATCAGGTATGTTTATGGATGGATGGATGGATGGATGGATGGATGGATGGATGGATGGATGGATGGATGAATGAATGGATGGAAGGAAGGTGGATGAGGTAGATAAGTGAATTAGTGGAAAGAAAGGTAGATGAATAGATGACTATCCCAGGGGCAGAGGCCAACCTATTGTAGTGGTTTCTCTTTCTCTCTCTCTCTCTCTCTCTCTCTCTCTCTCTCTCTCTCTCTCTCTCTCTCTCTCTCTCTCTATCTCTCTCTCTCTCTCTCTCTCTCTTCCACTCCCTCTCCCTCCCTCCCTCCTCTCCTTTTGTTTATTAAGGGGGAAGCCAAATATTTATATTCCACTAAAGATGTTCTCCCAAAGTGAGGTGCTACATGTTAATCTTTAGTTACCACTGGATTATCTCCATACCAGAAATAAAACCTTTCAAATGAAGCTAGAACAAGAGTGAATCACACAATGGCATGTAATTTCCCATTATAGATAAACAATTCCAACCTCAGGATGCTATATAGCACTTGTTCCCATCCTCCTTCAAGAAGGATCATACCAAACCCCATTCAGACCTAGGAGAACCTCTTTTTTAAAAAATATGTAAGTTTCATAGAGTGTCCCCTTTTCTTTTTACTCCTAATCTCCCTCAAACTTCATCAACAAGACTGCTATGGGTGATTTCATGTCTTTAGTTCCTAGCATTCCCCACATAGATTATCTTTGCCCTGTGAGTTAGGACCTTACTGGACCACAGACTTCACCATTGCCTGCTTTTTTTTTTAATTGGGGCTAAGCCCTACCCATCAGTGAGACTTTCTTCTCTGTATCAAAGTAGATCATCCCATTTAAAATAACAGAAAAATTCAGTGGGAAACATTTTGAAAAAAAGTTTCCTATCAAGGGAAGTTCAGATTTTGACTTTCTCTTCTTTCCTGATCTGTCAGGAAAAAAAAAAAGTTAAAAGGAGAAATGCACTTTTCTGTTCTGGTCTGTTGAGAGAAAAAGGGAAATCTATTCCATCTTATTTATCAAGATGTGACATGGGTATAACCAAATTTGAGATGGCGTTCCAAGGAAATATAGATACAAGGACTATAGGAGTTGTTTTTTAATATACATATTAAAAACTAGAAGTGATAGTTTTTACCATGTGTTCTTCTATGTATTCCTGAGCTTTTGTTGTTGGCACTTATTTAAAAAGTCAGTAAGTATTTATTAACATATCAGGCAGGATCTATGCTAAACACAAGGGATTCAGAGAAAGACAAAGGGAAGCCTCTGCCTTCAAGGAGCTCCCAGTTTGATAGAGGTGACAATGTGCAAACAACTGTGGACAATCTGTATTCAGGATAAACTGGAAATGGAAGGGATTAGCATTAAGACAATTCAACAAAGACTTCTTTAAAAAAAAAAGTTTTTAAACCCTTACCTTCCCTCTTGGAATCAATATTGTATATTGATTCCAAGGCAGAAGAGTGGTAAGGGCTAGGCAATGGGGGTCAAGTGACTTGCCCAGGGTCACACAGCTGGGAAGTGTCTGAGGCCAGATTTGAACCCAGGACCTCCCATCTCTAGGCCTGGCTCTCAATCCACTGAGCTATCCAGCTGCCCCTCCACAAAGACTTATTATAGAAGATGGGATTTTAGATGGGACTTGAAGGAAACCAAGAGAGAGGGATGAGGATGGAGAGCATTCGAAGCATGGTAGATAGCCAGCGAAAATGCCCAGAGCTGAGAGATGAGGTATCTTGTTCATTTAACAACTAGTAGGTCAATGAAGTATATGTGGTATGATGGGGAGCAAGAAGTATGAATAATTTATTAATTTTAAGCACATTCATCTTGTATTTGGGATCTGTCAGACAGCCTCATGTCTTGCAATGTCTGAAACTTCAATGGCAAATAAGGAGGAAAGGATGACTTCTGCTTTATTTGGCTCTCAGTATAATGGGAAATAGACCATTTTTGGTTTTTTTTTTTTGGTTGGCACTTATTTCTAAGACTGAGTTTAACCTGCCCCTTGAACCCCCCTCTTTAGGTATTGAGCTCAGAAACATGAAAAAACAACCCTTAGGTGTAGCAGCTGTTGGCCTGAGTTCTCTCAATCAATGAGGAAGAACTGACTACATACCTACTACCCATTAGGTACTATATTAGACTCCTGGAGGGGCAAAGACAAACATTAAATATCCCTCCCCTCAAGGTATTTACATTCTATGCCAGAAAGCAAAGTAGTATGGTCTAAGAACAAATACCTGCAAAAGCAATTAATGCACACTTGTCCCAACCAACGAGTATCGCCTCTAAAGTATCATGGCGCCAGTGAGTGGTCCCCTGGCTCTCTGTAGACCCCCCAGCTTTGCAGTCCTGAGCTGCTGTTAGGGAATGGCACGCCTGCTTCTAAGTCCAGCCTTTAGGCATAGCTCATCTTTTCTCTCTCTTTAAGAGGGAGAAATAGACCTCAATCCCCACTGGGAGCCTCGGAGTCCCTGAACGTGGCACAGAGGATTCCACGGGAGCCTGTGGCTGGGAAAGGGCGGGTGAGGATTCTGGTTCTAAGAACTAGGCCAAAGACTTAGTGGGAATAGATGCCTGGCCCCTGAATCAGCCTAATCTGCCCTCGACTAATGGAGGCAGGAAGGCTACCCAAGGCCACCCCATGTTGATTTCCTGAGCTGAAGTTGTAAATGTGGCCAATTAGTGGGGAAAGGAGCATGCCGACTGAGCCACGGGGAGAGGAGCATGTGGGCAGATGCTCCCCCACTGCCTCTCTTGAAATGATTTCTGAGGACTCTGCAGTAGGCCTTTGGTCTAAAGCTTCACACGGTCCTGTTCCTGTGTGATACTCCAATTACAGAATGAGTATGAACTCACCCTGGGTCGAGATGGCACTTTATAGAGGCTCTTTCATTGTATGTAATCATTCTCCAGATCTTTCCAAGGTTTTCAGAGCAGACAAACAAGGCCATGATGTTCTAAAAAATCAAGGAGAACTGCCCACCCACTGTCTGTCTTTCTGTCTCCTTCTCCCTCTCCCTCTCCCTCTCTCTCTCTCTCTCTCTCTCTCTCTCTCTCTCTCTCTCTCTCTCTCTCTCTCTCTCTCTCTCTCTCTCTCTCTCTCTCTCTCTCTCTCCCTCTCCCTCTCTTTCTCTCTCTCTCCCCCCTCTCCCTCTCCTCTCTCTTTCTCTCTCTCTCCCTCTCTCTCTCTCCTTCTCTTTCTTCTATCTCTCCCTCCTCTCTCTCTCTCTCTCTCTTTCTTTCTCTCTCTCTCTCTCTCCCCCCTCTCCCTCTCCTCTCTCTCTTTCTCTCTCTCCTTCTCTTTCTTCTATCTCTCCCTCCTCTCTCTGTCTCTCTCTCTCTCTCTTTGTCTTTCTGTCTGTCTGTCTCTCTATCTATTTATCTCTGTCTCTCTCCCCCCCCCCCCATCTCTATCTCTGAATCTCTGTTTCTGTTTTCTCTGTCTGACTCTGGCCCTCTCTCTCTCTTATTCCTTTCCCTCTCCCCTTCTCACTGTCTCTCTTTCGTAAATGACTTTGAATCTCTCGACATCTCTTAGCTCTCTTCTCTTTCTTCTCAGACCTCTGCCATTATCTCTATTTCTTCCCTCTGTCCCATTTGTCTGTTTGTCTCTTTCCATCCCACTCTTTCCCTGCCATCCCTGTTCCTCCAACCCTGCAGGCCCCACTCCCAGATGGCCCATTACCACTCTCAAGTTTGCCAGCTTCCAGGCCAGAGGCAGTTTACCCATCATGTGCCACTGGTTCATTTTGCAATTGTTTTCATTAAGTTTCCCTGCACAGGAACATATGAATTTTGTACATGAATAGTTTTTATCCTGGGTAACTTTATGTTACGCTTTCGCTTCCCATCTGCCACCCCATCTGTGCTACCTAACCACTACTTCTCCCATGCCAGAAGGAATGAGCCAAACTCAGGAGGTGGAGATGACGCGGTTGACAGAGCCTGGGGTGCCCAACTCCTTAAAGTTTGACCATCTTGAATGGAATGGAGAAGAGCGGGAGCCTGCTGGAGTAAAGATGACCAGGCTCAGCTCAGCATTCCTGACTCCTTCTTTGCCTGTCGTGGTTGGGGATCCTCGAGCAGGGAGGAGCGGGAAACAGTTTCCCCTATTTCTTTATCTAGAACATAGGCATTTTGTTTATCTATGGGCTTCAGAGTTGGGGAGACGGTTGTTGTTGTACTGAAATCTGCCTCGGTTTAACCATATAGTATGTTCAGCTCTGGGTGACACATTTCAGAAGGGTCACCGATAATTGGTGGAAGTAGAAAGGCAGGAGGTGACTCAGTAAAAGGTGACCAAAAGGCTGAGAAACAAAGCCTCCCACATGAGAGATTTGTTCAGCCAGGTTGCCTAGCACTTCTGCAGCTCTGCTACCTCAGCTCATCCTTGTGCGCCGCATGGATAGCGGCAGTATCTTGTAGGTGTCGTCCCCAAACAGAAGGTGCGCTGCCTGATGTTGTTTGTCTAAAATGATAAATTGCCCAAATGAAGGAAGACGGCGAACGGTGGGCCAGAAGAGAAACTATTCCATACAGGCACGAGTTGAAGGAACTAAGTAAGTTTAGGCTATAGAAAATTAGAGAGCGAGCACCCACGATGGCAGATTCAAGATCCCAACAATTCTTGACAGGCCAAAACATTCAGCCTAAACCAAGGAGCTAAAATTAAGTGGGGATAAATGTAGGGTTCTTCTAAGAAGGTTGAAAAGGTTTGCTTTATAAGTCGAATATGGAGAAAACATTGTTATCCTGGATATTTTATCTGAAAATGAATTGGGAGGTTAAGTGGACTCTGAGTTTGGTATGAATGACATGGCAGCCAGAAGAGCTAATACAACCAAGTGATGTTAGCCTCAGACCCTGGGCAAGTCACTTGGTCCCCATTGCTTTCTCTTCTGCTTTTTTACCCTTCTGCTCCATTACCAATCTTCTGCCTTGAAACCAATATATAGTATCAATTCTAAGATGGAAGATGAGAGAGAGGAAGGAAGGAAGGAAGGAAGGAAGGAAGGAAGGAAGGAAGGAAGGAAGGAAGGAAGGAAGGAAGGAAGGAAGGAAGGAAGGATAGGAAAGGAAGGATAGGAAAGGAAGGATAGGAAAGGAAGGATAGGAAAGGAAGGATAGGAAAGGAAGGAAGGAAGGACAGGAAAGGAAGGATGGAAGGAAGGAAGGGAGGGAGGGAGGGAGGGAGAGAGGGAGGGAGGAAAGAAAAATTCTAAATAAAAAGACAGCATTATGTAAAGTGGAGGGAGGCTGGAGGACCTGGGTTCAAATGTGCCCTCAGACCCTTCCTAAGCAAGTCACTTAGCACTCATTGCCTCTCCCTTATCATCCATCTGCCTCAGAATCAATACACAGAATTGATTCTAAGATAGAAGGCAAGGGTTCTTCAAAAAATAAATAAATAAATAAATGGAGTGGTGACCTCTGGGACTAAGATGATTTTTCTCAGTGTTGTGCCCGAGTCAGATCACATCTGAGCCCTGAATGTCTCATTTTAAGAAAATCCTTGAAAATTTGGAGAGTATAAAACGGAAGGCATTTAGAACTGTAAAGATCTTAAAATATGAGAATTCACTGAAGGACATGGGGCTGTTTAGCCTCAGTGTCCTCATCTCTAAAGTGGGAATAATAATAGTATTCATGTATAGGATTAAATGAGATCATGTAGAAAGCACTTCCTAAACCTTAAAGTGCTATGTAAATACTAGCTATCATCATCATCATCATCATCATCATCATCATCATCACAGTCATTATGGTTAGAGATATTTAAAAAGACACTTGGCTGTTTTTTGTTGTTGTTTTTTTTGCAGATTAGACTCAATGTCCTATTTTAAGACTTTATGCCCCTCAGCCAAATAAGGACCCTCTAGGTTAGCACATTATAGTTCTCTGGAAGATCTTTACTATATGTAGAATTGACCTTAACAGGAAACACTTAAAAATGCTTAAAACAAAAAAAGCAAGAACTATTTCAGAAACTTAGAGCTAAACAAGACCTTAAAGATGGTCTCCACTTTCCAGATAGGGAAACTGAGGCCCAGGGAGGTTTAATAACTTATCCCAGGTCACCCTGATAGAAAGGGGCAAAACTGAGCTTCATACTATAAGACCAATGCTCTTTCCACAAGTCCATACTGCCTTAGCAGTGACTTGTGAGGAACAGAACTATTACTAGGAGACTCCTGATGTAGCAACGTAACTCCACTTATGCAGACTGGCAACTTGATTTAAACTGAGAGTGTCAGAATACTGCCTCAACCATTGAAAGATTTAAATGGCTTGCACATGATTTCTCAACCATGACATGTCAGAGGCAGAACTCGAACCCACATTTTCCAATTTACCCTTCAAATAAAACACAAAATCTTCTGTTTGGCATTTAGGGTTCCATTCATTCTTCTTTTTTAAAACCCTTATTCTCTAACTCAGTAACAATTCTAAGAGAGAAGAGCAGCAAGGGATAGGCAGACAGGGTAAGTGACTTGCCCAGAATCACAAAGCTAGGCTGAGGTCAGATTCAAATGCAGGTCTTCCTGACTCAAGGACTGACTCTCTATTGTGCCACCTTATTGCCCTTCAGTATCCATCTTTAATCTTCCTCTAGCTTACCTTCCCAAGGCTATACCATATTGATCTCTTTCATGATCTCTTCATTCCAGTCAAACTAGAGGCTTCTTCACACATCACAGGTTCTCTTCCAGGTTCTGTGCCTCTCCAAGGGCTGTCCACACTCCCTTCTCTTCTATCTTAGAATTCCTAAATTATTTCCAATCTCAATTCAAGTGCCAATTATTGCACAAAACTATTCCTGACTTTTTCAGCTGTAAAATGGAGATTTGAACCCCAGACTTCAATCCCCAGAAGTCCTTGGTACTTCCCAGAATTCCCTATAATCTCACCTGAGTCCCCACCTGGGTGAGATCACAATTTGTATTTAAACTGGCTGTAACGCCTACTTTGGCCTCTCTCTTTTCCTCTACTCGGCAATTGCAACATGTAGTAAGTAAAATGTGAATGGGCTAATCAGCCCTAGGCACGTGTTTATTATGTTGTATCCTTGATTTCTAATAATCTTTAATAAACCTCATAAAATATAATACTTTTATTACTAGAGACTAAATTTAACTTATACAGTTTTGGCGACCACTTATACACAACTGGCTGCTAGTTGTAGTTCTTCAGTCTTCAATTACGTCCATCTCTTTCTCCCTGTGGATCATTCTGTCCAGGAGATTTTTTTTTTTTGGCAGAAATACCAGAATGGTTTACCATTCCCCTCTCTAGTGGATTAAGGCAAATAGAGGTTGTGACTTACCTTTGTTCACACAGCTCATAAGTGTCTGAAGTCACATCTGAATTCAGGTCTTCCTGACTCCACGCCCAGTGCTCTATCCACTGAATCACCTAGATTCCTCCTCCTAGGCAAACAGAGGTTTAGTGACTTGCCCAAAGGCAAACAGCTAGTAAGTGTTTGAAGTCCTGATTTGAACTCAGATCTTCCTTACTGCTGGTTCAGCACTCTACCCACTGAGTCATCTATCTTCCCTCCTCCCAAAATACCATACATTTACATTGTAAATAGATTGTGTATTTGTTTTTATGCATGCATATTGTTTTCCCCAAGAAAACATAAGTTCCTTGAAGGCAGAAACTGCTTTATTTTTGTCATCCTCTTTCTAGCACTGAGTGCATTGCCTGGCACATAATCCTGATTGACTTAGAGATTCTTGATTCCAAGGCAGAGCCTTTATCTACCCAGCCACACAATTTCTTAACACTTAGTAGTTGTCATAGTATAATAGAAAACTAGTTAGTTGGAACTCAGGAGATTCCAATCCTAATTCCAGTCCTACTTCTAGCCAGCAATATAATTGTAGACTAATTGCTTCCCTTCTCTTTTTATTCCATTTATTTAATTTTTCCATTCATTCATTTTTAAGTGAATATAACCAAAACCCCAAAACATATGCCCAAATAAACTAAATTGAAAAATCACATCCTTCCACCTGCATTTTTACTCCAATAGTTCTTTCTCTGGAGATGAATCATTGTGATAAGTCCCTCAGAATTGTCCTGGATCATTATATTGCTGAGAGTAGCCAAGTCAATCACAGTTGATCATTCCACAATATTGTAGTTACTGTGTACAAGGCTCTCCTGGTTCTGCTCATTTCATTCTGCATCAGTCCATGGAGGTCTTTCCAGTTCTTTAGGAAATCAAGCAGTTCATCATTCCTTATAGCACAATAGTATTCCATCACCATCATATATCACAATTTGTTCAGCCATTCCCTAATTGATGGACATCCATTTAATTTCCATTTCTTTGTCACCACAAAAAAAAAAATACCAGCTATAAATATTTTTGTACAAACAGATTTTTTTCCCCATTTTTTAAAATCTCTTTAGGATACAGACCCAGTAGTGGTATTACTGGATCAAAAGGTATACATTCTTTTATAGTCCTTTGGGCACAATTCCAAATTGCCATCAAGAAGGGTTGGATTCACAACTCCACCAGCAATGCATTAGTGTCCCAATTTTGTCATATCCCCTCCAACATTTATCACTTTCCCTTACTGTCATATTGGCCAATCTGATAGGTGTGAGATGGTACTTCAGAGTTGTTTAAATTTGCATTTCTCTAATCAAAAGGGATTTGGAACATTTTTTCATATGATTATGGATAATCCATTCCTTCCCTTTTTAAGGCCTCAATTTCCTCATCAGTTAAATAAAGGGCTTGGACTAGATGATCTGTAGCCCTTGCCACTTTTCTTTCTTGAAATTGATACTAAGACAGAAGGTAAAGGTTTAAAGAAAATATTGAATTCAAGGGGGCAGCTGGATAGCTCAATGGATTGAGAGCCAAGCCTAGAGATGGGAGGTCCTAGGTTCAAATCTGGCCTCAGCCACTTCCTGGCTGTGTGACCCTGGGCAAGTGACTTAACCCCCATTGCCTAGCCCTTATCACTCTTCTGCCTTGGAGCCAATACACAGTATTGACTCCAAGACAGAAGGTAAGGGTTAAAAAAATATATTGGATTCAAATCTGTCTTCAGACACTTCCTAGTTGTGTGACCCTAGATAAGTCACTTAACTTCAGTTGCCTAATCTTGCCACTCTTGTCTTAGAATTGATACTAAGAAGGTAAAGATTTTTTTTTTTTTGGATGGGTTCAAACCTGACCTCAGACACTCCCTTGCTGTGTGACCCTGGGCAAGTCATATAATCCCAATTGCCCAACCTTTACCACTTTTCTGTCTTAGCACCTATTAGATTTCGTATTGATTCTAAGACAGAAGGTAAGAGTTTAAAAAAGGAGAAGGACGAGGAGGAAGAGAAGAAGAAAAGCTCTATATTCAAGGTTGCCTGGGAGATCATATTTCAGAGTAAATCTTCCATTCTTCCTTCCACTCTTGACATAGAAATTTGTAAGAGTCATACTAGAATCGGTTCTCAAGAGATTGTCACGAAGGATAGGTGTTGGGCAAGAATCTAGAGAGCCCACAAGAAGCCCAATTCCCTGGAACCAGCGGGCACCCCTGCTCTGCGGACTGAGTCCTCAGCGGAGAATAAACATTTCTCCAGGCTCAGACCTTTGGCCCAGAGACCTCTATGCCCACCCAGAGTTAGACAGAAACAAGACCTTTTCAGATTCCGGAAAGATGGGCTCTCTCTGAAGCTGACAGCATAGCTCGTGTTGACTCCAGAGCCACTCCAGTGAGGACTCTTTCCCTCTCTGAACCTCCAAGCAGTAGCAGGAGTTCTTGGCAAGCCCCGTACTTAGCAATCTGTCCCCACTTGGGCAATTTATCATCCTAGACAGACAGTGTCAGGCAGCCAACCTTATGTTTGGGGACTGAGATCCCACACCTAACAAGATGCTGCTGCTGTCCACGTGGTAGGCTGAGCATCTGAGAGCAAAAGGAGGGGTGGCAGTGTGGGGAAAGTGGAAAATAATGTAAATAATGCTCACTTTGGCAGCACATATGTTAAAATAAGAATGATACAGCGAAGATTAGTGTGACCCCAAATTCATGAGAGCTAGGTGGTGCAGTGGACAGAGCAATGTCCTGGAGTTAAGAAAATCTGAGTTCAAATCCAGCCTCAGACACTTAATAACTGTGTGACCCTGAGCAAGTCTCTTAACCCTGCTTGCCTTAGTTTCCTCATCTGTAAAATGAACTGGGGCAGGAAATGGCAATCACTTTGTTATCTTTGCCAAGAAAACCTCAAATGGGGTCACAAAGAGTTGCACATGACTGAAATGATTGAAAATGAAAAATAAAATAATCTGGATAAGTTCTGGGTGAAGAACTAGAGTGGGAATTAGATTTTTCCACCTGCAAGCACATTAAGCAATTAGACAAGCCGTAGAGTGGTGGTACTTCCCAAATAGAGTAATCATATACCACCCAGGGATGCTTCGTAAAATTGTTCTAGAGTGCCAGGGTCCCCCACACTCAAATGCTAAGTGGAAACCGTCCCCTGGGAAAATAAAACTTTCCTTCCTATAAGAGCTTGGAACCCTCTTAAAAGTTCATAACCAGGAAACAGATAGGACTCAATTACTATTGAAGGTGAGCTAGCAGGGACAAGAGGACAGCTGAGGGGTAGAGTTGTTAAAGCCCCAGCTTTGCACTCAGGAGGACTCATCTTCTTAAGTTCAAATCTGGTCTCCGACACTTACTAGCTGTATGTCCCTGGACAAGTCACTTAAATATTTGCTTTGATCTGGAAAGAGAAACGGCCATCCATTCCAGTGCTTTTGCCAAGAAACCCTCAAATGGGGTCACAAAGAGTCAGACACAACTGAAACAACTGAACAACAAAAAGCAGAGAAAACAGCATGCAAAGTTTTGGAGATTAAAACACATAAATAAGGAGAATTTAGGACCATCAAGTTAGAACTGAAAGGATCTTTGAGGCCATTGAATCTAAACCCTTAATTTTACAGATGAAGAAAAAGAGGCTCCAGGAGATTCAGTAATTTCCCCAAGGTCACACAGCTAATGTCAGAAGTTGCATTTGAACCCAAGTCTTTCTGACTCCAAGCTCAGAGCTCTCTCCACCATCCCACCTCTGAAATAGTCATGCCGTGGTTTTCCTTGATTCCTCTCCTTGCACTTTTAGTGTTACAAGCTTTTTAAGACTAAAAGCATAGTAGGAAAAATATATGGGACAAGGAAGAGAGAGACCGAGACTCTGAGAGAAAATTCTTAACTGCAATTTTAGCGATAGTCTCAACATGTGGCTCCAAGCTAATCGCTCTGGGCCATAGGTAACTGAATCGTAAAACGACAGAGTTGGATTGGGAGACCTTTAGGATCCCTTCCATTCCATCTCCCAGTTCCAGGCATTTTCACTGGCTGTCTCTCCTGCCTGAAATGCTCTCCTTTCTTATATTCACCTTTTTGGTTTCCCTGGCTTCCTTCAATTCCAGCTGAAGTTCTTCCTTTAAAGCAATTATTTCCTGATCTACCTTAATCCTAATGCCTTTCTTCTAAGCCTGCCCCCAGTTTATCAGAGATATATGTGTGTGTATATATTTATATACATACATATATATATATATATATATATATATATATATATCTTGTTTGTACATAGTTGCTGGCATATCTTCTCCTTTATGAGACTATGACCTCCTTGAGAGCAGAAGTTTATTTTTTTCTTTTGTTTTGGTTTTTTTGTTTTTGCTTTTCTCTATATCCTCAACACTTAGGCGAATGCCTGGCACATAGTAGGTGCTATACTTTTTCCATCTTAGAATCAGTACTGAGTATTGGTTCCAAGGCAGAAGAGGGATAAGGCTGGGCAAAGGGAGTTAAGTGACTTGCCCAGGGTCACACAGCTGGGAAGTGTCTGAGGTCAGATTTGAACCTAGGACCATATTTGGGAGGTATTTGAGTCCAGATTTGAACTGCCCCCTATCCTTTTTTTAAGTTAATTAATTTGTTACATTAAAATTCCCAGGTATTTCCCTTTCTCCCCTCTCTTGTCCCCTCCTTAGAAAGGCATATGGTAGGTGCTATATGGTTAGTAATGTTCATTGACTGGTTGATGTAGTTCCATTCAGCCAATGGGTCCTCTGTAAAAGCATGCTGATAAACGTGGAGAGGAGAACTTACAAGCAATACTTTTCTAGTCAGCAAGTGGAAATAGATCTCTCACAAGGGAATCAGACTAATCAGGGACCTGGATGCTCTCTCTTCACTAGTGGTGAACATACAGTTGAATCATAGGCTCTCGAAAATGGAACAGACCCCAAAGGCCATATTGACTAGCATTCCTGCTCTGGGTGGGAATTCCCTCTCAGAAATTCCTGACAAGTGGTCATGAGGGACTCTCTGATTCCTTATTGGATTAACTCTAACAATATCAATTTGTTAGTGGTTAGCAAAGCTCTTCTGTATTTGCTCTTAAGGATGGGTAGTTTCTTTTCACCAATATGCCTTGAAAACCTCCCTGCTCCTCATTAGTGGGTATTTTTTATCACTGTGCCCCACAAATTAATCAACTAGTCATTCATTTAATCATCTGGTCATTCATTCTGCATCTACTAGTAATCTTCTGAAGATGCACCTCTCTAATGTTAGCTAGGCAAGCTTAGGAAGCCAGATTCACAGCCTTTCTCTAGGATTATATTTAAAGCTTTTCTAACTTGGTCAAAGGAACCCCCTGTGGTCCCACTGGCCTGTTGTTAGGAAAACATATCTTCCCGAGTTCAAATATGGCCTCAGACTGTTAACTATATGACCCTGGGCAAGTCACTTAACACTGTTTGCCTCAGTTTCCTCATTTGTCAAATGAGCAAAAGGAAATGGTAAACCACTCCAGTTTGTTTGTCAAGGAAACACCAGATAGAATCACCAAGAGTCAGATACCCCCGAAACAGCTGGACAACAAAAAAACTTGGTAAACCCATTAGGTAAAATTCAGAAATTATTGAAAATGCTGAAGAAAAACCACATACGTGTGAGGAATGTAGGAACAACTTTGATCAGACAGTCAGTTAGAATACACAGTCCACTGGCATAAGATTACCTCTGAAGGATGAAATATCCTTCAGAAAAAGAATTTAGTATAAATCTTTCTTACATGATAATATTATATTAACCCAAGATTTGGATGTCTTTGAATTTTATCTCCTGATCCTAAATAAGCATTTGGGAATTGAATCTGGCCTTGTGATTTCATTAATGTAGGGAAATCCCAGATGAAGGGGACATTCTCTACTGCTGCTTCCTGGCCCTTTGTCTATAACTTATTACTTTAGAGCGTGATCTATAGCACCTAGAAGCAAAGGGATTGGCCCAACGTTCTTCTGTCAGGACATGTCAGAAATGAGATTTCAGCCTCATTCTTTCTGCTTCTGAGTCTAGTTTCTACCAACTGCACCACAGTTGTCTTGCTCTTTTGGGGGAATAATAGAAAATTTCTTGCCCACAGGGCAATGCTCAAGTTTTCTCAAAGCTGCCTTACTCTTCTCTTGGCTAAATATCCCTAGTTTCCTTCGCTATTCATCTTGTGATAGAGCTTCCAGTTTTCAGGCCATTCTGGTCATTTTCATTCATACAGTTTACATTTCTTTTCACATGGCTCCCAAGGCAAGGAGGTAGCCCACTTTAGAGAGCGCCAGGCTTGCAGTCAGGGGAACCTGGGTTCAAATTTCACCTCAGACACTTCCTAGCAGTGAGACCCTGGACAAATCACTTAACCCTGATGGCTTAGCCCTTACTGTTCTCCTGTTTTAGAACTGATACGAAGATAGAAGATAAGGGTAAAAAAAAAAAACTAAAACTAAAACAAACTTGGCTCTCAAAACTGAAACCAATACTCCAGACACCCAACTGCCACTATCCTTCAGGTGCTCTCAAAGACTAGAATTGAATAGTGTTCAATGACTTTATGTCTATTTAGGCTAAAGTAACACTTTTGGACTTACATCCCAGCACCCTCAAGGCTTGTCATCAACAAATCATTGGAGGCAACTGAACCAAAATCTAATCCAAAGGGTGATTCATAGTTCAGTGTTCTGTGCAGCTCTGACTTCTGCTGATTAGAACATAAAGCTTCTATTAGTTTAAGTTCTCATTAGGCTTTTTGTTTTGTTGTGTTTTAGTCATCTCCTTTACAGTATTGGCTCCTACTGAGTTTGTGGTCAATAAAAATCACCAACTCATTTCCCATGAAATGTTGCCCAGGCAAGCTTCGTGCCTCCTAGAGTTGTGCAATTGATTTTTAAAATCTAAATGCAGAGCAATAGGTTTATTCCCATTAAATTTAATCTTGTTGATTTGGACCCCATCTTCTCTATCCAATGGAGAGACCATTTGGAATCTTGCTTCCATCAAACGTTGCATTCAGTAACCCTCCTGGTTTTGTGTCCTCTATGGATTTGATAAGCATGCTGTCGTCCATCAAGCCACTGATAAAAATATTGGTAAGGTTAAGGTCAAGAACCTCTTTCCATCTGCCTGTCCTGGCTAATTTGGGTCCTGGTGGCATTAAAAAAAATTTTTTTTTTTTTTTAAAGAGCTTTCATGTTGGTGAAAAGAAGAACCCAGTGTTAACAGTAAAATGCAAAGCTGTACCAAGGTACCTGGTAAGCTGTAAAATGCAGTTAATCAGAGTGCCATTTTTTTTGTTCAAATTATTTTAATTATTGGAATGCACAATTTTTAATATGCAAATAAAAAGTTTTAAAACCTGAAAAAAGAGCCTAGTGCCATGCCACATTAGAGAACCCACTTTATTTTTTTTAAACCCTTACCTTCCATCTTAGTGTCAATACCGTATTAGTTCCAAGACAGAAGCATGCTAAGGGCAAAGCATCGGGGGAATAAGTGACTTGGCCAGTCACACAGCTAGGAAGTATCTGAGGTCAGATTTGAACCCAGGACCTCCTGTCTCTGGTCCTGGCTCTCAATCCACTGAGACACCCAGCTACCCCCAAGAACCCACATTAGAATGATGCTGATCCTCATAAGATCATAGATCCAAAGGTGAAAGGGTCTCAGGAGGCATCTAATTTAACTTCCTATTTTACAGATAAAGGAAACTGAAGCTAACAAAGGTTAAATGACTTGCCCAAGTTCTCGTAGAGAGTGACAGTAACTTGAATTTGAACAACAGAACCACAAATTCATAGAATTTTAGAGCTAATGGAACTTGGCAGCCATCTAAGCTAATCAATATTCCCCAAAGTACTCCCAGGACAAACTACCGAACATACATGAAGACCTTGAAGGCATGGAATGTCTTTTGTTTTTATTTGTTTTTATATATTCAGCACACAGCACGGTGCCTGGCACATAATAGCTACTTAACAAATATTTGATTAATTGATCAATTGGCCTCTTTGCAGTATTATACTCTGTGACTAGGATTTTAATCTGAGCATAAGAAATTAGGGCAGCTGGGTGGTTCAGTGGATACTGTGTAAGAGTCAGAAAAACTCATCATCCTGAGTTAAAATCAAGCCTCACACACTTATGTAACTCTGAACAACTCATTTAACCCTGATTGTCTCAGTTTCTTTATCTGTAAAATGAACCAGAGAAGGAAATGGCAAATTTCTCGAATGTCTTTGCCAAGAAAACCCCAAATGGGGTCATGGAGAATCAGACAACATTGAAAAAAATTGCACAAAAATTTATGCTTTGGGGTCTTTAAAAACCTGTTGAAGTTTTCCTTCAGTGAACTGGAGCACCATATTAAAATTAGGAAACCATGAAAACAGAGACCATTTGGGGGTGAAAGGGAGTGCCAGATTTTCTCTCCTTTTTTTTTTCTTGGTGCTGTCATCTGGTATTTTAAAAAAAATAACCCTTATTTTCTGTCCGACTAGCAACTCTAAGACAGAGAAGCAAAGGCTAGGCAAACAGGGTAAGTGACTTGCCCAGGGTCTCACAATTAGGAAGTGTCTAGGATGTGAACCCAAATCCCCTCTATTCTTTGAGTGAATATCCAACATCCTGATTTTTTTGACTGAATTTCTTTATTGGTCTGCTCCTTTATATTATAAGGAATCCCCTTTTTCTAAGGGTGCAAAGGAATTAAATCTATATACGTATATTTATAGGCACATATGCACATAAAAACACCACATTTTTTCATGTGAGATGCTTCCTCACCATCCACATCAGAGACTTTTTTCCTTCTTCTTTAGACGTTCAGGAAATCCAATAATAACCCCCTTACTTGTTTGTTTTTTTGGAAGTTTATATATATTATCCTGTGTGATTCTCACAATAACTGAGAAAGGGAGTACAGCAAATGGGGCAAATATTCTCTCCCAATTATAAAAGAGGAAACCAAGGCACCAATTGAACACATGATTCCCCAAGGTCCTCTACAGTTAGTTAAAGGTGAATCTAGAATGGGGAATCTCCTAGTCTTCATTCAGTGTTGTTTCCTCTGTTCCACACCTCCTTGAAGCTCACCAGTGTTTGAGCCTGCGGTTTCCTAAGCTGGCACGGGCTCTGTGGGCCAACAGACATGCCACCCAGTAGCGGCAGGAGTCTGAAACGGCTGCTTTGTGCAAACTGTTGTTCGCAAGGGGGTATAGGAAGCACTCTAGTCATTATGCTGTTCACAGTTTTGTTTGCATCTGGTAGCAAAATAAACATTTCCCCAGTGCTGTTATTTTTCAGCACTGACAAGAGTGGATGCCTTGTGGAAATGGAAAGGGTGGCTCAGTTCTTGCAGAATGTTCTGTGGTCTGTAAACAGCGACATGCCTTTCGGAAAGGAGACTCCTGTAAGGCTTCTCAAATCTTAAATAGAGAGCAGTAAATAAGTTAATTAATTAAAATTAATTTATTAAATAGATGGGCCCCTAGTGATGCTGTTCAGTGCTTTATTCTGATTTGGGCTTTCGTTCATGAAATGTTTACAGAGGCTCTCCTGTATGCAATTATGAGAACAAAGTTGAAGAAAACCCTATCTTTGCCCTCAAAGAGTTTACCTTCTTGTACTAGGTGGTAAGGATTTAAAGACTACAAAATGGTCCTTACTTTCTTTTATATATATATATATATATATATATATATTTTTTTTTAGACCCTTACCTTCTTTCTTAGAATGGAGACTATGGTTTCCACGGAGGAAACCTGTGGGAAAGTGTGTATGTGTGTCAGATCGTTATCCCTATTCCACAAATAAGGAAACTGAGGTTCAGAAATATCAAGAGATTTAATGAAGGTCACATAAGTTAATAGATGCTGAAGCCAGGATGGCACCCATTACAGACACCAAAATTGAAAGGCTTTTCTTCTGTCTGATAAGCAGCTGTCACCCAGCAGCAAGGTGGCCCAGTGGCTAAAGCCCTAGATGGGGAATAAAGAGAACCTGAGTTCAAATCCAACCTCATACATATACCAGCTCCCTCCCTGAGTCTCTGCCAAGACACTTTTTTTTAATGTTTTGTGTATCAACATCTTGAGAGAATGGATACAAGTTATCAGTTGCTGGTTCATGTTTTAAGACTCTGCCAGTATGGGACTTCACCTTGGGCAAGTCACTTAACCTTTGCCTCAGTTTCCCCATCCGTTGTATCAAACTCAAATAGAAATAAATCCCTAGGGAGTACATGTTGGTTTAGGAAATGACAAATTGGTCATGTTTTTATTTTTATTATCTTGTTAAATATTTGCCAATCACATGTTCATCTAGTTTGGCTTGCACTCCTTTGAGGGTAGCTTTTGCCCTGGGGTCCACATTTTGACAGTTGAGCATGGCATGACTAGTTGGCTCCTGTTAAGATGAAGGGGAGATTTTAAAAGGAGCAGAAGTCATAGAAGGGGGAATATGGAAACAGAGAAGGGCTGCTTTAATGATGCTGGAGTAATTTATGGGCAGCTTGTACTTTTTTGGTGTCTGGGATGTTTTTTCTAATACAATTTGAGCAAGGTTTTGTTGGGTTTTTTAAACTTTTACCAGCTACCTCCTTGAGTCTTTGCCCAGGGTCAGCGATGTGGGGCCCTTCCAAAGTATTGGAATCGGAGCAAAATTATCCTAATTTACTGGATTGCACAGATACTGTTGAGCAGTACCCTTTCTATTCATGCAGTATATACCATCATTAAGTACTAAATTGTAGGCTTTTTTCGCTAGATGAGAATCTAGAGGAAATCAAGGGAATAATTTAGCAATTAAGAGGGACGAGTCTTAAAACAAAAGACTCAGAGCCCACATGTCAGTCTGGTCAGTGCCCTGTTCTAAGCAGAAGGTTCTTGGGTAAGATCCCAAAGGGCTGAAGTCCAAAAACAATTTAATTTTAGATACCTTTATTCTGAAGGGCACAGATGCTCATTTGGTTTAAAGAGAATGTAAAGCTCAGTAATTTAAATTTTGTTTCTGATTTAGGCATGTATAATGTGATCAGCTCTTCTCTTATGTTGAGTGGAATAGTCCTAAATGTACCACGGGGACTCATAATACCCTTGTTTCACACAAAAAAGTCTGGGCAGTCTTGGGAGCATCCAGAGTCCTTACCAGAAGCCCCTTCATGTAAAACCACTTATTCCATCCTATCCCATAAGCCCAGAGTACAATCCCACTTCTCTTAACTCTGATAATACACTTTTCCTGAACCATTTATTTGCAAGGAAGAGAGAGAGAAAGGGAGGGAGAGAGAGAGAGACAGAGACAGAAAGAGAGAGACAGAGAGACAGGGAGGGAGGGAGAGAAAGAGACAGAGAGAGAGAGAGAAAGGGGAGGGGGGAGATTCCTTATGCTCTTATGCTATTTGACGTGTTGCTAGGCAAGGTCAGAAGATCACACATACCAAAGAAATGCTCCTAGATCACTCCCTGTAGTGATCAAAGCAAATCCCGGTATTCCTCCTGGATCCTGATGGTTTGACCAATGCTCAATTATTCCCCTGGCCAACAAGCACAGTCTTTTATAACATTTCCTTCATTCAACTTCAGGGACCAGCCTGCTTCCCCCCTCCCACATTTCCCACACACAGTCACCATTCAAGCATTTCATCATATACTCATATATGAGGATCATTTTAAGAATCATCCAGCCAGTACTTCTATAATTTAAGAAATAATGAAAGGGAGGAGCGGCTGGGTGGCTAAATGCATAGAGAACCACACCTGGAGACAAAGAGGTCCTGGGTTCAAATGTGGCCTCAGACACCTCCTAGTATCTACTTAACTTTGGAACAAATATTTAGTATCAATTCTAAGATAGAAAGTGAGTTTAAAAGAAAAAGAATTGATGAAAGAGATCCTCAGAAGACTTATATGAACAAAATTAGAAGGAAGGGAATAGAACCAGAGGAACATTTTCTACAATAACATTTTTATAAAGACAAAAACTTTGAAAGACTTGGGAACTCTAACCAAAACAATGGCCAACTGCAATTCCAGAAGGTTCATGTTGAAATATACCATATACCTCCTAACAGAGAAGTGTTAGACTCAAAATATGGATAGAAGCTTTTTTGTATTTTTTTTTGACATGGCCAATGGGGGAATTTGTTTTACTTGATTGCACATATTTGTTAACAGGGCTTCATTTTTCTTTTTCAAATGGGAGTTAGAGAGAGAGGTGGATTTTCACTAATTTTTAAAAATTAATTGAAATAAATTCATCCGCCTCCTGTACTATAAAGTGATTCTCAGTCTTCTTTTTTTTTTTAATCTCTTGATTTACCCCTAACCAATGCCCAGAGGCTCCCAACAGAATCCAAAAATCCACAATTTTGTGATAGAAATTTTTATTTTGCTTCAGACTTTAATTCTGGACTTTCAATCTAGTTTTGTTTTTGTTTTTAAGAAAAGCAAAAAAGTACTTGATAAAGAAGTGTTGGGTTGTTTTTCTAGTAAGAGAGATGGGTTCTAGGTAGTTATCTCTTACCTCTGCCTGTGGAATTAGGAGAGAGGTGTGTGGAGTTTGTCTTTTGTTTTTCCTGTGTGAAGAAAGAAAGAGGGGGGAGAGAGAGGAAAGAGAACTTGAGGTATGGCCAACAGGATGGGCAGGTTTAGCCAACTGCTCTTTCCCTGGCTTGAAAGATGGAGGATGGTTCCCATGATGAACCAATTCAAGCTGCCTCTTCCACAACTCTCAGCTTAACCTGCCCCTTTCTTGGTGTGTCTTCTGGTTATGAATCCTTGCTTCCATCATGGTCCAAGTGTCTGTGGCAGCCTGCCCCATTTTTACTTCCTCAAACCCATTTCCTGTCTGAGCTTGTACTGATTTGTGTTTAGCTGTCCCGATTCAGTGACAGAGCTCTGCCTCATTCTACCAGTAAAACTTCTATCATTGAATACAACATAAATTAATTGACTTTAATCTGTGCTATATGAATCAAACTGTCAAAAGCCTACTTTATAGAAAAAAAATCATGAAATTCACATGGAAGAACAAAAGGTCAAAAGTCTCAAATGAAATAATGAAAGAATGGCAAAGAAGGAAACCTAGAAATGCCAGATCTTAAACTAAACTACAAAGCAGGAGTCATTAAAACAGCTTGAAGCTGGTTATGAAGAAAACTTCTGTCAATGCCCTCAAGACCATTTGCTTCCCTGAGAAAGTCTTTTGGAATCTTAGAATTTAATTGCAACCCTGAAGGGTACTATCTACCCTTTTCTTATTACTCCTGGGTTCTCCCCTTGGTCCAGGCTAATATAATAATAATAATAGTAATAACAAAAACAATAAATAACATTTATAGGGCTTGCTTTAAAGCTTTCAAAGTACATTAAAATTATTATCTTATTTGACCCTCACAACAGCCCTAGGAGGTAGATAAAATTCCCATTTTACAGTTGAGGAAACCAAGGCAGACATGTTAGTGACACATCTAGGATCACATAGCTGCTATTAGGTTTCTGAGGCTGGATTTGAACTCATCATATATATATATATATATGTATATATATATATATATATATTTCATAGAATTTTAAAATCATTTTTTCAAAACCTCTTTTTGTTTCTGAGTTCATTTTATCCTTTCCTGTCACTTCTGGTATCCATTTGGCTTTCGAAGCCTTTCACAACCAGGCTCCAACTTATCATTCCAGTGTTATTTTATATCAGACATTCTGAGGTCCAGTTAAACTGACCTTCTTTATGTTCCTCAAAAAGGAGACTCCAACTCCCATCTCTTAGCCTTTGCTCAGACTGTCTCTAGGCCTGGGTTGCACTCCATTTCACTTTATCTCTTAGAATTCCTAATTTTCTTGAAAGCTAAACTCAAGCACTCCCCCCCTTTTTTTTCTTTAAACCCTTGATTTCCATCCTAGTAACAATTCTAGGACAGAAGGGCAAGGGCTAAGCAAAAAGGGTCTAAGTCACTTACCAGTGTCTGATGCCAGTTTTGAACCAAGGTCTTCCCAACCACGAGCCTGACACTATCCACTGTGCCACCTAGCTAACCCTTTCCTGATTTCCCCCAGCTATTAGGGCTTCACTCCATCCTACCCCCCAAATCTAAGTACTTATAAATATATATGTTATTTCCCATAGTAGAATTTAGAGGCAGAAACTATATTATCTCTTTTTTTATCAACATTTCGTAACAGTGTCTGTTACATCATTGTTCAATCACATTTTGTTGTCTTGGCGAAGATACTGGACTGGTTTGCCATTTCCTTCTCCAGCTCATTTTACAGATGAGGAAACTGAGGCAGAGTTAAGTGATACAGATCAGGGTCACATAGCTAGTGCTTGAGGTCAGCTTTGAATATAAAATGAATCTTCCTGACACAAGGCCAAGTGTTCTACCATAATAGATGGCACATAGAAGATGCCTATTAAATACTTCTTGTTTGATTGGTTAATCTTATTTCACTATGGGAAAACTGGGTAATAATGAGATTGAATGAGTTGCCTAAGGCCACACCTGGAGAAGGAAATGTCAAACTACCCCATTATCTTTGCCAAGAAGACCCCAAATGGGCTCAGGTAGAGTTGGACAGGACTGAAAACTGACTAACAACAAAAAACCTTGCCAGTGGGCAGACTGACTAGACTAGAACCCATATCTCTAGCCCTCTGCCTATCCCACTAGACCAGGGGTTTATTAATCCTTTTGTTTTAATCACCCTTGGCTATTATGGACCCCTCTTTAAAAAAATGTTTGGAAGTGCATAGAGTAAAACATGCAGAATTACAGCAGAAACAATTTTACTGAAACACAGTGATAAAAATAAAAATAAAAAAAAAAAACAAATCGGGGCCCCCAGGTTAAAAATGCCTGCACTAGATTACCCTGTTTCCCTACCTGCTTCTTCCTTTAGCCTTTTATCCTGTCTGCACAGTCATGAAAATATGGGGCAGGTAGAGATGAGAAAGGCAAGGCAGAGATCAATGGGCTGAATGACTAAACGCATCTATGTCCAAGAAACTAGAGAGTTAAAAGGCATTGGGCATTGGGCATTGGGCATTGGGCCCCATAGTACTGCCCACTGTAGAGAAGCAAAGATTCCCACACACAACGGAGAGGTTTGGGGATTCAGATTTTGCATTGGCACAGAAGAAAAAAGGTGATCAAGGTCCAACATAGAGCCGCCTGCCATGTCTACCCTGTGTTCCTACAGAGAGAGACTTCTCTGTGGGTTTAATTGTGTTCATCAGTCAACATTACTTGGCAAACCAGGCTGGAGGCACAAACATTGCTCCCCCTTTCTCCACATAATTACACTCTTTGGCACGTTAGACTCTGGTTGAAGGCCAAATAATTTTTGATTACAGAGTCAATCTTTGTTTAAAAGTTTGCAACCCTGGGGAAGTTTCCAACAAGTAAGTTTTAAACAAAGCATTCTCCGGACACCTCTGGCTAAATAGTCCCATTAATACAAATTGCTCTGCTGTGATATAGTGTAACTTGAAATGATTAGGGCAATATCTAAGAATGGTGGTTCATTGAGAATGATGGCACGCTCTGAAGAAGAGTCTCTTGCTCCATGAATTCTGCTGGAAGAGTTATTTGTGTCGCTGAAATGGACAGCGTCTCCCACACCATTCTTCAAAGGATCATGACTATAGCGTTGGCAGGGACCTTGGATGGCATGGAGTCCCACCCCCTTATTTTGCAGCCAAGGAAACTGACACTCGGAAAGATTAAATAGCAAGTAAATGTTTGAGGCAGGACTTGAAACCAGGGTTTCCTGATTCCAACACTGGTATCCTATTTACTATACCAGACTAGGTTTGTTGTTGTTGTTCAATAATTTCATTTGTGACTCCATTTGGGTTCTTTTTTTTGTTTTTTGTCTCCCAAGTTTTAGAAATTTTAATTTAATTAATTGATTTAGAATATGTTTCCATGGTTCCATGACTCATGTTCTTTCCCTCCCCTCTTTCCCCCCTCCCCATAGCCAACACGCAATTCCAGTGGGTTTTACATGTATCATTGATCAAGACCTATTTCCATATTATTGATATTTGCACCAGGGTGATCATTTCGAGTCTACATCCCCAATCATATCCCCATCAACCATTTGGGGTTTTCTTGACAAAGATACTTGAACAGTTTGCCCTTTCCTTCTCCAAATTATTTGATAGAAGAGGAAACTAAAGCAAACAGAGTTACGTGTCTTGCCCAGCATCACATAACCAGTGAGTGTCTGAGGTCAAATTTGAACTCAGATCTTCCTGACTCTAGGCCCAGCTCTCTATCTATCTACCATACCACTTAGTTGCCCTGTGCCTAGTTTTGAGCCTCC
This sequence comes from Monodelphis domestica, assembly GCF_027887165.1. Lineage (NCBI taxonomy): Eukaryota > Metazoa > Chordata > Mammalia > Didelphimorphia > Didelphidae > Monodelphis > Monodelphis domestica. The sequence goes on along the minus strand of NC_077233.1, from coordinate 234,303,842 downwards.
TTCAACTGTGAGAGCTCTCAGAAATGTCAGAAATGATTCAGAGATGCAGGAACTATACTTAAAATGAAGATCCGTAGCATATATATATATATATATAAAATGACAATAGTAATAGCAAACATTCATATAATCCTTTAAAATTTTTCTAAGTGATTTTTATATATATGATCTCATTTGATGTTGACTACTACCTTGTTAGGTAATTTATTATCTCCATTTTACAGATGAAGAAAACTGAGGCTAGGAGAGTTCAAGTGACTTGTCTAGAGTCTCAATAGACATATGCAAACAGCACCCCTACAATTTATTCCCCTTCTTCTTTCTCCCCTTCTCTTTGGCATTGATGTATTTATTTTAACCACATCTGGCTTAGATGGAAATATTTGGGAAAGGAGTACGATGTGCTTCTCAGGATAGTTCTGTTTCTCACTTTATTTCTCCATTTCTCTTTCCTTCATCCCACTCTTCCCTTCTCTACCTTACTTTACCCCTATCTCAAAGATGAATTGGTCATTCAGGACAAAACCTTTTAATAGCACAGAGGGGACCTTTAATGTTGCTAAGGACTCAGCAGTGATTTATATTTCACTAAATTATCCTCAGAGCTTTCCCCACCTTTTTTTGTTTTCCTTTCCTTTGAAGATTGTGGGTACCTTTTCACCTAATTGCCTGTGGTAATGAGGAAGGCAGAGTCCTTTGTATAAAAATCTGTGATGAAAGAGATGGATGAATCAAATGGAAAAGAAACTGGTTGCCTTTAATCTATAAATGTATTCATTTAAAGTTAATTCCTTCATTGGCAATAGTTGGGACTGGGTGTTAGGAGAGGGAACCACTTAAATCTACCCACCATAGGAATATAATTGAAAGAGCTTAAGTAAAAGATTTTCACTAAGAAATAGATGGGGTCCCTAGGATCATCACATGATATCAACTTGTATAACTCAAATTCAAGGTCCTCAGGTCCCCAAAACTTTTATGGACAAAAACCCTTTAAATGGTAGTGATGGGCACAGAGACTGCTTTTCTCTCTATTGTGAATTGGCTAATCAGCCATTATTGTCCACTGTGGATGCAGCAGCGTAACTTGGAGCCATTGTCGCCTTCATAAATATTCAGAGGTTGACAAACATGTTTTTATTCTGCACCAAATCCCTTTGTTGTGATAAACCTAAACCATCTATCATAACTGATTCTGAATAATTAAATAGCCTTGGGTTTTTCATAATTGGCTAGACAAAAAAGTTTCATCATTCCCTGTTCAGCCAAAAATGTTGATGGCCTCAGAAAATTTTACTCATTTATTTACTCTCTTTTGAGCCCTGTATTCTAGCATGGATATAGCTCAAGCCCATTCATTGGTATCAAAAGCTCCCCTTTCTTACAGGATTCCATGTAAATTTTGGCACTTGTCAAATTCATTACTTTGACTAGGTCTTAGGTGTGTCTTTATCACTCCTAAACAGATTTTCCAATGGGATATCAGAGCTGGGGCTATTTTTCTGTTGTTGTTTTGTTTTTATTTAATGTACATTCCCCAGTAAGCCTCTAAAAACTCAAATCCCTGGGCAAATATACTAATTACTGCAAGCATCCCTAGAAACCATCTGGTCCACAGCCATCATTTAACAGAAGAAGAAATTGAGAGCCTAGTCTAGTGAGTTGATACCCAACCAAGCACAGTAAGTAAGAAGCAGTGATGGGATTTGAACCCTCATCCTTCTGATTCTAAATTTAGCATACTGTCTCTGACGGCAACCTCTCCTGCTTCCTGATGAATCCACCCTTTGGAAATCAGCTCTTGGGGTACTGGCCTACAAGGATTCTGACACCTTTGAACCTCGGCAGACACTTTAGACACAAAAGCTGACCCAGCCAGGGAAAAGGAGCAGGATAAAAGTCTAATAAACTATATAAAGATAGCAATAATGAGCTTTTAGCAAAATCCAAATTTAATTCATCCATTACTACCACCATTCCCTTCCAACAACCTTGCCTATCATAAGGTGAAGAAGGGCATACCACAGATGCTTCTGGAGAAAGTTAATAGGATGCCTTTTTAGGAGGTTTGAAGACTGTTTTCTTTGGAGGCTCCTCAAGTCCAGACCTTTCATGCTCCAGACTATCTGTAGGCTTGGGATGGGGCCACACAAGTTGGGTCAGGAGAAGATATGGGCATTCGTTCAGAATCTACTGAGTTAGGAGCAACTAGGAAACTCAGTAGCTAGAGCACCAGGCCTGGAGTCAGGAGGACCAGGGTTCCTAGCTGGGTAACCCTGGCCAAATCACCTGACCCTAGACCGTGCCATTCTTCTGTCCCAGAAATGATTCTCAGGCAGAAGGTAAGGGTTTGGGAGGTTGGGGGGAAATCTACATGAACAAAGTTTGGCTGTAGAAGATGGAACAGGGAGAAAGGATGTGCCCTTGTAAAAGAGGAGACCTTGTGGAGCAGTGGAAAGAATGCTGGACTGGGAGTTCTTCCACCAGTATCCATTTGTTGCCTTTAGAAGACAGGTTCAAGCTCTGTGATTTTGTTGGTATAGAGAATTCCCAGATGACAAAAGCATTTACCATTGGAAGTCAGCACATGGAATTTGTACTTAGAGAAATGCCTAGAACACTTAGAGGTTTAATGACATAAACAGCCACTATATAGCAAAGGCCTCTTCTTCTTCACATCAAGTCTTCCTGACTTCAAGGCCAGCTCTATTCATTAGGCCATACTACCTCTCTCTAGTCAGTTTTCTGCCTGATCCAATATGGCGCCTAGAAGGCAGGCACTCTCACTATCCACATTTACCTTTATGATCTTGGGCAAATCATTTGACTTCACACTTCCTACCTAGCTATGTGACCCTGGTCAAGTCACTTAACCCTATTTGCGTGTCCCCTGCCATTCTGCCTTAGAATGGATACTAAGAGAAAATAACAGGTTTGTTTTTTTGTTTTTGTTTTTTAAAAAGGAATTGAAGAAATGATTTTGGCTTCTAGGGGCAGAGCCAAAATGGCAGAGTAAACCAGAATAGCTGAGTCATCACAAAAAAAAAAATGATCTCCAGGGTTCTCTGTACCTTTGAATACTGTCCTGTGACTCACAGATTGGAATATTGTTGGTTAGTGAGCCTGGGGGGCCAGAACTGTCTAAGTTTTTTTTTATTAAGTGTTAAGCCACAAGATGCCCAGTATCTTCAGAGTGGGAGGTCCAACAACCCTTCTACAAAGTAGGCAAACACCTACCTGACTTCTTTCTATCACAAACACATTCTTCATCCTGCTGGCTTCAATTCTGATACCAATAAATGACAATTTGGGAGACACTAAATTTGGACCAGTAGGTGCACTGATACCATAATAGATTGACATATGAATGACAGAGTCTAAATGAGCATAGAGTCTGGGAAAAAGAGGCTAGAAAGAACATAAGGAGAGGAAATAATGGCCTCATTGGCTTAACACTTCTTGAGAGGAAAAGTTGATGTCTGGGTAAAAATATACAGATTTTATATCTGTGTGTGTTTACAACCATGTATATGCATACACATTCACAAGCATAAATTACGTGTACATGTATATTACATGCATGCATGTTCTAGATTTCTATATAATCATGTGTACTTGTATATAATAAGTATTTTTATGTATATATGATCGTTGTTTGTATGTTTATGTATGTATATGCACATATGACCAGACCTGTGATTTCTTAGGTATAGGGAACTCCTGTTGAAGGGAACTCTACCAATACAAACCAGTACCTTTTCTACAATGTAGAGTTGTAGAGTCTTGTCATATGTATTAAAGACAGGACTTAAACCCATGACTTCCTGATCGTGAAGCCAACTGTCTACCTCCTTTCTCTCTGTCTCTCTCTGTCTCTCTCTCTCACACACACACACACACACATAGTAGGTGCCATTACTATCCCCATTTTACAGATAAAGAAACTGAAGTTTGTCAAAGGTAGGGGCTTTGCTCAAGGTCACACAGCTAGTAGTACTTGTTTGAGGCAAGATTTGAATCCACATCTTCCTGACTCTAGACCTTCCACTCTCTATTCTGGGCCACATTTCTAGGAAGCCCTGTGTGGCTCCCTACAAAAGAAAGAGAAATTCTGGCATGAATTTTCTCTCCATGGAGGGCAAGCCTGATAAGGAACATTCCAAAACCAGAATTCAAAACTGATGAGGAAGAGAACTATGTAGTCTCATTACACCTGCCAAAGGGCTGGGGAAGATCAGAACAGACATGACTCCTCCCCAAAGAGACTCCCATTTGGATATGTTTATCAGGGGGTCCTTCCTTTCCTGGCCCATGGAAAATTGGCAAAGCAACAATGCTGAGTGTGAGCCCAGCAGCATACCATGATTACATTCCCAAATGATATCATTGACAAGGGAAATGTACAGGCTCCATCTTGCCTGGCTAATGTTGGCAGTCCCAGCTGAGAGCAGGTAGATAGGGTTTGTTCATATTGCCAAACAGGTCTCTATAATTCTATCCATCTCATTCAGTCTCAGAGAATTAAAAAAAAATGTTAGCTGGGGGGAAAAAAAACAACCCAGAGATTATAAAATGCGGGACTCGGATGAGAGAGACAAAAAGAAAACTGAGATGTGGAGAGGTTAATTGACTTGGCTGAGGTCACAGAATAAGGTTGTCCGAGAGCCTGGACTAGAACCTGAGTCTCTCCAGACTGTGGGTCTGACGCTTTCCCCCCACATTGTATTATGTCCATTAATTGCTTCATTACCTCCGAATAATTGTCATTTCATTAGTGTGACTGCTCCATCTACAGATGCAGATTATACATTAGAAGCCAACCTTAATGAGTAGCCTAGCCATGGCCTTAAAAATCATTACCTGCTGCCAACCTTCTGATGGTAAGACTCTTTTACACTTTACTGGGCTGGTCATCAGATAGCAGACAGACTCTTCAGACCTGCCAAATCTAGTCTCAGACCTGCCAAAGTTGGTGCTTTACTGGCAGGAAGCCTTTGAAAACCCAGGATCATCTGCCCACTACAGTGAGACATCAGACGAGGACTTGGATGGGGAATGGTTGTCTATTCCCTCACCAAAACAAAAGCTTGTGAACCTCCCTGCACTCTCTGCTACAAAATTTTGAAGTAAATTTGCTCCATTTGCCTCTTTGTATCTTGATCTGCCCTAATTCCTCTTCCACCCAGTAGCCTTTCATGTACTTGAAGACAGCTGTCAGGTCTTCCATGATTTCTTCCCAGGTTCACCATCCCCATTTCCCTTAACCCATCCTCACACCCTTCTGTTAGGCTTTCACAACCCTTTAGAGCTGTCATGGAAAAATAATAATAATAGGGGCATCTAGGTAGCTCAGATGAGAGCCAGACCTAGAAATGGGAGGTCCTGGGTTCAAAAGTGACTTCAAACACTTCTTTGCCTAGTCCTTACCACTTTTCTGACTTGGAACCAATATTTGGTAGCACTTCTAAGACAGAAGTTAAGGATTTTAAAAAGAAAAGAAAAATAATTAATAACTAAGGAACAAATTGATTATATTGGCCAGGCAATGAAAAAGGCAGTGGTCAATGGACTCCCTAATTAGTCCAAAGTCTAATAATTATACCCCCCGATCAAATATGTCCAAAAGATCAATTAATTGTAACAAAAACAATTAACTAAGATTCCACTTAGGATATAAACTTAGGCAAACTAATTTCTAATTGGAGGAAAGATTTTCTAAGTTCGGAAGGGAAGAGGGTAGACCAGCCTAATTCGGAAGGGGACATGTAAATTTCTAGGTCCTCTTTTCAAAGATGCTGATTAATTATAACCACCTACACATATGGAACAATAGATGATTTATATAATACATTCTCCCAAGGGAAAACAACAGGACTATTCATGTGGCAGCACAAGATGGAGTCTGTGCTCTTAAATTAGAATCTGATTGGTCCTTCTGATTCTCATGTTAAAGGAACAGCCTTGTTTACATGATCTTTATTGTCTCTTAACAGAGCAAAGCTCCTCCTTCCCTTTCCAGACTTATTAAGTCCTATTTCATGCACACTGTGGTTCAACCAAATTGACCTTTAGCTGTTTTGTGGCTATAAAATTGCATCTCCAGTCTCCAGGTCTTTGCCCAGAGCACATTCCCTCTTCACTGTGACCTTTTAGAATGCCAAGGGATTCTAAGACCAAATATCCTATACAAGTCTTTCCTGTCCCATTCCTCCTCATCCCATCTTCTAGTGGCTAAATTAACTGGTAGTTACTTTTTTCTTCTGTTATAAAATTAACTAGAATTTATTTTGTGTATTTATTTTGTGTACATAAAATTGACTCTTATTTATTTCATATGTAATTTATATATACTTAGGAATGTGCTGGTTGTTTCCTCTGAAGGAAGATAGGTGCCTTCAGGGTAGGAACTGTTTCATTTCTGTTTCTGTATGATAGGCACGCAGTATTAGCAAGAGCCTGGTTCATGGCAGGCCCTTCACAAATCCTTGTTGGTTAAATGATTGATTGGTTTATCAATCTAAACTCCTAAGATGTTTGTGCTCACTGGTTTCATAGTCATATTTTTTGCAAACATCATCCTACTTCTTTCTAGAATAACCTTTTTTCTTTCAAAATGGCACCTTTTCAGGGAGGCAGTATATTTTTATAGTAAGACCATTCAACCATTAGTCTAGAGTCCTGAATTCTATTCCAGTCTATGCTATTAATAAACACATAATTTTAACCAGTCACTTCAGCTCTACTTTTCCTCATCAATTTCCTCATATGTAAGTAGAGAAGTATAAAAATGCTAGATTTAGAGTCAGAGGATCTGAATTTGAATTCTGGTTCACTTCTTAGCTATGTGGCCATGGGTAAATTCTTCCAGTTCTCTGCACCTATAATGTCTTGACTGTAAGACTGTCAAGTCTCTTTAATCTCTAAACCTATATTCCTGTGATTAGTGATTATATTGATTTCTTAGGTCCTTTCTAGTGGTACATATTTATGGAAGTAAGTATGTAAGTATTTATGACTTAAGTCAAAGAAAATTTCATGAAGAAGAGAGGGCACATAGGTTTGAAACATAAGTATACATTCCAATCTTTATTATTCATTTTCACCATGTCTGACTTTTCATGACCTTATTTGGGGTTTTGTTGGCAAAGATATTGGAGAGGTTTGCCATTAATTCTCCAGAGTATTTGAAAAATGAGGAAACTGAGGCAAACAGGGTTAAATGATTTGCCCACTGTCGTGCAGATAGTAAATTTCTGAGGCTGGATTTGAATTCAGGAAGATGAGTCTTTCTGACTCCACTGTGTCAACTAGCCACCTTGCATTCCAATCTACGGACACATAACAGACAAAACATTAAGACTAAGAAGGCAGTATGATATAATGGATCAAGTGTTTAAATTCTGGATTGCTTACAACTTATGTGTCCTTTTAAAACCCTATGGACCTCTCTAGATTTCTATTTTCTCATCTTCAAAATGGGATCATTAAATGAAATTGTATCTGAGATACTAGAATATAATGAGATAAGAAAGAGCATGATATATCTCAGGGAACACTAAGATAGAATACAAGTTCCTTGAGGATAGGAACAGTTTCATTTTTGCCTTTGTGTCTGTAATACCTAGAACAGTATCACACCTGTACTAGAAGTTTAATTAATAACTGATTGGACCAGAAAATGCATATTAAGTTATAAAAGAAGATAAAATTGGTTGGTAAGGTAAAAACAGATCAGGAAGAGAGTTGAAAGTTGGGCAGAAGAATTTGGAATTTATACATTTTTTAGAAGGGTGCCACATACATGATTAAAGGAAAAATGATGCTGGCATTGCTAGGCATGATAAGATGGAAAGAAGATAGCCTGGGGGTTAGGTAGACTAGATTAGAATGGAAGGGAATTATAATAGAACAGGAGTGAAATGATTGGTCATGATGCTGGCAATGGAGAGTAAAGGAAGAGTCCAAGAAACATTTCTAAGAAAGATGTGATGAAATGCAGTGGCTGGTCCTCTCTCAGGAATGAAGGGACAGGAAGAGTCAAAACTGACTCCAGAATTTATGACACAAAAGAATGGGAAATGGTGGTCCTGCTGTTAGAAATGACCTATTTCTGTTTCTCATTCTTTTTGTACTCCTCTCCATTCTTCTCCCCCTCCCTCTACTGACCCTAAGTTCTTCTAGATCTCAGTGGTTCTAAGGGACATGTTTTTGGAAAACAGTATACCAGACAACATTTCATTGTTGATTAAACATGGCTCTTTTGTGAAAATGGAAACACATTAGGGTTGTAACAGCTGACTGACACAGGTGTTTCTTTGTCACAGACACCACAAATAGTTTATCGATTAGAAACTCTTGTTCCAGGGTTCTTTTGTTGGGCCATCCATATAATAATAGCCTCCTAATGATAGGCTATAAGCCTCCATGTTTAGCATCATGGCCTTGCACAGGGGGCATTTTCATTCATCTGGTTTTAATGAAGAAATGAAAGCCCAGATTTAAAGACTACCCTTGGCTTTAGCCACTGGGGAACATCTAGTGAGTAACATTCAGAGTCACCATTGTTTACCTTCCAAATAAAATGGCCCCCATTGGAACATATTGATATTCAGCCATCAGCACAGAAATAGCAAGTCTTAGACAAAACATAGCAGCGAGGTGTGAATATCCAGCTAGTTACTCTGCTAGCAAGTAGTAATTCCAAAATGTATAATATATTGAGCTATTTGGGGTGGGAAAGAGAAAAGGAGGAATTCTGAAATCGGACTGTTGAAAGGGGGAAAAAAGGAACTATATTATTTTCTGCGTAGTGGATATGTAAATTCCAGCTCTGGTAATTACATTCTGCCAGTCTAAATTTCCCCTGCTGCTTCAATGACAATCTTTTTCATATCACGTTCGACATTCTCTTGGCATATAGCCTTCTCAAAGCACAGTGGCCAGCCCACCTGGAGGATGGACAGCCCATGAGCCTGGAAATAAAAGTGAAACCTGTCTCACCCATATTCATGTGATACCAGGAGATAATAATAATAGCTAACATTTATATGATGCTTCCTATTTGCCACGCAGTGTTCTATACACTTTAATGATTATCTCATTTGAATCTCCCCCAAACTCTTAGGAGATAAACATTACTATTATCCTCAGTTCCACAAATAAGGAAACTGAGGCAAACAGCATTTCAGTGGATTGCCCAAGGTCACGCAGCTATCATGCGTCTGGTCTGAAATACCATTGAATTACCCACAGAACAGCTGCTGCTGTTATAGTCTTTTTCCCCCTTCATTCCAAAGTGGTAACAGAATAGAAGATATTTTAATGAGTGTGCTCAGTTCTATAACTAAAAGAGTCTCTGGGCTTATTAACTGATAGAGGGCCAGGAATTTTTTTTATTTTAATATTTCCATTGGCCAGAAGCATTTGAAGACTTTTTAAGGGATAGAAAAGGAAAGTGTTCCAAAAAGGAAAAAAAAAGCTTCTATTTTAAAAGAACAATGAGGCATGGAGGGTTTTTATAAACCCCAAAGTTGGCTAAACCAATATCTCTAATTAGATGAAGGAACCCTCCGCAGAGACTTCAGAGCTGTGTCTGGGCACACGGCAAGCTTCCGAAGCATTTCCATTTCAGATCCGGCGGGCAGTGTGTTGGCGGGCATCCAGCATGGGGAGATAGTCTTAATCACATTTGTTCACTTCTCCTGCCTGGAATTCTTTTATGTGCAGTCTCTTTGGTATTTTGGTGGAACTTGTGCTTCTCCTCCTATCACCCTGTCTAAGTTGTAAAGCTTCTCTGTAGGGCTTCATATCTGACCTGGGAAGCCTCCAAAACAAACTCTGCTTCCCACATCACCACCCATTAGGATGGGGGCACTGGAGGAAGGAGGGGGTGAGGCAGAGGTTGGGAGAGGCCCGGGAAATGAGATTCTAGTGATATGAGAATGTAGATTCTTCTCAGCAAGGCTAAAGAAACATTTGTGTGGATCCAGAGAAATCTACTCTTAAGAAAGAAAGGTTCCTAGAGAGAGGAAGACGAAACAGAAAGAAAAAAACAAAAAACAACTAAGTATATGCTATTTGTCAAGTTACTGAAGGATGAATGAATAAGGCTAATTATCTAGTCAATCAATTAGTAAATAAGCATTTATTAAGGGTCTGTTTAATAACAACTAGGTGACCCAATAGAAAGAGTCCTGGGATCTGGAAGACCTGAGTTCAAAAGCAGCTTCAGACAATTACTAACTGTGTGACTCTGGGCAAGTCAATTACCCAGTTTGCTTCAGTTTCCTCATATGTGTAAAATATGAAGGAAGTGGCAAACCACTCTAGTATCTTTGCCAAGGAAACTCCAGATGGGGTCATGAAAAGTCAAACACAACTGAAATGACTCAACAACAAAGCAACATTTTCAAGCACTTTTAAGATTTTCAAAGCACTTCGTAATATTATCTCTTTGAGCCTTGGAACAGCTCTTACATCCCCATTTTAGAGTCAACAAAATTGAGGCAAGCAGGTCATACTTCTTCACCAAAACTAATCTATGTCTACACAGTTCAAAGCAACATGCTAGAATTGCAATAATACTAGTAAGTTAATCAACTCAGGTAGGAAAAAAATCTGTGCTGGACCCCGAATTACAATAATAACACATATGTCTGTAATTGTTTAGGATTTGCAAAGGCCTTCATACATACATTAGCACTTTTGATCCTTAAAACAGTCTTCTCAGTTCTAAAAAGCATGATGGGGAATGCTCTCCACCTCCAGAGAAAGAACTGTTGAGTTGGATGGATGTGGATCAAAGCATATAATCTTTCACATCAGTGTATTTATGGTCTTATTTGGGGGGGTTCTGGTTTTGTATGAGTGCACCCTTACAACAGTGACCAATATGGGCATGACAATACATATATGACTCAAAAAAAAAATTTATACAAAAAAAATCCAGTCCTCTAAGGTGCTACAGTAATTATTATTCCCGTTTTATAAATGAGAAAAGTTAGCCAGAAAAAGTTAGGCAATTTACTCAAAGTCCCCCAGTTATTTAATATCGGAGGTAGAATCTTCCTAACTTCATGCCCAATACTCTGTTCACTACAGAATGCTGTCTTGCCTATTGGGCATCCTTTACTCACCAAATAAAACCTCAAATTACAAATGCTTTACAGATTCTCCATCTTCAGCCTCTTTTCGGAACTCTGTTGGTTTATTTTCTTGTTTGCCTCCTTGCCAGTCCCTGTCAGATTAGTAAACAACCTTGAAAAATCAGTTGGTGAAATTGGAAAATTGAGTGCAGACTGCCCCACGAGTCCTTGGGAGACTCCCTTTCAGTTTGCAGGGAAGGCTCCAGCATTCCCAAGGAGGAGGAGCATCCTTGTTTCCTATGTGCATCATTATAAAGTTTGACCTTGTTCAAATCAGGAAGAAAACATGGCAGGCTGCCCAGGGAGGATAGTGTGATTGGGTGATGTCAGCGTTCCATCCTTTAGGGCTGCTGGAGGAGGAACAGAGGATCAGGTCAACACAGACGTGCCTTTGTAGTTCCTGGAGGGACGGGGTGGCAAATTTACAGGGTAGAAGGGAGTCAGCTGTAGCTCACTCACAGAACAAAGGTGAGGCTTCCTTTCTTGGACAATAGCTAAGCTAAGTTATTATTTAACTCCTTTGCTGGAGTTCCCCCAACCACCTGGTATAAGCCTCTGCCCTTGTGGTGGCATGAGTAAATATGTTTCAGGAAGAGAGAAATAGCAAGTTACCAGATAGGATACAAAACAAGGAGGATGTATCCATTCGAGGGTCTACATAATGTCATTGTTTAGGAACTCCCAATGAGAAAAGCCCCTCAATCAATACAGATCAGCAGCATATCTCTAACTTAGAGTCTTAGACTCATTTGAGGCATCTAAGAAGTTAAATAACTTGCCCAGGCAGGATTACCAGAAGCAGCCTTTTAGACTTGAAGGTTATATATTTACTATGCCATGACATCACTAATGACTAATAGGAACCAAGGTAGCTCAGTGGATAGAGTGCTGGACTTCGGGGTCAGGAAGACCCAAATTCAAATCTGTCCTCAAATACTTGTTAGCTGTATGACCCTGTGTGAGTAACTTCACTTCTGTATACCTCAGTTTCCTCAACTGTAAAATGGGGATCATAATAGCTTCTGCCTGGAGTTACTGTGGGAATCAAATAAGATAATATTTGTAAAGTGCCTGGCACATAGTAGGTGCCTAATAAATGCTTATTATTTTTCTTTCCACTCCTCCCATCCCCATTTCTGACATAGCTTTGAAGTTAGAAATATGAGATTGTCTCTACAAAAGACTTAGGGACATCATAAACCCACCCCTTATCTCTTAGCATTTACATACCCACTTAGTCCATAGTCTATCATCCTCCAGGAACTAAATCTAATTACTTGTTGGTGAACTTGCTTGAGAAGATTTATTTCTCATATATTGAATTACTTCTATATCTGTGTTTTGAATTGAGACTCATGTTTCCCCTTGGACCTCTTACTCATTCCTTTGTTTTAGAAAATTCAAAGAATGCCCTACCCCTGATAATCCCTCTTTGTAGGGTGATAGAAAAGTGAGACTATGGGTTCTTGGGCCAGAGACTGTCATACTTAACCAGATGGTACCTGATCATAGCATTAGGGCAGGAGATTTTCCATCATCAACCAAGGAATCAGGAAGAAACTGAGAGAATGATGTCATAAGTTGTTCTTAGTGAATCTTCTACCTACTCCCTCTCCTGGTCCTTTCTTCTGCTGCTAGTGAGATACTTATCTCTACCTGCTTATGGTTTAGGAGGGTATCCTTTATGGACCATGTCTTCCCCCTCCTGCCAAGATAGGGTGTATGTCTGTGTCTATGTGTATACCTGCATTGATGCTCCCCTCTCTGACTCCCAAGGTCTGTGGGCCTTGTTTCCTATTCCTTCTGGAGTCTGGGCATGGGGCTAGGGGAGATCCTTGGCTTTGAACATCTATGCTTGGGTATCTCATCCTAAGAGGATAGAAGAAATGTTAGAGTAAGAACTAGAGAAGGGATAGTTGACACATTCTGCCAAGAATAGAGTCTTTTTGGCCTTTGCAAGCATCCTCTCCCTGAGGAGCATGTATACTTTGTTGTACCTTTTGAGGAAAGGAGGTGGGAGCTCTGAGTTCAGTTTTCCTAAGATGCTACATGCCTCTGTTCCCCGCCAATCTGAGAAGCCAAATGTTATCTGGAATGTTCCACCATGCTGTTTCTTGTGCCCCCCCCCCTTTCCCACTGGTCTCAGCCCTCTATCTTTCTTAGCCTGTGACTGAGGGGACCCCCAATTCCCCCTTCTTATTCAGCACTACCGATGATCCCCTGGCAAATACAGAGTTGTAAAGGGAAGATTATGTTTCTCTCTTTAGCTATTACTTTGGCAGTTTTGAGACTTCTGATCCCCTTAATATTCCAAACCTTGATTCATGACAATGGCTTGGGAGAAGGCTGGCAGCTTATTCCCCCCTCCCCCTGTCCTAGTTCCCTATGCCTTGGCTGATGTCTAATAACATCCTGAGCTAGGTTATTGGGGGGGGGGGGGAAATCTTCACCAATGAGAGATGTCTCAGGATGTCTAGGGGAGGGCTGAATAATGAGCTTTCAAAATTGTATTTAAGGATCCACAAGTCTTTCTTTTATAGTCTTTGATCTCTTAGAGAGATCATTTGATTTATTGGTTATTGCTAGCCTAATCAATAAATAGATTTTCTTTCTTAGAAAGCCAGTCTCTCAGAATTTTTAATCATCACAATCTGGTATAATTAGGGTGGGACATTCTGGTTAATAGAATGTTCTGCTAAATGTTATCATTTGGTTGTTTTAATCACATCTGACAAGACTCCATTTGGGGTTTTCTTGGGAAAGTGGCTTGCCATTTCTTTCTCTCTTTACAGATGAGAAGACTGAGGCAAACAGGGTTAAATGACTTGGCCAAGGTCACACAGGTAGTAAGTGGCTGAGGCCAGATTTGAACATAGGTCTTCCTGACACCAAACCTCAGTGCTCCATCCATTGTACCACTTAGCTGCCCCAAGGGTTTTGAATACACATCACCTCATTACAAAGTCCATATCCTTTAGTATTCTTTCCATATTTCCAGAGTAACCACCTTTTACTTGTTTGTTTTTTTTTAATGGGAAATTCCTTTGGGAAAGAGAAATTCTACTAAATAAGCAATAAGAAATGATTTTCCAGTTATTTCAGAAGCCATGAGCATTTCATGATTCTATTGCATTTTTGTGCTGACAACAAAATAAATCCAGTGAAGAAATTCCAGAATGAACTTCATCTGCTTCTTTTCACACTTGACTTCCTACTATGTGAATAAAGTGTGGTCTGCCCTGGAGTTTCTAAAAAAGCAAATGCATATATCCTTAGTCCAAATCGCCACCATTCCACTCTCCTCTTCGACTCCAATAACTTTTAAAATCTGAAACACTGAGAAAATGTTTATGTTACAGATCTTTTTGTTTTAGCAGAAACTATTTAAATGAGTTGGGGTTTTTTTGTAAGGACTTTATTGTACCTCATCATCCTTGGAGACTTGAATCAATTCATCTAGGACTTTTCTGTCCATCTCCCATTATCTACGTTAATTTTGCCTTCTTATTTTCTCAAACTCTATTCAATATATAAGCATGATTCAGAAAGGAATAGAACTTAAACTTTTCCCTCCCTTCTATACCCTCCCTATATAATCCACTTACCCTATTTTGCACCTTGTATTGTCTTTTCCCCCCTTTCTGCCCTATCAAATCTCAACTAGAACTTGTCTCCTTGTGAAATCTTGTCATATCTATTTCAAGCATCTGATCAAGGGAACTTCTTTTCTCTTTCATCATAGCTTTGCTTAAATGGTACTTGGGCTACCTTTTGCACCAACATTTGCATGATTTTTTTTCTGTCTGGATTTCTATTGTTCATTCCAGAGATTGTTCATTTTGTTCCTTTCTTTACTCATGTACTGTACCTCTGGACTGCCTCTAATATTTCCTGGAGGTCATGAATGCTAATGCCTAATAGTTAAAAATAACTGGAAAAGAAAGGGAAGGAGACAAAAATACATCATCTAGGCCACTGCCCAACCCCAAATAATCCATCTGAGAAATCTAAATTAAAAGCTGTTTCTCTCTCTCTCTCTTTTTAACAAACTTGGACATAGAATATTCTATATTGTCTGTCTGTTGATATATTGATATTGACAGAGGCTTTTTCACATTTTTCGTCCTTACAATGGTTCACTCTTGGAGGGAGGGGAAAGGATATAGTTTGAAGCAATAATATAAATATTCCCCATTGTATCTCTTCCTTTTCTGTTGAGAAGGATGATGATGATGATGATGATGATGATGATGATGATGTGTGTGTGTTTGAAAGAGAGAGAGAGAGAGAGAGAGAGAGAGAGAGAGAGAGAGAGAGAGAGAGAGAGAGAGAGAGAGAGAGAGCAAGAGAGCAATTCATTAAAACTAATGGAGACACTGAAAAATCGTGACATAACCTGTGGAAACACCCATACTCCTTCACCTCTGCAAAGAATGGAAGGAGTAGGTCACTGCTCATGCCTTTTTATTTGGACCAAACTTATAATTTCATATCATTAAGTTTCCCAGTATTGAGGGATGGATAAAGGGTTCACTGCCCTGAGTCTGTGCCCTGAATCCCATCTAGGGAGAATGGATTGGCCCCAGCTAGGAGGTCTCCTCTTGGCCTTCCTGTCTTCCTCTTGGGCCTAATCAGGTGCCTGTCTCTTTTTGAAGGATAGAGGACTAGGGAGAGAAAGTGAGAAGGGTATTTTTGAAGAGTCTGGAGTATTAGCAGTCCTTAAAATAGGACTGGGCAAAGGGCTTTCAACTCCGCCTTCTTTGCTGGAGTAAAGTAGAGGCTAGTAGAGGAAGGGCATATCAGACACATAGTTCCCTTATTTATGAAGGGTTGGAAAGTTATTGAGGTCTGGGGAAAGTAACTTACCATACAGCTGGTCAGGTAATCAAAAGTCATAATTTTTTTTCCAAGGCTTTGGCAATGAAAGGGACCTTGGAGGTCATCCATTCCAACTCCTTATTTCATAGATGAGTAAACTGGGACCTAGAGAGGCGAGGCATCTTGCCTGCTTGCTCAAACAGGTAATTAGAGTCTAGGATTCTTTGACTCCAAATTGAGTATCCTTTCCACTGCACTGATTCCAAATCTAGCCTTCTTTCCACCTAGAGCATGCTGGGTTTCACTAGCAACAAAGGTCATTAGATATTTAGCTAAAATACACTGGGTAATAGAGAATCTAGGGACCACTTCTATAAGTAAGGTACCCTGAGGCATTAAAAAAATAAAGAATATGAGTGCCCCCAGGTATCCCAAGGTGTACTGTATTTGTTTCTAAACAAATGACCCAAACTCCCTAGATCTTAGTTAAAATGTAGAGTTGTTGTTCAGTCATTTTTTAGTTGTATCCCACTCTTCATGACCCCTTTTGGGGCTTTCTTGGCAAAGATACTGGGGTGGTTTGCCATTTCCTTCTCTAGCTCATTTTGCAGATGAGGAAACTGAGGCAAACAGGGTTTAAGTGACTTACCCAGGGTCACACAGCTAATAAGTATCAGAGACCAGATTTGAACTCAGAAAGATGAGTTGTCCTGACTGTAGGCCTGGCACTCTGCCTACTGTACCACCTAGCTACCCCAAAATGTATGCAGAGGGGTGGGGAAGGAAGAACACAGGGTGATTTCCCCCTAGTTCAGCAGCTGCTACACGTGGTAGGGCAGATGCCATGAGAACACTGAGTTAGGCTAAAGTTCTGGAGTCCTGAAAAGTATCAATGGATTCAGGAGATGCAGTGATTTTTTTAACCTTTGTCTTCTGCCTTAGTATCAATTCTAAGACATATGAACAGCAAGGGCTTTGCAATTAATTGAGATTTAATGACTTTCCCAGAGTCACACAGTTAGGAAGTGTCTGAGGTCAGATTGGAACTGAGATCCTCCTGTCTCCAGGCCTGGCACTCTATCCACTGTGCTACCTACCCACCCTTAGTGATTATTTTCTGATCATCTTGGTACCATGCATTGTGATCTAGTGGAAAGACCACTGGCTCTGGAATCATAGGAACAAAGTTCAGTTCTAACTCTCTGACTTTCACTACTGATATGGCCCCAGTTTTCTCATCTGTAAAATGGGGAGAGGATTGGAGTGGAAGATATCCAAAATCCTTTTCAGCTTGAAATCAGTCAGTAAACATTTATTCAATCTTTGTTCTATGCACCTTGCTAGGTGCCAGGGATTCAGAGATAACCCACTGAACAGATACAGGTACACCATCCCCTGCTCCCTGGTTAAGAAAATTCTCCAAAATTCTCCTGTCTCTCAACTCCAAGATGGGTCAGTATGGTAGAGTGGGTGGCAGCTATTGGGCACAATGGACAGAGCACCAAGCCTGGAGTCAGCAAGACCTGAATTCATCATATCTAGCCTCAGATACCATATGACCTTGGACAAGTCACTTAATCCTGGTTGTTCTGATTTCCTTATCTGTCAAATGAGCTGGAGAAGGAAATAGCAAACCTCCAGTGTCTCCGCCAAGAAAATGCCAAAAAGAGGCAGGAAGAGCTGTACATGGCTGAAAAATATCTGAACAATTATAATGGATAGAGTGCTGAACTTTGAGGCAGGAAGATCCAAGATCAAATAGCATCTCACATAAGTCATTGGCCCTTCTGTGCCTCAGTTTCCTCATCTGTAAGACAAAGGAGTTGGTCACTTCTAGCTCTTAAGTCCTAGGATAATCCAAATTTCTTCTGCTCTTAATCAATGAACATTTTTAAGGGGACACAAAAACAAAACGGAGACTGCCCCTTCCCTCAAGAAGCTTACATTTTATTGGGTGAATAAACAGATAAGCACACAGATTATATAAATACAAAATAGAGTGCTGTCATTTGGGGGGAAGAAGGGCGACTAAAAATTGAAGTGCTTCAGCTTTTCCCCAGTGTGCTTCCGAGGCTCCCAGGACCATATTGTACCGTTTGATATTTCTTCCCCCTCACCTCAGCTGTGGAACCAAGTAATGTAATGTCAGCCCTGGCTGAAAATCCCTTCCCTATTAGGAGACAGATGGGCACCAGCTGGAGCCGCCTGAGGCACAGTGAGACATGATAGCCACGTTCCCCCCTCTGCCTTCCATGACTTTGGCAGTGTTGCTCATTTCAGCCCATTTTGGTTTCCCTCTACACTCTAGGGCCTCCGCTTACAACCACCCTATGGCAGATTAGATATTACGATAAAGCCTGTGTTAAGGATTGGAATGCTTTCCCAAGTGACCCATGTGGGGTATCCATCCTTAGTACCATGGATGTGGCAGCTCTCTCCAGTGCCATCTCCGGTGCCCCTTATTTCGGCAGTGTCTCCCCTCCAGATGCTAGCTCGCTGGCCTCAACTGAGTGACTGAAGGCGACATGGCAATGGAAAGTACTTGAGACTGTGACCCATGGATGATGGGTCCCATTAAAAAGCAATTGGGTTTTGTTTGTTTGTTTCCCAAAGAAGGAAATGTTCATGTGTATCTCTTCCTTCCAATCTCCCCATCTATGGTATTTATCACGGAAAATAAAGGGAACCCATAAAGGGGGAGCCCTCCCTTTTATAGGTCACACTGTGTGCTTCTGTTGTAGATCTTTGATAGCAGAATTCTGAATGGCTTAACTTCAAGTTCCCCCCAACCTAATTATGCCAGATCTCACAAGCCCACCGTAGCTCTTCGGACTCCCCAATCACCAGATGCCCATTTTCTTAGCTCTGAGATATCCCATCTGTTCCCATCCTGAATGATTATATTTTGGACTATATGAGATCTGGTCCTACCTGTTCCAATATTGAGGAATTTCAGTCCAAGGCCCCAGAGCAGCCAGCAGGCAACCCTAGAGCGAGCCAGCATGCCATTCTCTGTACTCATTATAGGCATGTTGACTGACCAAGGTAGTCCTGGATGTCTGGGGATCGGAGTGTTTTTGTTTGTTTAATGCTTTACTCCTTGTAAAAGGAGATGCCTCATGGCTGTGGGAGCCAAACTTGGCCTTGTCAGTTTGGCCTTAGCTATAAAGACAACTACTCAACACCTCTACGGAGCTCATGTTCAGCCACTGGACCTACCTCAATTGACTGTGACCCAGATGACTTTTCACTGTATTTTGTGTAACCAGCCTGGGTGTCTGGGGCCAATTCAACATCTGGGCTTCAGCCCACTTTTTCCTATGGCTCTACACCCTCAGATCTATTAAAGGAGGCCAGGGCTTAGTCAGATCTGCTTCTCACTCATAGGATTTCAGACAAGTTGTTCCCTCCATTTTTATTTCTCATTTTATTTATCTGTAAAATGAAAGGGGTTATGCAACCCAGTTTAACTTGGCCCTTCCAACTTGAAACATTCAACAGCTAATTTACCATTCTCTTCCCTTAGATCCACCAGTCCACCATCTAGGACAGCACTGGTGAAGTATTAGCACATATGCTGCCTCTGGTACAGGGGATCTGTATTTCCCCTCTTCCCAGCCCCTAAGGACATTTTTGCATGCCCCACCCCTCTGTGTCCAGCCCACAAAAGCAAACTTCTCTCAATCAATCTCTCTTCCCCCCTCTCTAACTCTCTCCCTCTCTCTCTTTCTCACTTTATTTCCCTCCTTTTCCATCCTTCCTTCTCTCTCTCTCCCTCTCTCTCCCTTTGCCTGCACCCCCCTCTCTCTCTTTCTCTTTCTCACCCCTTCCCTCCCTCTCTCTGACTCTTTCCCTCTCTCTCATTCTACCTGACTCTCTGTCTCTGTCTCTGTCTCTGTCTCTCTCTCTGTGCCTCTCCCTTCTCCCTCCCCTCCACAGAGAGCTTGAATTTGCCTTCTGGGCACCCAAACTTGAAAACCTTCACCAATGCTGACCTAGGACATAGCTTAGTTTTGTAAGGGGAAAAATAAAACATCATTCCAGGAATGAAGAGACCTGGATTGTAGTCCCAAATTGCTTGATTGCTCTAGATAAGTTTCTTCCTCTATAAAATGGGGTGGTATAATTCCTTTCCTAACTAATAATAACAACTGATATTTAGATTATACTGTAAGGTTTCCAAAGCATTTTCTAGCACGTTATCTCATCTAAACCCCCTAGCTATCTGGTAGACATGATAGGTATTTTTGGTACCTGTTTTACAGATAAGAAAAGGTCAGAGAATAAGTGATATTTGCCCACAGAGAGAGTGCCAGAGGCAAGATTCAACCTTGATTCTCCTGACTGTTAAGTCCAGCACTGTGTATATACTCTATACCATGGTGTTACTACCTACCTCTAAAAGTTGCCATGATGATCTAATGAAATACTGTAAATATGACACCTTAGAAAGATATAAAACACTTCAGAGATGCAGGCCCTCAATGGCTATCTGTTTTTTTTTAAACCCTCACCTTCCATCTTAGCATTAATACTGTGTATTGGTTCTCAGGCAGAAGAGTAGTAGGGGTTAGGCAATGGGGTCAAGTGACTTGCCCAGGGTCACACAGCTAGGAAGTATCTGAGGCCAGATTTGAACCCAGGCCCGCCTGTCTCTAGGCCTGGCTGTCAATCCACTGAGCCATCCAGCTGCCTATATTATTATTAAGCAAATAAGTCAACCAGCATTTTTAAAAATACCTATGAAGTACCATTCTCTGTATTAGGTACTCTGGAGACAAAGATGAAAAAGTGCCTGTCCTCAAAGTATTTTAATTCATTTTTTAAGGGGAAGACAATATGTATTAAATAAGTCAATATGTTATAGACAAAATAAATGCCACATGATTTTTGGTGGAAGGATATTAGGATCTGGGGGGTCATCATAAAAGATTTTATGTACAAGTTATGGTTTGAGTTCAGTCATAAAGGAAATAAGGAATTCTAAGGCTCAAAAAAATGAGGGAAGCCATAGGAAAGGAGATGGGAGATGGAGTGTCATGAGAGAACAGCAAAAAAGCCAATTGAGGGGAATCACAGAATAAAAGAGGAAGTTGTTGTTCAATCATTTTTTTTCATGACCCCATTTGGGGTTTTCTTGGCCACAATACTAGAGTGGTTTGCCATTTCCTTCTCCAGATTATTTCACAGATGAGAAAATTGAGGCAGATAGGATTAAGTGACTTGCCCAAGGCCACATAGCCAGCAAGTGTCTAAGGCTGGATTTGACCTCAGGTCTTCCTGACTCTAGGTCCAGTGCTCTATCCACTGCACCACCTAGCTGCCCAGCAAGAAGAAGAACAATGTTTAATAATAATAGAAAGATACATTTGAACTAAGTTATGGAGGGCTTAAAAATCTAGAGTGTTATGCAGTCAATCAAATGATTTTGAAGCCCTTCTATCCTCCACTATCTCCTGAGGTCTGTCCAAGCTCATGTTAAAAACTATTCAGTCATGTCCAATTCTTTGTGACCCATATGGGGTTTTCTTGGCAAATTTATATTGGAGTGGCTCACCATTTCCTTTTCCACTGGATTAAGGCAAACAAAGGTTAAATGACTTGCCAAGAATCAAACAACTAGTAATTGTCCTAGCCTGGATTTGAACTTGGGTCTTCCTGACTCCAGGCACAGCCTTTATCCATAAACCCACCTCTCTGCCTCCAAAATTCTGAAGTTGTTTATATTAAAGGTTTTGGTGTCCATTAGGAAAATCAGAAAAATAACTCTATTATGGGTCCATCCATGGCTCCTGTTATATTGCTGTGATGCTGGCCCCGCTCTCTCCAATTGTATCCAGCCTTGGTAGCCTTACTTGAAGAGAGTTGTAAATACTGACTTGCCTTATTTTAAGCTCTGTATACTGTCTCCCTTCTGAAAAACCTTCTGGCATTTAACAAAGAGAGAGTTGGCTTTCCAAGAAAGGGTTATGGAGGTTAGGAAGAGATACAATTAGCTGTCAGACTCTCTGCCTGATTTTCATTATTACAGTGTCCTTCTTGCATTCCCCAGCTTGTTACTGTCTATGCCTGGAGATACAGTGAGTGTGTTTGCCTAATGCCAGAGGCTAGAACAGCTAAACAGAGGCTAGCACCACCAAAACGGAGCCTGCTCTATTTCTGGCTCTGAGTGGGCCAAGCATCCATGCCACCGGCAAAAGCAAACAGGCAGAAATCTAGTCCTGAGTGCCAGAGGTATGCATTACGTTGGGCATGTGGCTAGCATAGCCACTTCATTTTACAGAAAAGTAAACTGAGGGCCATGGAGAGGAAATAGAGCATAAGGATGATGAATTCCAGGGAGGAATCTAAAGATAGGTTGTTTTTGTTTTTTTAAACCCTTACTGTATCTCAGTATCAATTCTAAGATAGAAATGCAGCAAGAGCTAGGTAATCAGGGTTAAGTGACTTGCCCACAGAGCTAGGCAATATATGAGGGCAAATTTGAACCCAGGTCCTTCCAACACTGTGCTGCCTAGCAGTCTCTTAGCCCCTTGTTTTCATAAAACCTCGAGAATTTAGAAGACTGCTAGACCAGATTTGGTCATCAAGGAGGTATATTTCCACAGCACCGAGTAGTATGGCAAATGTAGTAGTTGTCTCCTCCATTCGGATATAAGCCCTATGATATACTTTTGCCCATTTTTTGTATCCCTAGTACTTGGCACATAGTAAGTGCTTAGTAAAAAGTTTGTCGACTGACCAGTCTAGGCTGTAGAAACAAAATAATTTCATCTTTAAAGTTTCTTTTTTCAAAAATGAGTTCAGTTTGGCCATTAGACAAAATAATTAATTGCCAGATTTCTGGGTTTTCTCATGCCTTTACATTGAGGTACATTGTCCCAGACCAAAAAATCACTTTTTTCTAAACATCAACATTTTCCATTTCTCCTTTATCCATGGTGTTCTGGATGCCAGTCTTTGGGAAAGGTTTTTATGAGGGATGGGGAGTCATCATCTTTTATTTTTTTGGTCATAGAAGACCTGAAGGAGAGAGGAGTGAAGGGGGCAATTAGTATGTTAAATGTAAGTAAATGTTAACAGATCATAGCTCATTGATAGGTCTCAACTTCAGAGCTATTCTCCTGCCAGTAGTCTGCAATCAGCCATCCAAGTCCATCCATTGTTCTGCCCACGTCGCACTACTCCAACGTGCCTTTTTGCTGATTTCCTCCATTCATAAGATGTACTTCCTTCTCACCTCTATCTCTTGGAATCCCTGTTTGTTTGCTTTCTAAAACTCAGCTCCAGAAATACCTTCTGCATGAAGCCTTTCCTGATCCCTCCCCGAACTACCTTGTACTCATTTAGTATTCATTATGTGTACATTTAAATATATTGATGTAATCTCCCCCATTATAATTATAAATCTTGGAGGGCATAGCTTGTCTCATTTTGGTCTTTGCATCCCCCAAACTTAGCAAGGTGCCTGGCCTATAGTAAGAGTTTAATCAGCATTTGTTGACTAATTGATTGAGGGAATATTATTATCCCCATTTTACAGGTGAGGAAGCCCCAATAAGATAATTTGCCTAGGACCACTTAGTTAGCCAATAAGTCAGAGTTGGGATTCTTTTAAAAAATCCTTACCTTCTATTTTAGAATCAATACTGAATATATGTTCCAAGGTAGGAGAGTGGTAAGGATTAGGCAATTGGAGTTAAGTGACTTCCCCAAGGTGACATAGCTAGGAAGTGTCTGAGACCAGATTTGAACCCAGAACCTCCCATCTCCAGACCTGGCTCTCCATCCACTTACTGAGCCACCTAACTGTCCCAGAAGTTGAGGTTTTTAGCCCAGGTTTTCCTGATTCCAAGTACAGTGTTCTCACCACTATAGTACTTTTCACAACCTCAAGACAACCCCACAAGGAGTACATAAATCAAGTGGTATTACCCCGTTTTATAAATTGACAAACTGAGTCATGGGGACAATTTACTTGCTGAAGGTGACATAGATAGTTAATAAAAGTACAGGGATAGCAGCAATACTTCCTGACTCCTGACCCAGGAAGTTTCTATTTCATCATGAGGATATTGTTAGAATGAGTAGAGGTGGGGAGGTAGAAGAAGAGTAGGGTTGGAAATCATGGTTCATGGTGAAAAGAATTTCAAAAACAATAGAATTGTGTGGGTAATTGGACCTGACAATCATTATGGCTCTGGAGGAAATGTAAAATAATTAGATTGGGGGCTGGATGCTGACTTTAAGAATATAGCAGAAACTAGATGAGGTATCTTCCTCCCTTAGGGGAAAAAGAGACTGAGTCTCCCATGTGGAGTTTGGAACAGCCAAGGCAAATTGTACAGGATGGACTGAAGCTCTCATTATGGGAGCTTTATACTGGTTTGTCACTGTGGGGATACTCCTGCAGTTGTCTTGGTGTTCCCATGTCTGGGAAGGGGGCAGACTGAGCCCAACTTCCCATTACTCCTAACTTCCATTACTTCCCTAACACAATTGTAGTTACTTGGTCAGTCAGTCATGTCCAACTCGTCATGATCCCATGGACCATGGCACACCGATATTGTCCTTGAGATTGTCACGGCAAAGATACTGGAGTGGTTGGCCATTTCCTTCTCCAGGGGATTAAGACAAACAGAGATTCAGTGATTTGCCCAGGGTCACACACTTAGTAAGTGTCTGAGTCTGGATTTGAACTCAGGTCTTCCAATAGCATCCTCTCGATAATGAGGCTAGCAACAGTTATTCCTGCATTACTTCAAAAGAGTCTAAACTCAAAGCATGGAGAGTTGGTCATCTTCTGTTTGTTTAGAGGCTCAGAAGCACAAAACTTGAGTTTAGGAGATGGAAGAGTTTAGACACAGAGCTACAGTTTTAGGACTATTTGGGGACACATTAGCTGGGTAATCTCAGTCAAGAACATAAATGTAGACTAGGGAAATCAAGATATAAGGAGCATCATTATCAGCAAATCTATATTAAATGTTTTATATGGGTTGGGCACGGCTAAATGCTAGAGAGGTGGTCCCTGCCCCCAAGGACCTTAAAGTCTAGTTTGGGATATATATATAAAAAATAAAAATAACCAAACAATGTTACAGGGCTACGAGAGTGGAGGGCTTGTGGAAGGCTAAGAGGGTCAGACTTCCATTGCTGTAAGGAGCTCCTTAACACCAGGGCAGCTCAAGGCTACCCTCTCAGTGAGGCTGGGGAATATTCTCTGTTAGGCTTTATTTGGGGTTCTGAAAAAGCAAAGCTTCCTTCCACCACAAGTAAAGTTTTCACCACGACTCTGGGGAATTCCTACATGAGGCAGAGAATTAAGCTAAAAATATCTCAAGATCCTTTTGCATTCTAGTATTTTGTTCTATGCTTCTTTGACTATTTTCATTTGAGAGTAATAGCAGAACAATGATCAGAGTATGCTGTTGTTCAGTCATACCCGACTCTTCATAACCCCTGTTGGGGTTTTCTTGACAAAGATACTGGAGTGATTTACCATTTTATGCTCCAAGTCTTCTTACATATGTGGAAACTAAGGCAAAGAGGGTTAAGGGACTTGCCCAGCATCACACAGCTAGTAAGTGTCTGAAGCCATATTTGAACTTGGGAAGGGAAGTCTTGATTCCAGGGCCACCAATGTATCCACTGCACCAACTCACAAGCCCAATTAGAGTGTAGCAAAAACAATAATTAGAATATAGCAAAGGTCTTTTTTTAATTGAAACTTGAACTATGCCAGGACCATGATTCTGAACTTAAATGTTCACAGTCTAACCGTTTGGAAGGCAAAGGACCTTATTTCAAATCCTATTTTGGAGCTTTACTATGGAGGGTAAATCATTTAACCTCTGGAGGCCCTAGTTTCTTCCAGTGTGGAGTGAGGAGACTGTTCAAGATGATTTCTGAGGTTCCATCCAGTTTTGAATCTATAAGTCATTTAAGTTTCCTAGACCTCAGTTTCCTCATTTGTCAAATTAGGAAGTTAGTCGAGGTCAGGAATCAGCAAACTTGGGTGCCACGGCCAAATCTCGTCTTCCACTTGCTCCCTATCTAAACAGTTTCTGAGATCCCTTCCAATTCCAATTCTATGACACTTAACTTTCCTAGACCTTGGTTTCCTCAACTATAAAATGAAGTGAGACTAGATGGCTTCCACAGCCCCTTCTAGCACTGTATCAATGATTCTGTGTAGACAGTCCTCAAGTTTGGAATGAATCACCACTTTTTCCTCCCATGGCATTCCCTGGAAGATTGATTGACTGGATTGTTAAATCCTTGATATGAACTCATTTTACTTCAACCAAAGTAGGAAAGTCAAAAACAACATGTTACTCAAGTAATAAATCGGTATTTGATCAGATAGCGGGTCTACTGATTATCTGAATTTAAAAAATTATGGGGAGGAGAAAGACCTTGTTGAAAGGTACTGTAGGGCAGTGATGGTGAACTTTTAGAGACCAAGTGCCCAAATTGACCATCACACTGCATATTAACCCCCTCCCCCACCACCACTCAGACAGGGGAAGGAGGAAGCATTCCCACTGGGCTGCTGAACAGAGGGATGATGGGAGAAATGTCCCCAGGCACACATAGAGAGGGGAAAGGGAGCAGCCCCCTTTGGTGCGTGCCGGCACGTATGCCATAGATTTGCCAACACAGCACTAGGGAAAGGGAAAAGTGGAAAAATTGAGACCACTTGAGTGTTGCAAGTTATGAAAACTCTTCACACTTAGGAACATCCGGGTATCTCCCTGTTTCCTTAGGGAACACCATAAATTCCACTTTGCTTTTGCCTAACTCCTCTTCTTCTGTGGGTCAGAAAATCTACTCTGACCTTTCAATTACTATTTTTTCTTTGATCAAAATAAATTAGAAAGACAGAAATGACTCCAAATGGCCTCAGGTTCCTAGGAGGACATTAACTTTTTTCCCCCTGGTTTGTTTCCACAGAACAAATGACCAACTGGTGGCGTTTCTCTCTCGATACCGGGACATGAACTTCTTGAAGTCACATGGCCGAGATAATGCAAGGTACTGTGGTTTTCCTCAAACTTTTGGAAAAAACATTGTGACTCTAAGATTGGCCACTCTCTCCTCTCCTCATTTGCTTTAGAATTTGAAATAAGGATATGCTGCATGAATCATGTAACACTATTATTTTAAACCTGATTCAGCTCATCCTTCAGTGCCATTTATAGGTCGGCTCTGTCATGTCTCCAACCTGAACTGTTAAAATATAAAAATACCTATAGAATTCTTTTTGGCTCAACCCCCCTTCCCTCCTTTTACCATAGAAGGTATCACCTTCTATCACCTTCCCTCCTTTTACCATAGAAGCTATCACCCAATAAAAAGATATGTACATATAGATTGTGTCTTCCATCTTTCTGTTTTATAGTTCATTTTCTGGAGGTGGACATTCACAAGTTATTCTTGAAATATTAATTCTGTAACTGTATATAATGTTCTTTAGGTTCTACTCATTTCACTCTTCATTACTACTTATTGGTCCTTCCAAGTATTTTTAAGTTAATCTACCCATTGACTCTCAGAGCTCAGTAGTATTCTATCCAATCATCTACCACAGTTTGTCCAGCCATTCTCCAATTGATGAGCATCCCTTCAATTTCCATTTCTTAACCACCCCAAAGAGAATATCTTGGAACATATAGGTTCTTAACCTTTTCCCCTGACCTCCTTGGGAAATAGACCCTGCTTTGGGCACATGCTAGCTGTGTGACCATGAGCAAATTACTTGACTTCTCAGGACCCATTGGGTTGACCCATGTTGGTAGAGAGACTCCCGTTATCTCCATGTTCCCTCTATCAATGAACTCATAGGTTCAATTATTATCCCTCTTCTACAACCTATCTCAGATTTTAAAATCTGCTCCTTGCTGACAAAATCATAAATCCTTTAGTATTCACATAACCTCAGCCAGGGGTAAGTGATGATAGTGCCCAGCATTCAGGAGAAATGGGAATCAGACAGGGTTCCTCAAAGGAGACTTCCTGGAAGTGGTGAGTTACCTGATTTTCGCAGACACTGAGTGTTATTCCTATAACCCTTAATGGAGAGTGAAGTGTCTGATGTATCACCATTAAATTATCCCCCATCTCCATGTTAAATAACAAAGCCATGCTCCAGGCTAGACTTGATCTGTCCTGGCATTATCATTTAAAGCAGGTATATGGGCATTGCAATTGGATTAAGCCTGGCACCACAGTTTTGCAGGGTGGCAGAACATAAGCTGCTTCTAGAGGGGTAAGAGCATCCTACACAGATGACTGGTGGGCCATGCTCTAGTTGGCAGAGTCAGCTCACCAGTGGGGTGAACTAGCATTAAATCTAGGGAAAGCCTCTAGCAGAGGCTCTCGCCTGCCCATTTTTCCCAGGCCCCCAATCACCCTTAAACCCCAGAGCCCTCTTACCAAAATCTTTAATGAATCCTGACATTTGTACATAAAGCAAGGCTTACATTGCCAACATCAGCTGGGACTCAGGTAATTTAGATCAATTAAGCACACTAATTCAGTATTAATTTAATAGTAAAATGTGCTAATATGCCACTTGTCCGCTCCTCAGAGTAATGTTCTCCTCTTTATTAGCTGAAACAGTGCCTGCTGCATATATAAGTACCACAGCACAGGACTCAAGACTATCCACCCAGAGATAAAGGCTTCCTCATTTGTGACCTTCCCTAGAAGGGTGATGGATCCTGAGCCTTGTCAACTCAGAGGAGAACCCCTGGAAGGAATAGCTGGCTCCAAAAGCAACCAGGATGGGGACAGCCAGGTAGCCTACCAAGTAGAGGACTAATCTTGGATTCAGGAGGTCCTGATTTCAAATCTGGCCTCAGACACTTCCTAGCTGTGTGACCCTGGGCAAGTCACTTAGCCCCAGTTGCCTAGCTCTTGCCAATAAGACGGGAATTAAGGATTTTTTATAAAAAGTGACCAGGACAAACAATTAGAACAGGGCTGGTCCCTAGGTACAGTTGCTTATGTGAGAGAATCTACCCGTACCGTTATTAACTGAGCCTCTCTTAAAGTTCTAGGACTATCCTCTGAACTCACAGCCACTGGTGTTACCCTGCCTCATTTCCGTGCCATCCACCTTCCTGTGCCTGGCACTTTGAACAGCTATGTCCAGAAATGCCTTTCCCTCTTTTTGAAATCTCCTTCTTTTTGCCTTAGAACTAAGGACTCTCAAGTCTCCAGAGTCCTTTTCCCCCTTTTTGGTAATACACATCAGTTCTCCCAAAGAGTGGAGGCAGTGAATGTCTTCAGAGAGCGAAGAACTGCTGGTGGGGTGAATTTCAGGCCAAGTAGAGTGGCATTTCATTGAGTCCAAGGAACGAGGCATTTCAGGGTACAGACCCTCACTGATCACAGCCTCGTGTGCAAGTTAATTACTCTGGCAACCCGAGGTAAATTCCAATTGATAGAAAGAGATACGTATTTGATTCTAGCATGAGGGAAATGGGAGAAAAAAGCAATGAGGGAAAAGTTCCTCCAGTTTTTCAACTCTCCCGAATATTCATTAGCATCAGGGCTATTTTTTTTTTTTATCAAATGACCCATTTCCACATTAATTCTAATTGTTCCTACTTGTTGCCAATGTAATGAGCCATCTTCCATGACATACCTCTGGATTCTAGTCCCAGTTCTTCAGGTTGCTATAATGTAACTTTGGGCAATTTCGCCAACTTGTCTTCTCTTTGGTTCTTACTTTTCTATAAAAGAGGAGACATATATGTACATATATGCACATATGTATGTATACACATATACAATGTCTACATATGTATGGGAGGGGGAGGGACAGAGAGAAAGAGAAGGAGAATGAGTGGGTGAGCTCTAGGATAGAGTACTGGAATCAAGATGACAAGTTCACATTTTGCCTCAAACACTTAATAACAGGGAGCAGCTGGGTGGCTCAGTGGATTGAGATTCAAGCCTATAGACAGGTGGTCCTGGGTTCAAATCTGGCCTCAGACCCTTCCCAGCTGTGTGACCCTGGACAAGTCACTTAATCCCCACTGCCTAGCCTTCACCACTCTTCTGCCTTGGAGCCAATACACAGAATTGATTCAAAAACAGAAGATGAGGATTAAAAAAAAAAAACACCTTATTAACAAGGCCATAATCATAGTCAAGTCACTTCACCTCCATCTGCCTTAGATCCCTCAATTCTGAAATGGGCATCACAATAGCACCTTCCTCACAGGGTTTTGGGAGGATCAAATGAGATAATATTTGCAAAGCACTCAGACAGTGCCTGGAACCTTAATCAAATGCTTGTTCCCTTCTCTTCCATATACAAACAAGCACACACCCACATTCTAAAGACCCCGCAGTCTAACTTTTATGAGTCTATGGCTTTGTGATTTGTAATGATCCTATTAAATAGAAACAGAGTAGATGAGAAGAAATAGGGAGAAAAACCATACACAGGAAAAAGAAAAAAACCCACACGATATGCCTCAAATTTTATATGTTCTTCAGTTTCTGATTTCATGTGGCCTATAATAGCAGCAATGACCTTCTGTTCCCATCATCAGTGTTTAGTGTCCAATTGGAGCCTCCAATTCCCAACTGGAGAAGCTAGCGTGAAGGCTATCTAACATTTTAATGACAACCCAATTGGCCCTGGCCATTCCTGTAATTAAATGGGGGAGGGGGGGTGTTCTGTTAAATGTTTCCCCTCTCTTTCCTCAAAATAAGGAACCAAATGTATTGAGAAATATTTTGTATAATTATAACCCCTTAAGCGACCCTTGTGAATCAATAGATAAGCAAGTGCTGCCCGGTGGGCGGCTTTTTCACCAGCAAGAGCCAAGCTTTGTAAACAGGCCCCGATTCTCCAAATCCTAAATGGCTCAGGTCTTGTGCCGGAGAGCTGGAGCGAGCTTCGGCTTAAAGCTGAAATGCTCATATGGCTCCTTTAGCAATGCATTTCCAGATAAACAGAAAGCAAGCTCCCTTGGCCAGAAAGTTTTGCTTGGTCCGCCCTCTTTTCCCTGCCCCTGCATTGCTGTTTTTTTCTGCCCCAGTTATTTTAGGATTCTGCCCCTTGTCTTTGAGGCCCTTTAGGTACCTTGCTAGTTCTTGATACTCATAACTGGGCCACCTCCTTGGGGACCATGGGCATCCTGGCCAGGGCCTGAGGGGGACTCCCCTGTCTATAGCTTGAAGTGCTAACCCTCTACAGAGCCCTCTGGAGAATGGAGCAGGAACAGAAGGAGGAAAGAGAGTCATGAAGCCCATCAGGAACAGCAGGAGGAAGGAGAGTCATGAAGCCCATCAGGAACAGCAGGAGGAAGGAGAGTCATGAAGTCCATCCCAGCTAGCAGAGCCCTGGGTGGTACCCAGTGGTTTTAGTTCCTGATCGGATGCAGGGCACATGGAAGAGCCCTGAACAGCATACAAAATCTTGTCTATAGAGTTACGCCTCATTTTCCAATTTTCTTGCCTTGAGTCTTTGTCCTCATTTAGCTTTTCTCATCCACCAGTGCCCTGCTAGGTGTTTGTAGTCTATAAAGCCCAAATTCTTTACTACAAAATTCTTTAAGTCCATTGTGAGGAGCACCCATGAAGTCTCTAACCTATATAGCCCTTCTTTGATGTATCCTTTCTCTGCCTCTGTTTTTTTTTTTTTAACCCTTACTTTCCATCTAAGAACCAATCCTTTGTATTGGTTCCAAAGCAGAAGAGTGGTAAAAGTGATTTGCCCAGGATCACACTGCTAGGAAATGTTTGAGGCCAGATTCAAACCCAGAACCTCTAGAATCTCTAGAACTGGTTTTCAATTCCCTGAGCCACCTTACTGACCCCTTCTTGTGTTTTTGAGGATCATTGAATTTGAACCATAAAACTGGGCTCTATTAAGACAAAAAATTCTGAATTGAAGCCCTGACAGAGAGAAGGTAGGTAGCCTGTCCTTATAGATTCCCAGGTCTCCCTTCGTGTCATACCTAAGCTCACGTGTAACAACTCTCATGGGTAAGATGGTCGTATATTTAAAGCCCTTTTCCTGAGTTCTTGGCCAGTTTCCATTTGCTT
Organism: Monodelphis domestica; assembly: GCF_027887165.1. Lineage (NCBI taxonomy): Eukaryota > Metazoa > Chordata > Mammalia > Didelphimorphia > Didelphidae > Monodelphis > Monodelphis domestica. The sequence continues at coordinate 234,271,809 of NC_077233.1, read as the reverse complement.
TCTCCTTAGCCACAAGCTGTCCTCTCCAGTCACAAGACTCTGAAAATGTTTAAACTCATCCCTTCTTCCTCAGAGTACTCAAATATTCAAAGACCTTTTATTCCTTTTTTATTTATTGTCATGCAAAACCCACTTCCATATCAGTTATTATTGTAAGAGCAAAGTCACACATAAACAAAGCCCCAAAATAAAACCATAGAAACGCTGATGTGAAAGATGACTCCAGACTCCACCAGTTCTTTCTCTGGAGGTGGAGAACATTCCCAGACGTAAGACTTTCAGGATTGTCCCAGATCAGTGCATGGCTGAGAGTAGCCAAGTTTTCACAGATAATCACCGTCCGATATTGCCATTACTATGTACAATGTTCTCCTAGTTCTGTTAAGTTTTTATTCTTATTTTTTATTTTATTTATTTATTTTTAGTCTGTGTGTGTGTGCAGGATAAATCCCTTATTCTTGGGAATAATATGAGGTCAGAACCAGAGGGACACCTTGGATATGTTCAGTTAACTGGCCAATCATATTCCTCCAATCCTGTGCTGACCAATCACTGTTTGATGTGTCCATAAAAGGGCATTTCTGATTCCATTTTCAGTCATATTTTTTAACCTCTCCCTCGACTGCTTAACACTGTCCACCTCTTCTCTGTCTTTGAGGTCTATGGGCATTTGTTTAATGATTTTTGAAAGTGTGTTCTTAAACTGAATAGATTCCCATTAGTTTTGAGGCAGCATTCATTGTCCTACCCAGAAATGTCTCTTCATGGCCTTTGGGATGCACAAGAATGGTGATTGCAGGAGACCTATTTCAATGGAGACAATGAAATGCCCCTTTTTCCCCCTGTGAGGGAAAGTGTATTTTAAAATTATATTCCTTATAACTAAATCTGAGATACTCCTTATTGATTCATTCTGAATGTGAGGCTGGTTGTAAAATTTGGACTAGAGACTGTTAGAGACAGGCCATTCTGCCATTTACTGTAAAGAAAAGCAAAAAAGCAAGTGCCTCAGAAGACTTCTCAGGAAAGGAAAGACTGAATTCTCAGTGAATATCCTTCTACTTGCCTTTGGTGATGGTAATCTTTTGGAGTGGAAACAGATAGAGGTCTTTGTGCAAACAGAAGCTTTTTCTGTTCCTACTTATGTGATCATGGGATTTAAAATTTGAATGGGGCCTTAGAGAGCCTAACAGTGCTGGATTTAGAGTCTCCTCTGCTACTAATGACCAATATGGTCTTGGGCAAGTCCCTTACCTCTGTTAACCTTACTTTCCCTCATCTGTATGATGAAAGGATTGATCTAACTGATCACTAATCCTATGGATCCTAGTCCAATTCCTTCACACTTAACAGGTAAGAAAATTAAGCCTGAAGACCCTAAGAAAATATGAGGAGCTAGCCAAGTTGTTGTCAGTGGACCTGGGATCCTTATAGCCTCTCTTTGCTAGCAAAATCTGCTCTTAAGAAAAAGCAAATTAAACTAAGGTTTTAGGACTTCAAATCCAATCCTTTTCCATTCTTTCACTCAGCTATTTTCAAGATTTGTTAATGAGACTATAACAGACCAGAGCTGTTAAGGGCCAATACTCTGGGGATCTTCTGAGGAATTACAATAAACAGAATGCTTAGCAAGATAAATGCACAATGGAATTTTGTGAGAGAGATGGAGACAGAGAAGAGGCACATGGGAGAAAGAGAGAGAGCAAGAGCAAGAGAGAGAGACCGAGACAGAAGATTTAATGAGACAGATCAAGTGCATGGACTATTGTGGAACTTTTTAGGTCTTTGGACATAAAAAGCACCAAAATATCTTCTTTTAAATTTGAGAACAGAGTGCTCTTTAAAAATAACTGTAAAGATAGGAGAAATACACATATTCCTAAGAGAGGATGGAATGATCCCTTCTCAGTCCCCTTAGGCTTACTACATTTATTTCCCAACTCCTAGCAGAGAGGAGAAAAGAATTTTCTGATGGTGTTTCTGCCTACATGTTAGAGAGACCAAGACTTTTCCCTGCTGCTGCACTGTTGCTCCCCCATCCCCATTAAGAAGATGAAGTCATATGATGCTTCCTGATGTTCTGTCCTTCAGGAGATGAAGACAAACTATACAGGCATCATTCTCTCCTTTTGTGGATCAGAAAGAAAAGAGAGAAAGAGATTAGAACTCTCAGAAGCCTAGCCTGAAGCACCCCCTCCCCACTTCTTTTGTCATCTGATCTAGAATAGCTTGCTTCTGTTTTCTTGGAGATTGGAGACAATATGGTACCTTCTGCCTTTCAAGTTCTTTCGATATGAAAGTTTAGTGGAGATGGGCAACCTCTCTCTTCCTTTTCAAGGCACAGATTAGTTGTTAATCAAGGGGATCTTGATCTGTTGTTGAATGAGAGCCTCACCTTCTTGGTCCAGCCAAATAATGCATGAGGCCCACTCTTCTGAGACCCCTTATTCTCTCTAAAGCTGAGTGGAGAAATGAGTCACTACCTCACCCCCAACCTCCATTAATCCCATAGAGCTAGAAGGCATCTTATTATCAGCTGCTACTTATACCATTGCTAAGTATAGCTAAGCAAACATTTTCCTAACACTATAGAAGTAATGGCAAGCTGGTGAGTAGAAGACATTTCAGGACAAGTCTTTATAGAAAAAAGAGGACAAGTGCCCTGTGAAGTAGGAGATGATGGAAAAATTGGATCCAACCGGATATTTTCTTTCACTATTTTTTTAAACCCTTACTTTCTATCTTGGTAACAACTTTTAAGACAAAAAAAGCCAGGGTTATGCCATTGGAGTTAAGTGACTTGCCTAGGATCACTTTGTTAGGAAGTATCTGAGGCCAGATTTGAACCTAGTTTCTCCCAACTCCAGGCCTGGCTCTTTATCTACTGCATCACCTACCTGGCCCTCTTTTATTGATTTGTGTTACCAGATATTTCTTGGTGTTTTCCTCATTAGGCTTGTGGTGAGGGAAGTTCATTCCCTCCCCCTCCTAGAGGGCCAACTGGTTGATCAACGTTCCACAATTCCCATAATTGTGCCAGAGATACATACTGAACCATCAATAAAAGAAAGGGGGCAGAGCTTACGTGGGCCATTTTTGCACAGACACAGGGCTGAATGGGAGAGAGAGAAAAGATAATCTTAGAATAGGACACGTGGTCTGTGAACTTAGAGTAAGAAAAGAGATTTAAATCTATGCTTATCTACCTTTTCTAGGAAACTGTATGAAAAATCATAACTGGTAGATATATTAATTTTAATTATAACAGGCTGAATGTAAGCTCATTTGAAAAGTGTACATCATTGCAGTCCTTGAGCTTGGATCTTGGATCCCCATCATCCTTTCTGGCACAGTGCCTGGCACATAGCAGGACCTTAATAAACATTTGTCATTGATTGATGGTGACCCAAAATCTTCCCTAGACATGTGGTCATCTCTTAGGACTTAGGGTGGAGCCCATGGTTTATATAACCAAGCCCCATCCCACAATAGGGAAATGCCAGTTGTTTTCTTGGCAGAAAACATGTGTTGCTAATGTTCTATACAAACATCCACCCTGGGCCTGGAATTGTGCTGTTTGCTTTGCTCCTCTGCTATAAAAGATGTGTCAATTATGATGGTTTTTTCTGGGCTGCAAAACAACCTGCGGACTTGGAGGTGTTTGTTTTTAGGATTAAGACATGCCCACGTGTTTGTTATGTCACCACCTTTGCACCAAGACCTAATATAAAATTAGCTGGAGGAGGGATTTTCTCTCTGGGGCATAATCAACATTTCAGCACCTACTGGCTCTTTCTCCTATAGGCATTCATCTTTTTTTTATTTAATTCTTCTTTCTCATACTAATTGCTGCCATTGGCTGGAACGTAAGCTCCTCAAGAATAGGGATGGTTGCCCTGATTATATCCCCAAAGCCTAGCCAGTGCCTGACCCATAGAAAACTAGTAATACCTGCTCATAGACTGAATGATCGTTCCATTCTCAGGGAGCATTCTGGTGTCCCAGACTTCTTGCAGAAGATATGTTTTCCTTGAGCTCATGGGCTTTACTATAGTCCTGGGAGAGAGTAGATAGAGTGCTGTTGTTGATTCAAGAAGACCCAAGTTCAAATATGGCCTTAGGACTTCATGGCCATGTGGTCTTGGGCAAGTCATTTAACTTCTGGCTGCCTCAGTTTCTTCATTTGTAAAATGAGGATAATAATAGAGCCTACCTACCATAATTGTGAAAATAAAATAAGATGTTTGTAAAGCACTTGACAAACTTTAAAGTGTTATATTAATGCTATTTATTTTTATGTTTATGATACTTCAGCAGCTGTAGCTTCAGTCTGGAAGCACCCTGGCCCTGACCACAATTTCCCCCACCTGTCTTTCTAAAGGTTCATGTAGCCATTCAATTTAACAAACATTTTTACATGTGCTAAGTTGTTCTTTATCCGTCACTTCACTCATGTCTGACTTTGTGACCCCATTGGGGGTTTTCTTGGCACAGATACTAGAGTGGTTACCATTTTCTTCTCCATCTCATTTTACAGATGAGAAAACTGAGGCAAATAGGAATGACTTGCCCAGGGGCACACAGCTAGGAAGTGTCTAAGGCCAGATTTGAACTCATGAAGTTGAGTCTTCCTGATAGTAAGGTCCAGCATCCTATCCACTGGCACTTAGATGCCCCTAAGGACCAGGACACAAAACCAAAAAAAAAAAAGGTCTTTTTCTTAAAAGTTCTTATAGACTTATAGAAATTGACTTATAGAAATTTCATTAATTCCTAGGCTGCCAAAAGGAAAGCAGGAAAATCATCCCCTGAAATGAGAGACAGACAGACAGGCAAAGAGAGACAGAGAGAGGAGAGGGCTCAGTTTACCTCTTGACTTTCTTAAATGATGTTTAGAAAATCGTACTTAAAGCATAACATAGAATGGCATTTGATGGAAGAGACAAGGAAGAAAAGAACTGGCCTAAGAATTCATGAACCAGCCAAGTTGTTTCCGTAGCCTCGGAATTCTTCTAGTCTCATTCTGCTCCCAGGGGAGGATCGAAGGTCACTTATTTACACTTTCATGTGAATATGTCACTGTGAGAGCAGTGGCTGGAATATTTCTATTCTAAGCTTGTTTGTAGAATGCAACACTAAAGGAGTTTCAAGGCAGAGAGAAGAGGGAAGAAGCCTTCCCCAATCCCCTTAAAAACATCAAATAGAGTCAGTGTCTTACTGTTTCTAGGGCTAAGGCTTACCCTGAGGACAAGACACCCCTCAGAAAGGCTTATTTCATTGCCAGTACATTGTATAGAATCTGGTTTGAAGTTTGCTGGAGCAGCTAGGTGGTGCAGTAGATAAGAGCACTGGATCTAGAGTCAGGAAGATCTGAATTCAAATCCTGCTTTAACCATTTAGTGTGACCCTGAGCAAGTCACTTAGCCCTCTTTGCCTTAATTTCCTTGTCTATAAACTGAGCAAGAGAAGGAAATGGAAAATCTCTCTAGAATATTTACCAAGAAAATCCCAAATGAGGTCATAAAGAGTCAAATAGAACTAATGTCTGAACAACAACAACAACAAATGGAGTGTGTGGGGGCACCTGGGTGGCTCAGTGAATTGAGAGCCAGGTCATGAGACAGGAGGTTCTGGGTTCAAATTTGGCCTCAGACACTTTTCTAGCTGTGTGACTCTGGACAAGTCACTCAACCCCCATTGCCTAGCCTTTACCACTCTTCCACCTTGGAACCAATTGATTCTAAAATGGAAGGTAAGGGTTTAAAAGAGGGGGAAATGGAGTTTGCCATCTGCTTAAAAACTCTTTAAGGTTAAACCTCTGAGTAAAAAGTGGAAGGAATGAACTCAGGCAGTCGATAAACATTTATTAAGCACCTACTATGTGCCATAAACTGTATTAAATTAAAGAATCATAGATTTAGAGATGAACAGGATTTTGAAGGTTGTCAAGTCCAGCCCTTTTATTTTATAGATAAGGAACTCAACCCAAAGAAGTCTCTGCCCCAAGTCTCTAATGGTAGCCAGAATAATTCTCCTGTCTGTAAGGGACCATCTGACATTGTCAATGGAATGGGTAGGTTTATGGAGATAGGTAAAAAAAATATTCCTTTTCTAATTAGTGGCACTAAACCCAGTCTTCAGGCCCAAACATCTTTTGATCTATAAACAGGCAACTGTTTAAACCAAATTGTTGGCAACAAAGATAAGAGAACAGCCAAGAAACACAACTGAGAAATCTATTCTCTAAAAGATGGTTGGTGCCAACTTGTTTATATTGAGGAAACTTTCTACTTGGATGTCAAGTAGTATTAGAATTGATATGAGGAAATAATTAATATTTAATCCCCTGTGAATAAAACAGATTTTATTTACCTTTTGCTTTCCTGAAATCTGATTGGGAATTCATCAGCATTGCATGTTTCCTTTATTTAATCCAATTATGATAGCCAAGTCAAAATAATTATTAACATTCCTGGTGAGCTCCCCTCTTTTTTTTAGAACTTTTAAAAAAATGTTATGTCTTTCCAATTACTTGTAGAAACAATTTTTGACAATTGTTTTCTGACATTTTGTGATTCAGATTCTCTCTCTCATTGCCTTCTCTCTCCCCACCAAGACAGTAAATAGTCTGATATAGGCTATATCAATGCTTTCATGCAATACCTATTTCCATATTCCTCATGTTATGACTAAAGACTCATATCACATATATCATTAAAAAAAACTCATCAAGTAAATAAAGTAAAGGATGGCATGCTTTGATCTGTAATCAGATTGCAACGCTTCCTTCTTCAGCTGTGCATAGAGTATTTTTATAATGAGTTCCTTGGAGTTCTCTTGGAACTTTGTTTTACTGGTAATAGTTTAATCCTTTATAGTTGATCATCACATAATATTACTGTATCTGTATACAGTGTTTTTCTGGTTCTGCTCACTTCACTTTGCATCAGTTCGTATAAATCTTTCCAGGTTTTTCTGAACTTATCCTGTTCATCATTTCTTATGGCACAATAGTTTTCCATGACAACCATATGCCACAGCTTGTTCAGGCATTCCCCAGTTGATTCCCTCAATTTCCAATTCTTTACCACTACAAAAAGAGCTGCTCAAAAATTTTGCATCCTTTTACTCTATCTCTGATCTCCTTGGGATCAGGCTCAGTATAGTGAGTGGTATTACAAGGAAAAATGGTATTCATGGTTTTATGGCCCTTTAGAGATGGTGCCAAATTAATGAACTCTTTTTTAAGGTATTTTATTTTCCCAACTACATGAAATAATAAGTTTTCTGAAGTTATAAAATACAAATTGTCTCCCTCTCCTCCCTCTTCCCAAAAATGGTAATCAATTTGATCTGGGATTTATATGTATTTATATATATATATATATATATATATATATATATATATATATATATGATCATACAAAATCTAATATGCCTTTAAAACTAAAACCCCAAAATAATAACCCAAATAAAATAAAATGACAAATCCTATGCTTTAATTTGCATTTGATTTCAACAGTTCTTTCCTGGAAGTGGATAGCATTCTTTGTTAGTTAAGTCCTTCAGAATTGTCCTAGACTATTGTATTGCTGAGAGTAGCTGTCTTTCACAGCTGATCACCCCACAACATTGCTGTTAATGTGTACAATGTTCCCATGGTTCTGCTTATTTCTCTCTGCACCATTTGATGTAGATCTTTGCAGCTCTTTATGACATCATCCTGTTCATTCCTTATAGCATAATAGTATCCCATCACCATCATATGCCACAATTTGCTCAGCCATTCCCTGGTTGATAGACATCCCTTTAATTTCTAATTCTTTGCCACATTAAAGATTGCGGCTATAAATATTTTTGTACAAGTGAGTCCTTTCCCTTCACCCCCCCCCCCTTTTATCTCTTTGGGATAGAGACTTAATAGTGGTATTGCTAGATCAAAGGATATGCACAGTTTTATAGCCTTTTGGGCATAGTTCCAAATTGCCCTCCAGAATGTTTGGATCAGTTCACAAGTGAGCTCTCTTTTTTTATGGGGGGGGGGGTGTTTTTAAAAAGGATAACTTTTTTACCTCTTTTCTTCCCCCCCCTCTCTCTGTTTCTCTCTCTCTCTTTCCTTTCTTCTTTTAAGCTGGCAATCAGAATGACACTAGATCATTAGCCTGTCGAGTAACCATGAGGACCCAAAGTGGATAGACCAGACTTGGAGTTAGGAATACCTGAATTCAAATACTGCTTCATGCACTTACAAGTTGTGTGGCCCTGGGCAAATTATTTAACCTCTGTAAATCTCTGTTTCCTCATCTGTAAATTTGGGTTCAATATTCTCCAAGTTCTTTCAACTTTAAGTCTGTGACCTTCCTGTGATATGAGCTAATTTTAGGAAGAAAACTTGTCTGGTTCCCTGTTTACTCGATGTCATTGTCTCATAGACAAGAGAACCCTAGGACCCCATGCAATAGTTTTTATGACGTTGTAAATATAGGTCAGTGAAATGTGTCTTCTTTTTGCACATGGGAAAATCAAGTCAGGGCAAGAAACAAAATTAGAGTTAAGTTGATGGAATAAAACCTTAGTTTAATTTAGACTTTTTTTCCTACAAAGCACTTTATTTGCATTGTCTCCCTTTATATTCAGAGTAATTACATAGGCTGGTAGTATACGTTTTATGATCCTCGTTTTTTCAGAAGATGAAGCTGAGCTTCAGAGATTTTAAATGAATACAGACGCACAGTGCATGGTGATTCCTTCTGAATCCATGTGTAAGTTTTTTTTCTGGGTATACACCACTGCCTGCAATAGGTGATCAAATGGATAGAGCACAGAACTTCAAATCAGAAAGACCAAGTTCAAATTCTGCCCCAGATATTTATAAGCTCATGTGATCTGAGGTGTTACTTAATTTCTCTCAACTTCAGTTTCTTCATCTGTAAAATGGGAATAATAGCACCTCTTTCAGAGGGTTGTGACAGTGAAATGAGCTAGCACTTTGTAAATGTTTGAGTGCCATGTAAATGTTGGACTCTGGAATCTTAATTCAGGCTTCTAGCCAACGCATCTTCCCGGGGCATTATTGTTATTGTTGTTCGGTTATTTCATTGATGTCCAATTCTTTGTGACCCCACTTGGGGTTTCCTTGACAAAGACACTGGAATGGTTCCCTAATTCCCTTCTTCAGCCCATTTTACAGATGAGAAGTTAATTGGTAAAAAGGGTTAACTGACTTGTACAGGGTCACATAGCTGATAAGTATCCAAGGCCAGATTTGAGCTCAGGAAGATGAATCTTGCTCTAACCACTGTGCTATTTAGCTGCTTTCCAGATATATAAGAGAAGCACCTTTTCAGAAATCTCTACCAAAATACTAAGCATCAGTATAGAATGTACCATGGTAACCAAGTTCTCCATCTGAAGCACTTGAAGATATTCCTCACTGAAGCCACTAGTCTATTTCCTTCTCATGAGATGATTCCCCATTTCCTTTGCCACATGTGTTTTTAGATCAGAAGTAATTGGGGTTGCTTGAAATCTGTCCTTTCCCCTCCACTCTTAGTTTAAGCCTCAGTTGAACTCGTGTTTCTTCCCAGACACTATCATATTTCTGTGACTGGCAGCATCGTTAGCTGCTATAGAAAGCCAAGTTCTACAGCTTCTCGGTGAGTAGTAGACTAGAGGAACAATGTGGTTCCTAGCACCTGCTTTTCCACTAACATGTAGTCTCAAATCAACCAACTGTGGGGTACCTCCTGCCTGCTGCAAGTAAGCAAAGCTTCTCCCCTCCCTTGAGGCTGACTCCCATGTACACACTGTGGTGTTGAGGAATCTGTGAACAGTACTCAGTGACTGAAAGGGGCAGGCATGGTTTTTGCTGTAAAGTCTACAAACTTGTCTTGGTTTGAGGTAACCTTTGCCAGAAAAGCCCCAAAAAGCCCTACAGGCTCTACAAAACTGGGAAGGCTTCTGGTACAGACCCAGAGACGGACTGTGTCTATTATCTAAGACCACCTGAGTGAATGCTGCAACCATGTGCTGAATTTTTTACTCTTTAGAAACTCACCAAAACCATCTACTCTGAGGGATTGTAGATAGATGAATGAATGAATGGATGAATGAATGAATGAATGAATGAATGAATGAATGAATGAATGAATGAATGAATGAATGAATGTAAAAGCATTTATTAAGTAGTTAGTAAAGGCCAAGGGCTATGCTAAGCGTTAGCAATACAAATAGAAGAATGAAACAGTCCCTGTGGGGTTGGGTACAGAACAGCTAATAAAACCAAGTCATCCTTGGGGTTCAGTGACAGAGAAAATAACAACACCTGAATGTCTAGAGGGCACAGAGGAAGGATAGATGGTAAATCCAAGTGGCCACAAGGGTGCAGTGGCAATGTCAGTGATAAGACCTGAAGATCCTCCATCATAACGAGGAGTAGTATTTGGTGCCTGCTCAGCAGGAGTGTTCATTGTTCAGGTTACCAGTCTTGGAAACACTACTACATCCCTTGGTACTCAAGGAACCTGCTCATTTGATTTCTGAGCTGATGTCAGTGATTTTTTAAAACTCACACACAATTTAAGAGAGGTGCCTCAAGACTAGAAAAATACAAGGGGGAGGCTCAATGGATTGGGAGCCAGACTTAGAAACAGGAGGTCCTAGATTCAAATCTGGCCTCAGACACTTCCTAGCTGTGTGATCCTGGGCAAGTCACTTAACCCCCATTGCCTATCCCTTACTGCTCTTCTGCCTTGGAACCAATACACAGTATTGATTCTAAGACAGAAGGTAAGGATTTTAATAAAAGATTAGAAAAAAACAAATGCCCCAGTATTCAAAAAGGGGAGCTTATAGTGTCTAAACTATAGACATGGGAATTCACCTTCATTTCTGGAAACATTCAATGGTTCCATTGTTAACATTTAGAAGGGGAAGCAGTGACCATTGAGATAACTATTTTGTCATGAAGAAACATTGACAAAATAATTTCATTACCTTTTTCTTTAAAAAAAAAAAACCTTTTTTTCTGACCTAATAACAGCTCTTAAGACAGAAAGGCAGTGTTTGGCAAACAGTAGTTAAATGACTTACCCAGGGTCACACATAGTTAGGAAGTGTCTGAGATCAAATTTGAACCTAGGTCCTCCCAATTCCAGACCTGATGCTCTATCCTTTTTGTTTCCTAGCCACCCTTTTTCAAAGGGATTTTAAATGGGTAAATTAAGACCACAAGACGGATAGCTGGGTTTTTAGCACTCTATAGCTTTGGGAGCAGAACAAAAAGATGGAGCTCAATGATAATGTAAATTGAATAGATTTGGTATTGATTGTATGACTAGATTTGGTCAACCTGGAGGTAGGTCTCTATTAGAGGCACCTAGTAAATCTGCCCTTGGCTCTCTGCTGGTCAATATTTTTTTTATCAGTGCCTTGAATGATGATATGAATACCAAGCCTATTAAATTTACAGATAACATAATACTGGAAAGAATATCTTGACATGTTGCATTAGAGACAGGATGCAGAAAGATTTTGACAGATTTGAGCAATAGGCCAAACCTGATATTCTAAAATGTAATCAGTCAGTCAAAAAAGCATTTATTAAGTAACTACTATGTGCCAGACATTAGGCTAAGTGCTAGTAGTACAAAAAGAAGCAAGAGACACTCCCTACCCTCAAGGAGCTCACATTCTAACTTATGGTAACTTAATGAAGACAGATGTACTTGAAATAAAAAAATAAATAAATGCACAAATACAAGATGGGCATGGCTTGAAGGAAAAACATAGAAGTTCATCTAAAAACATGTGAAGATGTTAATTGGATTCCACACTGAATATTAGTCAAAAATATGATATGACAGCCAGAAGAGTCCATTCAAATCCAGGCTGCATGAATAAAGCCTGCCTACAAATCAGGGCAATCTGGGTAAATGTGCCAATTCTGACACACAATATGTGTGACCTGGGCAGGTTATTTCACCTTGAAACTCTCTAAGGCTAAGTAACAGAACAATTTCCAAAATACACTGTTAAATAGAGTTTTCTTCTTCAGCTATTTACTCTACCAATTGTCGGCAAATTATGGACCTCTGGGCCATTTTTAAATAGTGTTTTGTTATCATTTGAAATGTAAAAATGATGCTTTGGCTACATGGAGTATCCAGGATAAAGGAAGTGATACAGTTTCAGAGTACTTGTCCCTGATCATCCCACTTAAAGCACTACATTTAATTCATAGTGCAGCATTCTATGGAAGATGTTGCTGAGTGGAACTTCTTCGTAGTAGATGAGTGTATACAGGATGTGAGTGGGGATGGTGAGGGGACTGTAAATCATTCTTTATAAGAATTCTTAAAGGGAGTGTTAAGCTTGGAGAAAGGAAGGCTTTGGTTGGGAAGGAACAAGATGAGCACTATCTTCATGTATCTGGTAAGTTGTCAGATGGAAGCATTATTTGATTTAGCTGTTGAGAACAGAATGGAGAGTAATGGAAGAAAGTGGTAAAGGAAAAACTTGGCTCAGTGTAAGAAAAAACCTAATAATTAGAACTGTCTAAAACTGGAATAGTTGCATGGGACATTAGTCCTAGAGTCATGAAGCACATCAACCTGAGTTCAAATCTGGCCTTAGACACTTACCAGCTATGAAACCCTGGGCAAGTCACTTAACCCTATTTGCCACAGTTTCCTCATCTGTCAAATGAGCTGGAGAAGGAAATGGCAACCCACTCCATTATCTTTGCTAGGAAATCCCAAATGAGGTCATAAAGAGCTGTACAGGACCAAAATGACTGAACAACAAAAATAGAATAGGCTCTAACGGAGGCTTCAGAGATTAGATGACTGACTGCTCATTGGAGTTCCTCTTCAAATATAAGTAAATTGTGTCACCTTCAAGATCCCTTCAAGCTTTGATCCCTTCTCTGTTTCTATGAATACCTATGCTGATGAAAGAGCCCATTCCTGAAGTATTAAAATTTCTCCTCTCCCATAATTATCTTGATGGAGTGAATAGAATAGTGACCTGAGAATCAAGAGACCTTGGTTTTGGTTCCAGTCTCAACGCCAACTATCCTCAGTTTCTCTAGAATGAAGGAAATTGAACTAAATGATCTCTTGGGTCACTTGTAGCTCTAATATTCCATGAAATCTTCTGTGTTGAGCATACCCAGTATGGTTCTCACCTTTAATATGACAGTCATTTAAATAATTAATATTAATGATAAAAACTAGCATTTTTGTAGTGCTTTAAGGTTAGCAAAGCATCCTACAAATATCATCTGGTTTTACCCTCACAACAATCCTGGGTTGTTCTGTCATTTCAGTCATGTCTGACTCTTCTTGACCCTCCTTTGGGATTCTCTTGGCAAAGGCACTGGAGTGGTTTGCTTAACCTTCTCTAGCTCATTTAATAAATGAGGAAACTGAGGCAAGCAAGGTTAAGTGACTTGCCCAGAATCAAACAGCTAGTAAGTGACACCACCTCACACCTAGTAGGTTGGTTAATATGACTAAAAAAAGAGGCAAATTATAAACACTGAAAGGGATGTGGGAAAATTGGAACTCAAATACACTGTTGGTGGGACTGTGATTTGATACAACTATTTTGGAGAGCAAGTTGGAACCCCACCAGAAAAGCCACGTATTTTATTTTTATAAAAAAAAAATCCAAGATTTAAAATTTTGTTTGAGAAGGTTTTCAGAAAAGAAGCTTGCTAACTCCTTGAATCTAGAGAATGAACTCTTTGAAGAAAGATGCCTACAGAAACCTACACTACATCAAGATGATACAGAATGACCTTTTGGGTACGATCGATTAAACAGAAGGGGATTGAACATTTGTTGTAAATGTAAAATTGTAAAATATTTGTAGAAGCTCTATTTGCAGTAGCAAAAAATTGGAAACTGAAGGGATATCCATAGATTGAGGAATGCCTAAACAATTTGTGGTATATGGTTGTAATGGAACACTATTGTGCCAAAAGAAATGACAGAGAGATGATTTCAGAAAAAAACTTGGAAAGTGATGCAAAGTGAAGGCAGCAGAACCAGGAAAACATCGTATACAATAACAGCAATATTGTATGATGATCAACTGGGAAAGATAAACTATTATTAGCAATACAAGAATCCAAGACAACCCCAGGTTGTTGATGAAAATGATGAAAAGATTGATGATGAAAAGTGACGTCTACAGCCATAGAAGGAACTGACAGTATGAATGCAAATCAAACCATACCATTTCTAACCTTACTACCTTCAAAACATTTTTCTTACTTGCATGATATATGTCTCCTTTCATGACATGAGGAATCTGGAAATTTGTATTGCTTGATGGAACCTATATCATATTGTCTACTATCTGGGGAGGGGAGGGAGAGATGGAGAAAATTTGGATTGGAAAAAGTCAAAAAGCAATTGTTAGAAAATTATTTCTACATGTAATTTTTTTAAAGAAAAGAATAAAAAGGAGTAGGGTGGGAAACAAAGCTAGTTCATGACCCCATTTGGGGATTTCCTGGCAAAGATACTGGAATGAATTGCCATTTCCTTTGTCAGCCCATTTGACAGATGAAGAAACTGGGGCAAATAGGGTTAAATGATTTGCCCAGGATCTCACAGCTGGTAAATATTGGAGGCCTGATTTGAACTCTAGACCCAGAACTCTGGCCACTGCACCACCTAGCTTCCCTGATAACAAGTGCTATTATTATCTCCATCTTACAACTGAGGTAGATGAAGATTAAGTGACTTGCCTAGAATCACATAGGTAGTCATGGTCTCGGGATGAATTTGCACTCAGTTGTTCCTGATTATCAAGTCCAGGGCTCTATCCATTGTGTCAGCATAATACATAACTGGGCTGCCCAGACATGGGCATGAAGTAAATGAAGTAACTTATCCTGTGGATTACTATGACCCTCACATTCTGTCAAAGATAAAAAAGAAAGAATTTCCTATACCAGGAGCTATTTTCTAAATCCATACTTGCCTCATAGGGGTGAATCTGTATCATCTCCTTTATTTTCCATCTACATTGTCTCTTGATTTGAGTAGATTTGTTACCTCTGGGAGGTACCAAAGAAGGAGGAGCTGAATGCCATTTTCACAACTTATAATTTTGTTCTAAATTATGCTAATGTAGGAAAGCTTAAAGGATTTCTTTTTAAAAGTTCAGTCATTAATTGAGATGGTATTTATAACATTTCCTTCAGAGCCCAAGAAAGCTGAACCAAAATAATTCATTTTTTGACCTTGTGAAGACTGTTCTGAGATGGCTTTCATCGGCAGATCCTGGGGGAAGGCCTCTGTACACCAGTTCTTTTTCTGTCGATTTGTTCTTTCTTCTCTTTACCCCGTCTTTTTTGAAACAGCAGGAATTCTTGATTCTGCACTTTCCTTGCATCCAATTGTTTTCTGGGCCAGGGGGAATCCTGGCTGATCTTGCCAGAACAAGTAGGTGCCATTTCATTCTCTAATGACTCCCTTCCTTTTTTGCTCCATTTTTTTTAAAGGCATGGGGCATGGGGAAGAAGAAGGTGTGGCAGCAAGTAAAAGAGATTAAATTCTAGAACCCCAGGGCTATAGAGTAGTATAAGGAGAGCCTATTTGCAAGACATTTTTTAAAAGGAGGAAGATTTTTATTAAAGTTTGAGAGACCATAGAAGTAGAGGGTTAAAGGGGAAAAAAGGGGGGTCTCTCAAAAATGAAAAAAGGAAAAAACCATGATCATATGATAATTCCCAAACTTTGGGGAAATCATTCAACAAAACTTAAGAGGCATCTAGGTAGATAAGGAGCTAAATCAATTATAATTGATAAAAGTGCAAGAGACATGAATAGGCAGTTTTCAGATAAAGAAACCAAAACCATTAATAAGCACATGAATAAGTGCTCTAAATTTCTTATAATCAGAGAGATGCAAATCAAAACAACTCTGAGGTATCACCTCACACCTAACAGATTGGCTAACATGACAGCAAAGGAAAGTAATGAATGCTGGAGGGGATGTGGCAAAGTTGGGACACTAATTCATTGCTGGTGGAGTTGTGAATTGATCCAACCATTCTGGAGGGCAATTTGGAACTATGCCCAAAAGGCGCTAAAAGACTGTCTGCCCTTTGATTCAGCCATAGCACTGCTGGGTTTGTACCCCAAAGAGATAATAAGGAAAAAGACATGTACCATAATATTCATAGCTGCACTCTTTGTGGTGGCCAAAAATTGGAAAATGAGGGGCTGCCCTTCAATTGGGGAATGACTGAACAAATTGTGGTATATGTTGGTGATGGAATACTATTGTGCTCAAAGGAATAATAAAATGGAGGAATTCCATGGAAACTGGAACAGCCTCCAGGAAATTGATGCAGAGTGAGAGGAGCAGAACCAGGAGAACATTGTACACAGAGATGGATTCACTGTGGCACAATCAAATGTAATGGACTTCTCTACTAGTAGCAATGCAGTGATCCAGGATAATCCTGAGGGACTTATGATGAAGAACACTATCCACATTCAGAGGAAGAACTGTGGGAGTAGAAACACAGAAGAAAAACAACTGCTTGATCACATCATTCGATTGGGGATATGATTGAGGATGTTGACTCTAAATGATCATCCCAGTGCAACCATAACAATATGGAAATAGGTTTTGATCAATGACAACATATAAAAGCCAGTGGAATTGCATGTCAGCTATAGGAGAGAGTTGGGGAGGGGGGGAGGGAAGGGAAAGAACTTGAATCTTGCAACCATGGGAAAATATTCTTAATTAATTAATTAATTAAATTTTTTCCAAATTAAAGAAAGAGGCATCTAGGTGACTCAGTGGATAAAGAGCTAAGTCTGCAAATGGGTGGTCTTGGGTTCAAATGTGACCTGAAATACATCCTAGCTGTGTGATCCTGAGCAAGTCACTTATCCCAATTGCTCATCCTTCCGGAATCCTCTGCCTTAGAATCCTTCTGCCTTAGAACAGATACTTAGCAAAGATTCTAAAACAGAAGATAAGGGTTTTTTAAAAATCAATTAAATAAAAAGCTTTATTGACATCTTCCTGAAGTAGTATATATGGAAACTCCTTGAGGTCAGGAACTGGTTCTTTTTTGCTCTCATATCCCCATTGCCTGCGCACATAGTCATTGCTTAAAAATGATTTTTTAAATGAATGAGAAATGTTCAGGGCTCTTTTTAAGTGGGTTTTGGAAAAGTAGAATTTTTTTTTTACTTTGATAAGTGCCTACTTTGAGCAGACTTGTGAACAGCAGTAGAGAAAAACAAAAGAAAACAGTTTCTGACCTCAAGGAGCTTATATTTAGTGATAGCTCTTCATTACCACAAACTCTGATATAGCCTCCCTCATCCCCACCAAAAAACTGGAAATCTAGTCTTGTTAAGACAATCAAAACAATCTCTGAGCAAACCATCCTACCCATGCCTGCCCCTTCCCCCAAAAACATACATCCATTGCCCTACTTCCCTTTGCTGATGCTTGATTAAGAATCAGATATTCTTAAGTTGTTCTGTCATTTCAATTGTGTCACTCTCTGTGACCCCATTTGGGCTTTTCTTGGCAAAGATACCAGAGTGGTTTTCCATTTCCTCCTCTAGCTTATTTTACAGATGAAGAAACTGAGACAAACAGGATTAAGTGACTTGCCCAGGGTCACGCACCAGGTAAGTGTCTGTGGTTGTGTTTGAACTGAGGAAGATGAGTCTTTCTAAATCTAGGCCTAGCATTCTATTCATTGCACCACCTCGCTGCCCAGAGTGGAAAGATTATTTACTGGGTTTGCTGTCTAAAGGTTCTTGAGTTCTAATCTGAGCTCTGCCACTTATGAATGCTATAACCTAGGGCAAATCACTTAAGCTTTCTGAACCTTAGATTCTTCATCTGTAAAATGGGTTGGACTAGATGATCTCTAAGAGTCCTTCCTGTTTTTGATCTTATGAATACTGCTGATTGACATGTGTGACCTATTCTAGTGGCTCTTCTATGAATTTATGTTCGTAGAAAGACATTCTATGTTGCTTAAGGACAATACCTGGTAAGTATTGTTTTATATGACTTAGGTAGTACTTTCATATTACATCCCATTCGAGGCTCAAAAAGTTGAGTTCTGACTGCTTCACATTTAAGCTAGAGGGAATTCATTGTCTCTGAATCCCTCTTTTCCTTCCTTCATTGTACCCCTCTAGATGCTCAATTTGGGCAGCCAGGTGGTGTAGTGGATAGAGTGTCAGGCCAAGAGTCAGAAAGACTCATCTTCCTGAGCTCAAATTTGGCCTTCGACATTTATTATTGATGACCCTGAACAAGTCGCTCAACCTTGTTTGCCTCAGTTTCCTCGTCTGTAAAGTAAGCTGGAGAAAGGAATGGCAAACCACTGCAGTATCTCTACCAAGAAAACACCAATTGGGGTCATGAAGATAAGAGAAGATAAGAGATCAAACAAAACAGCTAAATTTACTTTGGATTTTAGAAGCTGATGAAGTCATACTTTACTTTCAGCCTTCTGCATTGACAAGAGATCAGCACTTGCACTTGTTGACTCAGCTGCCCCTCCATCAGGGAGCTCAGTGCAAGATGTCAAAAGCAGGTTAAGTCTATCTGACTCCCACTCCCACATCCCACACCAAAGAATACTTTTCAGAATCCTTCTCTTTTTTTCAAAAGAAATGGCTAATTATTTATCTAAGGTATCAGCTGGATCCATCAAGTGCTCAAGACATCAAGTTTTCTCATCCCTAAAATGAATAGGGGTAGACCAGCTAATCTTTAAGGTCCTCCAACCCCCTGTGCTAATATTCTGTACTCCATAATTCTACTATGTTTAATTGTTAAACAGTTTTTTCCTAGCATGTTTCTAAAATCAAATTTACATCATTTTAAGTATTTTTCCTCAGCCCCCTTTCCTTTTTCTGATTATGATCTACATGGTTGAATATTGTCTTTCTTGCTCCAAGAGGACCAGAATGAAAGTACTTTTCCTTGATCTCTTCCTTTTTTCTGATTATTATCTACATGGTTGGTTCTTTTCCTTCTAGCTCCAAGAAGAAAGACCAGAATGAAAGTACTTTTCCTTGCTCCCCTTCCTCTTTTCTGACTATGATCTACTTGGTTGGTTATTGTCCCAAGTACTTTAAGAGGACCAAAATAGAAGTCGTTGTCCTGGCCCCCTTTCCTTTTTCTGACTATTGTCTACAGGGTTGGTTATTGTCCTCTGAGTACAAAGAGAACCAAAATGGCACTGCGAGGTTGGTGTCTGGGTATAATGAATCCCATCTTGACTGATCAGACCAATTCAAAGGTTCTAGAGCAGGACAGGCACAAATAGTCCATGTGAACAAAAATAGTAATTAGCATGCCACCATAGGATCTTTAAGAACCTTCATACAGTCTCCATTCCAGTGACTGAAAGAACTGATAGGGACTTTAAAAATTCCCAAAAGAAAGTAAGCTCCCTGAGGGCAAAACTAGTTTCCTCTGTGTATAGAAGCCTTTAGCAGTTGCCTTTAAAGCAAGTGCTTTATTAAACACAAATAAGTGCTTAATAATTTTTAAGTTGAATTGTATTAAATTGAAATAAACACAACTGACTTGGTCTGACCTGTCAGTAAGGAAGCAGGGGTTATTTTAGAATGAGCAAAACTGTTTCAAAATAATTAAGTAACTTAAACAAAATGATTTTAAATGGTATGGCCATTACTAGATCCTGGGTTTTCTCGCTCCTAAATTTGTCAGTATTCTTATTCTAATGACTCTAAAAACTACCTCTCTCGCTCTTGTAATGTTATTTCAATTGTGTCCAACTTTTCTTGACCCCATTTGGGGTTTTCCCGGCAAAGATACTGGAGTAGTTTGCCATTTTCCTCTCCAGTTCATTTTACAGATGAAAAAAGTTGGCAAATGGGGTGAGTGACTTGCCCAGGGTCACATAGCTAGCAAGTGGCTGAGGCCAGATTTGGACTCAGGAAAATGAGTCTTCCTGACTTCAGGACAGATGCTATCTCCACTGCACCATTTAGCTCTCTCTCCCTCGCCCTCCACCCAAAAAAGAAAGGGTAGAAATAGATATTTTTAGAAAATGTATATAGACAATCCTGAACATGTTTAGTTGGTTGGTTGGTTGGTAGGTTGGTTCATTGATTTGTTAGCTGACCAACTAGTTTACTGTCTACCTTTAGGTAAATGGGCACCAAAAATTTTCATCAAAGTGTTTAATATATTTACCCATAGTGCAAAACCCAGGCCCTAGGTCTTTACTAGTCTATCCCAACATAGACGAAGGGTGCCATTGGCAGTTGTCCTCTGTCTCCCTGCAAAGTTTTCTAAGACATGGGTAATTGGTTGGGGCTATTTACTCATAATTAACCAAAATGTGCATTTGCAGCTTATTATTTTTGAATGAAGTAAATACAGCAACCAATCTTCCAGCCCCATGAATATTTCATTTTCTAGATTACTGCATAAATATTGTATTTGAATATTATGGTCTGGGACAGCACATTAAAATTGCAAGACTGTGCTATTATCCCTTATAATGGAACATGAAATTAGAAGCTGATTCATGGAAAGAATAATTTCACAAACCTTCTTACCTGCATTTCTTTCTTCTCTTCTGTTTATTCAGTAGACAAGTACTATTTTGAGTTAATAAATTATATTTTGTTTTTAATTTAAAATGTCAGGAATGGGGAAAATATCATTGGATATTGTTGCATAATTAGATACTAGTCAAAATAAAGTTGCAATTTTGTCTTTCCAAACTCAGCGACTATTTCTTAAAGTACCAGATGAAAAGGAGAATACATCCCATGATACCATGGATGTGTAATGAAAAACATTTACTGAGTCATTCTTTAGTTGGAGCTTATTTTGCTAACAAGCAGAGATGACTTTTTAGAGAAGGGACAATTTGCCAGAAAAGAAATCTAGAGGGTAGAACAAAAACCAAGCAATTGAGATCTGGGCTCTAATTGCGGCTCCAACTTGAGTCAGCCGACTCCAAGTCCAAAACCCCATTCTGTTTTTCACCTAGTTTTGTACACTTCTCTAGAAAAGTGACTTTTTTTCTTTTTTGTCTGTTCCTGAGTGCCTAGCATAGGAGGTATTTTTAAAAATACTTGCCATTTGACTAATTGATTGATTGGTTGGTTGATCCATATCATTTATGGTTGGGATTTCCCATGGACCCTTTCTGAGTCTTGGAAACAGATACTGATATGAGGCTCTGTGCTAGAATTTAAAAGGCAAGGACTCTGGTGCTACCTTCCAGATCAACTCAGAACCCCATGAGCCCATGGGCTGATCTATATCCATCTGCCTGAAATGTAACTGTAGTAGCTGACAACTGTATCCTTTCATTCTGATGCCTTTCATCTGTTATTAGGTCCAATTCATTTAGCATATAGCTTGTTTGTACAGAGTTATTTATGTGTTGTCCACCCCCCTCAATTAAGACTGTGAGTCCCTCAAGGGCAGTCACTATCTTTTACCATTTGTGGGGGTGAGGGTTTAGATCCCCAGTTATTAGCACAGTACCTGGCACACAGTAGGTACTAAACAGTCAGTTTATTGACTGGCTGGCTTATTTGAAAAGTTATCATTCCCTGAAGGAGGAATTTCTTTATAATTTGAATTGTATCCACCCTAACAAGATGCCTTACTATCTCCATCAGTGCCTCCGTGGTCCGCCAAAGTCATCACTTGCTTTCCTACCACTGCTTCTCTATTTATGATTTCCCTCTTATTTGGTACATCCCCTCTGCTGTATTCTAGCGAAGTGAAAAGATGACCCTTTCCTTAGGACTAATAATTAAAAAGCAAATGAGACAGGAACTCTGACTTCCATCCAAGCCCAGGGAGCCAGGCAGAGCTTACAGCTAGGCTGGGGCAAATGTAAACAGAATCACTTCTGAGGTTTTAGCCATCTTTCCATGTGGATGACCTTGGAGCCTCATTTCATGTCATTCTTCTTTTTCTTCCTCTAATCCCTGACCTTCCCTCTTAGAATCAATACTGTGTATTGGTTCCAATGTAAAAAGATGTTAAGGACTAGACAAGAGGGATGAAGTGACTTGCCCAGGGTCATACAGCGAGGAAGTGTCCAAGTCCATATTTTAACCCAGGAACACATACCAGGTCCCTTTGAGCCACTTTGTCTCCTCCCTTCCTTTTTTCCATTCCATTCTAACTGCTTGGGTCTCCATATGGAATTGAGCTTAGCTCTAAGGGCTTAGAAATGGCTCCTCCGTCCCCCTGACTCTGAAATTTGATGAAGAAATTCATCTTGAAGCCAATGAGAAAAGGAATTGTTTTTCAGGACAGGCTGGTATCACTAGAGTAATCATAGTGGGTAGCCACATAGCGAGGTAAAATTAATCCTAGGTAGATGGGCACAAGGGCGAATGAGCCCCATACTTAGATCAAGGTTATCTTTTTTTTTAACCCTTATCTTCTGTCTTAGAAACAATACTAAGTATCATTCTGAGGCAGAAGTGCCATAAGGACTAAGCAATTGGGATAAAACAACTTGCCCAGGATCACAGAGCTAGGAAGTGTCAGAAGCTAAATTTGAACCCAGGACTTCCCATCTCCATGTCTGGTGCTCTATCCACTGAACCTCCTAGCTGGTCCTCAAGGCTATATTAAAATAAGATTTCTGAAGTCTGCAGCAACAACTATGAACTCTATAAATTGATTTTATCTTCTCTTCTCCCCCTAATCGTTATGGTGGAGTTCTTTACAACAACAACAGCAATAACCTCTGTCTCCACTGTTCTCCTAAAAGGTTTGCATCTGTGAGTAGGGTAGGAGAATGAGAACAAGAACTGGAGAACCCTGGAAGTCAAAGCAGAGATTGACAACAATGACAGAGAAAGAGAACGGCTGCTGCTTGAACAGTACTGTATTAATGTTTAGATTAGAGAAGAGATTTTTTTTTTAAATCCTGCATGACATCTGGGGCCTAAGTGATATCCTCTTTCCTATTGAGAACAGTTTCTTTTATTCAAAGCCTATTTGAAATCTAGCCTTCTCCCTAAATCCTTCTATGACAACCCAAACAGAAGTTATCCTTTTTTCCCACACTTCCTAGAGCCTTTGCCAATTATTTCATTCATTTAGTATCAGGGCAGCTAGATGGTAAGGCTGGAGTCAGAAAGTCTCATCTTCCCAAGTCATCTGGCCTTAGACACTTTCTAGCCATGTGACCCTGGTTAAGTCACTTATCCTCAGGTAAATTGCCTTATCTGTCAAATGTGCCTCAGTTTCCTCATCTGTCATATGAGCTAGAGAAAAAAAATGGCAAACCACTCCATTATCTTTGTCAAGAAAACTACCATGGTGTCAGACACAAATGAAATAACTGAACAATAACATTTATTAGAATGATTTTTTTATTTGTTTGCTATATATCCCATATACTTTGTAGCCTTGTAGCCTTAGACTTGCCTAAATTTACAGTGGAAATTTAAGTGACTTGCCTGTGGTCACATAGGCATTATTTTATCAGAGGCACGACCTGAAACCAGATCATCCAGGATCTGAAGTAAGCTCTCTAACCACTAATCTCTACCACCTCACAAATGGAAATAGAAGTTGATTACTTTCAACTGGCATCACTATGATCATTTTCTTTTTCTCTTCCAGATTTATCCGGAAACAAGGACTGGACCGCCTTTTCTTAGAGTGTGACACCCACATGTGGCGCTTGGGTGACAGGAAGATCCCTGAGGGCATCACGGTGGATGGAGGCTCTGATTGGTTCCTGCTCAACCGAAAGTTTGTGGAGTATGTGACCTTCTCCAACGATGACCTGGTGACCAAGATGAAACAATTCTACTCTTATACCTTGCTTCCTGCTGAGGTAGATACTTGGTTCCTTTCATTTAGGTTCAGAAAAAACAAAGAATTTTTTTTTTAGGTGAAATTAGAACTGCTTGATATCAGAAATCCAGATGAGGGCATCTAGGTGGTTCATTGGATAGAAAGCTAAACTTGGAGATGGGATTTCTGGAGTTCAAATCTGGCCTCAGATATTTCCTGGCTGTGTGACCCTGGACAAGTCACTTTATTTCATTCACCAAGTCCTTAATGCTTTTCTGCCTTGGAATATATTCTTAGTATCAATTTTAGGACAGAAGATAAGGTGTTTTATTTTTTTTAATGCAAATGAAAATTGAATCAGGACACTAGTCATTGATGCCACCTTTAATTAGATTATCCAAGCCAGAAATGCTTAATTCCATGTTGTGCTGCCATAGTGGTAACGGGAGGAAGAGAGGAAAATTAATATTTATATTGTTCAATCGTGTCTGATTTTTCTTGATCCCATTTTGGATTTTCTTGGCAAAGCTGCTGGAGTGTTTGCCATTTCCTGCTCTAGATCATCTTACAAATAAGGAAACTGAGGCAGATTGCATTAAGTGACTTGCCTAAGGTTGCACTTACTCAATGTTTGAGGCAAGATTTGAACTCAGGTATCCCTGATTCCAAGTCCAGCACTCTATCCACTGTGCCATCTAACTACCCCAAATATTTACATAGTGCCTATAGTGCGCCAGACATTGTGCCAAGTGCTTTATAAATAATATCTCATTTGATCCTCACAAAAACCCTAGGAGATAAGGTGCTTTTATGATCTCCATTTTACAATTGAGAAAACTGAGGCAAACAAATATTAATAGACTTGCTCAAAGTAGCATAGCTAGTGTAAAAATTAAACTATAATCTCTAATAATAAAAATATTATATTTTATGAGGTTTATTAAGGATCATTAAAAGTCAAGGAATAAAGATACAAAATAAAAACCACGTGCCCATGGCTGATTAACCCATTTAAAATCCCTGCGCTTAGCTTACCACCATACTTGCTGCATCATCCCAAAAAAGAGCACGTGGGCAGAATTACCACCAGTTAAATACCAATAACATGATCCTGCCAATGTGAAGACGCAGGAGAGACTATAGAGAATTTTGGGAAATACTAAGGACTTCTGGGGAATGAAGTCAAAGGTTAAAATCTCCATTTTTACAACCCCCCTGAGGCCTGAGGAAGACTAGTCTCTCCTATGAGTCTTGTAAACTTACCAACTTTGAAATTACAATAATTTGAGGATAAGAGGAAAAGAAAACAAAACCAATAATTGCTAGACGCATTGACAAAAAAGCCAGTTGGGAGCAGTTCCCTTTGGCATAAGAGTCAAAGGTTCAAAATCTCCATTTATACAGTAGTGTCAGAGGTCAGATTTGAACTCAGGTTTTGCTGACTTCAAATCCAGCACTATATTCACTATGCCACCTAGTTTCAAAATAAAAATACAATGAAATCTAATGAATAGAGTCGCTACTTAAATCCCAAAAGTCTGGATTAAAATACTGTTTCTAATTGACCAAATAAAAAATAATAATAGTATCCAAAAAAATACTGTTTCTGACACTTTAGGCTTGTTACAGTTTCCTCATTTATAAAATGGGGATAATCTTAATATCTAAGTTGTTAGGAGTCTCCAGTGTAGTGCATTGATTTGTAAACTTTCAAATGCTCCATAAATGGCAGCTATTATTAGTATTAGCTACATAAAAACGTTGGTTGCTTCCTCTTTCAGAGTTGTGCTAAGAGATTGTGAAATCGCTCCAGAGATCCAAAAATCACCCCCCCCCCTCGGCCCCCTCCCCCAATTCTATACGCTAAAACTCTGGAGTAGGTTCTATTTCTGTTGAGCCAGATGGCAGCCTCCCAGGAATAGTCAGGTGGCTGTCTTCCCCCACCCCACCCTATTCTCCCTAATCTTTTCCCCTGCCCCAGCTGCCTTCCTGTTCTGTGTTTGCCTTGATGAGTATCTTTTAATGATTTCAGAGCTCCTTGGCCAGCAGCCCTGAGCTTTCTGGGAGAATGATGAGTTTGGTCTGGGGACAACTGGCCTTTTGTCATTCAGGGGAATTAGAACGCTTGTCATAATGTGCCTGGTTCTTAAAAAATTATTATTATTATTCTGCACACATGTTAAGTAATCTGCTTTTAATCCTATTTCGGCTAAAATCACCTTTTCTCTCAACTCCGATAACCTCTCCATCCATTATCTTGCCTGGAATTTCTGTATCATTATGAAAGGACATGGGGCAGAGGATAATTGGGTAGTTTTTTCCATCACCTCCATAAGAGTATGTGGCTCTATGGGTTTATAGACAATCTGAGCATAAAATCCAAATTCACCGGGCTGTCATTTAACATTAAAGGAGGGTTAGGAGATGGCAGGGAGAGTCAGACTCAATTGTGTATTGCTGCTTATTTATAGATCATTTTCAAGTTATTTTTAAAAAATAAAGGTTAACCCCTCCTCTAACGCCGAAGTTGAGCTCTGCTCTGCTCTGCCTTTGGAGCTGGCCGCTGGGCTTGATGCCCCCCAGATGCAGTGCAGCTTCACGGCCTCATCACTGAGCCTCTTGTTTCCCGTGCCTTCCACACACCACCATTTGGGTATAGAAATGGAACGTTAACACCAATGATAGTGGGGTGTCTCCAGACTAATCCTTGTCTCCTTTTCTCGTCTGTGATGCTACCCAATTATAAATAGAGCATCGCAGCAATTGCATAAGGATGATTTGGGGCTTGAAAATGCTTTTGGTCTCTGGCTAAATTTATCCAGGTAATTGCCTCGGGTCTACTTTGCTTTACCAGTCTAAAACACAACCTAATTGGGAGAAGGAGGAAAAGGAAGTCTTTGTGGCATTCATAATACCAACAAAAGTAACTAATATTTAAGGGAAAGGTATCTCTTTACCTTGTTATGGCATAAAGTAGAGAACCTTAAGGTTTGCAAAGAGCTGTGTACCTTTTTTTTTTAATCTAATCTAAATGATGTAAAGTGCTACAGTGATGATGATCCCCATTTTACAGATGAGGAAACTGATCACATAAGTATTGCTGAGCAGTTAAGACTTGAACATGCAGGATCTTGTCCCTGTGCTATGTCACATCATGGCAGAGCCCTCCATTTGCTAGAGAATTTTGTCTAGACCTCTCCAAAGGAGAACAGTTAGACGGGTTCAGAGATCATCCTTCCAGCTTCTTCCCTGAACACTCTGGTTGAGGAAGGACTGCTCAGATCTCACGGGGTCTCCTGTATCTCCTTTCAGTCCTTCTTCCACACTGTCCTGGAAAACAGCCCCCATTGTGGCACCATGGTAGACAACAACCTGCGCATCACCAATTGGAACCGGAAGTTGGGTTGCAAATGCCAGTACAAGCACATCGTGGACTGGTGCGGCTGCTCCCCCAATGACTTCAAGCCGGCAGATTTCCATCGCTTCCAGGTGAGCCGGCGGCCAGAAAGGATGGTCCTTCTGGTCAGGGTGTGGATGCAGGGGTTGAGGCATGGAGGAAAGACCCAGTCTGGCTCTTGGCAAGAGGCACACGGGTTATGTTGTCTCCTCTCGTAGGAAGAGATCATCTAGCTCTAGAAATGGATAAGCACCAGGAGCTCAAGGGGGCAAGAAGCCAGGTACATCAGTGGCACAAGTTCTTGCTGGCCATAAAATCAAACATGGAAAAACTCAGAGAAACAAGACGAGGCTATCTTCTATCTTTTTTCTAGGAACCTCACCCCTGTGTATGTATAAATGTGTGAGCCCACAGTTCTAAGGCAGAAGAGGTAAATGCTTACCTTCTGCCTTAGAATCAATACTGTGTATTGGTTCTAAGACAGAAAAGTGGTAAGGGCTAGACAATGGGTGTTAAGTGACTTGCCCAGGGTCACACAGCTGGGAAGTGTCTGAGGCCAGATTTGAACCTAGGACCTCCCATCTCTAGGACTGGATCTCAATCCACTGAGTTACCCAAGCTGCCCCCAGAGTTTAAAAAAAAAATGAGTCCTGTTTTGTGTGTGTTGCTTATGGAGTTCCCCTTATTACTTTATAGTCACATCTTGGATTTAACAACAGTCATTATCACCGATGCTTCACACATTTTAATAAATGACCTTTATTCACCATCCCTGGTACTTCTGAACTTAAAACAGCCCTCCCTGGCCACTATTCTTCTATATAAGCCCTATTAGAACGTAAGCTTCTTGAGGAAAGGGATTTGCTCATTTTTGTATTTTTATCTCATTGCTTGGCACATTGAAAGGACTTAAAAAATATTTTTCATTCATTATGAGTCAGCCATGAAGGCAGAAATCATCCTATATTATCTCATGGTCTCATATTTAGAACCCAGACCCCAGGAGCCCACCATCGCCTTAGGCTAATGCTGTGTCCCGACTGATAGGTCTCCTTGTCCCACCTTGAGATTGCTGCAAAGGGTATATTGAGAATGGTGCCTCTTGTGGTATTCAAACCACTCTATAAATGAAAAAGTACAATGGCCCAGTGCCCAGAGTGATGGAAATCTAAAATGAGAAAATCATCGCCATCCTTGAGTGTTAACGGCGTCCCCGGTAGGGCTTAGAAGTGCCCTCCACTAAGGTCAGAGCAGACTGCTCTGCAGGATGCCAACATCTCCAGTTAATTCAGTAGAAGGAAAAACATCTGCCTGGACAGCTCTTTGGTATCATAGGACTCATCATGAATAAATTTATTAAACTCCTTTGTAGGGGTCAAGCAGTAAAGATGGAAATACAGAAGTGAGATGGTCCCTGCCCTCAGGGAGCTTCTACACATTTAGGGAAATGGTAGCAAGGGAGGAATGTCTCCGTTTTCCAATCTCGAGGGTCTTAAAGGAGAAAAGCATTTATTAAACACTCAATTGCCACCCAATGGACCGAATTTTCCATTTTCCAGTTTGTCCTTTATGGTAGAGTATAGACACGGCTCCAAAGTCCATCAGCCATGTAGGATGTTTTGTTTCTTTATGTGTCCTTGGAACATGGGCATGAGACGGGATGGTCTTTGTCCCTTTTAGCCACCTCTTTCAGCCATTCCTTTCCTGTCTCTTCCTGCCTACACCGCTGAGTATGAAGGCTTCTTTCTTCCCTCTTCCTGGCTCTCACCTTTGCCTGTAAACACAAATAGGACCCAAAAAGTATGAGTTTGCATTGGGGAAATTTTCAACTCATTACTTAAGTAGGATTGAAATTCCCCCGGTTATATGTTACTTGCTCCTAAAAAGATTAAACAAATTACTTTCAGGTCAGCGTAGTAGACACGTGGGATCTCTGCGCTGCTTCCCTAACAGTCCCTGAAAATGTTGAATTAGAGTGCTAGACAGATTACCTTGCAACGCTTTCTCCTAAGCCCTTGCTCTGGTCTAAGTTGATTTCGTTCTGCCCGTCTTCCTTGAATAACAGTTAGAGATTTCACATTTTTTGTCCCCATTCTAATCCCCTAAAATTGATTTAGATGTCTCCTCTCTCATTCACAAGGAACCTTCCCTGGCAATCCAGGTAGAGGAAGCCTCGTTTCCCATCTGGGGCCCATGTTTACTCCAGCTGGGCCCAGCAGGATCTGGGTCACTGAGAGGATTTCAGTGAGTGAGAGAACATAACCCAAGCCTCGCCATATGCTTTTCTCTCTACTATCGCCTCCCCTGACTCTTAAGCCCAAATCCTTTCCTGCTTTTGGGAAATCTTCTTAACTTGAAAGCGCTTTGATTAGTCAGATGACTCCTGAGCTGCCGTGATCCCTTCTGGCTTCACACCAGGCCACCATATTATTTCTCTACCCACCTGTTCTTTTGTGCTCTGTAGTCAACCAGTGCCCTCTAGGAGAGAGAGGGCTGAAAATGCCCAATGGGCGCTCTTTGGTTCTCCCAGCCCCAAGAGCTATGTCATCCTCAACAGAATGGTGGGCCTGAAAAATCTTCTCCTGAATTCATCATCACCAGAATTTTTAACTCCAAAAATCATGCCTCCTAGAAAAATGTAGAAGAAAAATTTGGGAGGGAAATAGGATTTATTTGTCAACGAAACCCAATGAGAAAATATTGAGACAAAGGCTTATAGAGGGACCGCAGATTGAAAATTGGAATATGCCTTAGAGGAACTTTAGTCTTAAATTCCCCTTATTTTACAGATGAAAAAATTAAAGCCCAGCAATATTAAATAACTTGGTCAAGGTCACATGGATGGCAGAGTTGGGACTTGAGCCTGAGTCCTCTGACTCTATCCAGCACAGTTTCCAAAGTACCATGCTGTGTCCCCTCGATACTGCCTACCCCCCAACCTTATCCCCAGTGTGGACTAAAACATGTTTCCTTGCCAGACAGATGATTCAGTTAATGAACAACCCAGATCCTAAGAATACTAAGCAATCCAAAGAGCTTCCCCATTTTTCTTCTCCCCGACTCCCTACAGAAGCTGTATTCAGAGACTCCAAGGGTGCAGTTTATTATTCCAGATATTCACTTGACTAAATTGGCTGCCAGGTAGTTGGACTGTATTGTCCAGCATTTTGCTATTTTCATTTTTCTCTTTATGCAGAGAATTGCTGTTCTCTTTGAGGGGTTAGAAAGAGTTCTCATAAAGCTCAAAACGACATTTCTAGTTCCTTGCTTTCTTGGTGTCGGGCCTATTTACACACGATAGGTTTCCTGGCATTTCCTTCCCTTTCTTTCTCCCTTGATTAGGAAAGGAAAGACTAAAATGTGTGAACCAAACAAGACAGGTACTCAGCCCTTCCCTTTCTGCTCCCTCAAGTTTTACACACATCAGCTTTCATCACTTCCCGCCACTCTCTAATGGGCTGATTTCTGATGACAAATTTCATGGCACCATGAAATCTAATTAGCTTAGGCCCCACTAATTCGGAATTTGTGCTAATTCACACAGGAACTGGGTAGAAATGTATCTTTGCAGTGTCCTTGAGGGCATGATATGTTAAGCAAATTTATATGACATGAACAAAATCATATGGTGAATGTCTGACCTGCTCAAGGAAATGATAAATTGATTTTAGACACCTAGCAGAACCTATTTAAATGAGAGAAATTGAGGTGCTAATTACAAATGAGCTTCAGAATCCCTTAAAGCAAGATCGTCAACGCCTTAGCGTGGCAACACTTGATTGCATAATTATTACATAATTTAGACTTTTTATCAGCTCAGAATTGCCTTCTCCTGATTGGCCTGAATTAATAATTTTTTCAGAGTTCTAACTTCACAAAAGTGTTACTCTGGGTAAAAACAGTTGACACTATTGACTATCCCCTTTTCCCTGGATATTCTTTCCTTCCTGGATCTTCATGAGTCTCCTTCCCCACTGTATATCTAGTCACTCCTTTTCACTATCCTTTGGATTTCCTTCCATTCTTTTATGCAGGAGGGGTAAAATAGAATTCTGTTCCTAGGCTCTCTTCTCTCCTCTCTCTACACTGTAGTTCCCAGTGAGTGATTCACAAAACCTGAGAGTTTGAAAAGAGAGTCCAAAAGGTTGGTGCAAAAAATTCTTTTGTGATACCAGTAGTAAAGTAGTAAATAATCACAGAAAATTATGCAAAATATTTTAGTAGGATGCTAGCTACACATAAGGTATAGAATCCAGAGTTTACAAAACATTGTTTTTGTTGAAAAGAATTTACAGAACAAAAAAAAATGGGAAGCCACTGCCCTACATTCTTTCTGCGTGATCTTGTCAGCTCCCATTGGTTCATCTCTATGCAAATGACCCCAACATCCATATATCTAGCCCTAATCTCTCTCCTGAGCTTCAGATCCACATCACCTACTTCCTGTTGGGTATCTCCAGATGGATGTACTCTAGGCTTCTCAAACTCAACAAACCGAAAACAGATCACCTGTCATCTTTCTCCTCATCTTCCCTTCTTCCTACCTCCCCTATTCCAACCCCTATTACCCCCCTTCTGCCAGGCACCCAAATACACAACCTTGGAGTCATTCTCAAACCTTCATTTTTCCTCATTCACATCTAAATGAGCAAGCCTTCTCAGTTCTTGCTCCACCATATTCCTCACATCTATCTCCTTCTCCCTACTCATATGGCTACCATCATGATTCATTTCACAGTTCTAGTTAATGTTTCCCTGGGACTCTAGCAAGAGACTGCTTACTGGACTCCTAACATTCCGTCAATCTCACCCATTTATACTCCAGAGAATTAATATTACTAATATCCCTAACTAGAATTTGGTTAAAAAATAAAATAGATTAGCTAATCTGATTTTTAAGAGACTAAAACCAAATCATCCATTTCAAATTGGTATTTCTAAAAGCACAGATATGATCATGTCATTTCTTTACTCAAAAAAATTTTTGTCAGTGTTTACCTTTGTCTTTGTTTTAAAAAATCCTTACCTTCTGTCTTAAAATCAATACCATATTGGTTCCAAAGTGGAAGAGGAGTAAGGACTAGGCAATGGGGGTTAAATGATTTGCTCAGGGTCACACAGCTAGGCAGTGTTTGAGGTCAGATTCAAACCCAGAGCCTCCCATCTCTGGGCCTGACTCAATCCACTGAGCCACCTAGCTTCCCCCTTTCTCTTTGTCTTTACAACAAATGCAGATTCCTCCATTTGGCATTTAAAGTCTTTAGCAACCTAGCCTCCGCTTCCCTTTTCCAGTGTTTATCTACACTTCCCAAAATGTACTTTGTCTGATGCTGGCCTCCTGGCTATTCCACAAATAGGACACTCCATCACTTAGCTCTGGGCATTTTCTCAGGCTGCCTCTCATGCCTGAAATGCTCTTCCTCCCCCTTTCTAACTACTGGCCTCCCCGGCTTCCTTTAAGTCCCAACTAAAGCCCTATCTTCTACAAGAAGCTTTCCCTAATCTCTCTTAATGTCAGTGCCTTCCCACTTTTCATTATTTCCCATTTATCCTATAGATAGCTTGCTTCATACAAATTCTTTTGCCTGTTTGTCCCATTCACTTGTAAGCTCCTCAAGGGCAGGGACCATCTTTTACCCCTTTTTGGTTCCCCAATGCTTAACACATTACCTGGGACATGGTAGGTGCTAAATAAATGCCTATTCATTAATTATTTATTCAGTATCATGCATTACTTTTCTTCAAATACTCACCATTTCTCCCAGCCTAGCCTGTTGGCTTTTTCTCACCCAGGTTACACTGGCACCTATATAGCTCTTTGTCTTTGTCCAGGCTCTTCCCCAGGGCTGGAATATCCTCTCTCCTCCAACCCCCTTCAAGGTTCAACTGAAGAGGTTCTTCTCATCAAAAGCACAGCTTTCCTCTCCCTTATTGTTGCTGCCCATAAACTGCTTTACGTATATTTTTTCCAATGACAACTTGACCTAGGGACTGTTTCCTATTTCTCTTTTTTCTGCTTAGCATCCCACCCAGTGCTTGTAACACAGGGACTTAATAAATGCTTGTTGTATTGCACAAACGCTCATGCACAAATACTTCACTTCCCTACATGGTAAACAGCCTGCATGCATCCTAAGGATCAAGCATATTCCCAAATGTCAAAAATCAAGATTCCTTTGGCTATAAAGAGCTTGAAGACAATATTCAAAGAAAATAGTAGAAGAGGTTGATAAATATAGAAAAATGTCCTTTTAGAAAATCTGGACATGATCAGAGAAATCATAGAAGGAAAAAAAGGACCTTGAAAGGTCATTTAGTTCTGCCCCCTGCCTCCAGGCAGAAGCATTGCTTTTTTTTTTTTAAAGAAACACTGCTTACAAGAAAATAAATCTCTATCAACCTAAAGAGAGATCCATCTATTTATCTATATCTATCTGTCCATCCATCCATCTTTGTCTCTGTCTACCTACCTATCTATCCATCCGTCCATCTACTTATCTATCTGTCTATCTAATCCATCTACCCATCTCACCATCCATCTGTCCATCTGTCTGTCTATCTTTATCTATCTTTCTAATCCATCTACCCTTCCATCCACCCATCCATCTGTCCATCTATCTGCCTGTCTGCCAATGTCTATCCATCTATCTTTCTAATCTATCTATCCACCTACTCATCTATCCATCCATTCATCCATTTATCCATCATCTGTCTACCTGTCTGTCTGTCTGTCTATCTAATAGAACGTCCCATGTCTCTGTACTTGGCCTGTTTTGTTGAACACCTCATCAAGCACTTAAGTGAAGGCTTAGATGGAATACTTACATCTGAAAAAAACTTGAATCTTCAATTCAATTTGACAAACGTCTGTTCTGTGCCTAGTACATGTGTTTTGCACAGGCAAAACACTGTTGGGTTCTGAGAAAGACAGGCTCTGCTTTTAATTATAACATATACACAAAGAGTCTAATTGAGGTTGAAGAAGAGAAAGTGTAGAAACACTTGGGAGTGAAGGAAGGGTCAATAAAAGAAAGATCTTCACAATTAAATGAAAGATGGATTGGAGTGGAGAGAGATGTGAGACTGGAAGAACAATTAGAAGGCTATTGCCACTGTCAGGTGATGAGCTTTTGAATTATGGTGCTGACTATGTGAGCAGAGAGAAGAGACACACTAAAAATATCACGAAGGTAGGAGATACGCGTTGGTAATAGATTGGGTGTGAGGATGAGTGTAAGAAAGCAGTCAAGGATGACCCGGAGGTTGTGTGCCAAGGAGGACAGGATGGTGACTCCCCAGACAGTAATAGGGAAGGGAGCAAGAGAAAAGGGTTTGAGAGGAAAGATGAATTTTATTATGGACATGTTAGCTTTGAGATGTGCATGAGACATCCAATTCACGTGTCTAGAAAGCAGTTGAATCTGTAGGCCTAGAGCTTAGGAGAGAGGTCTGGAATGGATCTGGGAATAATAGTAGGTAGCATTTAAGCTAAGTGGAACAATGGATAGAGTGCCAAGCCTGGAGTCAAAAAGACCCCTGAGTTCAAAGATGGCTGCAGATAATTAACTAGCTCTGTGACCCTGGGCAGGTGACTTAACCCTGTTTGCCTCAGTTTCTTCATCTGCCCAATGAACTAGAGAAGGAAATGGCAAACTACTTCAGGATCTTTCCCAAGAAAACTCCAAATGGGGTCAAATGACTAAAAAAAAATGGCTGAATGATATATAGCACATGTTTTATAATTATTATTTCAATCGAGCCTCACAATAATGCTGGGAAAGAGGTATTACTATTAACCCCATGAGGCACACAGGTTAAGGGATTTGTCCAGGGGCGCACAGCTAGTAAGTATCTGAGGAAGGATTTGAATTCAGGTCTTCCTTACTCAAAGCTCTGCACTCTTCACTGAGCCACCTAACTGCCTAATAATATCTATAAAGATTTTAACTACACCCATGGGCATTGCTGAGATCACCATGTAAGGCAGCAAGAAATATGCACACTGCCCTTCTTGAATTCTTTGCTCTCTTGTCCTATCACAGTTCATTCAATGCCAATTCTTAAACCTATGTCACTCATGCCATCTGGTCTATTTCTTTCTACTCCTATGCTGCTGAATACCACTGAAAGTCATACAACCATGCCAATTGGATTAAGAATTCACATTATATGATCTCAACTGGGACTTTAATGCTACATAATAATCCTTTTATTCTTTCCTGATTGACTCTCACACATTCTCCCTAAAGCATCCCCTCCAAACTTTTGTTCTTGAAGCTCCCTAATGTCACCCCTTCTCTTTCGTTTTTTAAAAAATTTCAACAGAGTCACATCCTTACTTTACCAGGGAAAGGTCCCTGATCTCCCTTACTCCACATTCTAGTTGCCCTCCTCTCCCTCACCTTCATCTCCTCTCCTTCATTCCAGTTTCTGACAAGAAAGCCCTTCACCTTGGCCAGCATGCCTATTTTTGTGCTCGCTCTCTCTCTCTCTCTCTCTCTGTCTCTGTCTCTGTCTCTGTCTCTCTCTCTCTCTCTCTCTCTCTCTCTCGCTCTCGCTCTTTCTCTCTCGCTCTCTCTGTCTCTGTCTCTGTCTCTGTCTCTCTCTCTCTCTCTCTCTCTCTCTCTCAGTCTGTCTCTTACTCTCCTCTTTCTCTTATCTCTCTCCCTCCTATCTCATTCACACACACACACACACACACACACACACACACACACACACACACATACAAAGAAGTATGTTCCATCTATCATTTCCTCCCTATCTAATCTTTCTTCTAACTGCTAACTCCTTTCCATCCAATGTACAAATATGCACAAGTATCCCCTTACTTGTGCCAGTGGGGAGCAAGAAATAGGCTGGCGCCTTCCTTTGGTTGGTGACCCAAACTCATTTCCATGAGCTGGAAGAAGGGCTGAGATCTAACAGGCTTTCTGCTTGGGGTTCAGAAAATTTCATCTGTAAAACCATGGTAGACTATAAGATCCTCTCAGGCAAGAATGATTTCATTTTTGTTCCTTTACCTTCCCAAGCACAGTGCCTGGAATGTAATAAATAATTAGTAAATGTTTGTTGAATTGAATTGAAATGAAATGATGCAGAACACATGTGCTAAGTTCACACTATGTTTTGGGCACTGGGTATATCAAAAAAGAAAAAAGTAGGAGGCAGCTGGGTAGCTCAGTGGATTGAGAGCCAGGTCCAGAGGTCCTGGGTTCAAATCTGACCTCAGACACTTCCCAGCTGTGTGACCCTGGGCAAGTCACTTTCCCCCCATTGCCTAGCCCTTACCACTCTTCTGCCTTGGAACCAACACACAGTACTGATTCCAAAATGGAAGGTAAGAGTTTTAAAAAAAAACAGTAGTTCCTGCCTTCAGAGAGTTTATATTCTACTGGAAGAATATCGTTTGTACACAAAAAATTATAAAATATATACAAAATAAACAAAAAGCATTTTGAGAGAATTCAAACTGGTGGAATCGGGCCCCTCTTAAAGGAGGCTGCACTGCCCTTGAAGAGGGCAAGCAATTTCAGGAGGCCGAGGTGAGGTTCTTGGGTGCTCTAGATATCAGGAACAGCCTGGGGAAAAATCAGGGAGGCTAGAGTTTTGTTCATTGGTAGCAACAAATAAAGGGCAGCTCTGCGGTTGTTCAGTGGACAGACCATTGGGCCTGGAGTCAGGAAAAGCTGAGTTCAAATTTGGCTTCAGACCTTTACTAGCTGTGCTTGACTTAATCCAGTGGAGGAGGAAATGGCAAACCACTCCCGTAGCTTTGCCAGGAAAACCCCGTGCACGGTATTGGTGTGCTTTGGAGGAGAATCGACACAGAGCAGGGTAATAAAACCCCAAAATATTCAGAAGGACAGTGTGCTGGAGAAGAGACAAGAAGTGGGAATAAAGAAAGGCTACAAATTAGTTCTTAGGCAAAGGTCCTAAAAGTTGTAGTGGGCTCGAGCTCAAAAAGAGATGATGCAATATTGGGCTTTATTAATATCAAAACTGTCAAATAGCAAGTGACATATTGCTATGTTCTCCTTTGGGTCACATTTGGAATACGGTGACCGCATTTCTGCATGTCGTATTTTAGAGAAGACGTTGACAAGATTATTGTCATTATTCAGTCATTTCGGTCATGACTGTCGCTTCAGGACCCCACCTGATATTTTCTTGGCCAAAATCCCAGAGTGGTTTTCCATTTCCTTCTCAAGCTCATTTCACAGATAAGAAAACTGAGGCACACAGTATTAAGTGTCTTGCCCAGTCATACTGATAGCAAAGGTCTAAGGCCAGATTTGAACTGAGATGAGTCTTTCTGACTTCAAGATTGGGATTCTATCCATTGTGCCACCTAGCTGCCCTCATGGACAAGCTTAGATGGGTTCCAAGAAGGGCAAAAGGACTGTAATAATCTCATAGCTATTTGGCCTTGGACAAGTCACTGTACTTCTCACCCCTCTTAGTTTCATGAAAGGATTGGATTCCAGCTCTAACATTGTCTGGTTTTAACAATAATTAACTCAGTTTTTTTCCATCCTGTGAGCACAGCAAACTGCCCGACCAACATTCTTTGCACGTAAATTTGAAGCTGTGGTGAATCAAGAAATAATAGGCCAACTGGATTATTACCTTTATGGGAACTATCCCTCGGGCACCCCAGGCCTCCGGTCCTACTGGGAGAATGTCTACGATGAACCTGATGGGATCCACAGCATCAGTGATGTTGTACTGACCATGTACCACTCATTTACCCGCCTGGGTCTCCGAAGAGCTGAGACATCCTTACACACCGATGGCGAGAACAGCTGCAGGTGAGCTCAGAGGCCCTTTGCTTTTCCTTCTAAGGTGCCCAACATGGGGAGCAAAGACAAAATGCCAGCATCAGTTGGGATAGAAAAGGTTGGCCGCAGGAGAGAGAGAGGAGACAAAGAAGAAGAAAGCAAGAGGGGAATCAATATTTTAGGTATTTGGAGAATTTTCCTTTGTTCTTTTTTTTTTCTGAGGAGATGAAAATAAGTTGAATTGCTAAATATAACTTAGCTCATGAGTTCTTAATCTTTTTTGTGTCCTGAACTCCTTGGACAATCTGGTGAAGCTTATGGACCCCTTCTCAGAATGGTATTTTATTTATTTATTTTTTTAAGCCTTTATTTTCTGTCTTAGTAACAACTCTATAAGCAAATGGACTTTAAGTGACTTGCCTAGCATCACAAATCTGATAAGTATCTGAGGCCAGATTTGGACTGAGAGCTTCCAAAGCCCTGACCTGACTATCTACTGTGCTACCTAGCTGCTCCTTAAAAGAATATTTTTAAATGCAGAAAATAATATACATAGGATTTGTAAGGAAATCAATGATGTCAAAATACAATCATTAAAATGGTTTTACAAAGTTCATCAATCCCAGATTAAGAATCTCTATTCTAGTTTTCACTTTCTTCCCTTCAATTCCTCCCTTCTTTTTATCTTCCTTTCTCTTTTTCTCCTCTTTTCTCTCTTCTTTTGTTCCCTTTCTCAGTCTTCCCTCTATTCATACCTTGGAGGTAGGAAGAATGGGAGATGAAAGGAGAATATCATAGGATCATAGACCTCTTCCTTTCTCTTTTTCTCCTCTTTTCTCTCTTCTTTTGTTCCCTTTCTCAGTCTTCCCTCTATTCATACCTTGGAGGTAGGAAGAATGGGAGATGAAAGGAGAATATCATAGGATCATAGACCTCTTCCTTTCTCTTTTTCTCCTCTTTTCTCTCTTCTTTTGTTCCCTTTCTCAGTCTTCCCTCTATTCATACCTTGGAGGTAGGAAGAATGGGAAATGAAAGGAGAATATCATAGGATCATAGACCTCTTCCTTTCTCTTTTTCTCCTCTTTTCTCTCTTCTTCTTTTGTTCCCTTTCTCAGTCTTCCCTCTATTCATACCTTGGGGGGTAGGAGGAATGGGAGATGAAAGGAGAAGAATATGATAGGATCATAGACCAAGAGCTAGAAGGAACTTGGAAGTCATCTAATCCAATTCTCTCATTTTATAAATGAGGAAACCGAATCCCAAGGAGGTTAAATGATTTGCCCAAGGTCACAGGTAAGAAGTGGCAAAACTAGGATTAGAACTCAGGTCCTTTAACTCCAAATCCAGCATGCTTCCCACCATCTTTCTCCTCAAGCAAGGTTCTCGTTTTTAATCTCCCACAAGTCCTGAACATACTGCCTTTTCCCTGAGCTTCCTTCCTGCTACTGGATACCTTATTATCAAGTACCCCTGCAAGAAAACTAGGGTGACACATAGAATTTCCCATCATCAGCTTATGTTCTAAGGGCTCTCCCTCTGCGGACATAACTGTAGTGTCAAGAAGTCCTTGATTCAAGCCTCTCTTGGTTCATGTCATATTATGTGACTGAGTTAAATCTGTTTACCAGACAGTTCTCTAAAATTATAAATTGCAAGTGTACTCACTAATCAGCATTGGTAAAGGGAGTTTCCTCCCTGAGAGTTCCCTATTGTAATGAAATCACAGGTCCTGGCCAAGAAACAATAATAATATAATAGGACCCCTCTCCTTACAATGTACCTAGAAAGACAATCCACATCCTTTTGTTGACTTAGACTTTCCTTGTGCAGAATAATCTTCAAACAAGCAAATTAGGGCTTGGAAATCTTTTAGGGTTGCACCAAGGAAATGATGTGCCCCACTTTTAGCAATCTCAGTATATAAAATTTGAATTTACAGAATAAACCAATTAAGGAATGATAATCTGCACTCTAAAACACACAATAGATGAGGCTCTCCCACTCTATGGTTGCTTGGTTGCTTTGGCAAAAGATTTTGATTTACACCCTCTTCAGGAGGATTTCTGTAGCTGAAGGTGAAGTAGAAGCATATTAGTCATCCTGCGATTGGACCTTAAGGACAGACCAGCATAGGACCAATCCAGTGGGTTGGTGTGGAGCAAGTGTGGAGGCTACTGCCAAGTAATAATGGTTCCAATTGTTTTTGTTTTTGTTTTATTTTTTACCTCGTCACAAACTCTAGGCAAAAAATATGTGTGTCTGTCTGTCCGTCTATGTGTCGGTGTGTGTCTGTCTGTTTGTATGTATCTGTGTGTGTTTAACTTGGCTGCCTTTGCCCAAGAAGCCATTTTAAGAGACATGCATGTTTTGTTTTTTCTTCGTTTCACGTCTCATCCTTTGTAACAAGGTAGTGATTTCAGGAAATGGGTAAACACGGGAGGTTTATGTAACCATTGTAATTGGGCATAAAAACTTAGGCTTCTGATGGAGCCTGGAGGGAAACTTGTATTTAACAGAATAGGGACAGTGATTTGTGGAATGCTGTTATTATAGGACAACAAGTACAGTATAAGTGCTGGACAATTTAAACTTTGTCAAAGCAAGCAACCTTTTATTTTACAAGCGATAAGGGATGCCGAACTCTTGTAACTTCTCTTCCTCTCTAATCTTTCTCCTCTTTTCCACCCCCTTTTCCTTCCCCTCTTTCTTCCTCTCTCTCATTTTCTCCTTTTTCTCTTCCCTTCTCTCTTTTTCTTCTTTCTATCTTTTTTTCAATTCCCCTTTAGCCATGCCTAATCTGACTGGCTCTTAGTCAGCATTTCTTGATTTCTACTCTGTGGAGCATTGCCCTGGATCCTTTGTAGAGGAAAGATCAAGAAGCTATGTGAAGAAGGTTTTGGAATGAGAGAGAGGAAATACACAATATTAATAACTGTATAACACCACCAAATAAACATAAACAGTGGGAAAATGAATAGAGTACACACTGACTAGGGAGGCGAAAAGGCAAGGTGTAATCAGTCAAGTCAGATGAATCCCTGGCAACTTCTTATAAGAAGAGATTCTTTTGAGTTGATTTTAAATTGGGAAGGTAGGGGGGAAATTCCATTCTATATAGGCAGTGTGAATAGGAAGCCATTTCAAATGGGTTTTGCTTAAGGCAAATAGGAGAGCTGAGTTTGAACCAGAGATTTATACAATTTATGTGTTTGTGTTCTTGGTACCTCCCTGGGTGCATGGCTCACTCCTACCCTGACGGGAGACACTGCCATGTAGATCTTGAACTGAAGGGAACCTCAGAGGCTATGGAAAGCAACCTTCCAAAATGACTTACAACCAAGCTTTTATTAAAGACTTGCTGGGTATCCCTCCTTCTACTAGACTCTGTTGTGTCTTTCTACCCACTTAGGAGCAAGGGTGACAATCTAAAATAACTTCATTGCTGTCTTCTTTCCCCCATCTCACACTCTGATCCATAAGGACAAGGGCAAATGTGGGCTAGGAGACTAAGAGAAGACTAGGTTACTTTCAATATGTGGTGGTCAAAAGAGGGCCAAAATGGGGTGTCACTGGGGCAGCCACGGCTAAGGGTCTCCTCTTCCAGAAATGATTCTTTAGTTCCATCTCATTGATTCAGGCCAGTCCCCAAACACAGTAAACGTTTGCCACTGCCCATCCTGAGAGCAGGAGGTCTCGGTATTCCAAAGAGCAATCAGAGGATTGCTTGTATTGGCTGCATGGCCTTGTGGGCTCTGTTTTCACAGAGTGCATCCGTGTTGGCCTTGTGTATAACTTGCTGGGCTGTGTTGATTCCAGAAGCTATGTGAACAGCACTGCATGGTGTCAGGGGCTGTGAGAAAATGCCATTTCCTGATGGACTGTCCTCATTAGGCATAGTCCAAATGAGAAACTGACCCTTTTCTGGCTGCTTGCTTCAGGGTAGCTTCTCTTACTTTGGTTCCATGTCATTGGCACCTTCCTAGAATACAATTCACTTGTATATGGCACCCTGATCTGGGTGCTGGCAGGCTCTCCTGTTGAAATTTGTTGGTCCTCCTCCTACCTGTCAATCCCAGGTCTTAAGGGTTCTTGATCAGTCCTTAACATAAGATTCTTGATTTAGATCTTAAGGAGAACTTAGAGATCTTCTTTGCCAACACCTTCATTTTATACCAAAAGAAATGAATCCCTAACAGGGTAAGTGCAAGCCCAAGGTCATTTGGGTACTAAATGGCAGATCTGGGAATCAAACTCAGGTCCTTTGACTTGACAGTCTCTGACTCTTTTATTTTTATTTTTTTCTTTAGTAATATTATTTATTGTTTATGGCTTGCCCTTTAATCTAACTTATTCTTTTTTAAAGATATTTTATTTTGCCAATTTATATATAATAACAATTTTCAACATACCCTTTCTGAGATTATAAGATCCAAATTGTCTCCCTCTCTCAGAGACAGTAAGCAATTTGATATAGGTTATTCTTGTATTATCAGGCAAATCACTGGTCGTTGTTGTAAAAGAATATCCCCAAATAGGCCACTTTCCCCTGCACAATGTAGTCTGGACCTGTGATTTTTCTGCTTCCAATTCAAGAACCTCCTCTACCAGTGGAAGTTGACACCTTCTCCTCAGTGTTTAGACTTGAAGAGTTACCCAGCACTGAGAGGGTTACTGTTTTATCTAGGATCACACACACACATCAGAGACAGGATTTGAATCCAGGACTTCCTGACTCTGCAGTCTACTCTTTACCCACAGTGGTTCCACAATGCTCAAGAACAATGGCAGTTTAGTGGAGTGGCAGCCTATGGAATTTTTGCCTCCGGTGATACACATTATATCATTGGATCATAACATTTAAAGCTTAAAAAGCCTATTCAGATCAATAGCCTCAATATCTTAGTGGTGCAAAAAACGGTCTAGAGAAGTGAAGGGAAGGCAGGATGTGGTGTAGGAAAAACAACAAAACTGAAATCAGGGGACCTGGGTTCTAATCCCACCTCTGGTATTAACTACATTGATCACCTTGGGCAAGTCCTTCACCCTCTTGGGCCTCATCTGTTTGGCCATCTATAAAATTAGGGAGGAATTGAATGGGATGACCCCAATGATAGCTTCAGAGTCTGCAAATGAATGCTGAAGTGACTCATTCCAACATCACATGAGTTGGGTCTGAATTGGATCTGAACCCAGGTCCTCCAGGGCTTATTCTACTATGCCTTACATCACCTAATGATTCTGCTTGGCACAACTCTTGTCTTTGGTCACCGTTCCCCTCCCACCACAGCACCCCTTTCATCTTCCTAATATGGCCCCAGGGATTGGCTCAGCAGTAAACCCCACAGATCCTTGCTCAGCTGGCCAGCCTCACTGCCCTACACCCATGGGAGGTTAAGCACTTTCTGGCACTGATCTGGGCTTGCACCCAGTCATGGATGCGTGTTTCTGTTTTTCAGGTACTATCCAATGGGTCATCCAGTGTCCGTTCATCTGTACTTCCTTGCTGACCATTTCCAAGGCTTCCTAATCAAACACCACGCGACAAATCTGGCTGTGAGCAAGCTGGAGACCCTGGAAACATGGGTCATGCCAAAGAAAGTCTTTAAGATCGCCAACCCGCCCAGTGATTTTGGGAGACTTCAGTTCTCTGAGGTAAAGATGGCGAGGTTCTGCTTTAGCCCTTTCGTCGTGTTCCTCTCCTTTTCGACTTGTTTTTAGCAAAAGGAATAAACTGATGGGGCTAAGTTCTGAATATCTGGAGGCCCGGCCCACTGATGTCCTAAAAATGTTCCTCAGGTGCACTCCTCAGCATTAGCCTCATCCTGATACCAATCAATCAAATTCAGCAGTCAAATTTTTTTAACATTAATTTTAGTTTTGAAATTTTTATTTAGTCAATTTAGAACATTATTCCTTGGTTATGAGAATCATATTCTTTTTCCCCCACCCCTTCCCGTAGCCTATGCACAATTCCACTGGGTTTAGCAGTCAATTTAAAACAATATAATAATAAATAAAATAATAAATACTTATTAGGCAGCTTATTTTGCCTTTATTTATGCCTCTGACATTGTTCTGGGCACTGAGAATATAAGTAAGAGGGACAAAACAATCCCTACATGCAACACACATACATGGACAAGAGCACATAAAAATATGTCAACATAAGTTAATGCTTATATTTATAAATGTTTGTATATTGTATGTGTATATACGGCAATATGCCCATATGGGTCTCCCTCTTCCTTTATATGCATACACATACACACACAAAGCAGACAAATACAAAGTAGCTTGAAAGGAAGGGCACTCACAGTGGAGGAGATCAGGAAGGAATTCATGAAGATGGAACTCTTGACGAGGTAAGGAGTAAGAGCATTCCAGGCATGGGGAATGACCAGAGAAAAGAGATGGAGGGGCAGCTAGGTAGCACCAAATCTGGAGTCGGGAGGTCCTGGGTGCAAACCAGTCCTCAGATACTTCCTAGCTGTATGACTCCAGGCAAAGCATTCAACCCCAATTCAAATCTTGGCTCAACCACCTATTGCCTG
The DNA here is from genome assembly GCF_027887165.1 of Monodelphis domestica. Lineage (NCBI taxonomy): Eukaryota > Metazoa > Chordata > Mammalia > Didelphimorphia > Didelphidae > Monodelphis > Monodelphis domestica. Next base: position 234,227,248 of record NC_077233.1, on the reverse strand, counting down.
TGTGACCTTAGACAAGTCTACGGGTGCTCCGTTCCTCATCTGGAAAGTTAAGAGGGTGGATTAAATAATCTCCGATGTCCTTTCCAGTACTAAATCTGTGATTCTGTCTGCAGAGAATACTGCCGACCCAATCTACTGACCCAACATCAGTGGCCTAGGAATTTCTTTACAGCTAATAGAGATAGATGTGCAATGATCCAACCAGTCTTGCCCAGTCCTTCTGCTAATCCATTACCTCCATTTGTAAAATGACTGGCCAGGATTAAGGGTACAGTCTATGGCTGAGGCTGTTAACTGGCTCATAAAGGCTCCATGGTACTGGCTCATTAGGACCAAACTCCAATCAGGGAAACTAATTAGACACAGTTTTGCAAATATGGATTTAGCTCTTGAGTCAGGGCTACTTCTATTTCTTTAGGAGTAGATTAGAGAGCACAAGAGCAAAGGTGTCCCCATATTCCTACATGGATGTTTGCAAAGGGATGCCAGAACCAACTCTAGCTTACACTTTTTGGGGGTGGCTGGATGGATAACTGGATTGAGAGCCAGATCTGAAGGTGTGAGATCCTGGGTTCAAATCTGGCCTCAGATACTTCCTAGCTGTGAGACCCTGGGCAAGTCACTTAACCCCCATTGCCTAGCCCTTACTGCTTTTCTTCTTTGGAACCAATACATAGTATTGATTTTAAGACAGAAGATAAAGATTTTTAAGTCTGTTTTTTAAATAATCAATTGTTAAATTTTCAGTATGAGCATTTTATATCTCAGAAATTAGCGATCACTACAAATCACAGCTTGATTTTTCATTTCCTTGATTATCTTTGTTGTTGTTCAATCACATCTGATTCTTTGTGACCCCATTTTGGGTTTTCTTGGCAAAGATACCAAAGTAGTTTGCCATTTTCTTCTCCAGTTCATTTAACAGATGAGGAAAACGGAGACAAACAGAGATATATGACTTGCCCAGGGTCATACAACTAGGAATTGTATGAGAATGGATTAAGACTTAGGTCTTCCTGACTCCAGGTCTGACACTATCCACCATGCCACTTAGCTGCCCGTTGTTTGTTTTTATTTAAAAAGTTGATTATGTAGTCTTTTAAAAATGTTAGTAATATAGATTAAAATTAAAAGTGTGTGGGCAAATATTCCCCCCACCCCACCGCCCCGCAGAGTGCCTGAGTGCCAGGCATTACTAGCATACCTTTGTACTGCTCTATAAACATTCCTTTTTCTTTTTTTTTTTAACACTTACTTTTAGTCTTAGAGTCAATACTATATACTGGTTTTAAGGCACAAAAACAGTAAGAGCTAAGCAGTAAAGATTACATGACTTGCCCAGGGTCACACAACTAGGAAGTGTCAGAGATAAGATTTGAACCCAAGACCTCTCATCTCCAGACTTGGTTCTCTATCCACCAAGCCACCTAGTTTCCCCCTCTATAAATATTTCTGGAGTTCAACAGGAGTGCTACCACATAATGAAGGCTCAAGTAATGAAGTCAACACCAAACTTGAGACTATAAGCTGTAAAAATTAAAATCAAATCTCAAATAATAAAAATGTTATATTTTAGAAGATTTATTAATGATCATTAGAAATCAAGGAATAAAGAGGATACAAAGTAAAGACCACATGCCCATGGCTGGTCAGCCATTTCAAACTCCCTGCCTTACCACCACCAAGCTCGGGACAGGAAGTAAAGAGGCGGAACCCTCCACATCCCCACCTAATATCCCCCTGTCTACAGGAAGTACATAATGACAGGAAGTCAGTAGGCTACCAGGAAATGTAGTTCTTTTTTAGGGAAACATTTTCAGTTATTGAAAGCAAACAATAATAATAATAATTGGCATTTATATAGCACTCTAACATTTGCAAAGTACTCTAAACATTGTAAAGCAATGCAAAGGGCATTCCTTCCACTCTCTCATTTGAGTCCCGCGGCACCCTGTAGGTGTGAATGCGTAGCTATTTTCTCCATCTGACATAAACTAACGATCCTGTGACATATCTCCAGGCATCACCCCACGAGCAAAGCACTGACCTGTACATGCGGCTAAATGCAGAACCATGTCCAAACAGGGCATCTGCATGATTTTTCTTGTTAAGCCACAAATTTCAATTAAGGCACCAAATTGATTGGGTAGATTTGTGCAGCCATTAAAGAGCCCTCTCTATAAATTATTGGCTTTCTGGGGCAATTAGAAGGTGCCACAGTCAGATTCAACACTGGGGCGGGCGCAGCCAATTGGAGACATTAATGTCCCATTAAGGAGATGAATGTCGGGTTCATTCTGTTTATCAACGTGGCAGTTGGGTGACTTGCCGTCTCCATGCCGTGACAAATGATTGTGTCTGTCCCATTTCTTGTGATTTGCGAGCGCTCCCATTGTGGGTTTAGTTCTTCAATCCTGAGACCCTTATGTCAAGAAATGCTTGGCAGAGAGTCAGGACACAATGAAAAAAGCCCTAAATACACCGTATCCATAGTTTTAAAGTTTTTTGTCTTTCTCTCCTGCCATCCCCCAAAAAGGGAAAAATTAGGGATTTAAATTAGAGGAAGGGAGACAGGTGATGTAGAACAGAGGGAACAGACAGTCCAAAACACTCCAAATCATTTAATCAAAATGTAATTGGAAACTATTTTAATAAAATAAATAAGAATACAATTAAACATAGATAGCATAACATTTTAAAATTAAATTGAGGCAGTTAGGTGGCTTGGTTGGATAGAAAGCCAGATCTGAAGGTGGGAAGTCCTGGATTCAAATTTGGCCTCCAGCACATTCTAGCTGTGTGACCCTGGGCAAGTCACTTAACCTTCCAATTGCCTAGTTCTTCTGCCATAGTGTTGATTCTAAGATGGAAGGTAAGAATTTAAAACACACACACACAATGTAAGTTGATTGGTAGCCTGCATGGATCTTTCTGTATGGATTAGGGGACCCCATTTCTATTTGAATTTATCACCACTGACATAAAGAAAATCCACTGTCTTTTTTGTCTCAAGGGTCAAATATGAACTCCTTTAGCATGTAAAGCTCTTTACATCATGGTCCCTTCCCTCGTTTTCCACTCTTCTAACACAATACTGCCCTCCTCACACTCTGTGATCTAGCTGTATTGCCTGTTCATCGTTCCATACTTACAACACTCCATCTCTCAGCATCATGTTGTTGCATTAGCTACCCTCCATGCCTGGAACATTCTCTGTCCTGATCTATGTTTTTTTAACCCTCTAGGGTGATAGCCTAATGGATGGAAGGAAAACTAGCTCTGGAGTCTTACGACCAGGGTTCAAATCCCACTTCTGATGCTTGTTTGATGTTAACTTCTGTTTCCTTATCTGTACAATAAGGGGATTCGGCTCGATACTTTTAAGGTCTCTTTCAGCTCTAGATCTGTGCTTATATGATTTGTTCCTGAGAAATACACTGGCTGTGTGAGCCTGGACAATCACTGAACCTCTCAGAACCCCCACCTCCCTCTGTGAGACTATTAGAGGTTGTTATTCTGCATTAATAGAGCAATTTCTTCATTCCAAGCTCTTTACTCTGATGAAAATCCTAGTTCTCTGTTATGGGGGGGGGGGGGGGAATGAGAAGAAAAAATTGGGAAAAAAGCAACTGGTAGAGTCTTTTCAGTAAGGGAGATATATATCTCTCTTTTAGCTAGGAACAAGTCCCATCCCAAAGCTTAGGAAAAAGATGCTGTTTGGGTTATGTCAATGTGTGTAGTAAGTGGAGGTGTGTGTATGTGTATGTGTGTGTTTTGCTTTTGTCAAATGATTATTTCGTGGTGAGTCCCAAAACGGTTCTGGTCCATCTGGAATGTTTTGTGGGACCCACAGCACAAAAGAAATAAAGAGCCTGGGAAGGAAGTCCAGGACTGAAGTCAGTTGGTTTCCCCATTCCTTCACAGAATTAGTTGTTTCCTCTGTCCTCCACAACACATCCCTCTGGGAGAATAGAAAGAGTCATCCATCTCTCTTTATTCTTCCCTAATGTCTTCCCGGCTTGCCCATTTTGTCAGCATTTTCTTCTGTTTTAAAATTTAATGTCCCTAAAATTACAATTTTTTTGCAAGCTGCAAGAAAGACATTCAGTGGATTTTCCTCTCTCTCCATTGCTCATGAACAAATCTATTCTTTAAGCAAGGTATAGAAGTAGCAGTTGTGTGACTATTATGTTCTTTCCTTTTTACTTTCTAATTTCAAAAACACACAATTTGCTCAACAAACATTCTTTCCTTTTCTTTTCTTCTTTTCCCTCTCATTTTTCAAAAATATCCCAGGCCTGGAAAGAGGCCTTAACATTGAATGAGTTTTTGATGTTGATTTCTCTTTCCTTAGTACAAATATAAGTTCCATAATTGATGGGTTGGTTAATTTTGCTGAATTGTTCCTTTTCCCTTTTTTTTTCTTTTCTTCATTATAAATGATGGAGCTCTGGAAAGAGGCTGGAGAAATATTAGCAATGTTTGTGATATAAAAAGAAGAGATAGCAATAAGACTATTTTAATTGAAAAAACAGACATCTCTTTAGCTATATGTCTTTGGTCCTGACTGGAGAAGGAAATGGTAAACTACCCCGGTATCTTTGTCAAGAAAATCCCAAATACGGGCACAAAGAGTCAGACACCACCAAACTTTGGTCCTGCATTGGATCCTAGTGAACAGGTCTTTTATATTTTTTAAAAACTCTTATCTTCCGTCTTGGAATCAATACTGTGTATTGGTTCCAAGGCAGAAGAGTAGTAAGGGCTAGGCAATGGGGATTAAGTGACTTGTCCAGGGTCATACAGCTGGGAAGTGTCTGAGGCCAGATTTGAACCCAGGACTTCTCATCTCTAAGCCTGCCTCTCAATCCACTGAGATACTCAGCTGCCCCCTGAACAAGTATTTTAAAAATTTTTAATTTTTAAATTATTTCTTGTCCATCCTATGCTAATTCTTAAGTTGGAGATTAATAGGATTTTAAATATATATTAAGTTAAATTATAAATAATATGACATAATATTATTTTATATAATATGATATAAAGAAATATAAAATAAATTACATATACATTAAAATATATGTTTATATATAATAAAGAATAGCCACCCATCCTCATCTTAATGGAGCAAGCTTTGATCTATACTGCCTCTCAAGTATTCATTCACTAAACATTTGTTGAACTCCTACTATGCACAAGGCAACACTGGGGTTGTTCCTTCCTGAGTTCCGTCTATATTGAACTTGGTTTTTTAAAGCAACAGATGCTACTATCTGAACATAAATGGGTAATACGCGTTGTTCCCTGAAGTTATAAAAATTGGGAACATGCAACAGCCCAAAGCTGATGCCTGTCCAAAAGCCGTGAGACATCAGAGCACGAAACCTAGGAATGCAGGGAAAATAGGTTTTTAGGAAGAGTATAAATATGTGCCTGTGTATGACTGTATGCATGTATGAGATGCTGTTTAAAAAAGGGGGAAAAAAAGATTTTCCTTTGAAAAATAGAAGGCACATGAGTTGTGTTGTCTTCATTCTCTTCTACCAAAACAGCTCCATGCTGCATCTTCAGAAACATGAAATTAGTGCTCCTGAGGGACAAAAAAAAGAGAGACCTGATTTAATTTGGAAGAATAATACGGCTTTTCTGCACTAGAAATCAATGCAGTAGATTCATCTCTCAGCACACTAGCAGAGAAGATTCATCCTGGGAGGAAGAAACCACATGTGTACACATACAAGTGGGTCACCAGCAATTAGTATGAGCTTTTGGTCCCTAATGACCTTGTTTGTGCTGGGAGCAGCCTGAAATAAGCTACGTGTACTGTGTCTGAATCCAGGACTGTCTCTCTGTTTATGGATACTCCCTTTCCTGTTTTTCAATATTTTTTCTCTAACATCATCAATGCCCATTTGTGCCAGAAGCTAGAAGAGCAAACATTAAAACCCGAGGCAGACCAGTGCACTGAAAAAGCAGCTTGAAAGATGACAACGATGAAGAAGGGGATATTGGTGACAGCAATGATAAATGATAAAGCACTTATATAGTGCTTTAAGATTTGCAAAGTACATTACATAGGCTATCTCATTTGGTCCTCACAACAGCCCTGTGAGATGACAGTGTTATTATTATCCCCATTTTATAGATAAGCAAACTGAGGGTGAGAGACATCAAGTGACTCCCCCAGATTCACACACTTAGTAAAAGCTACCAAGATAGGTCAGACTGTTTCCAAGTCTAGTGTGCTATTTACTCCAGGAGATCATAGGAGCTTGTGTTTAAAACTGGATGGAATCTTAGAAATTATCTAGTCTAATCCTTTCACTTGACAGATTGAGGAAATTGAGGCCAGAAGATTGAAGGGATTTGCCCCAAATCACAAGAATATTTAATGATAGGGATGGGATATGAACCCAGTCCCTCTAAAGAAAAATCTAGTGCACCTTCTGCTCTACCACCACATGGATGCCCATAGTAAATGCTTATAAAACATTTGCTAAATAAATATGAGGAGTTGACCATATGTCAACTAGATGGTGAAGTGATTAAAGTTAGAAAGATTCATCTTCCTGAGTTTAAATCTGGCCTCAGACACTTAGTAGCTATGTGACCATGGGGAAATCACTTAATCCTGTTTGCCTCAATGTCCTCATTTTGTCAAATGAGCCAGAGAAGGAAATGACAAACCACTCCAATATCTTTGCCAAGAAAATCTCAATTGGCATCATCAAGAGTCCAACATAACTGAAAGGACTGGGCAAAAACATCCATAGGAAAATGCTTCCACTTTGGCTTTCTTTCCCATAATATCATGGTTTGGAGCTATCTCTTCTTTGCTACAGGTTGTTATGTAGTTAAGGAAAATAAACTAATTTTAATAGCAGATGAAAGGAAACAATTAAAATGTAAATCTGTGTTTATGAGGGGGGAAAAATCCAGCAATGAGTGATTTAGCATTTTGGATTATCCTTGCCATGTTGAGTGATTGCCAAATCAGTAAAGAGTCATCAAGCACATTTTGGGGGATAAGCGATTTGGGGAGATAAGAAAGTATAGAATGTAGTCCTCTCAAAGAGTTTCTGAAGGAATAATTATTAAAAAAGTATTGTCAAGATAACAATCACAAGCCATTGGTCATTTATGTGACAATGACAGGAAATGCCAGCAGAGTTAAGAAGAGAGATAATAATGAACTGGGATGATCAGGCAAGGCTTTGCAAAGGATCTAGAATGTAAGCTGGATCCTGAGGGATTTGACTGAGAAAAGAGGAGGAAGAATAAAAAGCTATGTGGCAAAGAATTCCAAAAGAAGACTAGGGAGAACGTGGAAACCAAAAACCCAAGATATGTTCAGTGTGACAGTTCACAGAGCAATTTGGTGATAATGGGGGTTTTGTGCAAAAAGAAAAATAAAGGGAAATTATTCAAACTGCTAAGACAGACTGCAACCCACATTAGTGTCAGTAATTGAAGGTTCTGTGCAAATTATGTGTCCCTTCAATTCTGGGGTGGTCAAAAAGAGATTGGAACTCTTTGCAAAGGTAACAAGATGAGAACCATGTATAAGAAAGAGTAGGAAGACCAGTCGGGCTAAACTGTAGTGTGTGCAATAAGCCTTGAAAGGTAGAGTAATAGCACCATCGTGAAACACCTCACATGCCCAACGTCAGATTTCATATTTGTTCATAGAGGTAAGATGGTGCTCTTTACAACCCATATTATGTTTTCAGACTAACCCATTGTCTTAACTGTGTGAGTGGGGAGAAGGGGGTGAATAAATTAGCTGTTGTGGCAGTAGAAACAATTAGTTTTGACAATAGACTGAATTTATGGAGTAAATCAAAATGAGAAACCAAGCACAACATAGAGTTTGCGTGCCTGGGGAAATGAAAGGATGGCGATGCAGGACAAAAACAAGGATATTCACAAAGGGTTAGTTTGGAAGAAAACGATTAATTCAGTTGAAGTGCTTCAGGAATATCCAGGAATCAGATACTCTTTTAATACTTTATTACTTTAGAATTAAAAGCAGTGTGATATCAGTCAGCAGCCCTATTCTTGGAGTCAGAAGGATTAAAGACCAGGGGATCTATTCATCTGACATGGAGCAGAAATGTTCTCTGTTTCCTCCATTATAATACAGACTCCTCCAGAAGAGGGTCTGTTCTGCTTTGTTGTTGTTACTCCAGTGCTTAGTACAGGCACTTAATAAATGTTTTTTATTCAATCATTCATTCTATCATTCATCATCCTGTATGACTCTTATGCTATGGCTTTTGACAAATAGTCATTAGAGGATCTTTTGGTTTTCATATATTAAAAATAGCAGAGTAGCCCATGGGCTGTCTATTTGTTGTGCCTCAATTACATGACCAGAATCTTACCTTCTTTACTGGCTACACGTCATCGACGATGTCTTTTATACCATTTCTCCCAGCTAGTCATTCTGCCAATATTCTGTAACCTACCATGTATCTTTCTTACTTCTTATTTCCTAAGAAAAATGAGGTCATTTGCCATGAGCTCCCTCTTCTCCATTTCTTTTTATCCCCAAACTCCTTGACGTCTCATTCTCCTTTCTTCCAGACCTCAATCATAAGGTGGCCCCTCTCCTCAAAAAAACAAGCCTTTTTATATGCCCCATCTTCTCCAGCGAATTTTCCCCACAGATGTATCCTCTCTTTCTCTAATCTTCAAACTCTGCAGATATGCTGGTTCCTTCCCTACTACCTTCAGATATGTTCAAGACCCCCCCAAACTTAAAAAAAATTCTTCACTAGCCCCTATCGTATCCTCTTAATATTGTCCCATATCTCTTTTCTTCTCAAATAAAGTCCCAAGAGAAGCTATTTATATTGTTTTCAAATCATCTTCTTCCACTACCTCCTTTACAATCTGATTTCCAACTCATCCCTCAAATGAAATCAAGAATTTCTTAATTGCCTAAGCTGATTATCTTCTCTCGGTCCTCAAACTTTATTTTTTCCCTTTCTGTTGCATTTGACTTTGTTGGCCACCCGCTCCTCCCAAATACTCTTTCCTCTCTGAGCTTTCATGACACCTCAATTGGTTTGTCTCCTGCCTGTCTGACCATTCCTTCTCAATTTCCTTTGCTAACTCATACTCGGTCCTAACTGTGGGCATTCACCAATTCTCTGTGGGCTCTGTTAAAGCCCTCTCTTCTCTTTGTCTCTCTCTATACTTTCTCTTACTACCTTCATCAGTTCCCATCTACTTAATTATCATTTCTATGCAGATGATTCACAGATCATATATCCTGTCTCGGTCTTTCTCATGACTTTCCAGTTGAACATCATCAGTTTCCTATTGACTGTGTCAAACTGCACGTCTCAGAAATATACCAAACTCTACAGGTCCAAAGTGGAGCTCGTCTTTCTCCCCTGAACCTACCCTTTTACCAAACTTACTGAGTTCTGTTGAGATCACCACCATTCTTCCAGTATCCCAGATTTGTATCCTAATCATTATTCTCAGTTTCTCTCTTTCAACCAGTCACTAAATCTTATAGTTTCTACTTCTACACCATGTTTCTCATATCCAACCTCTTTTCTCTCATATATACCTTCTTCCTTAGATCTGACCCTCCTCACATGTCACCAGGGCTATTATAATGGCCTCCATCAACATCTTATTCCATTCTAATTCATCCTCTACACAACTGCAAAAATGATTGTCTTTTTAAATTTTTTTTATTAATTAGTTAATTTGTTGGTTGGTGGCATTAAAATTCCCAGATATCACCTTCCCTTTTTTCCCTCCTCATATTTATATTTTATATATTTATTTGTATTGTATATATATATATACACATACAAATATGCATATAATGATGTCTTTCATGTTTCTGTTCTTTATCTGCAGGTGGACATTCACAAAAAATAGATTTTCCATAATCACAAATCTGACCATAAGTCTCATTCTGTAAACTCCAAGGTCTCCCTATTGCCTCTAAAATAAAACTTAAACTCTTCTTTGGGGATTTTTAAAGCTCTTCACAACCTAGCCCTAACCTTTTTTTTTTTCCCAGCCTCATTATACGTTACTTTCCTTTCTGCATTTTACTATCAGCCCAAATGATTTTCCCTCTGCCCCTCACCTATGGCACTACCTCTCTTCTCTAGGGCCATCCTGTACCCCATGTTCACTCACCTTCATCTCATGGAATCCCCAGATTCCTTTAAGTCTCACTCAGCTCAAGCAACACTTTCCCTCTGGATCTCCCAGCCCGCCCTCCCTAACTTCCTTGAACTGAACTGTCTTGTATTTCTTTTCTATTTATATATGTGTGTGTCTCCCCCTATAGGATGCAAACTCCTTATGAGGAAAAATTAATTTTTTGTCTTTCTATCCCCAGTACCTAGAACCATGTTACCTGCATGGTAAGAGCTTTAAAAAAAAAATGCTTATTGATTGAATGACTTTCTATCGTTAAATCTCTGAGCAGCTAAGCTGCTGGGTAAAAACACAGTAATATCTGTTCACTAGAATAATTTCCTAGCTATTGAGGAAGTCTGAACAATTCTGTATTATATGAGTATCCATGTAATTAACGACAGCACTGCTTTTGTTCTGAAAGATGTGTTGATTTTGTTTAACCCCTTACCTTCCGTCACAGAATCTGTTCTAAGTATTGGTTCCAAGGCAGAAGAGCACTCCTGGATGGGCAGTTGGGGTAAAAGCGGCTTGCCCACGGTCAGGCAGCTAGGAAGTGTCTGGTTTGAACCTAGAACCTGCTCTCTCTGGGCTTCTCTTTATCCACTGAACCACCTAGTTATCCCTTTATTGATGGGGGTTTTAAAGATCTTTTTACTTAGAGTGATTCTCTGTAGCAAAGGAGTTTTGTTTTGTTGCTGTAGACTTTGAAAAGCCAGGGTTAACTAGACCTCACCCAACAACTTTATTCCTGTTTGGGGACACACTAGTCTTTGCTCTCTGCCACAAAGAAGATAGACCTTAACTCAAAGAGAAGAACTTCAGACCCACTTGATGGTTCACCATCCAAGTTGATTTCACCAACTCACTTTTTATTTCAGATTGGCACTGAGTGGGATGCCAAGGAGAGAATATTCCGAAACTTTGGGGGACTCCTCGGGCCAATGGATGAGCCGGTGGGGATGCAGAAGTGGGGGAAGGGGCCCAATGTGACAGTGACTGTCATTTGGGTCGATCCTGTCAATATCATTGCTGCCACCTACGACATCTTGATCGAGTCCAGCGCCGAGTTCACACATTATAAACCGCCTTTGAACTTGCCCCTTCGGCCCGGGGTTTGGACTGTCAAAATTCTGCATCACTGGGTGCCAGTTGCTGAAACCAAATTCCTTGTCACTCCTCTGACCTTCTCAAACAAGCAGCCCATTAAGCCAGGTAAGACCCTTTTATTTAGATCTTTTCTAAGAAGGAAGAAAAACAACAATAATAATCTCAATGATGATAACAATGCTGCTACTAGTACTACTATTCACAGTAAAATAATAATGACAACTCCTATTTCTGTAGGGCTTTAAATTCCACAAAAAACTGTCTTTACAATAAACCTACGAATAGGTAAAATGCAAGCAATGTGTCCATGAGGAATCTGAGCCCTGGAAAGGTCAGACGATTGGCTCAGTTTCACATAAGCAGTAAATACTAGAGCTCAGATTCAAGCCTGTGCCTTTCTGACTCCCACCCGAGGATGCTTTCCTCTAGCCCTGCCACTTCTTCCTTCCTCGCGTGCCTCGTGTGTATTTCAGGTGTGTGAGGGCTGCACGAGTGCAATCCATCTTCTGTGTTTCTAGTATTTTCCCTCAGTGAGGTAGAATCCAGCTTGTTTGCTATAAATAGCTTCTTCGTTTTCTCCTTCCACGCTAAAGCAACTCCATCTGTCTAATATTTAATATATATCAGACAGATGAAACTCTCCCATTGAGCCTCCTGAAGTTCTTGATCATATTTACGATGGAATAGAAAATAAACTGAGCCAGGCGTTTTGCTATCAGGGAATCTTGCCGTTTGTGCAATACCAACATCGCCAGGCAACTGCTGAGAGCTAATGCACTCTAATTTTCCCCTAGAGGGGTCTAACTTAACATATTTCTCAGCAGGGCACCTAACATACCCATTTTTTTCCCTGCATTGTTTTTCTTTTTTAACTTTTTAAGTTGAACGTCTCCATTTAAGCAACAATAAACAGAGAAGCCAAGAAATGCATTTCAGCCATTTGTTAGCTCATCAATAACGAAGATATGCCAGCTGTCAGTTTTGAAAAAGGCATGATGTAGAGTCGTAAGAGAGAATGTTGGCCACCATGGGGACTTCTGACTTCTAGAAGGGGATGGATTAATTTGCGTGTATGTAAATTAGATTAGCCTCTTTTCTTCCTAATTCTTTGTGATTGACTGAGGTAGATGCAGATGTGTACTGTCCATTGATCCAACCTACTGTTAACTGTTCAGACCATGCATGGGATTCTGACATTCTCTCCATAAATGGCAACAGAGGCTGGGAGTCAAGAAGTTATGTCCCCCCTCCAGAACTCCAGAGTAGTGATAAAAGCATAAACTCTTACTAGGAGTTCCTTGAAAACAGGAACTCGTTTTTCCTTTTCTTTAGCGCAGTGCCTGGCACATAGTAGGTGCTTAATAACTAGTTTTTTTTTTTTTTACTGATTGATTACTTGCTTCTAACCCCCCCCCCCCACACACACACACACACACATCTAGAATTATGAGTGACACAGAGCTGATGGGGAGAACAGCATTTCGTCCCAGCCCCCAAGCTGGCCAAGGAGCAGACAGTACAAAGAAAGAATAGCAAACAGCTGCCTTAGTTGGGATCGCTTCAAAGGTGAAGCTGTGCCCTGTTTCTAACTTGTATTTTTCCAGTTGGGAGAATGGCTCCATCTCATGCAAAGTGAGCAAGACCAGGGTCATTCAGGCATTGCTGAGCAGACAGCACTTCGGTGGTAATTGCTAATGTTTTGCTAACGATGTTCTGGTTATGAAGAACACAAAGGTGGGAGAAATACAATTTGTAAAATGATTCATCAAGAGTAATTAGCTATTGATGTGTCCCTGGTAATCTCAAGAAATCTGATGAGGTAGAATTGAAGAAAATTTAATTACAGAGGAAAGCATCGAGAGTTGATGTTGTAATAGAATTTCCCATATTAACCTCACTTCTCATAAGGGTTTTTAACTTAACAATAATATTTGGTTTCTGTGCTTTAAAATTTTCATTAGCTGCTCCTTTTAATTTGAATTTTCTGGCTTTTGTTGCTTTGTCACCATTTTATTATATGAACTCTCTCCCTCTCCCCACACCCTACCTAGAGAAAATGAAGGCATTATGAAGCTGTGGCAGAAAAATTAGGACTTCCTCCAAAAGAAAAGATCCTGTTGTTGATATCTACCAGTGTCTAGGGATGGCATGGTTCAAATGTGCCAGAAATCTGGAGATGGGGTGAAGAATATATGATCAAAAGTTCAAATCTGGCCTCAGATGTTTCCTGGGTGACTTCCCAGCCCTTCTCCACTCTTCTGCCTTGAAACCAATATACAATATTGATTCTAAGACAGAAGGGAAAGACCCCAAAACAAAAAAAGACAACTTGATCAAGTCATTAATGAGAATAGATTTTTGTACATTTTGCTCCCCTAAAATATGAAGACTTAGTTATACACATTTAGGTTTTCAGCGCAGCATATACTGTGTAGACTCTGCACCAATCTATATATTCATCATTCAAGGAATATTTACTAAGTGTACCTGGCATATGCAGAATGCCACCTTCTAGATTACAAGAAATTCAAGGGATTGCTTCTGTCCCTTATTTCCTTTAAAGGGATGGAAAGTATGGCGGAATTCAAATCCATCACCTTACATCTCACCTTAGGAGGAAGACTTGGGATGCTAATTTCTCTACCTTTGTGACTAAGAGCTGCTCCCATTGTTGTTTTAAGTGAAATAAGGAGGTTTATAAGAAGTCCTTCTTTTATGAAGATGAAGATACACTTTCCAATTTCATTTCTTCCAGTTAAGTCATTCATCATTATAAGTCTTAGTATTGGCCACAATAGACACTGATCCTATCTCCATTATTTTTACCTGTATACACATCCTAGTTCATGTCACTCATACTTTGGGTATTTCCTGAAGAAATGTGCCATTTAGATCCAAGAAAAATGCAATTATACCTTTAGAGGAAATGCTTGATCATAAATTTCCCCATGGGATGCCTTCTTCTCTGGAAAGCTGCTTTGGCCGGCAGCTAGGTGACTCAATGGACAGAGCACTAGACTTGCAATCAGGAAGACTCATCTTCAAGACTTAAAATCTGCACTCAGACACTAGCTGTGACACTGGGCAAGTCACTTAACCCCGTTTGCCTCAGTTTCCACATTTGTCAAATGATCTGGAGAAGGAAATAGCAAACCTCTCCAGTATCTTTGCCAAGAAGCCCCAAAATGGGGTCATGAAGAATAAGACATGATTGAAAACAGCCGAGCAACAACAAAATTTCCTGGCTAGACATCTAGGTAGGGTAGTGATTAGTACCAGATATAGAATTGAGAAGACCTAAGGTCAAATCAGAACTCGGGCACTTACAGCCTACATGTCCCTAGGCAAGTCATTTTCCTCATCTATAAAATGGGAATGATAATAGGTCAGTTTTGGAGGCAGGTAGACAGCCCAGTAGAGAGAACACTAGGTCTGAAGTTAGGAAGACCTGAGTTCAAATTTGGCCTTTGACACTTAGTAGCTGTGTGACCCTGGGTCATTTAACCCTGTTTGCCTCCATTTCCCCATCTGTAAAATGAGACGGAGAAGGAAAGGGCAAAGTACTTCAGTGTCTTTGTCAGAAAAACCAACAGAAAACAACTAAACATCATCAACAGCACAGGGTTTTGGTAAGGGTCAAATGAGGGAACATTTTGCAAACAAAGCACTATGTAAACATTGGCTTTTAAGTGTTCCTGGTTAAGGAGCATTAGGTTCTAAAGCATGAGGGGAAGTCTTTAAATGGCTTGACAAGAAAAGTGTTGGTTTCTGTTTCAAAATCTCCCTGTGTGAGCAGAACTAAAGCTTAATGGGAGGTAGGAAGCCAGATCCATCTTGTCTAAAATATACCAAGAAGCCCCAGATTTCTGCCAATACAGACACAGTCGCAGAAATGGAAATCCTTCTAAATTCTTTCCTGCCATGTAGCTCCAGCATTAATTTTTGGAATTAGAGAAAATTATCCAAGTTAAAAATCTCTGTAATAGATCAATTCAATCCTCCCCTTCCCGAGGGCTAACAGGGGTGGTTGCTATTAAGAAATGGGTATTTCCTAGCTTTCAAGGATTTAGAACTACAGGGCACTTTTAGCATCTGATCCAACCCCATTTTACAGCTGAGGAAATGGAGACCTAGAATGAGTCAAGGTTGAGGACAGAAGCCATGGAGAACTGGCTAATGGGGTGGGCTGGGCTCTAAATCGTAGCTCCTTCCAAATTCCATCTCCACTAAAATGCTAAATGAACCTGCTAAAAAATGCTAAATTTTTATTTATGCTAAATTTAAAATGCTAAACACCCAGCATGCCTTTCTGCTTGTCATGTTCATAGAATCATAGATGTCATCTCATCCAACCCTCTCTTTCCATCAGGGAGAGAACTGAGGTCTAGAAAGCTGATGTGACCACCGTCTTGGGGAGTCACACAGATACAGTAAATAGTGGTGATCCAAACAGGTCTCCATCATCTGGTGGTTGAGTCTGAGCCTCAGCTTACTTGACCCATTTTTGTTGAAGAAAAAAAGGGAAATCCATTTAGGTTACTAGAAATAGTTTCTGAGGATAGTGACCAGTTTGAAGCTTCTCTCTAAGAATTTTCACCCTGATCCCTACCTCAAGTTTTGACTTTATTCAGCTTTCCTTTCCTTTCCCAATTCCTGGGGAAAGAGGGATTCCCAGGATGCAATAGGTTACTGCAGAAGAGATTTCTCTATCATTCTCCCTGTAATGACCCAAAACTGTATTTGAAAGCTAAATTTACATCAAACACAAAGACTTCAGAAAGTTATTCCACCATAGGTGGATGGACAAAAAGAAAGGTCACGAGTATATCCATGTTAGAATTTGCTCAAATTAAATCAAATTAAATTAATTATAATTAAATTTTAGTTAAATTAAATTTCAAATCAATCTCAGCCAGATTGCCAAGTCCTCTATGAAGTTGTCTCTGAACCCACAGCTAAAAGTGATTCTTCTCAAAAGTTTCCTAGATCGTTCTGTCTCATTTCTCCCTTCATCCCATCAAATTCTATCTTCTATTATTCTTTTTTGGTATATAATCCTTGCCCCTTCCTTTTTTAGACTGTAAGTTTCTAAAGAGCAGGAACTGTTGGGTTTTTTTTTTTTCATCTTTTTATCTCTAGAACCTAACCCAGTTGTAGGTACATAGTCAATGCTTAATAAATGTTTTTTTATTTTTTATTTTTATTTAATTAATGTAATTTAATTTCGTTGCGCTTAGTTTAATTTTTAATATTTTTACTTTTAATTAATTGTTTAATTTATATTTATTTATTATTTATTTATTAATAAAGTTATTTAATTTTAATAGAAATTTAATAGAAAAATAATAAGAGTTTGTTCTCATTGGAGCTAGACTTATTTATTTATATGGAGGTAGACTTTTAGAAAAGTCATTTCCCTGTTTTGTTCCTAAATTTCTTTCTATTATTGGAGGGAAAAATAGATCAGAAAAGTAGAGTAGTGATATCTGTCTACCCCACCTACTTGGCCAGTCCGTCATAAGGATCAAATGAAATCATGAAGATGAAGGCTAAAAGACCCATAGAACTCGGTGAGGTATTATCATCTCATTTTTAAAGCCAGTCTAGAGGAAAACTTTGCTCTAAAGGGGACAGACAGCCCAGTGGCAGTTCCAGAATTTCATAGCTATACATTCCCATTTCTGACCCCAACGAATACTCCTCAACAGCCAAATTATGAGAAAGGCATTCTCTTCCCTCTTGAAAGGAGGATGTTATTCTCTCCCTCCTGGGATGGAACATGGATTAAATAGAAGGAAGATGCTATAGAATCACTGAATAGTCATGATTGCATAGATAGCCACAGTTGCAGATGTTGCTATAGAATGAGTCAAGCCCTACTCAAAGAGCCATTGGTGTCCCTGTGTGTCTCTCTCTCCTCCCCCAGAAAGAGAATCTCTGGTTCTTCCAACTTTCCCCTCCTCTTAATCATTCTTCTTGCTATCATTGAGGTCCCATCTGTTGACTGATTAGTTTGTTTTTTAGCCCTTTTAGTAATTTGGGGCTGCCAATTTCCCTCCACCAAGGCAAAATTTTACCCATTAGTAACATGTGGAAATAAATTTAGGCTCCCTCTGGTTTGGGAAAAGTTGGGGTCAAAAACAGGAATTTCAGCCACAAAGTTCTGGAAATGCTGCTGCCACAGCCATGAGCATGGATAAACCAACCTAGGCACTTGCTACCCCTGTGCTATGTGCTGTGGGTAATATGAAAGTGTAAGACATGGTTTCAGCCTTAAAGATAATTACATTCCAAGTGGGGAGAAAGAATATGGTGGAAGGAGATCACAAGGGCTACCATATGGTACTATTATAAGGGGAAGGAGGGCAGCAAAAAGAGATCACTAAAGGCTGGTGTGTTCTAGAAGAGGGCTTAGTGCATTTTAGACTTGATCAGGGCCTTCAAAAATAGGAAGAATTTATATGACTGAAGAGGAAGGAGTGAATTCCTTATGTTCATGCATTCTGGCAAAAACTTTAGATAATAAGCCCAAGCAAAGAGACAGAAACTAGGATGGAGAATATACACAGAGGATGGTGAGATGAGGGGTCTGAATAAAAGGGAAATGATGAGAAATAATATTAAATAGCAGAGCAAAGCCAAATTATAGAGGGCCTTGAAAGCCAGATGTTTTTGTTTGTTCAGTTATGTCTAATTCTTTGTGATCCCATTTTGGGGTTTTCTTGGCAAAGATACTGGCGTGATTTGCCATTTCTTTCTCCAGCTTATTTTACAGAGGAGGAAATTGAGGCAAATAGGGTCAAGTTACTTGTCCGGGGTCACATAGCTAGTAAGTGTATAATTTTATCTCAGAAAGATGTCTTCCTGATATCTGCTGTGCTACTTTGCCTGCCTTGTTAGCTCCATTTTGCAGATAAGGAAACTGAGGTAAACTTGACATTAAAGGACTTGCCCAAGGTCTGAAGTATCTTCCTGAATCCACCTTTTGCATTCTATCCATTCTCTCTTAATTTCTCAAGCATGGGATGATATCATGACAGTAGTGTTGTAGGACAGCTGGGCTAGCAGTAGTATGTAAAAAAGAAACTGAAAAAATGAAAGACTAAAATGAGCTATGAGACCGCAGAAATAATGTGTCATAGTTAATTGTGCATGTGGCCTTGCTCTCCTACTAAATCAGAAGATGAGGTGAGGCCAGGGTCTATGTCTTACTCATTTTGTTTATTTATTTTTAAACCCCTACCTTCTGTCTCAGAATTAATACTACCTATTGATTCCAAGGCAGAAAAGTAGCAAGGGCTAAGACTTGCCAAGGGTCACAAAACTAAGAAGTGCCTGAGGCCAGATTTGAACCCAGCATCTCCTGTCTCTAGGCCTGGCTCTTACACCACTGAGCCTCCCAGCTGGACTGTCTTATTCATTTTGAGTCTTCCATAACATGGAGCCCAATGTCTTGAACATAAGGATTCACTCCTGAGTGAATAAATTGGATCCTGGACTGAGAAGTAATAGTGGGGATGGAGAAGAAATACATCTGTGAGATGATTCAAGAAAAGAAATGACAGAACTTGGGGATAAATTGAATCTAGATATAAAGAAAAGGAGAGAGTCCAAGATGTCTAGTTTAGAAAAATGGAAAGGTCTGACATCAAAGATCAAATAATATTATTGGGGAGGAGTATTTACTAGGGAAGGTAAGTTTGATTTGGGGCATATTGGAGAAGTCTTTTGGGTAGCTGAATATATGGAACTAGAAGAAAAGTCAGCAAAATTTGGAAATTCAAATTAAGTCCATGAGTATATACAAAAACATAAAATATTCATATGAACTTAAGAAACAAAACAAAAAAGAAATCTATAACAATTCAGCCTCAGAAAAAGAAATTGAGTGAGCTATAAATGAATTACAAAAGGTGGGGGGAGAAAACATTAGACCAGATAGATTTCCAAGTGAGAACTGTCAAAAATTTTTAAAGGAATTAATACTTATGCTACATAAATTATCTCAGAAATAGAAATAAGGCACTTTACCAACTTCTGTTTAGGGAGACAAATGTGGTCCTTGAGAGATATCCAAACCTGAGACAAACAAAGAAGAGATAAAGAACTCTAGAACAATTTCCCTAATGAATATTTATGCAAAAATTTTTTTTCTAATCCTCACAAAAATACTACCACCACACAATGAAGCCAGAAAATAATTTATTATGACCAATTCATAAATGCAAGAATGATTCAACATTAGGAAAACAATTAGCATAATTAATCATATAAACAACAAAAATAACAAAAACCAATGATTATTTCAACAGATACACAAAAGTCCTTTAACAAAAAAAAAAGAATGAAAAAATAGCTCTCATTTATATTTTTTTTAAATAACCATGAAAGGGCTTTTCTTCGGTATAATCAAAAATATTTATTTAAAACCAAGTGCTATTTTCAATGGAGAATACTAGCAGCTTTCCCAATACAAGTGGGGATAAAGCAAAGATATATCCAACCCCCCCCCTCCACCTTAATTATTTGACATATTTTTAGAAATATTAAATCTCTAGTAGAAACACAATAGAACAAAATTCCTAGGTATTAACATCAGCAAAAAGAAGACAAAATTATCCCTATTTGCAGCTGACATAATGTACGTAGAAAATAGGAAATCAGCAAAGAAAATAATTGAGATGATTGATAGTTTCAGCAAGGTAACAGAATACAAAATAAATCCATAGCAATCCTCAGTATTTCTGCACAGAACAAACAAAATCCAGAAAAAGAAATAAAAAATCCATTTAAAATAACTACAAAGTACATTAAAATCCTATCAGCTAAACCTATGAAGACACATGCAAGATTCATTTAAATAAAACTACTGAACACTACAGAAATAAAGCAAAATTCACTGCTCATGGTTGGGCCATGCTAATATAGGAAAGAATGAGAATTCAACCCAAATTAATTTACTGATTTCATTTTTTGCTAGTCAAATTATTGAGGTGCTTTATAGAACTAAACAAAATAATAACAAAATTTGTTTGGAAAGAAAAGGGAAGAAATAATGAAAATTGCACATAAAAGAAGGGTAATAGCCTTGCTAGAACTAGCATTATATTTTATAACAGTAGCTGGAACTATTTGATAGTCATTCAGTCAACAAACATTTATGCCAAATGCTGGGGATACAAATATGAAAAAAGAAAGACAGTCCCTGCCTTCAAAGAACATACAATTTAGTGGAAGGGAGACAATATGCAAAAGGAAACTCAAAAGCTGTGACTAAGAGTCAGGAAAGGTACCCACATGGAGGGGATGGGAGAGAAGTCTCAGAGTGGCACAACCAGGTGAGAAATGAAGGGATGTTCTAGGTTAAGCTCCCTCATTTAATGGATGGTTGAAGTCCATGGCCTCACCTTCCAATCAGTGAGTCAACGTTAAATGATGAGGTGGAGTCCTGAGACTAATAAGATCTTACACGATGTAAAGTTTTCATAATAATGAGCTTCCTGGGCTATAGTGGAGAAGTCATAGATGCCCCAGAGTACTGTGGCCGGATGAGAAATAAAATGTTAAAATCAGAGGAGTAGCCAATGGGACAGAGCCGATAAATAAGAAACTGAAGCAACTGAAAATGGTGCTCACCTGATAAATCTAAAAACATAATTTACTGGGGAAGACTTCCTTTTTGATAAGAGCTATCAGGAAAACCAAAAAATAATTAGGCAGAAATCAGGTTCAGATAAACATCTTATACTATGTCACTATATTAATAATAATATAGTAACATTATTACATGTAATAAAATACTATAATATAACAATATAGCAATTAGTAGCTACTATTAATAATAGTTAGCATCTGTTAAGCACCTACTATGTGCCAGGTACTATTCATCTGAGGAATTGCAAGAAACCTGGGAAATTATATGAACTGATGCAAAATGGTTACATTGTACACTAGGACTGCAAAAATGTAAATTAAAAAAACAACATGAAAACAAAATCAAACCCTGAGTAATCCTTTTTTAAAAGCAGGGAAGAGAATAGATAATATAGCATGTGATTTCCCCACGCCTACCTTCACTTTACAGCAAAAAGGACTTCTGTGACAGAATATTGTCAGGTGAAATCACATCATATATTAGATATTTCTGTTTAAAATTATTTTATCATGGGGAGGGATAAATATTGATGCAGCATTTCAAAATAAATTACAGTAAAGATAAAAGACGTTTTTGAAGTTATTATAAAGCTATAAGCTGCTAATGCAGTCGATAAGAGTATTAGATTTGTAGTCAAGGAGACCTGAGTTCAAATATGGCCCAAGATTCTGAGTGAGTCTCTTAACTTCTTTCTGCCTCCTTCTGTAGACTGTGGATTGTAATAACACCTGCTTTCCAAGAGCATTATGAAGACCTAATGAGATAATATTTATAAATTACATTGCAAACTTTAATGCCCTATATAAATGCTTGCCCTACACACACATAAAAAAATGGTGGAAAAGATGTTGGGAAGGTGAGAAAAAATAGGATCTTGACCACAGTGAAAAGAATCAGCTTTAGAGAGACAGAAGGTTAGCTCTTCAATATATCCTGGAAGGAAGCATAAGCATGTAAAATGATATGGAGAATATGGAGAATTTCTCCAACTTTCTCATTCACAGTACAAGATTGTGAACAGGATGGTTTTACAGGTCGTGACTTCCACGTCGTGACTTTCCCCATTGTGTTTTTGATATATTGTAAGTCAGCATAAGAGATTAAATGGGAATTTGGGGAGTTTTTTGAAAGCTGCAGGCAACATATGAAGACCAGCAGATGACACAAAAACATTTAGAAACTCAAATATGCATAAAATATGTGATTTTATATAATTTCAATGTATTTATCTTTTAATACTATAAGTATACACAATTCCTTTTCTAGTGTTTAAATAAGTAAAAAGTTAAAGTTTGCAAAAAGCTATAAAAACTAACAAATGACACACAAAGGCTAGAATAGGTTAGCATTGATCTGCATATGCCTATAACCAAATACTTAACCCAGATTCTACAGTAAGGGACTGTAAACACCCAAGAAAAGAAAAAGGAAAAATTCAGACTTCTGGTACAAAGGGAGGGTCAAAAAATTTCACATAATTTTTTTTCCTATTTGAATTAGTTTATTTAGTCAATTTAGAACATTATTCCTTGGTTACAATAATCACAATATTTCCCTCCCTCCCCTCCACTCACCCTTCCCACAGTCAATGCACAATTTCATTGGTTATTACTTGTGTCCTTCATCAGAACCCATTTCCCTGCTGTTGTTTGCACTAGGATGTTCATTTAGAGTTGACATCCCCAACCATATCCTCTTGACCCATGTATTCAAGCAGTTGTTTTCCTTCGGTGTTTCTACTCCCACAGTTTTTCCTCTGAATGTGGATAGTGTTCTTCCTCATACATCCCTCCGGGTTGTTCAGGATCACTGCATTGCCACTAATGGAGAAGTCCATTACATTCAATTGTACCACAGTGTATCAGTCTCTGTGTACAATGTTTTCCTGGTTCTGCTCCTCTCACTCTGCATCACTTCCTGGAGGTTGTTCCAGTCTCCATGGAGTTCCTCCACTTTGTTATTCCTTTGAGCACAATAGTATTCCATCATCAACATGTACCACAATTTGTTCAGCCATTCCCCAATTGAAGGGCATCCCCTCATTTTCCAATTTTTTTGCCACCACAAAGAGCACAGCTATGAATCTTCTTGTACAGGTCTTTTTCCTTATTATTATCTCTTTGGAGTACATCACACAAATTTTTCATGGTACTCTATTTGCAATCATTCTGGGAATCAGTGTGGCATGGTGCAAATAGCACTCCAGATTTGAAGTCAGAAGACCTGTGTTCAAATTGTCATGCTTCTTACATGACAATGGACACAGCCTCTGGTTTCCTCATTTTTTAAATGAGGGGGATTGGACTATCTAAACCTCTAAGGTGACTTCAAGCTCTAAAGGTAAGATCTGGCAATTTTTAGTGGGAAAAGCCTACTGTCTAACTTAGACATGAAGTGGGGTCAGGGCAAGAAGGAGGAGAATAACTCTACTAGAGAATGTCCATAGAACTTTAGTTGAGATGCTTAAATAGGGCCAAAGCCAATTGGGTGCCTACACTAAGTTTAGCACCAAGTCTAGTGAGCTTCTAAGAGTAGAGGACAACCAACATGCCTAAGGAGGGGCAAACCAGCCAGGTCTGAAAAGAAAGCAGAGTAGAACTCCCAAGCCAAATGGCAGTGGAACTGGGTCCATGTGTGGCTGCTGAACTTCTAGTCTAGCTGACATAGGGAGACCCAGCCTCAAAAATAAATTGTGCACTCACTCATTTACACCATGTTTTTCCCCTTTGATTTTTCAGATGAGTCCTTGAAGCTACACAATGGACCTCCCCGTAATGCCTACATGGAACAGAGCTTTCAGGGCTTGAACCCAGTCCTCAATATCCCTATCAACTTAGCCCATGTGGAGCAAGCCCGAAGGAATGCAGCCACCACTGGTGCAAAACTGGAGAGCTGGGTGGACTCGTTAGTTGGAGGAGTCTGGTCTGCAGTGGATATCTGTGCCATTGGCCCCACAGCCTGCCCTGTCATGCAAACATGCAGCCAAACTTCCTGGAGTTCCTTGAGCCCAGACCCCAAGTCTGAGCTGGGAGCCATCAAACCCGATGGTCGGCTGAGGTAGCATCTGGTCGTGCTATAGAATTTAAAAGGGAATTTCACCCTGAGTATATGGGATCCTAAAGCCTCTTTCACCCCAGTGAGTAGTTCCCATGTGGGAGAGAAGCTCTTAAATTCACCATCAGTTTGAAATCTAGGGTTTAAGAACCTACGTTGGAGCCTGGCATTGTTCTCCCTGAAATATGCTCAAGAGAATGGTAGGTTGCCCCATTCTGGTCCTAAAATAGTCTTACATTTTGAGGGGGCTTTTTGTGGTGGGGACAGGGGGCAGGTTGTTTTTTCCATTTGCTTCATTAAGGCTATAAGTCATTTTTCTTCCCTTTGGCCAGACATCCAGATAGACCAGAGAACTGTGGGAGTTGATAAAAATATTCACTCCTCTGTCAGTCAAAAAGCCCCCCATCAGTGTTCATCAAATCCTTTGGTTTCACCCAGAATGCTGAGTGGGAAAAAAAAGCCCAAAGTGATTTCACTAGAAGTGGAGGGTTCTCTACCTCCTGTTTTGTAGTTTTCCTTCTAGCTCAGATGGACAAGAAATGAAATTTACAGTATTTCCTTACAATGATGGCCACACTTCCATGCAAGCATCACTGATACTCAGTGCATTTCAGGAGTGAAAAATGCGAGGGTTTCAATCTCGATAATTGTCTGGGGCCCCTCATTGTTGGCGGGTGCTATAAGCAGGGAAATGTCAGAGATTGGAGATAATGACAGTAGTTCAAACAATTGCCTTATGAAGTCTCCCAGATATTTAAAGAGAGAGATTGCTCAAGTCTCTGGAGAATGGAAATTCGGCATCTGCAACTTGTTTAAGATGCAAAATTCTTTGACTAAAAATCAGAACAATGCCAGACACCTCCGGCGGTTCTCCCATTCCCCAGGCCAAACCTTGCCAGGTGCCCCATTGGTGCTGGTTACGAGTGACCAAATTGCATGACCCAAACTTTTTGACCCAGGATATTTTGAAAGTCCTTTTCCAACCAAGTTTTTAAGATATCTCTTTTCTTACATGCAATGCCCACTGGAGTACCTTGCAAAGACTGTAAGGATGTTCAATTATTTTGGTTTTTAGGTTCTAATTACTTGAGTAGCCAAGAAGGTCAAGGTTTTCATTCAGTTCAACAAACTGAATGCCCACAACAAGCAAGGCAAGGATCCATCCCATTGAGTGGCCCTCCCATTCAGACTCAGAGGGATGAGCCTTTCAGGTGACCCCTCCATTGTTCTCTGTCACTTCCTGTGGGGTGAAATTCCCTTTTAAAAGCTGCACATTTGGTTGCAAAAAAAAACAAAACAAAACAAAAAAACAAACAAATGACCTAGACATGGAGCACCGAGCCCTTGTTCTGTTTCTCTCCATAGTGTTGGTTTGAAGCTACTGAAGTTTGCTTTGGACTTGAAATAGTGAGGTCAGCTGTGCTGATGTTATGTCAGAGCATTAAATGTTATATGGAGCCAGGGATGCAAACAAGGACGCCTAGAAGGAACACTTTAGATATTTATTATTTATATGTTTTAGTCAATGACTAATTAGTAGGTGCTGTTTTTGCAGCTTGACAATTATGTTATCTTACTAACTAAAGCTGCCTTTATTCACAAAAGGCTCCCCACCCTTTCTCAGCCCCATCCCTCTCCCAAGACACACACACGCTCATCTTTTTTTGCTATGTTCTCAATTTGTGACTGTTGCTGGCCGGGAGCATGAGGAGTGCTCCTGCCTGTATTGTCAGCAGGAGACAGATTCATTCCCTCCCCTATCAACAGCAGACTGATGCCCCCAGATGTTCTCTTAGCCAGCCCTTAGTGACAGCAGTAGGTCCTCCCAGGTCCAAGCCCAGAAGGCTCTGAGCCCCCTGTAGTCTGGGTAGAAAGAAGTTTTGTACCTTCTCTTCAAAGCAAGGAAGGTGGCTAGAGACTGCAGCTCAGCGCATCTACGCTGGACCTTTTTTTGCCTTTCAACCCTTGCATTATGGGTCACTCCTATCTCTCCTGTCCCATTTGCAGATGAATTTCCTTCAGTAAATCTCACTTCTAGAGCCCCGATTCAAAGTGAGATAACTGAGGCAAATGGGGTTGGAAGGTTAGTTCATCTGATGTGTGAGGCCAAAACTGGGCAAAAGCTCTTTGTCCACATGGAAATCTTCCTGCTCCTTGTACAAAGGGGCTTTCAGAAACCTTCGGCTCAGTTTCACAGAAGTCCCATGTCGCTTATGTATTAAGACATAATCAGTTGTGCAGGAGATTAAAAACTTCCAAACCAAGCTACTTCTACACAATTTCTCTGGAGAAGTGTGGTAGCAAGGACTTCGCTGAACATCCTGCTTTGGGACGTGGCAAAAACAAAATCTTTCTGTAACCTCTCCATCAGCCAGCTCAGTTTCTGTATTTGTAGCAGTATTATTTGTGGTGACTTTAGGTCTGAGCCCTATTGTGTCAGTGTGGTTAATATCAGCCTACAATCACCCAGAAGTTGTACCTACTATGCTCAATGACATTTCTGACTTTTACAATCCTGGAATGAGTGGAGAAACCCCAGAGTTGGTTCTGGGACAGTCCAAGCTGTGAATATTTTCCTCTATGCTTAACTCCCCATCCATCCTGCTGTAGGAAAGTAGGTTGGGATGTGGAACCCCCATTGGGTTTTTCACATTTGGGGACCAGAGAATATGCATTTGTAGATGTTACATTTGGTGAAAAGGAGAATTCCAAATGAGAACTCTATTGCACCGAGACTCCATGATAGCATTTTTTCAAATGAAAATGTTCAGTCTTTCTCAGTCCTATCCTGAGACTAATTTGATTATTTGGATATCCCATTGGAAAAGCCAACCGTGATCATGTGCTCTTGCTTTCTGTGGAAAAGTCACATTTCTTTGGGCACAAGGTTTTGTTTACTTTGGGGCTGTTTACCCTGGAATCTTCTCTGAACTTTCAGTTTCAGAGTAGGGTGTCTGGATAGTGAGAGGGCAAGTCTTCTGGGGTGGGGGTGAGTTGGAGATTGGTATTAAAAACTGGCTGAAGTGATGGTTTATCGAGTCTGGAATAGGCTGGGGTGTAAGGGCAAGTATCTAAGGAATCTAAGCTTGCCTCCATACCCAGACTGGTAAGATGACCCCTTGGACAAATTTTTACTGACCCCTGTATTCCGGTTTGGGCAGAAGTTGTGCCTTCCACCCCTTGCTTCCTATTTTTGGATCTTAAATCCAGAATTCATCCCAGCTTAAGTTGGGCAGCCCCAGTCACCTCAAGGAAAAGGGAAATAAGTTCAAAGGCTCATTGTGGGTTTTTTTTTTTTTAATTGGGCCCTCCTCCAGTCAAGCACAGCTCTAATTGGCCAGAGAGGCTTTTATTTCAGATGGTTGATTCAGGCTTGAGTGTGAACCAAGGAATGTAAGACCCAACATACAAGATGCAGGACACAAGGAAAGCAAGTGTATAAAAGCAGCTCAGTGAGAGGAGGAGGCTTCACCCTAGTCCCACATTAGCACATACTTGTGAATTGGGAGCTAGTGCCCTTGGATACTGGTTTTATGATGCAAACAAGCCCTGTGGCTGTGTGGAGGTCTTTGTGACTCCGCCTGGGAGTGCCTGGCCAACAGTACCTGCCAGGGGAACCAAAAAACAGTATTTGAGGATCCCACTCTCAGACTATTCCCATGAAGGTCAAAACAAGTTGAAATAGAACTAGCCCTTTGATACTCACTCAGCTTAAGAGCATGGGGGGGGGGGGGGGGGGCGGGGGATCATTCCCTTTGAAGATACATCCGGATAACAGTTTTAGGTTTTTGTTTTTAGTCTGGATCTAAGATTTTATTTGGCATAGAAAACTGAAAGTGAATAAACTTCCATTATCAATGCAGATCAGCAACTCTTCTCAGCTTAGAGTCTTATCTTTTAAGCCCTTACTTTCCATCTTAGAATCAATACTAGGTATTGGTTCCAGGGCTGCAGAGCTGTATGGACTAGGAAGTGGGGATTAAGTGACTTGCCCAAGGTCATTCAGCTGGGAAGTATATGAGGACAGACTTGAACCCAGGATGTCCCCTAGGCCTGGCTCTCAATTCATTGAACCACCTAGCTGCCCCCTCAGCTTATAGTTTTTAAGAAGTGCCAAAAGGTAGTGGCTTGCACAAAGTCACTCTACCAGTATGTGTCAGAGCAGAGCTAGAACCTAGGTCCTCCTGACTCCAAGACCAGATGCCTATCTACTCTGTCACATTACTGTTCCCAAATTCTGAGTGTATTTTCCCCCTGGGTTCATGATGCTAGGAAAGGGACAGATAATGATCCCGTGCTGGCCACCATTTATTCCTGCTGAACCTTTACAGCCATGCTGAATGGTGGAAGGCAGCATCCCATAAGGGCCATCTACCCGAGAGTTGTCATTGTTCAGAGCATCACTTGTGTTACTCTGGGTGCCAGTAAATCAGTCTTGTATCCCCAGTTGTAGGAATGTGCTACTAAACTAAAAAGCCAGCGCACACACACACACACACACACACACACACACACACACACACACACACTAATCCAATCCTCTCCCCTCCCCAATATGTGGGTGATTCTAATGACAATCGTCTTCTTTGTAAAGAGAAGGTGAAAGTAGGAAATAGTATGAATATCTTTTAACAATGAAGAAAGGAAATATTAGCAAAGGAGTAAAATGATTCTTTTCCCTTCCTAGGACTTGGACTTCTTACATGCACTCACACATGAATGTGCATGTGTATTAATACTTTACACACATTATTATGTTCACTCTAGTAAAAGTTCCTGCCCAAGAAAGAAAGGGGGGAAAAAAAGAAAATTACCATCGTGTCTCATTTCTGTTGCCAGTGCTATTGCTCCTTATGCTTCATGACCCTGACAGCAAAGCTATGGCAAGAAACAATTCAAGATATGCCCCCTCTTCCCTAAATTATTCCCCTGAATGATTTGCTTCCGCAGGTCAATTTGAATATAAAGCTATGGAGTTTGCCCATGATGAGTGTTGAATGATCTTTATCCTTGGATAAACATGGCCATCCTTGGATAAAGCCAGGAAGACCTGGGTTCAAGTTCTCTCTCAGATACCCACTAGCTGCATGACTAAGAAGGACAAGTCACTTAGCCTCTCTGTATTTCTAGCCGGCTCTCTAAGACTCTGAGTTGGTGGTCTGTACCAATGAATAGAGTTTCCATGCCAAGAGTTTTTCCTATGGATGAAATCACAGGACCAGATTCCATCACCACACACACACACACACACACACACACACACACACACACACACACATCAAAGAAACTGATTCTTTTTGGAAAGTGGAACCAACCCCAACTAGGAAAGATAGTTGTCGGTCAGCAGAGATTCTCCATTGGGAACCTCCATCTCTCATCTGCTTTTATTGTCCATTTAATGAGATAGAGAGTTCCCAGGATTTGAAGATCTTCAGCTATCATGTTATCTGCTGCTATATATCCCAGAAACCTCCAGCCTACTTGACTAAATATTTCTTGTCTTAAAAACCTTTAAAATGAAAGGAAAGCATCAAAAGTCCCCAGGACAAAAGTGATTTGGTATTAGAGAAACTTGTAAGCCCCCCCCACCCAACCCCAACAATGGAGACCCCTATTGGTTGTTATTGGGGGTCTTATCTAGCATAGACATTCCAATCTGTGGTATCCACCCAATGGCAATAGCATTTGGATCTTTTTCCCTTCTCCTTGGCTGGCTTCTGTCCAATAACATCCAAGACAATAAAAACTGGGTCTGCCCTCTTGTTCACAGCCAGCTGGCTAGTCCGGCTTAGTCATCTGCTTTTGGCTTCTGCCTCAATTGTGTTATTTTGCCCATGAGTTCTACCACAGGTGCTACCTCACAGTGTC
Source organism: Monodelphis domestica (assembly GCF_027887165.1). Taxonomy (NCBI): domain Eukaryota; kingdom Metazoa; phylum Chordata; class Mammalia; order Didelphimorphia; family Didelphidae; genus Monodelphis; species Monodelphis domestica. Next base: position 234,197,388 of record NC_077233.1, on the reverse strand, counting down.
TGCTAAGAAGTTTACCTAGGGGGTGGGAGGAAGAGAAAAAGGTATCCGAAATCTCCTTGAGCTGAATGTACAATCTATGCAAATTCTCTCTGTTTCTCACTGTCAAACACTTAGAAGTATTACATGTAACCTTGCCAAACTAACAGCAAGATCCTGTACAGGTTTCTCTGATGACAGAGTACCAATTTTCGGCGCGGTTCAAATGCGCCCCGTTTGTATATTGTTAACGAGTTGTCTTTGGTTCTGTTGTCGCTAAGCCCCTCGAGGGAGATCGGGCCTCTCTATCTGCAAGGAGTCCCTTCTGCTTGGCTGGGAATATTTGGATTGCTAATGTCTCTTCCATTCCATGGAGGTCTCTCTGCACCCCCAAGACACCCCCTTCCAAAAGGAAGGCCAGTGGCCTCACTGACTTCAGCCCCCCTCCTTTCCCACACCTTCAGAGCATGTCATCTTCCATCTCACAACACAACAAAGCCTTAGGTTCCTCCTTTTTGAAATGTGGCCTTAAAAACATGTTGGAAACATGGATGTTGTCTCACTCTTCGGATCTCCACCAACATCACAGAAAGCACCTTGAGATTGCTGCTATCCCTCCTACTGGGGGACCCGTCAACTTACAGTTTCACAGATACAATGGAAATTGCTTACAAATGCAGTCTTTAAGAAAAATGACCTTATATTGTTCCTGTGGGCAAAATAAAGGTTTGGATGCTCTCACAAACCATAGGCAACTCTTGAAGTACTCTCTTACAGCATATTGTAGCTGTAATGGGTTGACTTAATTACCTACAAAGTGCTAACATTGAGATTTTCCTTTTTACACCCTTAAAGACATGGCAACTTTATGAACTTCACTCAAGGGTAAATCAGCAGCACCTCTGTTGTTTATCCTTTTGCCCTTGTCGATTATCATTGGCTTGAGAAAAATTGCACTAAATATTCCCAGCTGATCTTAGAGGTGCCACCCTCTCAATCCCTCTAGCCTCCAACCTCTTTTATTTTGATTCCTCACTCTCTGATCCAGCCCAAAGACAACAGAAAATAAGGTTTTCATAGTAAACTCATTGGCTTTGAATGGAATAGTCTTTCTAGTTCTTCCTGTCTTTTTTGTTGTTGTTTGTTATCGTTGGTTTGTTGGGGTGTTTGTTAATGGCCTCATCGTAAGTTATTACTGTCCCCTCATTTTTCAGAGACAGGTGGTGATATAGTTTTAAAAAATAACTATTTTGTTATAGATCATAATATGCATAAAACTGTACAGAAATATTTTGTAATCTATTGATTTTAAAAAAGAGAGAACATGTAAATACGGTAAAGTTAAATTAAAAAAAAAAAGATTCCAATGGCACACACTGAAAGATGTAGATATTTTGCTATTTATTTAAAGGATTATTTTATGAGATACTGAACTATCTGAAATTGACCAGTAATCCAAGTTTCAAAAAGTCCAAATGTTTTTTTCATGTTGTAGAATGTGATCTCCAGCAATTATTGCACTACCCATTTTTGCACCTTTCTGTCTTTCATTTAGCAGAACAACAACAACAAAAAAATTGTGCCTTAGCTGTATTTTCTGTCTAGGGGAGTTTGTTTTTTGTCTGACAACGCGAGATTTTTTGCAGAAAACAGTGGATGTATTAAATACTGTATCATACCAAAAACACCGCGGGTGTATATAAATGCTTTCTGTCATACTGTGTTTTCAGATGCAGAATTTTAAAATTAAAAAAAAAAAGGAAGCTGTCTTTGCGGAACAGTGTCAGTGTGATTTGTTTTCACTGCTATTCCAAAATGATTTGGAGGTCTGAGACAACCATCATTTCAAACTCTTCACACTCAAACCTTCAGTTCAGATACATGGACAATAAATCAATCAACAAGCATTTGATAAAAGCCCAATGTGTACTAGGTACTGTGCTAGACAAAAACCTACTCTCAACAAGCTTGTGTTCCATCAGAAAGTATAACAGGTACATATACGAATGAGTATGAGCAACCAATGGAGCTCTCAAGGTAAGCAGGCTGAACAATCAGTCATTCAAAGAGTGAACCTATTATATAGTATCTATAGTTTATCTGATTACATCCTAGGTTCTTATTCAGTCAAGTGTCAGGAGGAGTTTGACTCCACATAATATTCCTTGTCTTTCTCTAACATGTTGTATTCTAAATTAAATATGCAGCTAAGGCCCTGATTTTCACTGACAAAATACAACTTTTGATTTATAAAATCCCAACAGCTTAAATCAGCTTCCTTCCTGGGATTTTGTCCACCTTCAGCAGTCTTACTGCTAGTATTCAAGTATGGAGAATTGGCACAAAATCAAATGGCCATACAGATTTCAATATGCTTACATACACATCCTGAGAAAACACTTAAAGTAATAGTGTTTATCAAAATAGCAGTTTTAAAAGAAACCATACTGGGATTAGAGATAGGAGAAGGGATTCAATAAAGAGATGGAGGCGAGTCAGAACCAGCACAACTGGCATCCCTTCCATCCATTTCTCTATTAGGAAATGGATAAAGCAAGACAGTAACCAGGGCAGATAATAGATGAAAGGGTCTTTTTCCCCTAGGGAGAGATGGAAGAAAAAGTCAATGCAAAGTAATCTCCTCAAGAGGCCCCAAATCCTACATCTCTAATGGTCTTTGACTCTTGGATTCTGTCCCTGGCTCTTCAATGGTTGCTACTTTCAGTGGGAAGCTACCATGTCTGGTGGCACTCAGTTCAACCCATGATAACAAACTTTATCACATTTGCTCCAGTTGGGACACTGCCTCCGGTTCCAACCTTCATTATCCTTCATCCATCCACATCCATCCATATCCATCCATCTTCCATGCTTACTTCTCTGAATCTTGACACTACCTTGGTTTATTCTTTCCATGGACTTCTTTCAAAGTCAAGGTCAAAAATAGCTCTGCATAGTTTGCCCTAGCTTAAAGTGTGAAGCCTCTAGGAGTTTAGAAAATATGGCAGAGAAGGGACAGGGATAAACCTGATCTCTTCCAAATTACCCTCCAAATAACTTTGATATAATGCCTCAAAACAAATTCTAGAGTAGCATAACCCACAAAACAACAGGGTGAAACAATTTATCAGCCCAAGCCAACTTAGAAGGACAGCAAGAAAAGTCTGTTGCATTGGGGTGGGATTTGAGCACAGTCTAGTGTGCCAAGGCAGGCCCGCCTCAACAAGACACCATAGGCATTGGGGGAAACTAAATTAGCAGAAGTAGTTTATGAAGCTCTTGGCCAACAGAGAATAAAGGGGTTAGAAAAAGATGACCAGGGTCCCTTTGCCCATTCTGGGTGCAGGACTGTTATATTGCCCATCTATGGATTCAGTTTGTGGTCCTGGATCAAAGCCCCAGGTCTCAGTCTCAGGTCAAAGAGTATCACTAGCATATCAGTAATTGTGACTACAGAGGAACAGAGAATTTTTGTGCTTGTGGTCACTCACAGACTGGTGCATAGGTCAGGAGCACAGGAGAGTATTAAATACACCTCTCTTTAAATAATACCACCTTGGAAGAACTGAAAACTTATAGATTGCCAGGATTAACTCTAAAAGCAGCTGTGCAAAGAAGTTTCAGAAGTAGTGTCCCCTTCACGACAGGAAAGGAGTTCAACTTTAACAGTTTTTTTTAAGTTAAAAGCCAAGAAAAAGACTAGGAAAATGAGAACAAAAGAACAAGAAACTCAACACTGAAAGTTATTTTAGTGCCAGAGAAGACAACAAAGTCAACATTGCTTACATTCAAAGCCTCCAAGAAAATATACGAATTGGTCTTAAACCCAAAAAGAATTCCTGGAGTAACTCAAAAAGCAAATAAGAGAGGTAGAATAAAACTTGGGAATAGAAATTAGAGTGATCCAGGGAAATCAAGAAAATGAGTCAGCAGCCTGGGAAGCACCTCCCCCAAAAAATGGAAGAAAATATCATCTTACAAAACAGACTGGGCCAGTTGGTAAAAGAGACACAAAAATTGACTGAGGAAAAGAACTTCTTAAAAAACAGAACTGGAGGACTTCTAGGTAAGCATGGCAGCAATCTAAACACGAGATGCTTCTTCTCCCCAGCACCCACTAAAATAGACTACCTCAAAAGAATATAAAAACCATCTTCAGAAGAATGGAGGGACTCAACAGTAGGGTGCAGCATTGAAGGTACGTGGGGTTTGAGTATTTTCACACTATAAGAAGAAGAAAAAGCTCCCACCCAAATGTGAGCCAATCTCCCCTCCCCCACCCCACCTACAGAGCCATAGTCAGAGCCAGTGCACACCAGAAACAGCGAGTGAGCAAGGGACACCTTTAGAGTGAGGAAAGGGCACTTCTAGGTCCTTGGGAGATGACTTAGGGCTGCCGGGGATCTACCCCTGAGAGCAGTTCAAACAAAATCAAAACATTCCAAAAAAAAATGGAAATTGTCCACAAGCTCTGGAAGAATTCAAATTGGAGTTTATCCAAAAGATGGAAGCCTTCTGACAAGAAAAATGGGAAATAATTCAAAGAGAGAACAACAGTCTGAGAGACAAGAACTCCCAATTGGAGAAACAGCTGGAAGCCACAAAAAGCAGGGTAGACCAAACTGAAAAAGGAAAACCAATCTTAAAGACTAGAATTAGGCAACTGGAAGACAATGATATTGCAAAACAGCAAGAATTAATAAAGCAAAGTCAAAAGACCGACAAATTAGAAGAAAACATAAAATATCTCACTGACAAGGTGGCAGATGAGGAAAACAGAGGAAGGAGAGACAATTTAAGAATCATTGGTCTACCTGAAAAAACAGAAATAGAGAAATCTTGACACCATACTACAAGACATCATCCAAGAAAATTGCCCTGATGTTCTTGAACAAGGGGGGAAAATAGACATTGAAAGACTTCATAGAACACCCTCTATACTAAATTCCTAAAAGACAACTCCCAGGAATGCAATTGCCAAATTCCAAAGTTTTCAAGCTAAGGAGAAAATTCTATGGAAGAAGCCAAAAAGAGACAATTCAGTTACCAAGGAGCACCAATCAGGATCACACAAGACCTGGCAGCTTCCAAACTAAAGGACTGCAAAGCCTGGAACACGATATTCAGAAAGGCAAGAGAAGTGGGTTTTCAACCAAGAATCACCTCTCCATCAAAACTGACTACATACTTCCAGGGGAAAGTATTGGCATTCAACAAAACAGAAGATTTCCAAGTATTTGTAAAGAAAATACCAGAACTCAGTGGAAAGTTTGCTATCCAAACACAAAGAGCAAGAGAAACATGAAAAGGTAAATATGAAAAAAAGGGAAAAAGAGAAAAAAAATTTTTTATTCAAACTCTCTTCTATAAGGGCTACAATTAGATTGAATTATACATATTAATATATGGGGGAAATGTGATTTGTAACTGTCAAAAATTGTATTCATTATTATAGTAATTAGAAGAATCACACATAATAAAGATTGGGGCATTAAGATGATATGAAAAAAAAATAAAAGGGGGGGAATCAATGATGGTACCAAGAGATACTTGAAGAAATAGAAATGAAATAAATATAATAACCTTTTTCACACAAAGATACACATGGGAAGGGGAGGGAAAGATTACTCTTATAGGAAAGAGAGGAAGAGAGCACTAATAGGTAATACTTAAACCTTACTCTCAGTGAAATCAACTCTGAGAAGGAAGAGCATCTAGATCCATTGGGATCTTGAATTCTATCTTATCCAACAGGGTAAGGAAGAAGGTAAAACTAAGGGGGACAGGAGGGAGGGACTACAAAAATGGAGGGAAGGAGAGGGGGAGGGAAATTAATAGACTCTAAAAAACTGAAAAGGGAAGGGCCAGAAAGGGAAGCATATCAAGGGAGGGGATTAGGGGGATTGATTAATAGTAAACCACTGGTTTAAAAGGATATAGCAAAAGAAGAAAGGACAGAACTAGGGGAGAATATCAAAATGCTAGGGAATTCACAAGTGACAATCATAACTTTGAACATGAATGGGATGAACTCACCCATAAAACATAGACAAATGAGAGAGTGGATGAGAATCCAAAATGTGTTTTCTATATGTTTTCTACAAGAAACACACCTGAGGTGGATAGTTATTCACAAGGTCAGAATTAAAGGTTGGAGTAAAGACTTATTGGGCATCAACTGACAGAAAGAAGGCAGGAGTTACAATCATGATATCTGAAAAATCCAAAGTAAAAATAGACCTGATTAAAAGGGATAGGGAAGGTAAATCATCCTGATAAAAGGGAGTATAGACAATGAGGAAATATCACTAATCAACATGTATGCACCAAATGATATAACACCCAAATTTCTAATGGAGAAACTAGTGGAGCTCAAGGATGAAATAGAAAAACTATACTAGTGGGAGATCTGAACCTTCCTCTATCTGAACTAGATAAATCAAACCAAAAAATAAATAAGAAAGAGGTGAGAGAAGTGAATGAAATGTTAGAAAAGTTAGAGTTAGTAGATATATGGAGAAAAATAAATAGGGACAAAAAGGAATACACCTTTTCAGCAGCACATGGTACATTCACAAAGATTGACCATATGCTAGGTCATAAAAACATGGCATACAAATGAAGAAAAGCAGAAATAATAAATGCAACCTTTTCAGATCATAAGGCAATAAAAATAATGATCAGTAAGGGTACATGGAGAGCCAAATCAAAAATTAATTGGAAATTAAATAATATTCTCCAAAATCAGTTAGAGAACAAATCATAGAAACAATAATTTCACTGAAGAAAATGACAAAGATGAGACATCTTTTCAAACCTCATGGGATACAGCCAAAGCAGTACTCAAGGGAAAATTTATATCCTTGAGTTCATATATTAACAAATTAGGGAGGGCAGAGATCAATGAATTAGACATGCAAATAAAAAAACTTGAAAGTGACCAAACTTAAGCCCCCTAGAAGAAAACCAAATTAGAGATCCTCAAAATTAAGGGAAGAAATTAATAAAATTGAAAATGATAGAACTATTGAACTAATAAATAAGACTAGAAGCTGGTATTTTGAAAAAACAGACAAAATAGACAAAGTACTAGTCAATCTAATTTAAAAAAGGAAAGAAGAAAACCAAATTAACAGTATCATAGATGAAAAGGGAAACCTTATCTCTAATGAAGAGGAAATTAAGGTAATCATTAAAAACTATTTTGCCCAATTATATGGCAATAAATATGCCATTCTAGGTGATATGGATGAATATTTACAAAAATATAAATTGCCTAGATTAACAGAAGAAGAAATAGAATTCTTAAACAATCCCATATCAGAAAAATAAATTGAAAAGGCCTTAAAAAAAATCCCCAGGGCCTCATGGATTCACAAGTGAATTCTATCAAACATTTAAAGAACAGCTAATCCCAATACTATACGAACTATTTGACAGAATAAGCAAAGAGGGAGTTCTATCAAATTCCTTTTATGACACAAATATGGTACTGATTCCAAAGCCAAAGCCAAAAAAGGTCAAAAACAGTGAAAGAAAACTATAGACCAATGTCCCTAACGAACATAGATTTAAAAATCTTAAATAGTGTGATATTGAAATCACTTTAAAAGACTGATATATATTCATTTAAGGTTGCCAAGGAATTCACTTATGTAATTCCTAAATGAAACACTCAAGTCAGCTGCCAAATTTTTATGGTGTTTTAATTATAACAGGAGGAAGAAAGTATTATAGGGAGAGGGGGGGGGGGGAGAAAGAGAGAGAGAGAGAGAGAGAGAGAGAGAGAGAGAGAGAGAGAGAGAGAGAGAGAGAGAAGGAAAAAGGGAAAGAAGGAAAGAAGTTTAACTCAGAACCACTCTGGCTCAGACTGAGCCAAAGCGGGCATAAAGGCCTTGGATAGCCAAGGCAGGGAAAGGGATCAGTCCTTATCACTCATGTGACCAATCTGAAGGAAAGCAGTCTGCGGGGCTCCTCCAACCTCAAACACCAGCCTTGAACTGAGCTCTAGCCCTCCTCCCAGGAAGTCCCAAGAACTCCAGAGACTGTTCTCTACCTCACTTTCTGCATCTCACATGTGCCAATGGTGGCTCTAGCTTGACCTAGGAACACCCAGAGGTCTGTCCTTTTTTTGCACATGTCTTTTGAAGGCCATATTGTCAAATAATGAAATCTTGAGTTTGCTGCAGCCCTTCCTAATCTTGTTACACTGAGTAGGGTGGAGAATGTAGTTTCCAAGACTTGATTCTGTTATTCCAAGTATTTATTGTTATTGATAAGGAAATACCTAAGTCCAATTTTCTTAAAGAATGGTCTGAATAGGGTGGAGTAGTTTTGAAATTCACAATAGGATACTACCAAAAAGACTCCAGGAAGTGATCAAGAGGGTTATTCTCTATGATCAGGTAGGATTTATACCAGGAATGCAAGGATGGTTCAATATTAGGAAAACTATCCATATAATTGACCATATCAACATGCAAACCAACAAAAATCACATGATTATCTCAATAGACGCAGAAAAGTCTTTGACATGTCAACATGGAAATATAGAGATCCCCAGTTTATTTAGTTTGAGTGTAGAAACCCCAGGTTTTGACCTTGTCACAGGAGAGGTTTTCCCCTGAGGGAAGGTCCCTCTTCACCAGAGAGTGAACTTCCTGGTAGTTTGGGTGGGAACAGCTAATCCCATCCAATATTAAGCATCCCTTTTGTCCCAATGGTTTCTCCCCCTAGGCTAAGGTCCATGACCAAGGTGACCTAGCCCTGGGCTGAGTCTTTCCCTTTTGTGTCCTTTGTAGGGCACCAGCCCTTCACTATTATTCCTGTCTGGAACTCCTCATTTTCCTTTCTCACCATTGTAAAGTCAATCAACTGCCCCTCTAATCCTAAGCCCCCAGGTCATCTAGAGTGGTATATAGGTTCCCTAAATTCTTTTGTTCCTCGGAGTCCATCCTGAGTCGGTGGCACTCCCAGGGGCTAGTGACCAGGGCGTCTTGACTCTGTGCAGTCTTGGAAAGCAGCTCTGTTATCCTATTAGTAGAGCTAACCCCTTTTCCCTTGATTAAAGAGTGATTTTTGACTATTTAATAGTTCTGTGTTTTTTCTAGTTGACAGAAAAAATACAACACCCATTCCTATTGAAAACACTAGAAAGTACAGGAATAGAAGGGTCTTTCTTAAGATTAGTAAACAGAATCTATCTAAAACCATCAGCCAACATCATCTGCAATGGAGACAAACTATATGCATTCCCAATAAGATCAGGAGTGAAACAAGGATGACCATTATCACCTCTATTTTTTAACATTGTACTAGAAACACTAGCAGTAGCAATTAGAGAAGAAAAAGAAATTGAAGGTATTAAAATAGGCAATGAGGAGACCAAGCTATCACTCTTTGCAGATGATATGATGGCCTACTTAAAGATTCCTAGAGAATCAACTAAAAAGCTAGTCAAAATAATCAACAACTTTAGCAAAGTAGCAGGATACAAAATAAACCCACATAAGTCATCAGCATTTCTATATATCTCCAACACATCGCAGCAGCAGGAATTAGAAAGAGAACTTCCATTATAAATCACCTTAGACAATATAAAATACTTAGGAATCTATATGCCAAGACAAACACAGGAACTATATGAACACAACTACAAAACACTCTCCACACAATTAAAACTAGATCTAAACAATTGGAAAAACCTCTACTGCTCATGGGTAGGATGAGCTAACATGAAAAAATGACCATCCTACCCAAACTTATCTATTTATTTAGTGCCATACCCATCGAACTTCCAAAAAACTTTTTTATGGAATTAGAAAAAACCATAACAAAGTTCATTTGAAAGAACAAAAGATCAAGGATATCCAGGGAAATCATGAAAAAAAATGCAAAGGAAATTGGCCTTGCAGTCCCAGATCTCAAACTATACTATAAAGCACTGGTCATCAAAACAATTTGGTACTGGCTAAGAGACAGAAAGGAGGATCAGTGGAATGGACTTGGGATAAGGGACTTCAGCAAAACAGTCTATGACAAATCCAAAGATCCCAGCTTTGGGTACAAAAATCCACTATTTGATAAAAACTGCTGGGAAAATTGGAAGACAATGTGGGAGAGATTAGGCTTGGACCAACACCTCACACCCTACACCAAGACAAACTCAGAATGGGTGAATGACTTGAACATAAAGAAGGAAACTGTAAGTAAATTAGCTGAACACAGAATTGTATACATGTCAGATCTTTGGGAAGGGAAAGATTTTAAAACCAAGCAAGACTTATAAAGAACCACAAAATTTAAAATAAATAATTTTGACTACATCATATTAAAAATTTTTGTACAAACAAAACCAATGCAACCAAAATCAGAAGGGAAATAACAAACTGGGAAACAGTGTTCATAACAAAAACCTCTGACAAAGGTCTAATTACTCAAATTTACAAAGAGCTAAATCAATTGTACAAAAAATCAAGCCATTCTCCAATTGGTAAATGGGCAAGGGACATGAATAGGCAATTTTTAGTCAAAGAAATCAAAACTATTAATAAGCACATGAAAAAGTGTTCTAAATATCCTATAATCAGAGAAATGCAAATCAAAACAACTCTGAGGTATCATCTCACACCTAGCAGACTGGCTAACATGACAGCAAAAGAAAGTAATGAATGCTGGAGGGGATGTGGCAAAGTAGGGACATTAATTCATTGCTGGTGGAGTTGTGAACTGATCCAACCATTCTGGAGGGCAATTTGGAACTATGCCCAAAGGCCGATAAAAGACTGTCTGCCCTTTGATCCAGCCATAATACTGCTGGGTTTGTACCCCAAAGAGATAATAAGGAAAAAGACATGTACAAGATTATTCATGGCTGCACTCTTTGTGGTGGCCAAAAATTGGAAAATGAGGGGATGCCCATCAATTGGGGAATGGCTGAACAAATTGTGGTATATGTTGGTGATGGAATACTATTGTGCTAAAAGGAATAATAAAGTGGAGGAATTTCACGGAGACTGGAACAACCTCTAGGAATTGATGCAGAGTGAGAGGAGCAGAACCAGGAGAACATTGTACACAGAGACTGATACACTGTGGTACAATCGAATGTAATGGACTTCTCCATTACTGGCAATTCAGTGATCCTGAACAACTTGGAGGAATCTATGAGAAAAACCACTATCCACATTCAGAGAGAAAACTGTGGGAGTAGAAACACAGAAGAAAAAACAACTGCTTCAATACAGGAGTCAAAGGAATATGGTTGGGGATGTAGACTCTAAAGGAACATCCTAGTGCAAACACCAACAACATGGAAATAGCTTCTGATCAAGGACACATGTAATAAGCAATGAAATTGTGTGTTGGCTATGGGAAGGTTGGGGGGAGAGGATGGGGGGGAAATACTGTGATTATTGTAACCAAGGAATAATGTTCTAAATTGACTAAATAAATTAATTTCTAAAAAATTAATTAATTTTTTAAAACAACAGAAAAAAAATTATTCTTGTCCTTACTCTTTCTCAACCTTAAGTCAGAGATTTATTGAAAATGGGAAGGAATTTCAGAAGCCACTGAGTCTAGCTCCCTCATTTTATAGAGGTTAAGTGATTTGGTTATATTGTGTTTAAGTATCTGAGGCAAAATTCAAACTCAGATTTTTGCTGCTCCGAATTCAGTTTTCTATCCTTTCCATCCACACATATCAGCCAGAAAAGGTTAAAGTTCCATTCCTGACTCCTGACTCCTCAACTAGATTACAAACTTCTTGAGGACAAGAAGGAAAGGATTTTTTTTTTAATTTGAAAAGGAACTGAGTAGCCACTTAGTCCAACCCATGGGATGGGTAATATAGCAGAAAGACTACTTATTTTAGTCAACAGTCTTGGGTTCAAATTTCACTTCTTCTTTTTAATGATTTAATTAATATTATTATATCATAATCATTATGTTTGTTTATATAGAGTAATAATTTAATGATAATTATACACATTTCTGCAAATTGCAAAAATCCGGCCTCAGTTTCCTCATTTGAAACATGAAGAACTAGATGATCTCTAAGGTTTCTTCTAACTCCAAATCTATAATCCTAAAGGGGGGAAAATCCACTATAATATATCCAATGAATATGCACCCATGCTCTATTTAAGGAATTGCTTACTATCTGGGTGACCACAAGTATATTCCTTAATCCCTCCATATCTCTTTTTATTTGTTAAAAATGAAAGGGCTTGGGGGCAACTAAGTGGCTCAGTGGTTTAAGAACTAGGCTTAGAGACTGGAAGTTCTGGGTTCAAGGCTGGCCTCAGACACTTATTAGCTGTGTGACCCTGAGCAAGTCCCTTAACCCTCATTTCCTAGCCCTTGCCCTCCTGTCTTAGAATTGATAGTAAGAGAGAAGGAAAGGGATTTTTTAAAAAATGAAGGGGCTCTTTAGACAAGTCACTTAACCCCATTTGCCTAGCTCTTGCCCTTCTGTGTTAGAGTTGTTCCTAAGACAGAAAGTAAAGGTTTTTATAAAAATGAAAGGGCTGAAGAGCTAGTTGGCATCTTAGACTCCTTCCCTATATAGTTCAATGATCTGACAATCTCCACTAAGGGAAGCTAACTATCACCCTGACAATCTATTCCATTTCCTTTTTCTTTTTAGAAAGGCTTTTTCTTATATCAAGCCATTCCCCTTTTTATTAGTTGAAGCAGTGTGGTATCGTGGATAGAGAGCCAAAAGCCTTGAGTTCAAGTCCTGTCTTTGACACATACTGACCATATGACCTTAAGGGAGTCCATTAAATTCTTAGTGTTCTATTCAACTCTCTAAGATTCTAAAATGAAGAGATACCAGGTGGTTCCATGAATAGAGGGCTGGGCTTGGAGTCAGGAAGACCTGAGTTCAAATCTGACCTTGAACATTTACTAGCTTTGGATCTCTGAACAACTCTCTTACCTTCTGTTTGCCTTAATCCACTATTGAAGGAAATAGCAAACTCCTCCAGTCTCTTTGTCAATAAAACCCTGCATACAGCATGGTAGCATGGTTCATGGGTTCATAAAGAGTCAAACACAACTAAACAACAAGCTTCATTAGTACACGGAGTTTTCTCACTGAGGAGTTCCCATCCCAATATACAGTTCCTGTGCCCCAGATTTATTCCCTGGCACAGTACTGGTAATATCTACCAACTGAGGATTTGTAGGCAATGTAGGTGTTTGTGCTGAATGGCTCTTGCCCTCTCCATTTGTATCTAGGTTCCTGGAGCGCCATGTTGGTAACTAAATCATGCTAGTGTGAGAGAGATAACAATACCTCACAAGCATCCCTGGGGAGCTCCTTAGACAGATCTTCACTATAAGGTCTGAGCAGGACACTTTCTTGACAGATCATACCACCGAATGCTTCTACGCCTTCCCTCTCTGACAGAATTATGGACAGTTCTGTAATCCAGTCAATTGAAAATTATGTCCATCCCCTCCCAATCCATTTCCCCCTTCTTCTCTCAACAACTTCCTGACATGAGCAGACAGGCTGAGAGGACTCTGTTGACTGGTCATTTTTTTTTCTTGCCACACAGCACACTTGCCAGTAGAGACATATCGAGGAAACAACACAATAGAATTTTTATAAAGAAATAAAAATTAATCTTAATACCTAGAATACAAGAAATCTAGAAGATAATTGAGGCAGCTAATGTGGCACAGTTGATAGAGTGATGGTCCTGGAGTGAGGAAGACCTGAATTCAAATCCACTTCCAGGTAGTTAACCCTGTCTCATCTGCAAAATGATCTGGAAAAGGAAATGACAAACCATTCTGTATATCTATGTCTACAGGCAGCTAGCTTGAAGTCAAGAAAATCTTTTTTTTTTAATGTTATCAATTTTTTTAAAAAGTTTGCAGACTTCAAGTTAAGAATATTTTCTTTACATAGCATTAGCATAAGCATAATTTGATGGACGAACAAAAATATCTTATCTTAAAATTATAAATCTTAACCTAATAGCCTATTTATTGCAAAGATACTTTATTTTGCCAATTATATATAATAAACAATTTTTCCACATAAGTTTTCTAGAGTTAAATAATCCAAATGGTCTCCCTCCCTCCCCCTTCTCAGAGATGGTAAGCAATTTGATCTGGGTTATACATGCATTATCATGCAAAACATTTCCATATTGCTTATTTTTGTAAAAGTATAATAAAATAACACCAAAATCCTAAAATAAAAACTCAAATTAACTAAAGTGATCTGGATGTCAGGTAGATCTGAGTTCAAATCTGGAAGCAGATACTTCCCAGCTGTGTGACCCTGGGGAAGTCACTTAACCCCACTTGCCTAGCCCTTACTATTCTTCTGCCCTTGGAACCAATACTAAGCATCAATTCTAAGTCTGAAGGTAAAGATTTTAGAGAAAAAAGAATCACTGAGAGCCCCAAAGAGCTTTTGTTAGTGTAGATTATATCTATTAATAGTTACCATATTAGAAATGAAAATGTCTTTGTAATATTTTGAAAATCAATTTGACCTCTAGGACTCCTTGAAACAGTCTTGGGGATCCCTAGGGGACCCTGGAATATACTTTGAGAACTACTGTACTAGATGATCCCTCAGGTTCTTTCCATTTCAAGACTCAGTGATCAGATATGTTGTAAATGGAATTCTGGGGGAAGTATGAGTTGGACTGCAGGGGGTCTGATCCCCTTGTCAGCACTGTGATTTTGTGTGATCCTGATATGAGAAAAGAAGAAAAGAAAAAAGAAGATAATCATTTTGACCCTTTACAATTTACAAGTTATCTCAGGACAACAGAAGTAGGTAGAGAGATGGGACTAGAATCTCAATTTAATTGACATAGATAATTCCTGAGGAGAAAATCCTTCTCACAAATTTAGACCAGGACCTTCTCAGTAATGTATAGCTTTAGAAAGTCATCTAGAGAACTGAGAGATTAAGTGATTTACTCAAGGTCACACAGTTGGAATATATCAAAAACAAGACTAAATCCTAGATATTCCCACCTTAGGAGCCAGCTTTCAATCCACCATGACACCTTAACCTTTCCATTGATGTTATAAGATGTTATACCCATTTTACAGATGAAAAAACTGAGGTTCAGAGCCATGAGAGTTTTGGGGAGAGGAGGGAGGCAGTTGCCTCTAGTCACATGGCTAGCAAATGGCAGAACTATAACTAGAACCCAGCTCCCACATTTATTTTAACATAGCTAACCCCCAATTTCTTTGACCTTTGAAATAGCCCAGGGAGTGCTATCATATTTCCACTTCTATTATATCTTCTTTGTATTCAGGATCTATCCCACTCTGAACTTTAATCTTTAATTTTTAGGATAATTTCTCTCCTTGTGGGCTAAGTTTTTATTCATGCTTTCTCCCTTGATCTTTCTACCTTTCTGGTGTTCTTTCCACTGTACCAGTAGGATGCTCTGGTACCTGTTTTTTGGACAGAATGTGAAATGATGGTTTTTAAAGTAGAATGTTAAGAGGTCAGCGATCAAGATTATGACTTCCCAGGTGCCCCAAACCCAGAGAAATGACTTTGTCTTGGAAGGCACCTCCACCCTGGCCTTTAAAGCACCTTCATATGATTGTGTCCAAACTGTCACGATATGGAGCCAAAGCCTGGAAATGATCCCCAGTAGGAGCAGCTGGAGCAGGAAAATGACTCTGAACTCCTGAGAAGCCAGGTGCGAGGTCGAACATATGGAGAGTTTAGCCACCCATTGATCTCATTAGGAGTAGCCATGGCGGTAACTCTGCTGGCATTACTAAATTGTCCTGGAGAGTGGTGCAGTATTTAAAAAGATGGATGGAGTACAACTGAACAGACTCAGTCTATTAAAGACGGTTTCCCCAGGCTATAATGATATTCAATAACTCAGAGTCTCCATCCTTTCTGGAAAGATAATGCTTCAGAAAACGGGTTTTATCACTAGAAGAGAGTTATGACGCTCTCCTTAATTAAGGAAAGTAGTGGGAAGTAATTGTGCTGAGACACTGGTATTTACAACATCGGATTGGTATTGTTTGGCAAATATGGGGTCTGTCATAAAGCAAACATTGATTTCCCCTCTGAGAATGGTGTCCCTAGGCTCATTTCATCAAAGGATTATTCCCCCCTCTCCATTTATTTCTTTGAGCTAAAGACTTCCAATAAACTTGTTGTCTTCTTCTCTTCTGAGATTAAAAAGGATTTAAAGGTTCCAGAAAAAGAGGTATAGGCCATTCAACAGTTTGATGGAGAATTTCCATTCCTCATTTTTCTCAACTCACAAGGTCTAAGAACCATGTTCCAAAATGGTGGCCAGATTTAACAGGATGGATGAGGTCTTACAGATCTAGCTGTGATTGTTACCTCTGTGGCTAGGTTTCTAAAAAGGAATCATAATCCAAGGAGAATTAGAATCTTCTGTCTCCCTCTGCTCATCCTTCTCTCCTTTTTCTAAGTTATAAAAAAAGAGCAACGAATGAAGTACAGTCAGAAGGAAAATACAGAATCACAGAATAGTAGAACTAAAAGAAACTTTCAAGATTAGCCACTCAGAACTAGAGTAGAAAGAAAAACTCCCTCATTTTGCAGAATGAGAGACTGAGGCCCGGGGAGGGGGGGTAGGTAAATGACTTATCCAAGATTATATAGTTCTGAGTAGCAAAGCCATGACTTGACTCCAGGTCCTCTGACACCAGATCTAATACTCTACAGTACACTCTTTTGCACTCTCTGGATTTTACAGATAAAGAAACCAAGGTCACACAGCTAGTAAATGATAGAGTTGAGACTAAAACTCGAATATCCAGCCCCACACACCTTTCCAGTCTTCTTATACCTTACACCCATATCCACCTCATGTACCTTCTGATCTTAGAGGCACTGAGTTTCTTGCCATTTGTCAAATAAGACACTCTACCTCCCAACTCCTGTCATTTTCACTGACTGTCACCTGCACCTAGAAATTTCTCACTTCTCAGCTCTGATTTCCATCTTCCTTCAAGTCTCAGCTAATGTTCCACCTTTTACAGAAAGCCTTTCCCAATTTCCTTTCAATCGAGTGCTTTCTCTCTGTTGATTATCTCCAAATTTATCCTGTATGTAGCCTGTTTGTATATAGTTGTTTACATATTGTCTCCCCCATTAGACTTTGAGCTTCTTGAGAACAGGAACCATGTTTTGCTTCTTTTTCCCAGGGCTTAGCAAAGTCTCTGGCACATAGTAGGTACTTAATAAATGTCCATTGAGTATCTAGAACCCAAGTCTCCTGCCTTCCACCAATTGAGTTCTCTTCCCACCAGCCTAAGGGGACAATGACAAGGACCAAGAATTGCTGTGAGAGATCACACAGAGCCAGATTCAGCAAATAGAATGGCAAGGTTGTGGTATTCTAATATCCTTTTGAATTCCATGAATTTCCCATCAAGTCCAACTCTTCATGACCACTTTTGGGGTTGTCTTAGCAGAGATATTGGAATGCTTTGCCATTTCCTTCTTCAGCTTATTTTACAGATGAGGAAACTGAGGCCAGCAGAGTGCAGTGACTTCCCATGGGTCACCCATTTGCTACATGTCTGAGATCAGGTTTTCTTGACTCTAGACCCAGAGTTTATCCACTGTACTACCAAACTGCCCCTTGCAAAATGTGAAAGCCTAGCATCCAGAACCACAATGGAAGCCAGAGTCAGCCATTCTACTGTTCTCTTAGGTAAGAAAAGGTGAACGGAGGACATATCACATACAGATTAAGAAACGCATAAGATGAAAGCTCCATGATGGGAAAAATTTCCCCAATTCATAATGAAATTTCTGGCACGCAGATAAAATCCTAACCAGTGTATTAACAGTTTGCTGCTGTGTTCCCAGTGCTGTGTCTATCTGATTCCAATTTGCATCTTCTATATACAAAGCCATCGCAGACAAGCTCCCCGACACGTAGCCCTCATAATAGATGTGATGGGCTTGTCCTAAGCAACGCGTGTGAAATTAACATCATGTTTTCTGTGCAGATGGTACTGTTGTCAGTGGTAGAGCATCTCTTCTAGGTGGGAGGATGAAGAAGGGATGGGGGAAATGAATTTTCCCTGATTTTCTTTAAGCATCTGAAAATAGATCATTAAGACAGACAATGCTAATGTCCTCAGCTAATTACATAGGGTAATGTTACATGAGAGCAAACAGCTATACAGCCCATATCCAGATAGCAGAAGTTTATCACTTCAATTATCTCAGCTACAGCTTGGCTCTGGCCTTGGGACTTGGAGCAGGGTCAGAGGTGGAGGGTTTGGCGCCATTTGCCTGTCAGTTTTTCTCATTAGAATCATATGACCAGATAATGGAGCTAGACCACATCTATGTGGTCGTGACTAGGCTTCTACCAGCAGGCTCAACCCTCAGCAAAATTGGGGAAGCAAAAGAAGATGCACCTAGTCTTTGCCTCATCTTTTCTTGCAGCACCCCCTCTAGTACGGAGCTCTCCAGAACTACTTCCATAACTGCCACTCACATTAGTAGACAAGAGACCCAGAGATGGGTGGTAACTATTTACTCTCAAAGTAACTAGGGTAGTTACTAATTATTTTCAAGATTCTAGGAGCAACTCAAAGGGGATGAATTTTTTAGTTCTATCTCTCATGAGTGCACACCAGTGGTCTCCACATTTTCTACCAGTTGATTGCCTATGTTTTTAACAGAGGGATCAATTATTTTTTAACTTTTATTTATTTATTTAATTTCTATGTTGGCCATTTTTGTAAGTGAATAATTTTATAAAACCAAAACCCCCAAACATATATCCAAATAAACAAGTGAAACATTTTATTCTTTCATCTGCATTTCTCTTGCAACAGTTCTTTCTCTAGAGAACATAGGGATCTTTTGCGACAGTAAAGAAGAGACAGTTAGAACAAAGCATCTTCCATAAACGGGGAGAAACTCTTTCCTGGTATACACAAGGTCCTAGAGCAGTGATGGTGAACCTTTTAGAGACCATGTGCCCAAACTGTAACCCTCATACTTCATGTGACACCCCCACCCCACCACCACACCTTACCCCAGACAGGGAAGAAGGAAGCACTTCCATTGGACTGCTGAGCAGAGAGAGGAGCAGGTGATGGGAGAAATGTCCTCAAGTGCATGTGGAGAGGGGAAGGGAGCAGCCCCCACTGGCACACATGCCATAGGTTCACCAACATGGTCCTAGAGGGAGAATGAGTTCAAACTGTGAATCTTAAAATTTCTCAGACTTGTGAATGTTAAAAATTCTCAGACTCTACTTCATAAGATTTGGTTAAGACCATTCCCTATTTTAAACAATGAAGGGACTTAGTTAGGAATGTGAGAACTCTACTCCACCCATACTTAAGCATACTTTAGGGGAAGATAAAGTTGTAAACTCTTTACTGAACAATGAAAAGTACTTAACCCATACTTATAGTGAGGCCAAGCACTTAAGCTAAGTCTATTTTTAGGAAGGTGCTAAGTACCTATGAAGGTCAGGCAACTTGCAAACTTGCAAGTTGCAAAGAGGTATGAACTCACTCGGAAGTTTTAGTCTTCCCAGAAAAGTTTAGTCTACTCAGGTGTGAATTACTCAAAAGTTTAGTCTACTCAGGTGTGAATTAAGAATGGTCTGTCCTTTGGAAAAGTCTACTGTGATTGGTAGCTGTGAGAACTTAGGGGAGGTGATATAGGAGAAAATTCTCTTTAAAAGGAGCTCAAAAGAGGTCTCTGGGGGATTCAGCTTGCCAAAGCTGAATTGGAGAGAGGCAGCTTGCCAGAGCTGCCTTGAAGGGCTTGGTGGCTGAACTTAGTTCAGCTTGCCGAAGCTGAACTGGTGGGTCTCTGAACACTAGAGTTTTGCTTGGACAAATCTTGTGGCGAGTTGATAAAAGACTGACTGATCTCTCTTAAGGCTTAAGCCTTAAGGCTGGGCTAAGCTGGTCTATCCCTTTTCCTACTATTCCCTCTTACTCTGTTTCTCTCCTGTTCTTTAATTCCTTCATTTGTATTAATTAAAATCTCCATAAAACCCAGCTGATTTGGGTATATTTAATATTTGGGGATTTTTCCCTGGTGACCACTATATTTTTGATTTGAAACCATATTTACGTGGTCACAGTTTAAGGCAACCACTCTTTTATCTGTAACAGTTTATACCAACCACTACTTTAATTGTCACAAAACTTAAAGGACAGTGGTAGTGAGACAAACCTGTACAGGACACACATAGCCAAGGAGTACCACCAGGCTCCTGACCTTGGAAATTCTTCCCTCCCTTTGTGGAGATCTCAAAAAGTTCCTCTTACATATAGCTCCCTATTGGTTGGGTCATCTGTTGCTACCATACTGATGAGATCCACTACAAATTTATGTTATATAATCTCAATTTGGCACTTACTGTGACAAGACAATCATTTAATACCTCCCTAATTGACTCTCTAACTCATAACAGTGGCTTTTCTAAACTATTTCAATCCATTTCAAACAATTTATATCTTTTCTTCTCCCGTCCTCTCAACTGAGAGCTTTGCCTTATACTTCACTGAAAAAATTCAGGTCTTTTGCATAAAGCTCTCTCTTTTTTCCTTCTACTCATCTCACATCACTTAGATGCCTTCTGCTACTTTCTTCAGCCACATTTCACATGAATTACAAATATCTTCTTTCCATGCAAAAATGCATACATTTTAACCTTATTGAGTACCTTAAATTTTCTCTTTCTTATTTACCTTTTTAGACTTCTCTTGGGTTTTGTGTTTGGACTTCAAATTTTCTGTTTAGGTTGAGTTTTTTTCATCAGGAATGCTTGAAAAATCTTCTAATTTATTTAATGACTTTTTCCCCTGAAAAAATATATTCAGTTTTGCTGGATAGATAATTCTGGGTTGTAAACTTAGATCTTTCACCTTCTGAAATCATATTCCAAGCCTTCTGACTCTTTAATGTGGAAGCTGCTAAATCCTGTGTAATCCTGGCTGCAACAACATGGTATTTGAATTTTTCTTTCTGGCTGTTTGCAGTATTTTCTCCTTGGCTTTGAGGCTCTTGAATTTAGCCATTATATTCCTGGAAGTCGTCATTTGGGGATTTCTTTCTGTAGGTGATCTGTAGATTCTTTCAATTCCTCTTTAACTCTCTTATTCAAAAATATTTGGGCAGTTTTCTTTGATAATTTCTAGTATTATGATGTCCAGGCATTTTATTTTTTGATCATGTGCTTTCAGGTAGTCCAATAATCCCTAAGTTGTCTCTCTTGGTTCTTTTTTCCACATCAGTTGTTTTTTCAATGAGATAATTTTCATTTGCTTTTGTTTTTTCATTCTTTTGATTTTGTTTCATTGTTTCTCATGAAGTCATTAGCTTCTAGTTGCCTAATTCTAATTTTTAAAGAATCATTTTCTTCCATGATTTTTTGAGCCTTCTTTTTAATTTGGCCTATTTCTTCTTGCATTGCTTTCATTTCTCTTCCCCATTTCTCCTTTCAACTGATTTTTTCAATCCTTTTGGGGATCTGAGTCCAATTCAGATTTTTTCTTTGGAGTTTTGCATGTATTTGCTTTGCTTTCACTGTTTTCTTTTATATCTCTGCCTTGCTTTTTGTCTCCACAAAAATTTTCAATGGTTAATTGTTTTTTTTGGAGTTGTTTTTTTTTTATAATTTTCTCAGCCTTTTTCTTGACTTTTATTTTAAAAGCAGTCCCTTTTCTCTGGGATAATAGGGTACTCTATGAAACTTCATGAATTCCTTGCCTTATTTCTGGTTTTCTGCAAGATTCAGTTCTTACAAGGTGGTATGATAGGCTGGGTATATGGGCTGGGAGCTCCGAAAGTCACCTCCCACTACTTATTCAATCACCCCCAGAGACTGCTGATGGCTCATATTCTTGTCTCAGGCTTGGGAATAGGGTTTTGGTCTCACTCTGGGATTGATCATGTCAAGCACACTGCACACTGCCCTGTCCTGGGGTTCCTCCTGGGGACTACACCTGCAGGGGATGGGAGCCCTAGTTCTGGGTTCAATGACTGCTCCAAACTGGAATTCAGGTCCTCACCATAAGCCCAGGCTGAGACTCCTGTCCTCACTCTGGACTCACACAGATCAGACTGTACAGCTCAGACTGCCCCAGGCTGGAATTTCAGGCCTCGCTTCAGGTTTGCTTGGAACTTTAAGGGATATGCATTGGGTTGCACATCTATGTTGGCCCAAGCAGAGTCTTATGGTCTGAATGTTAGCTTGAGCCCAAGTTCAGAACCTAAAACAGTGGATGTGGGGTGGGGTGGGGGAAGTTTACTATTGGCTTGCTCCTACTCCTTGCTGTAGCTTCCTGCTGGCTGTGCTCCCCTCTCACCCCAGCACCTGAGATGCTCTCTGCCTACCTTTCAAGTAATTCTTTGTATGAAAGCTGCTTCACTCTGTCTCCTTGTTGGTTCTTTTATTCCTGTATTTGTTTTGTGGCATTATTTTTAAATTGGTTGGAGAGGATTCTCATGGTGGTTTTGAGCTTTCCTGCTTCTACTCCACCATCTTAGTTCTGCCTCCAGCCACATTTCACATGTAGAAGTGGTCCTTCTCCTTGCCAAGGCCAACTGCCCTCTACATGCATGAATGATCCCATTCCATTCTGCCTTCTCCAGAAAATTGCCTCTTCTATCATCCTTGCTCTCTCACTTAACTTCATTCTCTCCCTGTCTACTGATTGCTTCCCTACTGCCTTCAAGGATATTTATGTTTCCCTCATTCTCAGAAAACTATAACTTGGTCCATCCATCTCTGCTAGGTATCATAGCTTTTGCAGCCAATCTCCCTGGAAAGGCTATCTACACTGGATTCTTCCACTTCTTTTCCTCATAGTGTCTTCTTTACTTTCTCCAATCTAGTTTCTGACATCATTCAGACAAAATCATTCTCTCTAAAGTTACTATTATCGCTATAGAAATCATTATTTTTTAATTTCCAAAGGTAATGTACCTCCTTTTCTCCAACCTCATCCTTCTTGACCTCTCTGCAACCTTTGATGAAATCAATCAGCCTGTTCTCCTTGATACTTTTTTTTTCTCTTTCTCTTTAGTTTTCTGACACTTCTCTATCCTGGTTCTCCTCCTATCTCTCTGACTACACTTTCTCAGACTCATTTGCTGAATCTTTATTCAAATCGTGTGCTAAATGTGGGTGTCCTACAGAATTTTGCCCTTCTACGGGGCTCTTTTCTCCTTCCATACTATTTCATCAGCTGGGGATAGAAAGATAGGATGTAAAAATCAGCTCCTCCCCTATAGCATATTTTTTTGGGAAAAAGGAGGCAGAATACAACCCATCTAATCCAATTTAATGTGAATTGATTAGGTGCCCATTAAGTGCTATATGCTGGGATACAAAAGCAAAACAAATTTGCTAGCATTCTACCTAATATAACTATAAATAGGTAAGAGTGTACACAAAGATTTGAGGGAGAAAGAGTACTAAACATGTCCTAAGGAGATAAGAAAGGTAGCCTGTAAAAGATTTTTCACAAGTTGAGACTTGAAGGAATTTAAGGATTCAAAGAGATGGAGCTGAGAAAGCTTCATTTTCTGGGTATTTGGGGTGAAATGTACAAAGACATGGAGATAGGAGAAGAGGCACCCAATTTCTGGGGAGATCAGTCTGCCTAGAATGTAGAGTCTGTGAAAGATTATGATGTCAAATAAGTTAAGAAATCTATTTGTATGTTGCCACTTGAAGGTCTGACTTATGGCTATATAGCTAGTGGTATGACCATTTCAAAGGTAGAAAAACTGAGGCACCAAGAGTCTAAATATCCAAAAAAGGTGACTCAGCAAGTCAGTAGCAAAGCTTTGCTGGCCCTCCAAACCCAGTTTGGGCACTGTCTTCCTTTATTCCCTGCAGATGAGACTCTGGATGAGGACTGAATGATTTCTCTAGGCTGACTCCATTTCAGCCTGCCTTTGCACACACCATCTGTTTCCTTCTGAAGCCCTCTGCTAATGTCAAAGGAAGGGAGGGAAATGAACTGCATCTCCTGGTAAATAATATTTTATTTGGTATTATGATTGCCCTGATTTAACACAGTGGCTGGCAGTTAAGCTGCAGCAGAAGCATATTTCCTCGGTACTTTGTCTAACAGATATGGTTCAATTCTGCTAACAATAACTGGTTTACCCTTTCAGCCCTCACCAGAGCTTCACACACAGGTAATTTATGTGTTTGGGGCTTGGCGTCTTGTTTTTCAATCACAGCATTCCCAGCCTGATGTGGGGAAGACTGGGAGCACATTTCATGGGAGACGGATATATCGATGACCTCACATTCGAATGCCAGCTGGTACAACTGAAGGCCACCTATTCCCAACCAGAAACTCCGATTAAATCTCTTACTTGCTAATTTATTGATTGCCTTCTTCTTCCCCAATAACATGGATGTTCAGGATTTGAGTTCAGGAAAGCAGAACAGACCCATCCTGTCAGCTTTCATTTTCCATCCTCCATCACCGATGGCCGGAATTATCATAGGGTGACATTGGCTGTGTTCTTGAGGAGCCTGGGATTTGTCAACTGAACATGCAGATTGGGTTTAGAGATAGCTGGGAGTGGGGTGGGGAGGGACGGGAGTCTGGCATCATGAACTCAGACTTTGAAGACTTGGGAAGCTTGGCAGGTGGGCTACTTATGACCTTCATCCAGAGATCTAAGCTCTCCATGCCCCATCTTTGATTTTCTATCTTGGAAATTATTGTCAGACCAGTTGCCTGCACAGAGAAATCCTTCAAATAGCAATAAGGAAATGCTTGATTAGAGGAAAAACATATGACCTTAGGCTTAAAGTCCCAGAATCACAGATATAAGATTGGAAGGGACCTTAAATAATCATACATCATCATCATCAACAACAACAACAAGAACTAGCATTCACGGTGTTCTCTCTAAATATAACTATATGTAAAATATATTGTTGCTGTTCAGTCATTTGTACTTGTGTCCAACTCTTAATGGATTCATTTAGGGGTTTCTTGGCAAAGATAATGAAGTGCTTTATCATGTCCTCCAGCTCATTTTACAGATGAGAAAACTGAGTCAAACAGGCTAAAGTGACTTGTCCATGGTCACAGAGCTAATAAAAGTCTGGTAAGTGCTAGGCAATGGGAGATAAATTATTTGCCCAGGCTCACACATCTAGGAAGTATCTGAATTCAGATTTGAACCCAGGACCTCCCATCTCTAGGTCTACTTTCCAAACCCTGAGCCAACTAGCTGCCACATTAATTTTTATCAAAACTCTTACTGATTTAAGTCTGAGACTGGATCTGGTTTTCCTGATTCCAGGTCCTGCCCCTCTAGTCAGTGTGCCACCTCGCTGCCCTTTGTAAAACATACATGTATATCCAAATAATTTTATTCCAACACCACTGAAAAGTATATCTAGATAGACTAATAGATAGAGATAGAGATACATATATGTGTGTATGTGTGTGTATATGTCTACATACAAAAACATGCCCATGTAATTTTATTCCCAACAGCCCTAAAAGGTTGGTGTTACTATTTTCCCCATTTTACAGATGAGGAAAGTAAAGAAGACAGAGAGCAAGTGACTTGCCCAGGGTCAAACTGCTTATAGATGTGAGTCATGGTTTAAAATTCAGGTCTTACTGATTTCTATCCACCTTGTGGATAGTACCTTGTTGCCCCTTCAAGGTCATCCTATCAATAATGCTTACTACTGGTGAATCTGGGCAAATTAAGTGACCTAAGTCTTTCAGTCTTCATATATAAAACCAACTAGTTGAACTACATGGCTTCTGAGTTCCCATTGATCCCTATAGTCAAGCCTAATTTCTTTATTTTTTAAGAACTGTAAAAATGAGAAAGTTAAATGACTCGTTGAAAGTCATAGAGTTATTGTTGTTGTTCAGTCATTTTCAGTCATGTTGGGATTTTCTCAGCAAAGATACTCAAGTGATTTGCCATTTTCTTCCCAAGTTCATTAGACAGATGAGTAAATTAAAGCAAATAGGGTTGTGTCTTTACCAGGGTTACGTAGATAGTAATTTCCTGAGTTCACATACGTGCTGCTTTATCCACTGCACTATCTAGCCACCCCATAAACCACTCCCATTAGGGGAGTTCAAAAGATTCCATTTTTCTAGATCTCAATTTCTTCCTTTGGAGAAAAATAAATGTGTACAAAATGATCTCTATGACCCATTCTAACTTGATTTTTCTGTGATTCAATCATTTATTTAATCAGTGAACATTTATTAAAAGAAGTGCCAAGCAGAGGGTAGACACCAGGGCTACAGACTGAAAAGTAAGTCTGTCCCTATCCTCAGTTGAATTACATTTTTCCTATTTATTCACTGATTCTGTTCCTACTCTGTCCATTTTTTTATTTTAATTTTAATTTTTTTGGTTATAATACTCACTTTATTTCCCTCCCTCCCCTCCACCCACCCTTCCCACAGCCAATGCACAATTTCATTGGGTATTACTTTTGTCCTTGATCAGAACAATTTCCATGTTATTGTTGTTTGCACTAGGATGATCATTTGGAGTCTACATCCCCAACCATATCCCCCTCAACCTATGTAATCAAGCAGTTGTTTTGCTTCAGTGTTTTTACTCCCACGGTGTTTCCTCTGAAGATGGATAGTGCTCTTTCTTGTAGACCCCTCCAAGTTGTTCAGGATCACTGCATTGCCACTAATGGAGAAGTCCATTACATTCAATTGTACCATAGTGTATCAGTCTCTGTGTACAATGTTCTCCTGGTTTTGCTCCTTTCGCTCTGCATCAATTCCTCGAGGTTGTTCCAGTTCCCATGGAATTCCTCCACTTTATTATTCCTTTGAGCACAATAGTATTCCATCGTCAACATATACCACAGTTTGTTCAGCCCTTCCCCAATTGAAGGGCATCCCCTCATTTTCCAATTTCTGGCCACCACAAAGAGTGTAGCTATGAATATTCGTGTAAAAGTCTTTTTCCTTATTATCTCTTTGGGGTACAAACCCAGCAGTATTATGGCTGGATCAAAGGGCAGACAGTCTTTTATCACCCTTTGGGCATAGTTCCAAATTGCCTTCCAGAATGGTTGGATCAATTCACAACTCCACCAGCAATGCATTAATGTCCCAACTTTGCCACATCCCCTCCAGCATTCATTACTTCCTTTGCTGTCATGTTAGCCAGTCTGCTAGTTGTGAGGTGATACCTCAGAGTTGTTTTGATTTACATCTCTCTGATTATCAGAGATTTAGAACACTTTTTCATGTGCTTATTAATAGTTTTGATTTCTTTAACTGAAAATTGCCTATTCATGTCCCTTGCCCATTTATCAATTGGAGAATGGTTAAATTTTTTGTACAACTGGTTTAGCTCTTTATAAATTTGAGTAATTAGAACTTTGTCAGAGGTATTTGTAATGAAGATTGTTTCCCAATTTGTTGCTTCTCTTCTAATTTTGAATGCATTAGTTTTGTTTGTACAAAACCTTTTAAATTTGATGTAATCAAAATTATTGATTTTACATTTTGTGATTTTTTTTCTAGCTCTTGCTTGGTTTTAAAGTCTTTCCTTTCCCAAAGATCTGACAAGTATACTATTCTGTGTTCGCCTAATCTGCTTATAGTTTCCTTTGTTATATTCAGGCAATTCACCCATTCTGAGTTTACCTTGGTGTAGGGTGTGAGATATTGATCCAAACTTAATCTCTCGCATACTGTCTTCCAATTTTCCCAGCAGTTTTTATCAAATAGTGGGTTTTGGCCCCCAAAACTGGGATCTTTGGGCTTATTATAGACTGTCTTACTGAGATAATTTACCCCTAGTCTATTCCACTGATCCTCCCTTCTGTCTCCTGGCTAGTAACAAATTGTTTTGATGACCACTGCTTTATAGTATAGTTTGAGATCTGGGGCTGCAAGTCCTCCTTCCTTTGCATTTTTTTTAATGATTTCCCTGGATATCCTTGATCTTTTGTTCTTCCAAATGAACTTTGTTACGGTTTTTTCTAATTCAGTAAAAAAGTTTTTTGGTAGATCAATAGGTATGACAATAAATAAGTTAATTAAATTGGGTAAGATTGACATTTTTATTATGTTATCTCATCCTACCCGTGAGCAACCAATGTTTCTCCAATTGTTTGGGTCTAGTTTTAATTGTGTGGAGAGTGTTCTGTAGTTGTGTTCATATAGTTCCTGTGTTTGTCTTGGCAGATAGATTGCCAAGTATTTTATATTGTCTAGGGTGATTTTAAATGGAATTTCTCTTTCTAATTCTTGCTGCTGAGATGGGTTGGAAATATATAGAAATGGTGATGACTTATGCGGGTTTATTTTGTATCCTGTGACTCTGCTAAAGCTGTTGATTATTTCAACTAGCTTTTTGGTTGATTCTCTAGGATTCTTTAAGTAGACCATCATATCATCTGCACATAGTGATAGCTTGGTCTCCTCATTGCCTATTTTAATACCTTCAATTTCTTTTTCTTCTCTAATTGTTACTGCTAGTGTTTCTAGTACAATGTCAAATAGTAGAGGTGATAATGGGCATCCTTGTTTCACTCCTGATCTTATTGGGAATGCATCTAGTTTATCCCCATTGCAGATGATGTTAGCTGATGGTTTTAGATATATACTGTTTATTATTTTTAGGAATGACCCTTCTATTCCTATGCTTTCTAGTGTTTTCAATAGGAATGGGTGTTGTATTTTATCAAAGTCTTTTTCTGTGTCTATTGAGATAATCATATGATTTTTGTTGGTTTACTTGTTGATATGGTCAATTATATGGATGGTTTTCCTAATATTGAACCAGCCCTGCATTCCTGGTATAAATCCTACTTGATCATAGTGAATGACCCTCCTGATCACTTGCTGGAGTCCTTTTGCTAGTATCCTACTTAAGATTTTTGCATCTATATTCATTAGGGAAATTGGTCTATAGTTTTCTTTCTCTTTTTTTTGATCTGCCTGGTTTTGGGATCAGTACCATATTTGTGTTGTAACATGAATTTGGTAGAACCCCTTCTTTGCTTATTCTTTTGTATAACATTGTACAATAATTGTATAACATTGGGGTTAGTTGTTCTTTGAATGTTTGATAGAAATCATTTGTGAATCCATCTAGACCTGAGGATTTTTTCTTAGGGAGTTCTTTGATGGCTTGTTCAATTTCTTTTTCTGATATGGGATTGTTTAGGTTATCTATTTTTTCCTCTGTTAGTCTAGGCAATTTATATTTTTGTAAGTAATCATCCATATCACTTAGATTGCCATATTTGTTGCTATATACTTGGGTATAATAGTTTTTAATGATTGCCTTAATTTCCTCTTCATTAGAGATAAGATTTCCCTTTTCATCTTGGATACTGTCAATTTGGTATACTTCTTTCCTTTTTTTAATTAGACTGACCAGTACTTTGTCTATTTTATTTGTTTTTTCAAAGTACCAGCTTCTAGTCTTGTTTATTAAATCAATAGTTCTTTGACTTTCAATTTTATTAATTTCTCCTTTGATTTTTAGGATCTCTAATTTAGTCTTCATCTGAGGATTTTTAATTTGTTCACTTTCTGGTTTTTTTAATTTGCATACCCAATTCATTGACCTCTGCCTTCCTTAATTTGTTAATATATGAACTCAAGGATATAAAGTTCCCTGGCTTATTGGTTATCCTTCTCCTTCTGGTCTGATTTTCTTTGGAGGTCATCTTTCATCTCTTTTGCCTCATTTTCAAGCTGGTTGATTTTGGCTTTCAAGACGCTATTTTATGTTTCCGATGACTTATTTTAGTTTTTAAGTTATTTTCCCAATTGCCTTCAGCCTCTCTTAATTGTGTTTTGAATTGCATTTTGAGTTCTTCCAAAGCTTGTGTTCAATTCGCTGGGATTTTGATCGCTGGGATTCTGATTTTTCCTTTGCTGATCCCTCCCCCTCTATTTCATTTTCTCTTTGCTTGTTACCTGTACAGAAGCTGTCTGTTGTAATCTCTTTCTTCTTTTTCTGTTGTTTGCACATATTTAGCCCTTCTTTGCTCCCTGTATTTGTCTGTGTTCTTGACCCTCTCATTTTTTTGGTTTTGGGGATTTCTATCAGTCTCCCCTCTTGGAGCTTTGACAGAAGATCTCTCCCTGCAGTCTTGGGGGGAGGGGTGTTGTAGTTTGAGCTTCCCTGTCCTGTGGAGGCTTTTGATTGGATTAAATTAAAATCCAAATGTCTTTGAGGGAGGGTTGTTGGAGTTTGGGCTTCCCTGACCTCTGAAGACTTTTGATGGGATTAAGTTCAGCTGGTTTGGGCTGGATGTGCCCTTGAGGCCAAAACCTTCTGGAAGGCTAGAGGTCACAATATGGAGGGTCTTCTTAGCTCTGTCCAGCTCTGTGCTCCCTCTCCAGCTCCTTCCCTGCCAGCTGTTTTTGACGCTTTGAGCCTGGCACAGCTCTGCCTGCAAGGTACACCCTCCAGACCAGTGCCTTTGCCTGCCCAGAAGTTCCTACTGCCACTGGAGCCTTAGTACTCTAGGTGGGGTGAGGGCAAGGGGTCCTGGGACCTTCCTTCTGCCTTCCCCTTAAACCTGAGTGTTCTTGGATTCTGGCTTTTGGGGGGCATACTTTTAGGATTGAGTACAGCAGGAGGTTTCCTTGGCTCTGTCTTGTTGTTAGGTTTGATTTTCAGTCTCCTAGGAGCAGTAAGTTTATGATCTGTACGGAAGGTTTTTCAGAGGTCTGAACTTCTGCTATTTCTAAGCCGCCATCTTGACTCCACTTCTACTCTGTCCATTTTTTTAACATTATTTTATTTGGTCATTTCCAAACATTATTCATTTGAAACAAAGATCATTTTCTTTTCCTCCCCCCCCCACCTCTCCCATAGCCGACGCATGATTCCACTGGGTATCACATGTGTTCTTGATTCAAACCCATTTCCATGTTGTTGGTATTTGCATTAGAGTATTCATTTAGAGTCTCTCCTCAGTCATATCCCCTTCACCCCTTTAGTCAAGCAGTTGCTTTTCCTCGGTGTTTTTACTCCCACAGTTTATCCTCTGCTTGTGGATAGTGTTTTTTAGATCCCTGAAGATTGTTCAGGGACATTGCATTGACCCTAATGGAGAAGTCCATTACCTTCGATTGTGCCACAGTGTATCAGTCTCTGTGTATAATGATTTCCTGGTTCTGCTCCTTTTGCTCTGCATCACTTCTTGGAGATTGTTCCAGTCTCCATGGAATTCCTCCACTTTATTATTCCTTTTAGCACAATAGTATTCCATCACCAACATATACCACAATTTGTTCAGCCCTTCCCCAATTGAAGGGCATCCCCTCATTTTCCAATTTTTGGCCACCACAAAGAGTGCAGCTATGAATATTCTTGTACAAGTCTTTTTCCTTATTATCTCTTTGGGGTACAAATACTCTGTCCATTTTTAAATGTTGAACCTGTCCATCAGCTATCAACCTGATTATCTCTGTGGCCATGGCAAAGGGCGCCATTGTTTCACCTTCCATTTTGAGGATAAGGTTCTAGATGGAAAAACACTTGAACCACTTTCTTCCTTTATGAAAAAAATCAGAGAGACAACAGAAAAAGTGAAGAACAAATTACTAATAATATATATTACTCAGAATTACTAGGTTATCATGTTTTTGTAGCTTAGTACTACAATTTATAGCCTTATAGAGTTGAAACATAGGCAACTAGTTGATGCAGTGGGTAAAGTGGCATGTCTGAAAATCAGGATGACTCCTCATCTTCCTGAGTTCAAATCTAGCATCAGACACTTACTATCCAGGTAACCCTGGGTAAGTCACTTAACCCTGTTTGCCTCAGTTTCCTCATCTGTAAAATTATCTAACGAGTAAAATGGCAAACCACTCCAGTATCTTTGCCAAGAGAACCCCATATGGGATCACAAGTAGTTAAACATGATTAAAAACAACTAAAGAAAGAATTTTAATATATCTCAAAAAAGTATGCCTTTGCCTTTGCCTCTAGGCAAAATGTGTATTTAAACCATCTTGAAGTATTTTAAATCTATTCTTAAATGATAGGATAGGAACAAACATTTGTTAATTACCTACTACATCCTTGGAACTGAAATAGAGAAAGGTAAACTGAGGGGAACTGTTTCTTCAGCAATGATTGTTGTTCTCTGGCTTGTGACTAGAGAGTGCTGCTAAGGAACCTAAACCTGCTTATTTGTAATGGGGGTAGAAATGAGAAGTGCTGAAGGATGCCACGCAGGGATACTGGTACACAAGGGACTGCTCTGGGTTTTACTCTGGGATTTGCCTACTGATCCCTACTGATGGCTGATGGATCAATCTATTTCCTAATCTCCTCCCTCCCTCACTCCCTCCCTTAACCAACCCTCTCTGCCTAGTTCTTCTTGAAGCCTTTGGTTCCTTCCCTCCCTGCTTGAGTAAACTATAAAGATTCTCTTTTCTTTTCCCTTTTCAAGTCAAGGGGTTTATTGGGATAACAGGATGGGAAACTGAGGCAAGAGCAATGAGGATTTCCCTAATCTAAATGAGATAAAATTGAGGGTTTGGGGAGTCACAAGTGTGACGCTTAGACAGTTAAGAAGATGGAGGATAGCAACCCTTTCAAAATCTTCTTTCTTCTTCACAAATTCAGCCTGGCTGGTCTCCTTTCTCAGCTTCAACCCCAGAGAAAAACAAAGTTCAAAATCTCTAAGTTTCTCTTGGCCAGCTCAACTCTCAAATAGACCACCAACTCAAAAACCAAGTTCCTCCTTCTTGTCAACTTCAACTGTTCAGAGCCAGAGAAACCCCCAAAACCTAATCAGCCTCACAAAGGTCTTCCAGTCAGGTTCAAACCTCCAGGGAGAGAGAATGACTTCCAGTCAGAGACAAAGTCCCCTCCCCCCTGTCAGCTCAAACTGCCAACAACTAGGAACATTCTGTTGGAACTCTGGTTCTTTCATCTTGGTCCACAAGTCTTGCAAAATCTCTCTCTCTCTTCATGGCTCTATCACAGAACTATGTGCTAAGCACTATAAATGTTATCACTTTTGATCCTTAAAACAACCTTGGAAGCTAGGTGCTATTGTTATCTCTATTTAATAGGTAAGAAAACTGAGGTGGGCAAAGGTTAAGTGACTTGTGCAGTTAGTAAGTGTCTGCAGCTGAATTTGAACTCGAGTCTTCCTAAATACAGGCCCAGCATCCTATCTACTGTGCCACCTGCTACCTCTAAAAATATGTTTTCTAAAGGTCTTTAAAAGGAAACTACCCAGTCTCTTTCCATTTAAAAAGTAGCCACTTACATCTGAATGGAATTTTATGATTTGTGAAGTGCCTTCTCATTCATTATTTCATAGATTCTCACAGAAACCCTGTGAAGTGGGTAGAATGGTAAGTATAATCTTATTAAACCCAGAGGAAAAGTGCCTGGCTCAAAACCATAAAGTTAGTAAGAGTAGGAAAGGGAACTTGCAAGTACAGGGCTTATATTACTATTCTAGTTAATTTTGTCTATTCATTACTCTGGCAGCTCCCAGCCAGTGTAATAACTTCATAACTTCTGAACTACCAGTAACCTAAGAGATAATTGGAAAGAACAGTGAATGGCCAAGAGAGCTGAAGAGGACTTTCCATTAGGTACCTGCTTTCCCTCATTACCTTCTGTCTTGGAATCAATGCCATGTATTGGTTCCAAGGCAGAAGAGCGGTAAGGGCTAGGCAATGGGGGATAAATTATTTTCCCAAGCTCACACAGCTAGGAAGTATCTGGGGCCATATTTGAACCCAGAGTCTATTACATTTGATTGTCCCATCATGTTTCACTCTCTGTGTACAATGTTCTTCTGGTTCTGCTCATTTCATTCCACATAAGTTCATGGAGAGCTTTCCATTTCATATAGAAATCAAGTAGTTCATCATTCCTTACAGCACAATAGTATTCTATCTCCATCATATGCCACAATTTGTTCAGCCATTCCCCAATTGAGGGACATCCCTTTAGGATCCAAATCTTTGCCACCACAAATAATGCCACCACAAAAAATATGAATATTCTTGTACAAGTCATTTTCCTTATTATCTCTTTGGGGTACAAACCCAGCAGTGCCATGGTTGGATCAAAGAGCAGACAGTCTTTTATCACCCTTTGGGCATAGTTCCCAATTGCCCTCCAGAATGGTTGGATCAATTCACAACTCCACCAGCAATGCATTAATGTCCCAACTTTGCCACATCCCCTCCAGCATTCATTACTTTCCTTTACGGTCATATTGGCCAATCTGCTAGGTGTGAGATGGTACCTCAGAGTGGTTTTGATTCACATTTCTCAAATCAGGAAGAATTTAGAATACTTTTTCATGTGATTATTGATAGTTTTTATTTTTGCATCTGAAAACTCAGTGAGGAGCTTCTATCAGACTAGGGTGGCTGAAATTTGTTGTCTTGGAAAGTTACTTAGAGCTCCAAGAGATTAAATGCCTGGCCAAAGTCTCACAGCCTACATGTGCTAAAGGTAATCCTTGAATCTAGGGTTTCCTGCTGGCTCAGGCCAGCCCTCCACTTGCTACTTACTAATTACCATCTCTTACTATTCTGATCTCATAGCCACGTTAAGTCTTGTATAGCACATATAGTCTTTCAATATATGGAAATGACATTCTTAAATCCTAGCCAACCAGTGTTGCAGCAATGCCAAATAAGGAAGTGAGATATTAGTCATATCCCACAGCTTAGTAACAATAAATCTCTCCCCTCAACTTGGATAAAAAAGAGGAGTTCCCCGTACTTCCTCTCCTTTCTGGAAATCTCCCTTTTTCAGTACTTACAATCCTTCATAACACTGGTGGTGGAGAATCCTATTAACCCTTTCTAAAGGTAACCTATTTTAAATGGGCATTTATTGTTTGGCACTGCCACCAGTTCAAATGGCCTTGAATTGACTCATGGCCTAAATCTGATTCTGTGGAATAATAAATATTCAAAAGTTGGGGGGTCCTCCTATCTGTTCTCAGAACTCTCTGACTTTTACCCTTTTGGGGCTCACTTTTGATCCTCCCTCCCCTGGATCGATATGATCAGCTCCTCCTGTGTTTGACACTTTTCCTATTTAAAAGGCAACTGAGTTGGTTACTACCAATTAGCACTCATTAAGCCAATTTCAATGTAATTGAATAAACAGACTCAAGCAGTTCACAGAGCAGAACTGATTAACAAAAATGAGTTAAAAACTATTTGGATCCCATCAGCTTCCTAACTGGAGAAGTCTTGCCGAGGCATTTTGTTTGGAATGGACCCAAGTGGCTTCAGGTGTGTGCAGGAGGGCACTCTTCCCATTACTCCTATAAAAGGATCCATTACTCCCTTAACAGGATGTCCCCAGCATACATTCAAGACCTTATGGCAAGGCAAGAAACTACTCTTCATTGGAGAAAATCCCAGGACCTTGGATACAGAATTGATATTGAGTGCAAAAATGGAGAGAGACAGATAGACAGACAGACAGAGGGGAAGTGAGAGAGAGGAAGAGACAGACAGACAGACAGACAGAGAGACAGAGACAGAGACAGAGAGAGGAAGAGGGGGAGAGAGAGGGGGGAGAGGGAGAAAGAGAGAGGGAGATAGAGAAAGCACACCAGAAAAGAAGTAAGATTTAAGGAGTGGCATGTGGAAGCAACTGAGCTCAGTCTCCAGGGAACTCTTTGGGAGTTTTATATCATGGAGAGATAAGCCAAGGGTTCATGTTGAAGTGAAGAAGAAGGAATGTTTAGAGTCCATCCTTGAATCTATGATTCCTAGCATGAATCTTGACCCAAGCTGAAAGGCTTCAGTAGATTCCAGCCTTATTGCTACAGACCTGAAGCTTCACTAGAAACATCCTCTTAAGGCATCAAGCATTCTCAAAAAAAGAGCATATTTAGAAAACTACTGAAAACCTGCAGAGATAACAGAAGATCATATTTTACATCTAGTTAATACATGCAAAATAAAATTTGAACATTACATCACTCAGTGAAAGGCCACAAAAGGATGAGCCAGATGGCATTCACAAAATTAAAGTCTATTGGAAATTCTCAATTCTCTTAATCAATAATTGAAAGCAAAAACCAAAAAGAATTTTTTAAGGCAATAAATGGAGGGAGATAACATAAAGAACAAAATGAACAATTCAACAGCAATTAAAAAATGATAGTTTGGGGAGCTAAAAAGCAGAACAATGTTATTTTGGGGTTTGTTTTTGTTTTTAGAATTTGAAAGCTTTGTTATGAAGGAGGATGTGGAAAATGTATGATTATCTGTCTGGTTGAAGATGCATAGATGGTAGGTGGCTCAGTGGATAGAGAGACAGGCCTGAAGTCAGAAAGACTTATCTTTCTGAGTTCTAATTTGACCTCAGACACTTATTAACTGTGTGACTTTGGGCAAGTCCCTCAATCTCATCTTCCTCAGTTTCCTCATCTGTAAAATGAGCTGTAGGAGGAAATCAAGCTTCTCTAGCATTTTTGCCAAAAAAACCTAAGGGTCATAAAGAATTAGACATGACTAAAAACACTGAACAATAAAAATATGGTTGAAACACAAGTTATAACAAATGCGAACTTGGAAGCTTGCGTGATGTTAATATCATAACTGATCCTAGCTTCTCTGGAAAACTGGAAAGCAGATAATATGCATAAGATCCCTAACCAGATAAGATCCATAATTATTGACTCAGGTGCTTGACAGAGGTAGAAGGATGACTAATCAAATACTCTAACAGCTTCCTGTCTGCCCATCTTCTTTAACAGAAAGTATCGTATATTTATCACCAAAGGGCTAGAACATAAGCTATCCCTCCAAATGTTGACCACGTATCTGTGTACTTTACACAAAACATTCACCACTCTGTCATTCAAACAAACCAATCTACAAACATTTAGGAAAAAGAATATATTGACTGAAGAACAAATATTGTTTGTCAGAAAGTCCCAGGAGGTATTAAAAAGCAATATATTTTTGGCTCAGTGATTATTGAACAAGGAATCCAAAAGTGCTATAACATTTACACCACTTTTGTTGATTATCACAAAACCTTTGACTCAGCTACACATACAAGGATTAGCTTTGTATGACAAATGCACAAAATAGACCCAAACATGCTCATCTTTGAAGGCCACGATGAAAACTCCTTTAATTATGACATGCCATCAAACAATAATGTTAAGGACAAATAATATAGGAGCAGCTAGGTGGCTCAATGGATAGAGAGTCTCATCTAGAGATGGGAGATCCTGAGTTCAAATCTGACCTCAGACACTTCCTTAGTGTCCCTTGGGAAGTCACTTGATACTAATTGCAAAGCCTCTTAGCAGTCTTCTTCCTTGGAACCAATGATTCTAAAATATAAGTTAAGTATTTAAAAAAAAAAAAGAACAAATGATATAAAATGTGTTATCTTCAAAGGAGATTGTTCAAGGCCATTATG
Source organism: Monodelphis domestica (assembly GCF_027887165.1). Taxonomy (NCBI): domain Eukaryota; kingdom Metazoa; phylum Chordata; class Mammalia; order Didelphimorphia; family Didelphidae; genus Monodelphis; species Monodelphis domestica. Next base: position 234,159,974 of record NC_077233.1, on the reverse strand, counting down.
GTTCTGGCTAGCAGTAAATCTATTATCACTCCTGTATAGAACAGAGCATGATTTTCCTGTCAAAAAGAGCAATACTAACACATCCTACCAATAAATTGGTGTGTTTAGATGGCAAATATGTGTGTGTGTGTGTGTGTGTGTATATACACACCACAAAGTGTATATGGTGACACTAAAAGGTATATTCAATAACCACTTCATCTTGTGGAAACATTCTCTAAATTATATCAATATGCTGTTTCAACATAACAAATATATAGTTCTTGATGGTTACCAAGCAAGAACAGAATTTGAAAGCTCTGAACTTTAATCTAGAGATCAAATCGCACCAATGAATGAAAGCAAGAGTTATTAAAAAACAACAACATGGTCTTCTACAATCAGGACTCATTGAGCATAAGGCTATCAATTTTTAAAAAAAGTTGAGGTGGAGTATGTTAAGAGATTGGCTGACTTGAAAGCAAGGTTTGATGGAAAATGTATTTAAAGACATTACTATCTATGAAATACTAACCTTAATATATACTTTACATAGTGATATGATGATAAGAGTCCTAGATGTCCAAACAATCATACAATGTTTAAAAAGAAACCAAACAGGATTCAGAATCCAAAAATAACTACTGAAAAATCAAAAAAGAGAAAGTGTATGGCTGTTCACATGGCACATGTTAACAGGTTAAAAAAAAGTATAGGGGGGCGGAGTCAAGATGGAGGCTTAGAAGCAGCAAAAGTTCAGACCTCTGAAAACCCTTCCTTACTGATCACAAACTGAATGCTCCTAGGGGACTGAAATTCAAACTTAACAACAGGACAAAGCTGGGGAATCCTCCTTATGGACTCAAATCAAAAGGTATGCTCCCCAAAAGCTTGAATCCAAGAACACTTGGGTTAAGGGGAAAGCAGAAGGAAGGTCCCATGACCCCTCCCCCCCAACCCAGAGCGCTGAGCCCCCAGTGGCAGCGAGAACCTCTGGACTGGCAAAGGTGCTGATTTGGAGGGTCTACCTTGTGAGCAGCAGGGGGCGGGGCTCAGAGCGTCCAGCGTAGGCAGTGGGGAGGAAGCCAGGGACAGACCAAGAAGCCTGAAGCCCTGTGCCTGGGTCGTTCCATCTGGCTCCAGCCTCACCATACCAGGGATGCAAGGCTGGTTCAATATTAGGAAAACCATCCATATAATTGACCATATCAACAAGTAAACCAACAAAAATCATATGATTATCTCAATAGATGCAGAAAAAGACTTTGATAAAATGCAACACCCATTCCTATTGAAAACACTAGAAAGCATAGGAATAGAAGGATCGTTCCTAAAAATAATAAACAGTATATATCTAAAACCATCAGCTAACATCATCTGCAATGGGGATAAACTAGATGCAACCCAGGATTTTCTTCACCTCTCCTCCTGCACAGCATCAGGAATATGGATGTGTGCTTTCTTCCAGAGCACCTGCATAAGGGATACCAAAGAGCTTCCTGCTTCAGGGAGAGCCAGGGGTGGCAGGGAAAGGATGTGGAACTCCAAAGACCCATGCCCCAAATCATCCTTCTGCCTGAAGGGGAAAAGCTAAAGTGCTCCTGGAGAGTCCTGAGGAAAAGTGCCCATGCTCTGAAACCTTCATCTATAGACCCAAGGCCCCAGACTCCTCTTGAGGTCAGCCCCACTGCCAGCTTTTTCAGTCCCCCAAAGAAAGCAGGTACCAAAGGAACCCTTCCCCTTGCTTCAGGGAACAGAGAAAGGAAGTAAGGTAGACACCCAATGCCAGGGTTGGGGGTGGGAATGGAAGTGGTGATGGGGGACTAGCAGGGGCCAGGCCCTCTCAGACTCCTGGGAATGCAGCCCTCACACCAATGCACACCAGGGGACCAAAGGAGATCTGAAGAGCGTGAGGCTTGCTAGCCATTGGTGGGACCTACTGGACAACCAGCAAGGAGAGGTGGAGCGTCTTCTTTGTGTGCTGGGTGCTCAGAGCTTCACCTCAGGGAGCCATTATTGGGAGGTGGAGGTAGGAAGCATGACAGAGTGGGAAGTGGGCATCTGTACAGGGCCAGAAAACAACCAGGGCAGCATCCATGGGGATGTACTCTCCCTCTCTTGCCTCAACATGGGAGAACAATTTGAACTGTGGATCTCTCACACCATGGAAGACCTTGAGGATACAGGACCCCTGCACAGGCTGGGCATTTTCCTCCAATACGAAGGGGGACACCTGTCATTTTACATTGTGACCCAGGGCTGCCTGATCTACGCCTTTCCCCCGGTCACCTTCCAAGGTCCTCTCAGACCTTTCTTCTCCCTTGGCCTGCTACAGGAGGAGAATCAGCCCAGTCCTCTCACCATCTGTCCACTGAGCCCTCATCCCTGAGGGAGCTCATGCCATTCCACCTTGCCTAGGCTCTGGGGCTCCATTCAGGGAGAGGATCCATCCTGTGCAGAATTCATTAGTGAAAAGCTCCAGGACCAGCGAGTGACACCCAGGGACTGCAACAGGAAAAGGATGGACCAGAGAACTACCAATGGAAAAGGAAAAACAAACGAAGAAAAAAATAACGTAAAAAAAATAGGAGCAGAGATCTGGAGACCAATTTTGGGAATTGTAAGGGTGATATTAAAAAATAAGTACTGTTTTATTAGTTTAGGGATAAGATATAAAGTGGCTGGCTTGAGAAAAGAACCGGAGTTGGAAGCAGAGCTGAGAGAGTGTGTACATTTCAACTGCTGACAGTTATAACCATTTTTCTGTGTCAATTACTCTCTCTGGAAGTTAGCAGAGATATGCACTCTCAGAGACTTTCTCTCAGGACTGGAGGAGGTAACATCATTGCCTCTCTCTCTCTTTATGTCTGAGAGAAAAGACCTGAAGGAGCTCGGTGTTTTCCTTTCCCAACTTGGGAAACACTATTGAATATCTATTGTGGTTTTTGTAGATTGTTTAACTCTGAGAAAAACCAAAGAAAAACTTGGCCTTTGGTTTGGACTCAGAGTCTGTTAAGGCTCAGAGTCCTAACTTGATTCTTGACTCAACCAGGTAGCCTTTGCTATTTCATCATCTGAAGGTGAAGTTAAGATTTAGAAAGATAATAGCAGTAGGTTTTATTTAGATAGTAAAAATTTGGGTTAGTCAAATCAGAGAGGATTAATGTAGCCGGTGAAACACAGGAGAAGCCATTCCTTGTGGAAAAAGGGAGTTCATTTGGGTTCATTTAGATTCCATTAGAATTAGAAATCCTTGATTCATCCTTATGTATTTCAAGAAATATTTTATGTTCATAAGAGGCTCCTTAGCATCCTTGAGCCTGCCCCTGAAGGGAAGCTCACATTTGACCTTCACTTCATCACTGAGGATACTTTTGATGACCTCTATCAGAAGTATCCAAAGTGTTTGAACCTGATTGGCAAGTTGAAAAGTTTTGAGCCTATATTGGAACCATTTTTCAATCTTTTTGTAAGTCATCAAAATTCATTTTTACAGAATGGACCCAAAGGGCTCTAAAATTGTGCTTGCCCACTGATTCAGCAACACCACGCCTAGGTCCCACTGCCCAAGGGATCACAAGAAGGGGTAGGAGGGTGGGGGTAGAGGAGGCGGGCATTATTTCTTTTCATTTTTAAAAATTTAATTAAATTTAATTTTTTTTTCATTACAATACTCATTATAAACATTTCCCTCCCTCCCCTCCACCAAGCCTTCCCAATGCTAACATGCAATTTCATCGGGTATTGCTTCTGTCCTTGATCAGAACCTATTTCCATGTTGTTTGAACTAGGATGTTCACTTAGAGTCTACATCCCTTCGATCTATGCATTCAAAGAGTTGTATTTCTTCAGTGTTTTTACTCCCACAGTGTTTACTCTGAATGTGGATAGTGGTTTTTCTTGTATATTCCTCCAAGTTGTTCAGGATCACTGCATTGCCACTAATGGAGAAGTCCATCACATTTTCCTGGTTCTGCTCCTCTCACTCTGCATCAATTCCTCGAGGTTGTTCCAGTCCCCATGGAATTCCTCCACTTTATTATTTCTTTGAGTGCAATAGTATTCCATCACCAATATATAAAAACAATTTCCATTTCCCAGTTGAAGGGCATCCCCTCATTTTCCAATTTTTTTTGCCACCACAGAGAGAGCAGCTATGAATATTTTTCTCCATGTCTTTTTCCTTATTATCTCTTTGGGGTACAAACCCAGCAGTGCCATGGCTGGATCAAAGGGCAGACAGTCTTTTATCACCCTTTGGGCATAGTTCCAAATTACCCTCCAGAATGGTTGGATCAATTCACAACTCCACCAGCAATGAATTAATGTCCCAACTTTGCCACAACCCTCCAGCAATCATTACTTTCCTTTGCTGTCATGTTAGCCAATCTGCTAGGTGTGAGGTGATACCTCAGAGTTGTTTTGATTTGCATTTCTCTGATTATAAGAGATTCAGAGTACTTTTTCATGTGCTTATTGATGGTTTTGATTTCTTTAACTGAAAATTGCCTATTCACGTCCCTTACCCATTTTCCAATTGGAAAATGACTTGATTTTTTGTACAACTGGTTTAGCTCTTTATAAATTTGAGTAATTAGACCTTTGACAGTTTTTGTAATGAAGATTGTTGCTTCCCTTCTAATTTTGGATACATTACTTTTGTTTGTATAAAAACTTTTAAATTTGATTTAATCAAAATCATTGATTTTACATTTTGTGTTTTTTTTCTAGCTCTTATTGGTTTTAAAGCCTTTCCTTTCACAAAGATCTGACAAGTATACTATTCTGTGTTCGCCTAATCTGCTTATAGTTTCCTTTGTTATATTCAGGCAATTCACCCATTCTGAGTTTACCTTGGTGTAGGGTGTGAGATGTTGATCCAAACCTAATCTCTCCCATACTGTCTTCCAATTTTCCCAGCAGTTTTTATCACATAGTGGGTTTTGGTCCCCCAAACTGGGATCTTTGGATTTATCATAGACTGTCTTACTGAGGTCATCTACCCCAAGCCTATTCCACTGATCCTCTTTTCTGTCTCTTAGCCAGTACCAAATTGTTTTGATGACCGCTGCTTTGTAATATAGTTTGAGATCTGGGACTGCAAGTCCTCCTTCCTTTGAATTTTGCTTTTTTCATGATTTCCCTGAATATCCTTGATCTTTGTTCTTCCAAATGAACTTTGTTATGGTTTTTTCTAATTCAGTGAGAAAGTTTTTGCTAGTTCAATGGTTATGGCACTAAATAAGTAAATTAATTTGGATAGGTTTGTCATTTTTATTATCTTAGCTCATCCCACCAATGAGCAATGGATGTTTTTGCAATTGTTTAGATCTAGTTTTAATTGTGTGGAGAGTATTTTGTAGTTGAGTTCATATAGTTCCTGTGATTGTCTCAGCAAATAGATTCCCAAGTATTTTATATTGTCCAGGGTGATTTTAAATGGAATTTCACTTTCTAATTCTTGCTGCTGAAATGGGTTGGAGATGGATAGAAGTGCTGATGACTTATGCGGGTTTATTTTGTATCCTGCAACTTTCCTAAAGTTATTGCTTGTTTCCACTAGCTTTTTAGTTGATTCTCTAGAATTCCTTAAGTAAACCATCATATCAATCGCAAAGAGTGATAGCTTGGTCTCCTCATTGCCAATTCTAATACCTTCAATTTCTTTTTCTTCTCTAATTGCTACTGCTAGGGTTTCTAGTAGAATGTTAGATAATAGAGGTGATAATGGGCATCCCTGTTTCACTCCTGATCTTATTGGGAAGGCTTCTAGTTGATCCCCATAGCAGATGATTTTTGCTCATGGTTTTAGATATATTTGGCTATAAGATTCCTGGGTGTTGTCAGTTGGGGATTAAGTACAGGAGGTGATCTTTGGATTCTTTGAATCTCTACTTTCCCCTCTTGGTGTAGAGTATCAGGGCAGTTTTCTTAAATAATTTACTGTAGTATTATGTCCAGGCTTTTTCTTTTGTCATGGTCTTCTTGGTAGACCAATGATTCTTCAATTGTCTCTCCTCAAAGGATTTAATAAATCCTCTGTTTTGTGAGTGAGATGCTTCACATTTCCCTCAATTTTTTCATTCTTTTGGTTTTGTTTTATAGTGTCCTGCTGCTTTGTGAGGGTCACTTAGTTCTAGTTGTTGTATTCTGGTTCTTAAAGACTGGATTTCATCCCTGGCTTTTTGGTCTCCTTCTCCTTTTGGTCTGATTATCTTTGGAGGTCATCTTTCATCGTCTTTACCTCATCTTTCATCTTCTTTTTCTCATCTTTCATCTTCTTTGCCTCATCTTTCATCTCCTTTGCCTCATTTTCCAGCTGGTTGATTTTGGCTTTCAAGACACTATTTTCTGATTCTGTTTCCAGATGACTAGTATAGTTTTTCTATCTATTGCGTCCTTGAGTTCCTCTAGTTTCTCCTTTAGAAATTTGGATGCTATGCCATTTGGTGCATACATGTTGAGTACAGATATTTCCTCATTGTCTATACTGCCTTTTATCAGGATGTAATTACCTTCCCTATCTCTTTTAACTAGATTTATTTTTACTTTGGCTTTGTCGGATATCATGATTGCGACTCCTGCCTTCTTTTTGTCAGTTGATGCCCAATAGATTTGGCTCCACCCTCTTACTTTCACCCTATGTGTATCTACCTTCCTCATGTGTGTTTCTTGTAGACAGCATATGGTAGGGTTTTGGATTCTAATCCACTCTGCTATTCACTTGCGTTTTATGGGTGAGTTCATTCCATTCACATTCAGAGTTATGATTACTAGCTGTGTATTTCCCAGCATAGTGATTTCTGCTCCTGTTCCTACCTTTTCTTCTTTCACTATTTCCTTCTATACCAATGTTTGCTTTTAAACAGTCCCCCTTGTTCCCACCCTTATTTTACTTCCCTTTCTACCCCCTCCCTTCTTATTCCCCCCCCTTATTTTCCCTGTAGTCTTTCTAAAATTAACCCCCCGCCCCCTCCCTCTCTTGTACTGCTTCCCTCCCCACCAGTCCGTTTATTACCCTTCTACTCCCCTATTGGGCACAAATCTATTCTCTGCCCCCAATGGATTGGATTGTTTTTCCCTCTTTGAGTCAATTTCAAAGCACATAAAAGTTGAGTATTTCCTGTCTCCAACCTCTTTACCCTTCCAGTATATTGATGTTCTCCCCCCTCCCACCATGAGCTTCTTTATGATATATAAATTTACCCCCATTTGTTTCTTTTCCCATTTCTTTTAATATTAACCTATTTTTAAGCTCTAGTTATATATATGTATACAACAACAGCCTACTGCTACTCAGCAAATGCTCAGAGTTTGAACTCACCATCACGAACACTGTGTTCAGAATGGCGAACAAATATAAAACAACGTGGATGCACCCACGATCAAAACAGTGGCATCTCATTGACTACATCATTGTATGCCGGCGAGACATCCATGATGTAAAGATCACCAGAGCCATGAGAGGAGCTGAATGCTGGACAGACCACCAATTGGTTAGAGCGACTTTTCAAATGCGCATTGCTCCTCGCCATCCAAAACATGCCCAGAGAGTTCGCGCATTTTACAACGTGAATCGTCTTAGAGATCCATCTTATTTGCAAACATTCCAATCCTGCCTGGAAGACAAGCTGTCTGCCAAGGGACCACTCACTGGAAGCTCAACCGAGAAATGGAACCAGTTCAGAGATGCAGTGAAGGAAACATCAAAGGCAGTCCTAGGCCCCAAACAACGCACCCACCAGGACTGGTTCGAAGAGAACAACACTGCTATTGAAGACCTATTGAGCAAAAAGAACAAAGCCTTTATGGAGTGGCAAAATAACCCAAACTCTGCTCCTAAAAAGGACAGATTCAAGTCTCTCCAAGCCACGGCGCAGCATGAGATCAGGAAGATGCAAGACCGATGGTGGGAAAAAAGGCAGAAGAAATCCAGCATTTTGCTGATACGAAAAACTACAAACAATTTTTCAGTGCCCTCAAGACTGTCTATGGGTCATTAAAACCCACCACCACTCCCTTGCTATCCTCTGACGGTGACACTCTCATAAAAGATAAAAAAGGCATCAGCAACAGGTGGAAAGAACACTTCAGTCAGCTTCTCAACCAACCCTCTTCAGTCAACCAAAGCGCCCTTGACCAGATCCCCCAAAACCGCTCCATTGAACAACTCGACGTCCCTCCTTCAATAGAGGAAGTCCAAAAAGCCATTAAACAAATGAGTGCAGGCAAGGCACCGGGTAAAGACGGGATCCCAACTGAGGTGTACAAGGCCTTAAATGGAAAGGTGCTCCAGGCATTCCACATAGTACTGACCAGCATATGGGAAGAGGAAGACATGCCCCCAGAACTCAGAGATGCCTCCATCGTAGCCCTATACAAGAACAAAGGCTCACGAGCAGCCTGTGACAACTACAGAGGCATCTCAGTACTCTCCGCTGCTGGAAAGATCCTCGCCCGTGTTATACTCAACAGACTCCTGTCATCTGTTTCAGAGCAGAACCTGCCTGAATCACAATGTGGCTACTGACCAGATTGCAGCACCATCAACATGGTCTTCATGGTGAGGCAAATGCAGGAAAAAATGCCTTGAGCAGGACCTGAGTCTCTACATTGTCTTCATAGACCTGACAAAGGCGTTCAACACAGTGAACAGGGACGCATTGTGGGTGATCCTCAGCAAGCTCGGTTGCCCAGCAAAATTCGTCAAACTGATCCAGCTCTTTCATGTCAACATGACAGGGGAAGTCCTATCTGGTGGAGAGACTTCCAATCGCTTCAACATCTCCAATGGTGTGAAACAAGGCTGTGTCCTCGCTCCAGTACTATTCAACCTATTTTTCACCCAAGTATTACGACATGCTATGATGGATTTAGACCTGGGCATCTACATCAAATACCGACTGGATGGCTCACTATTCGACCTTTGCCGCCTGACTGCAAAAACAAAGACAACAGAGAGACTCATCCTGGAAGCTCTCTTTTCAGATGACTGTGCTCTCATGGCCCACCAAGAAAATCATCTCCAAACCATTGTGGACAGGTTCTCCACCTCAACAAAACTGTTTGGCCTGACTATCAGCCTCAGCAAAACAGAGGTGCTGTTCCAACCTGCACCAGGGAGGCCAACGAACCAGCTGTGCATTACAATCGACGGCACGCAGCTTTCTAACGTCAACACTTTCAAGTACCTGGGCAGCACCATCGCCAACGATGGGTCCCTAGACCACGAGATCAATGCCAGGATCCAAAAGGCCAGCCAGGCACTTGGGCGGCTGTGCTCCAAAGTCCTCCAACACAGAGGTGTAAGCACTGCGACGAAGCTCAAAGTGTACAACGCAGTGCTCCTCAGCTCGCTCCTGTAAGGTTGTGAGACATGGACACTGTACCGGAAGCACATGAAACAGCTGGAGCAATTCCACCAATGCTCCCTCCGGTCAATCATGAGGATCCGATGGCAGGACCGAATTACCAACCAGGAAGTCCTCGACAGAGCCAACTCCACCAGCATTGAAGTCATGGTCCTCCAAACCCAGCTACGATGGTCTGGACACGTCATCCGCATGGACCCACAGCGAATACCAAGACAGGTATTCTAGGGTGAACTGTCAGCTGGACTCAGGAAACAAGGTCGACCAAAGAAAAGATTCAAGGATCAGCTAAAGTCAGACTTGAAGTGGGCTGGCATGACACCAAAGCAACTAGAACTCGCTGCCTCTGACAGAAGCAGCTGGCGAACCCACATTAACCATGCCGCCGCCACCAGCTTTGAAGATGAGTGACGTCGACGTCTTGCCGCTGCGCGTGAACGCCGACACCAGGCCACAACCGCACCTCCCGTAACAACTGGAGTTCCATGCCCCGTGTGCCACAAACTTTGCGCCTCAGCTTTGGACTCCAAAGCCACATGAGGGTACACCGTAGATGAAACTGCACAAAGACAATAGTCATTCTCGGTCACCGAGAGACTACCACTGTTCTCCAGATCATTCAACAGGTGAGGAAACTGAGGCAAACAGGGTTAAGTGACTTGCCCAAGGTCGCACAACTAGTAAGTGTCAGAGGCTAGTTTTGTACTCAGGAAGATGAATCTTCCCAATTCCAGGCCTGGCAGTATATCGACTGCACATAGTACATAGTAGGTGCTTAATAAATGCTCATTATTATTGTTATATGACCCTTAAAACAAACCTATGAAGATGGAACAAGCATTATTATCCCCATATTCCAAATGAAGTATTTTACCCAGAGCTTTGGAATTGACAAATGTCAATAACCTGTTCTCTGGCACCCAATCTTTCAGATGCCACATTATCATATAATTGGGCAGGAATTCTAAGACACTGAGCCTGAGTTTGGATTTTGGAGCTGACAGGTTTTCTTCTGCTGCTATTTTGGGTTAGCCTCACAGATACTTTAAAGTAAGACACAACACTCCTCTTAGGTGGAAAAAAAAAAGGCTTCTAGGGGCAGAATTTTATTTCCAGTTCAAAAAGAGCCCTAGAGCTTCTCCTTGTTGTCAGGCTCATGAAAACGTGTTGTTTAAGAATGAGAATCCTCTAAAATCTTGCTGCTGCTGCAGTTAAAGGGGCAAAATCATCCTGAAATACTAGATGGATTGTCTTATGTGGAGGCAATGGATCTAGGAGGTCACAGTCCCCAGCCCAGCTGACCTTCCTGTCCTTGCACCAGCCAAGTAGCATTAGGTCTGAGTCAAGATCAATCAGACCAGAAGAAAATCACTGTCTCCACAAACAAAACATCCCTAGGACAAGCAAGCCCAGCAGTCCCTGGGCTTCCACACTTTGTAGTCAGTAAGGAATGAGTCACATTTATTACTTCTACTTTCCCTGCATACTTATGGGCACCTACTGAGTTCAAGATACTTTTGTAAGTGTTACACAGAATGTTGTTGTGTTATTTAGCTGTTTCAGTCCAATATGACTTTTTGGGACCCCATCTGGGGTTTCCCTCACAGAGATACTAGAGTGGTTTGTCATTTCCTTCTTCAGCTTATTTTATAGATGAGGAAACCAAGGTAAACAGGGTTACATGACTTCCCCAAGGTCACACAGTAAGATTTGAATTTGGGAAGACTCATCTTCCTGACTTCAGGTCTGGCACTATTTACTGTGCCACCTACTGTGCCCTGTGGCCAAAAAAAATGGAAAACAGGGGGGGAAAAAGATACAGACCACAATCTGTGCCCTCAAAGAACACAATCTTGAAGGAGAAATAAATTTATAGAACATTATAAATTCATATAAAGACAAATCTATAGTTTGCAAAACACTCTAAGTGCTTTTTCTCATTTGAACCTCAGAATAATCCTAGAAGATGGGTGCTAGCATTATCTCCATTTTACAGTTGAGGAAACTGAGGCAAATAGAGGTTACATAATTGCCCAGGGTCACACAACTGATAAGTATCTGAGATCAAATTTGAACATAGGACAGTATTTATCTTTCAGGTTCAAGATATAGAAAGTAAGACATATGAAGATATCCTCTGATATGGTATGAGGGTTTCTGAGCCCTTTTCAAGGCTGCTCATCAGAGTGAAAGAAAGACAGAATATCTAGTATTCAGTCCCTGCCTTCAAGGTGTTTACATTCTAATGAGGCGGGACAATACATCAAGGAGAGTTGGAAAGAAGAAGTTAAGGCAGGAACCATGGGGGTTAGAGACTTTCAGGATACACTGTGTTGGGCTGGAACCAAGAACACTAAGTCCAAAGCTGGCATATCAAAATTTAAGGTGGTTCCAGTTGGAACTTGAAATATTCTGGTGAGGAAGGAGTAAAAGTGAATACCTGAATGGAAACTGCATGACTAGAGATGTATAGGAAGTGCTGTGGAGGCCTAGAACAGAGCACAGTAAGACCAGTAGACAAAATGATTGGATATTGTCAAGGATAATCCACATAAATACTTCCATCACAGCAAAAGAGGGATTTATCTTCACTAGACTAGGGGCAGTAGACCCAGATAAGGGCAGTTGGGGAAAGTCAGTCATACACAGGCACATCTACACACATGTGTATTTACATATCCTCCTCTTTCTTTTCCTTCTTCTTTTCCTTCATCTCCTCCTCCTCCTTGTCCTCCTCCTCCTTGTCCTCCTCCTCCTACTCCTTCTCCTTCTTCTTCTTCTTTTTCTCCTTCTCCTTCTCCTTCTCCTTCTCCTTCTCCTTCTTCTTCTTCTTCTTCTTCTCCTTCTCCTTCTCCTTCTTCTTCTTCTTCTTCTTCTTCTTCTTCTTCTTCTTCTTCTTCTTCTTCTTCTTCTTCTTCTTCTTCTTCTTCTTCTTCTTCTTCTTCTTCTTCTTCTTCTTTCTTCTTCTTCTTCTTCTTCTTCTTCTTCTTCTTCTTCTTCTTCTTCTTCTTCTTCTTCTTCTTCTTCTTTCTTCTTCTTCTCACTCCTCATCCTCATCCTCTTCCTCCTGCTTCTCTTTTTCTCCTTCTTCTTCTTCTTTGGATCTGAAGCCTGGCAATGAACATCATTTTCTTCCTCCAAGTCTCAAGATAAAAAGAAGATTGAATTAGATGACTTTGAAAGTCCCTTTCATCTTTAAATATTTGATTTCATGAGATGTGAATGCAGGACAATGAGTATGTTATTTTATTTTAAAAATAAATTGTTTATCTTTATTTGATTAAAATACTAGTTAAGAACATTATGTGCATAGATTGCTATATAAAAAATATGGGTAAACAGCATACATTTAAAAAAGGATGATGTTATGACCTCATTGCTCTGGGTCAAGATCAGAGGGCAAGCTCAGTCAGATGTCATGGATTTTGCACCAAAAGCAAACATATTTGTATTTTCCAACCACTTAAATTTCCCCAGAGCCTCTAAGGGAGGGATGGAGGGAGGAAATAAACATTTATAGAGCACCTACTATGTACCAAGGACTGTGCTAAATATTTAACAAAAGAAGAACACAACAAACTCATTTGATCCTCATAGCAACCCTAGACAAGACATAGGTGCCTCTAAAAAGGATGGCCATGACATTGTTCTACCATATCTGCTGGGCTCAGGCAGTCAACTCCAGAGCCACCTTTCCCTTTATCTAAAACTATTTTAGCAGATTCAACTAAACTTAATTCAATTCAACAAAGAATCTACTATATACATAGCATTGCACTAGATGCTGGAGAAAGAAAGGAGAAGGGGGGGAGGAAGACAAAGAAAGGAAGAAAGAGAGAAAGGAAGGAAGGGAAAGAAAGAAAGAGAGAAAGAGAGAAAGAGAGAAAGAGAGAAAGAGAGAAAGAAAGAAAGAAAGAGAGAAGAGAGAAGAAAGAGAGAAAGAGAGAAAGAGAGAAAGAGAGAAAGAGAGAAAGAGAGAAAGAGAGAAAGAGAGAGAGAAGAGAGAAAGAGAGAAAGAGAGAAAGAGAGAAGGAAAGAAGGAAAGAAGGAAAGAAGGAAAGAAGGAAAGAAGGAAAGAAGGAAAGAAAGAAAGAAAGAAAGAAAGAAAGAAAGAAAGAAAGAAAGAAAGAAAGAAAGAAAGAAAGAAAGAAAGAAAGAAAGAAAGAAAGAAAGAAAGAAAGAAAGAAAGAAAGAAAGAAAGAAAGAAAGAAAGAAAGAAAGAAAGAAAGAAAGAAAGAAGGAAAGAAAGAAGGAAGGAAGAAGGAAGGAGAGAGAGAGAGAGAGAGAGAGAGAGAGAGAGAGAGAGAGAGAGAGAGAGAGAGAGAGAGAGAGAGAGAGAGAGAGAGAGAGAGGGAGGGAGGGAGGGAGGAAGGGAGAGAGAGAGAGGGAGGGAGGGAGGGAGGGAAGAAGGGAGGAATGGAGGAAGCAAGCCCCTGCCCTTGGGGCCCTTACTATATTCTGGGAAGATATGATAAACTTGCAGAGGACTAAGTACAAACTATATATAAAGCATTTTCCGGAGGGAGAGTGTACTAACATCCCAGGGAATCAGGAAAGGCTTCATGTAAGAGGCAGAACATGGCCTTGGTTTTGAGGTGAGGAGGTACTGCATTTCACTTACAGACACTCAGGCTAAGGCTCTATAGATGGCTCCAAACCCAGGGCTTCCAGCTGCCTAATGCCTCTTCATAGACTAGGAAGGAGCTCCACGGAACTATATTGCTAATTCCCCAAAGGAAAGTGCAAGCTGCCCATCTCCAAGTCACGATCCCATCCGTTACCAGGGCAAGGCAAAGCTGAACTGAACCTACTTGAAAGAAAAGTGACCGACTTAAGCTTCTTTGTTTCAGCTTACAAACTGCAATTTGTTGCTAAGAGACTGTATAAAGGGACGCCCATTAGAAACCATCAGAATCCACATGTGGTTACATAATTCTGAGGGCTCTTTATCGAAATGCAAATGAAGCATGTGCTAAGTATGCCTGCAATATGTTCGGGGTGTGATAAGGGGATTGCTGGTCCTGCCCCCGAAGGAGTCTATCTGAAGAGGAGGGAGGGGGTGGAGAGAGGGGACGATAGAAACCAATTGCCTTCCGTCTTCTTTTGGGTCCTTTTCCAAATGATTTGAAGATTAATTAACATGCAAACCAATCCCCACTTTGCAACAACCGGATTTTGCACAATCAGCACCCAGACTAATTAATTTAATGAGTCTGTTGTGTTATTTTAAGTGTTATTTTTTCCTGGCATTTCAGAATTAGTGGCATAGAGAACATTTATTTTATCACCCCAAATGTTGCAAAGAAAAACATGATACTTCCCAATAGATTTAGCATCATTTTGGCCCCTGAAAGAATATTCGAAGATGATCAATTTTCTCTGCTCTGTCTGTCAAATAATTCCACCAAGAGGAGTGCCAAGGTAAGCTACACGGGCTCCCTGGCCACAGCCCCAATCCAAACCTGGCAATTTTCAGCATTTACTTTTCTTTTACATCTAGAGTCAAGAGTTTCTTGACATGGAAGAAAAGACTATGAAGATATCTCGTGAAGCAATTACTGGTGTGACTTTGGACACACTCCCTCACAACCCCTGTAAGCAGCATTTTCTTCACTTGTAAAATGAGCAAGTTGGACTGGAAGATCTTTCAGGTTCATATGATCATAGAACAAGAGCTTATGTTAAAATGATATATGAGGGGGTAGCTGGGTGGCTCAGTGGATTGAGAGCCAGGCCTAGAGATGGGATGGCTGGGGTTCAAATGTGGCCTTGGACACTTTCTAACTACTACCTGGGCAAATCACTTAATTCTCATTGCCTGGCTCTTTTCTTCTGCCTAAGAACCAATACACAGTATTGATTCTAAGATGGAAAGTAAGGGTTAAAAAATTAATATATGAGGGAGCAACTGGAAGATAGAGACCTTAAATATCTGTACTTATATCTAGATCTATGTGTGTGTGTGTGTATGTGTGTGCGTGTGTATGTGTATAAAAGCATATGAAATATTTACCCTCACTCACCTCCCCCATTCAAAAAGGCATTATTTGACAAAAAGGAAAAAATATATAAAACTGTCTTATTCTTATTTATCAGTTCTTTCTTTGGAGGTGGACATATACAAATCATTCTTCAAACAATATTTCTATTGCTGTATACAACATCCTCTTGGTTCTATTCATTTCATTCTTCTTAATTTCATGTAGGTCTTTCCAGGTTTTTCCCAAAATTAATCTCATGATTTCTTGTTGCACATGTGTGTTCCATCATGATCTTATGCCATAATAGTTTAGCCATTCCCCAATTGATGAGTATCCCTCAGTTTCTAGTTTGTTTTTTGTTTTTTTTTTTGCCACCACAAAGAAAGCTGTTTTAAATATTTTAGAATACATAGTTCCATGTTGGCGAACCTATGGCACTCGAGCAGGAGTGCTCATCTTCCCTTCTCCATGCATGTCTGAGGACATTTTTCACATCCCAAGCTCCTCTGCCCAGCAGCCCAATGGGAGAGCTTCCTTCTTCCCTAGTAAGGCATGTAGGGTGGGGAGTGGGGTTAGGCACTCAGTGTCTAAAAGGTTCACTATTACTGATATAGGTTCTTTTCCTTTTTCCCTAATCACCTCTGGGAATCAATTTAATAGTGGTATTGCTAGGTCAGAAAGTACACACAGTTTTATAACATAATTTTATAGTTTATAATATAATTCCAGACTGTTCTCTAAAATGGTTGGATCAGTTCACAGTTCCACCAATAGTGTATTCATGTCCCCATGTTCCCACATACCCTCCCATATTTGTCATAATGTCCTCTCATCATTTTAACTAATCTGATAGTACTTCAATGTAACCCACAAATAAATAAATAAATTTACTTTTTTTTTAAAGGAACTCCAACTCCTTTTTTTTGAGGCTTCTGAATGCAGACCACCAGCAAGACTAACATCAGGGGGAAATTATTTAGCTGAAACATTTCATCATTAAATTTGCTTGTAGAATGTCCTTCCTCTGTTATAGCTAAGTAAACTTCCTCTTGTTAATTGTTAAAACCCTTATCTTCTGTCTTAGAATCAATATTGCATATTGGCTCCAAGGCAGAAGAGCGGTAAGGGCTAGGCAATGGAGGCTGAGTGACTTGCCCAATGTCACATAGCTAGGAAGTATCTGAGATCAAATTTGAACCCAGAACCTCCCGTACTTTTGATAATTGTTTTTTAAAATTTTACATATTTTATATATGACAACAAAACTGGGCTATTTGCCAATACTCATAGCTACTCCCCCACTTTTCCAGTACCTTTATTTATTTTGTGAGCAGAATACATGCCCACCTCTGAATGTACAACTCCTCAATCCCATCTAGTAAATGTCTTAGCCCCGATCTCAACACAGGTCTTCCTGACTCCAAATAAAGTGCTTTTTCTACTATCTCTTATTGTAAACACCCGAACTGAACCATGATGTCATGAATATGGTTACCCACCCCTCACCCCACCCTCATGACACAGACTACAGCTCACCCATTCCTTCTCATTGCACACTATTCATGTATAAATTCTCTCATAAAACTCCAGAGAATCCTTCCAATGTACTGCTCTTCCTCTAGTTGTTGCTGCTATCTGTATTGTTTATTAACGTTTTGTTAATCCCACTGCAGCACTTGTGTTGAAAGGAAGATTCTTTGTTCAAGCTTTTGCCCTGATTAAGGAGGCAAGACTTAGAACAAAGAAAACTCGAATTTTATTAAAAGAATGTCAAGGTAGCAACATATTTGATGGGCTGATCATGGGGATCAGCCGTGACTAAAAGATGTAGCCAGCTTTTATTGATAACTTTCATAATGAGATAAAGACAATTCGCATAAGGGTGACATCAACAAAAAGGCCTGGACTCTAGTATCTCAGTCTCCCCAAGATGGGATTAGGTGGTAATTTCCAGGTATGAACAGGTAGGAGGTGACTTAATTAGCCACAAATATCAGTGAACACAGAGCTGCAGACTTGGTAATGCCTCTGCTTCAACATTGACTGACAAGAAGGTCTAGGAGCTATGGGTCACTGAGTCAGCCTAACTTTCCATATGTGGAATGTCTTTCTGTTATCTCTTTTTCTCACTATATGGCTTTCCTGTCTCCTCTTCAAATCATGCATTTCATCAATAAAATTTTTATGGCACTTCTTCTGCACATTAATAATATGCTACACCCAATAGTGCCCTCCATGTCACTTGCAATTGACCTGCTGGTCTTGGGCTCTACCATATTTATCTAGACTGTTCTTTGGATAGTAGGTGAAGATAGGATTCATGCCTAAAACCTTTCCAGCTTGGTAGAACCAGCTGGAGCTTGCTTTCCCTGTGTCATGCTATGATATCAGAGTACAACTTTTGTGGAGGAAAGGAACCAATGATATTCCTATATCTGGCTTCTACTGGTTACTTTTAAATGTTATTCTACAACCGGACAAAAGTAGTCTGGTTTCAATGTCTATTAAACTAATCTGCAACAATGGATTTGGATTTAGTTACTTTGTGAGAATCATATAATGTCAGGGACTCTAGCTCTGGAGTCAGACCCTGGGTTTAAATCCTACCATAGGTACTTATTGTATCATTGTGGGCAATTTATTTAACTCTTTAGGACCTCAGTTTCTCTATCTGTAAAATGGATCAGTGAAATAATGAACTGTAAGATCCATTGCAACTTGAAATCCCATGATTTAGAGTGGAACTGAAATAAATGTCCCAGTGAAGATTAGACGTTTCTGCCATGTTTCAGGTAAGTTTAAAACCCTGGAGTTATTGTTAATTGTTCCCATTCTTCCAAGCTTTAAATCTAGTTAAATCACCATGTCCATCATTTTTTTCTTCAAAAAGACTCTTAGATTCTCCCTTTCTTCTCCATTCCCACCACCAGCAGAAATATATGCCTTTATAATATTGTTGTTATTGTTTAAATTGCTCTCTTGGTTCTTTATGTTTCATTTGGTATCAGTTCATATAAATCTTCCCTTTCATCATTCCATCACCATCCCTTTCACAAATTCTTATAGTACTATACTATTCCACTATGTCCACATACCATAGTTTATTCAGCCACACCCCAATGATGGTCACTCCCCCCATCTCTTTGCTAGTTCTTTGCTATTACAAAGAGATGCTATAAATATGTTTGTCCCTCTGGATACTTTTCCTCTTTCTTTATGTAGAACTCATGGAGCAGAAGCAAGCTCACATATTTGTGACTAAGAGTCTGGCTGTTAGAATATACCTATAATCTGAAACCTCCCCTACGTCACCCTACTGCCATCTCTATTGATCCTACAAGAAAAAGTAGATTCTGCACCAACCATTCATGCTCAAAAAGGGAGCAAAGAGAGGACTAAAATGCAAGCAAAGAGTCAAACATAAAGGAAAAGGGACTGGAAACCTAAATGGACTTCCTCACACCACTCTAGTTTACTTGGGGCATGGACTTCAACTGATGGACCTCCTATCAGAGGAGGCCTAGAGCTCAAAATGCCTCACCTAAGGGAACTCTGTGAAAGGAGAATGAAGAGAGAAGGAAGAGTACTTTTTTAAGGCAAGTAACAGAGAAAGACTTAAAGGTCAAAGGAGAAAGCCTGAATAAAAACCTAACCCACAAAGAGATACATCATCATAAACATAGAACTGAAAAGATCAAAGTTCAATATGGGATAGACTTTGAAGACAGAGAAGATACATTGGTCAGTTGGTTAGTTACTGTCCTTTGAATTTAAAGAGGACTAAAATGGCATCATTATTTTGGGTTCAATGTACAGTAGGGCCAACTGCAGCTGATCAGACCAGTGTGAGCTCAGAAGACTCTAACAGCAAAAATAACCCATATGAACATTTGGACTGGGGCTGCTTCTAAATTTGCACATCCCATTTTTCTTTTGAGCTACTACAAATCTGTTTTGCTCATAGAGCACGGCATCTTCTTTGATGTGAGCATCATACAGGACAGTCCTGTGCTAGTATCTCCCAAGTCTCACAGATGAACCCAAAGTTCTTCAAAGAGACCTTAAGAGTGTCCTTGTACTACTTCTTCTGACCTCTATCTGAGAACTTGAGTTGTGTGGGTTTGCCATAAAATAGTCTTTTAGGCAAACATGTTTTGGGCATTTGAATGATATGGTCAGACTACCGAGTTGTGCTCCCTGAAATAGAGTCTAAAATGCTTGGCATTTCCACTTGAGAAAGGATCTCAGCATTCAGTACTTTATCTTAAAAAGTGATCTTCAGAATTCAGTTTCCTGATTGTGCATCAGATATGGGAGGGGTTGGGGGGAAGGGAGGGAAAGAACATGAGTCTTGTAACCATGGAAAAATATTTTAAATCATCTAATTAAATAAATTTTTTTTTCAAATCTGTTTCCTGGCATGGTGCTGGTATGCTGTCCAAGTCTATATGGCAACCCCCATGCCCTGTAATTTTTAATGCTCAAAGAAATTTGTGTTAAAGTCAATGTGGGGGCAAAATGATTCTAAACGTACATGCAAACTAGAATGACCTCCAGGATTGATGCAGAGTGAAAGGAGCAGAACCAGGAGAACATTGTACACAGAGACTGATACACTGTGGTACAATCTAACGTAATGGACTTCTCTCTACTAGCAGTAATGTGATGACCCAGAACAATTCTGAGGGTCTTATGAGAAAGAACACTATCCATATCCAGAGAAAGAACTGTGGGAGTAGAAACACTGAAGAAAAACAACTGCTTGATCACATGGTTCGATGGGGATATGATTGGGGATGTAGACTCTAAATGATCACCCTGATGCAAATGTCAATAATAGGGAAATAGGTTCTGAACAATGAAACATGTAAAACCCAGTGGAACAGCGCATTGGCTACAGGAGGGGGTTGATGAAGGGGAAGGAAAGAACATGAATCTTGTAGCCATGGAAAAATATTCAAAATTAATTAATTAAATAAAGATTTCAAAATTTAAAAAATCACGATTCGTGTGAGATTCATAGTTTGAGATAAACTATATACATAACCTTGAGAATTAAAAAAGGAAAGTAATAAATTACCTGAGGTCTACCCTATTTCAGGAAATGCAAGAGTCCATACTGTAGCACTGCTAGGAGACTGCCCTGTGATGTTTACTTCTGACAGGGTTAGGTAGAGATTGCTAAGTGACACGGGTCTTTGAATTTTCCAGCTGAATGCTACAAATGCCTGATAGTAGTTTGTGACTTCGGGTGTAAACCTGCAATCAAATCCAGATATTGGTATCAGAGATGATGGGAAACCAAGATGGAAATAGCACATTTTTCTGGTACTTTCTGCCAAGAAGTCTGAATTTGGCATCTTCTGGAAAATCCATGACAATGTCTGATGCATAACTAAAAATCTAAGAAAAGATGCTAAAATGGCTATTCTAATTACAACAAAAGTGAACTATTCACCACTTCTAAGCTATCTATATCTACAACTGATGGGTGTAGCTCTGATCTCAAGACCATAAGCACAGATTTCTTGATTCCTAGTCTGCCAAAGTGTGCTGGGGCTGGAGGGGTGGGAGAAGAGGAGGGAGCTGTCAAAGTGAAGCATGTCTCAGGGGATGTTATGGAGAGAGAAATGAAAGGGCAGAAGAGGAAAGATTAGTCTATAATATAGTATTATATATAGATATTTATTATAGTATTTAGACTCTATATATGTTGGCTTGTCTATCTACTAATGGACAAATCAACCCTGCCCCAAGTGTGAAGAAACATTTAGGGTCATTAGAAACCATTAGGATCTTTGACTTGGTACTGAGATAAGTAGGGCAAAGGAAATCCTGCTTGATTGGAAACCAATTATGTGCCTCTCTCTGCCTGCCTAATTTATGGAATCCAAGTTCTCAAAGCTTGAGTGGTTCACAAGTACCTTCTATTACACATTCATTGTTTTCGTCATTGTGCTTATTCCTAAATGCAGGAAACTTCCTACTGACATCATTAATTTTACTCTTTCAAAAGAGGTGCATATTTTATCCTCTTTGTAATGGATAGTGCCCAACCCTCTCCTTATCCCCACCACTGTTCTTTCATTTTATTTTAATTCTCAATTATATGTAATAAAAATTCAGTATTTGTTTTTTAAATTTTTGAGTTCCAAATTTCCTCTCACCTCCTTGAGAAGGCAAGCAATTTTATGTAGATTATGCATGTGTAGTCATGCAAAACATTTCCATATTAGCCACATTACAAAAGAAAACATGGACTTTTCCCTCAGATAAGAAAAATAAAGTTTAAAAAGTATGTTTCAATCTACATTCAGATTCCATCAGTTCTTTCTCTGGAGATGGCTAGCATTTTCATCATGAGTCTTTCAGAATTATCTTGCATCACTGAGGATTACTAAGTCATCATTCACAGTTGATCATCACAGAATATTGTTACTCTGTTCAGTGTTCTCAGTTCTGCTCACTTCACTTTGCTTCAATTTATGTAAGTACTTTCTGATAGTATCCTGCCCATCATTTCTTATTAGCACGATAGTGCCCAATTAAAATCATATACTGCAACTGGTTCAGCCATTATCCAATTGATGGGCATCCCCTCAATTTCCAATTCTTTGCCACTACAAAAAAAACGGCTATAAATATTTTTTATGCATTTAGGTCCTTTTCCGTTTTCTTTGATCTGTTAGGGATATAGGCAGAGTAGTGATATTGCTAAGTCAAAAGGTATGCATAGTTTTTTAGCCCTTTGAGTATAGTTTCAAATTGTTTTCTAGAAGAGTTGGATCATTTCACAATTCTACCTAGAATGCATTAATGTCCATGTTTAGCCACATCCCCTCCGACGTTTGTCGTTTTCCTTTTCTGCTATATTAACCAATCTGATAGGTATGAAGTGATACCTCAGAGTTGTTTTTAGTTGCATGGTGGTTTAGAGCATTTTTTATAGAGATATCTTTGATTTCTTCTGAAAAGTACTTGTTCATATCCTTTGAACATTTATCAACTGGGAAATGACTCATATTCTCCCCCCCCTTTTTTTAATTTAGAAAATTTTTCCATGGTAACATGATTCATGATTCTCCCCCATCCCTGCTCTTTCTTCCCCACTCCCAAAGCTGACAAGCAGTTCCACTGGGTTATACATGTATCATTGTTCAAAACTTATTTCCATGTTTTTCATATTTGCAGTAGAGTTATCTTTTAACATCAAATCCCCAATCATATCCCTATCAAACTATGTGACCAATGACATGTTTTCCCTCTGCATTTCTGTTTCTACAATTCTTTCTCTGAATGTGGATAGCATCTTTCTCATAAATCCCTCTGGATTGTCCTGGGTCATTGCATTGCTTCTAGTAGAAAAGTCCATTATATACGATTGTGCCATGGTGTATCAGTCTCTGGGTACAAAGTTCTCCTGGTTCTGCTCCTTTTACTCTGCATCAATTCCTGGAGCTCTTTCCAGTTCACATGGAATTCCTCAAGTTCTTTATTCCTTTCAGCACAATAATATTCCATCACCACCATATACCAAATTTATTCAGCCATTCCACAATTGAAGGGCATCCCCTCATTTTCCAATTTTTTGCCACCACAAAGAGCATGGCTATAAATATTTTTGTACAAGTCATTTTCCTTATTATCTCTTTGGGGGTACAGACCCAACAGTGGTATAGCTGGGTCAAAGGGTAAATTTGACTCAGTTTACTATAAATTTGGGAAATGAGATCTGTATCAGAGAAAGTTGCTGTAATAAAGCCCCCCCTCCTGTTTTTTGCTTCCCTTCTAATCTTAGCATTACTTTTGTTTGTGTAACCACTTTTTAATTTGATGTAATCAAAATTATCAATGTAATAATCGCATAATGCTCTCTAACCCTTGGTTGGTCATAAATTCTTCCCGATTTTTATATTTGACAGATAAAATTTTCCATGCTCCCTTTATTTATTATATAATCCTTTGTGTCTAAATCATGTACCTATTTTGATCTTATCTTGATATATAGCATGAAATGTTGGTCTATACCTAGTTTTTAACAAATTGATAGGATAGTTTTATTGTTTCTCCACATCTGGGCAGAATACTCAAGCTAATTCCAAACATGGAAAATGAAAGAGATATTCCAGCTTCCCAAGTCCCACGTCTGTGCTCACATCAGATCTCATAACTGGAAAGCTTCCTAGACATCTGAGAATTGTCATTAATACCAGTAGATATCATGGCAAAAAGGCCACAGACATCTGCCCGAAGAGAGTTGACCCATTTAATTTGGTTTCAGAGATTCATCAATTTCTGCCAGATGTACACTTCCAAGAAGGCAGAAATCCTGGAGCTCCTGGCCATTCAGCATTGACTAGCTCTATGGCTTTACCTTAGGTACTGTGGCCCAGAATGGTGCTGGGACAAGTATGAATTAGATTTTTTGGGGTACTCAAAAGGAGGTTCTAAGTAGTCTCCAGGTATTGACTTATTTGTTCTATATGGTTATTAGCAGTGTTTCCTCAGCCCTAAAGATCAGGATTACTTCAGGTTTTTGGAGAGCCTGACTCAGCAATATATTTCTTTTGGATATCCAAAGGAAGACTTATATGGGATAGAGTAGATCTTAGCAAATTTTTAGGTTGGGGGAAGGAGCCAGTAGGAAGGGAGGAATTAAAGAAGCATGAAAAAGAGAGGGGATGATTGATGAAGCAAAGTCATAAAGAGAAGTGGGGAATGAATCTATAGATAGACGGATTCTTCTAAGCAGAGAACCATCTCTCCCTTTCCAAGAGTGGAGGAAAGGATAAAAAATGTAAGTGAGGCTATTGAGAGGTGTAGAAGAATAGAGGAAGGGAAGTGATGTCTAATGATCTCAGCCTTCTCAGAAAAGTACAAATCAAGATCACCAGCTAAGACTGAAGAGATAATAATAGAGTTGAAGGCATAAAAAGAGGAGAGGTTTGAAAAATCTCTGGAAATTGTGAGAGTCAATAAGAGGTCATATAAAAGTCTTACACAGTGCTTAAGAAACCAATGGTCCCACGAGGCCTTAATAGATCCAATAGTGAGTCTATTCTTCAGAAGCAAAAATAAGGAGCAATAAAATTGCCTGAGTGATGATGGATCAGAAAGGAATAACTCACAGAGTATGTTTAAGCTTCAGATAGGCAGGCCAGGACCCTCTTTGTTAGTTCAGTGAGCATCATTGACCTTGGACCCCAGTAAAGCCTAAACCAGGGGCAACTCTATGCCACCACAATTTTGTCACCAGGTGACAAATTACAAGGTTATAGCCTCCATTGGCTTGGAACATGGAAACCTATACCATGAGCTTACCCAAGCAGCTAAATCATCAACCACTCAGCATCTATCAACCCTTACTGTTGGCAGAGCATCAAGAGAAACATCAAGCCAAGATAACAATTTACATTTCTATAGTGATTCATCATACAAAGTACTTTCTTTCTAACAACTCAGTAAGGCAGGTCATAGGTTCATAGTATTAGAGGAAAGAGGAGCCTTAGAGATCATCTAATCCATTTTCTCTTTTTACAAGTGGAGAAACTGATGCCCGAGTGAGGGGTATAAGAGATAGCATAAGAGTTATTATCCCCACTTTCCAGCTGAAGAAACTGATGCTAAGAGAGGTTAAGTGACATTCTGAGAGCCATAGAGCTAGTAAGTATAAGAGCCTGGACTTGAATTAGGGTCATCTGCCCAGTTCTGCTTCTTCTACATCAGCATGTTTGCATTATAAATTACCCTCCCCAATAATAAGTCTGAGAGCATCGTCACTACAGGTAGTAAACATGAAATAAGCTCCCCACCACTAGGAAGTAAATGTTTTTTAAAAGAAAGACAACTGATTTTTCACCTTACTTCAGAGTAGAAGATCTCAACAGGATGTATTTGGTGTTTCCTTGTGTTCCTTTTTTTTTTTTGCAAATCTTCATGCTTTTTTAGGGGTTTATAGTTTTAAGTTTTCTCTTACCAGGACTTTTTCATCCAAAATCCAGGCTCCAAATCCAATACTCTCAGTTCTGAGGTAGGCTGTTAAAGTTGGAATAGCCTTTGGTAGGCTAGGAATGAATACCTTTTTTAGTTTCTTTTTCTATTTTCTTATTCTATTTATTTAAATATAGAATACAAATTCCTGCAGGACTAGGATTGTTGTTGTTGTTGTTTTTCATTTCTTTGGATCTCCAGCTCTCAGCTCAGTGCCTTACACATAGATCTCATTTGGTAAATGTCTGTTGACTGACTATTGGAAAGCTATAGCTTTCCTGGAATTTTCAGCTCCTAAGGGCCAGGTAACTCCAACTGTGAAGCTTTTAACAAGTATCCTCTTTTGAAATGCAGGTTGCTGGCCCACTGGTATTGACCAGATCAACCTTTGGTGAGGGCAGCAATCAAATTCACGGTGGGCCATGTTTTCTCTTCTGTCTGACAGTCTAACAAAAGACCAGATTGATCTGGAAGGGAAAGAGTGGAGTTATTTTATTAGCTGAAATACAATGATGATTAAGCTCAGGGAAAAGAAGAAAATCATTCACAACTGGCTTCTACATCAGCCCTAATGATGAGTAGCTGAATTTCTGGTCAAATGCATCAGCTAAGACAAATCCCACTGGCAATAACTTGCACCCTCAGAAAGGTTCTGTATAACCTGGAAGATAGAAAGAAATGTGACAAGAAAGACACTCGGGACCTGTCAAGTCAAAGGATAAAAGCTTCCCTCTCTTTTAATTTTTCAGACAAGAGGTTCTTGTAATTCTCCTTGTTTTCCTTTTCTCTAGTGAGAGAAATCTATAGTGGGAGCTCAGAAGAGCTGCCCAGAAGCTGTGGGCTGGTACCACAAGGTCTTTTCCAGTAGATAATAGGAGCAAAGAAATGCAGTGGAATGGATTTTTTCCCTGTTGAAAATATTATGAAGTATCAACAAAACCAAATCATGAAATAAACTTATAAAATAAGAAATAAAATCATGCACAGACCCCATATCATATTATTCTATTTTAACAAAATGGGGCCAAGCAAGAAAGACACTTTGGAAGAGTACATAGAGAACCAAAGGTGGAGCTGGGAAATCTGAGTATAAGTTTTACATTTGATACCCATTGCATGGGTCACCCTGGGCAAATCACTTAACTTCCCAGTGCTCTAGGCAACTCTTCAAAAAGGAAAAATTGAAGAGAAGAGAAGATTGTAAGTAGCACCATGTTTGGAAACTGATCATCCTGGATTCAAATCTGGCCTCAGACATTGCCTAGCTGTGTGACCTTGGGCAAGTGACTTAACCTCAATTGCCTAGCCCTTGCCACTCTTCTGTCTTAGAATACCTACTAAGACAAAAGGTAAGAGTTTAAATAAAATTGAAGAGAAGATGTTGCCCTATATTGATAGAGGAAGTTTCATAACTTAGAAGTTCTTTCTGTGAATAAAGAATGAGTCCAATCCCTATCCCAGAACCAAGCAAATTAGGAAACTACACATAAAAACTTAGATTTATGCTATGTGCCTTTCCAAGTCAGCCTGTGATTCTGTTACCTTTGATTCGATTTTATTTTTTGTAAACTTAAATATTTTAATTTGTTCCATTAAAAAAAAAACAAGTAATTTCCTCCTTTCCCTCATCCCAGTAGAGAAGGCATCATTCATTTGTTTTTAAAGGACATTTTATTGTCCTAATTACATGCAATAGTAATTTTCAACATATATACATTTTCAGAAATAATAATATCCAGATTTTCTTCCTATTTCTTTTCCTTTCCTCCTTCCAGAGATGATAAACAATTTGATCCATACTCTACATGTATCATCATTCAAAACATACTTCCATAATATGGAAAAAGATTTTGATCAGTGATACATGTAAAACCCAGTGGAATTGCACATTGGCTATGGGAGGGTGGTGAGAGGAGGGGAGGGAAGGAACATGAATCATGTAACCATGGAAAAACATCTTTAATTAATTAATTAATTAAAAAGAAAAAACATACTTTCATATTCTTTATTGTTGTGAGAAGACTCATATAAAACCCAAACCCCCCAAATAAGAACATAAATAGATGAACATGAAAAAGTCATATGCTTTGATCTGCATCCGACTCCAACAGTTCTTTCCCTGAATAGCATTCTTTGTCATAAGTCCTTCAGAGTTGTACTGGATCATTGTATTGCTGAAAGGAGCTGAGACTTTTACAGTTGATCATCATATAAGAAAAGGAATCATTTAACAAAAAGACACACATAAAACTATGTCTTGCTTATTCTTTCTCTGGGGGTGGACATACGCAAGTCATTCTTCAAACAATATTTCTGCTGTGGTATAAAATCTCTTGATTCTGCTCATTTTGCTCTTCATAATTTCATGTAGGTCTTTCTATATTTTAAAAAAATTAACCTGCTCATCATTTCGTGTGGTGCAGTCGTATTTCATCACCATCACACACCACATTGTTCAGTCATTCCCCAATTGACGGGAATCCCTTCAATTTCCAGTTCTCTGCAACCACAAAGAAAGCTACTATAAATATTTTAGAACATATAGGTTCTTTTGCTTTTTCCCTGAACACCTTAGGAAATAAATCCAATAGTGGTATTTCTAGGTTAAAAGGGATACACAGTTTTATAACTTTTGAGGCAAAATTCCATATTGCTTGCCAGTTTTCCTTCTACTTTTCTTTCTTTTCCCCATGTCCTGGCATGTAATAGACAATTAATAAATGCTTATTCCTTCTCTTTCCCCTTTTACTCTCCCCTTTTCGTTCTCCTACTCTATTAGTCTTGTTCTACTGATCTGATTTGATATCACGCCACATAAGCCTTTCCATATTTCTTTGAGTTCTTCATATTGATCTCTTTTTTGGGTATCATAGCATTCATCCCATTAGATGCAAATATTAGTACAAAAAATTAGTAGGTAAAAACAATAACAAGTTGACATTTATATAATATTGTAAGGTAAACAAAGTACTTTACAGGGGCAACTAGCTGGCATAGTAGATAATATCAGCCCTGGAATTGGGAGGACTTGGGTTCCAATCTGGTCTCAGACATTTCCTAATTGTGTGACCTTGGGCAAGTCACTTAACCCTAATTGCCTAGCCCTTACTGTTCTTCTGCCTTAGAAATTGATACTAAGACAGAGGATCAAGTTTTTTAAAAAAAATCTTCCTAAGCCTTGTTTCATTTGAATTCCACAATAATCCTATGAGGTAGATACTATAGGTATTATTATCCCTGAGGACACTAGAGACTTGGAGGTTAAGTGACTTTCCCAAAGCTATATGTTAGTGCGGTGTTAGAGGTAGAATTTGAACCCAGTCCTTTTAATCCCAGGTCCAGTACTCTATCCATTATAATCTGCTGATTCAGACAAATGTAGCAGGCTATCTTGATCATATAAAACTGAAATGAATATTTTTGTGTACATAGGTCATTTTATGATTTTTAGTATACAATCCCAGCAACCAAATCACTGGGATAAAAGACTTGATTGGCTTTTCAGCTCATTTTTGGTGAATTGCCACTCTGATCCCCTCTCAAAAAAAAATTCACCCAAGGCTACAACCCACCAACAATGTAAGATAGTGCCTATTTTCCCATAGCCAGAGTCGACATGTTTGTTATAGTCAAAAACCACTTGCCCTAACATAAAGGAATTAAGTAGTGACATCCTCTTATTTTGTTTTCCATCCTCATCCTCTATCCCACAAGTACTCCAGGTCAAGCTCACACCTTTCAACCTTCCCTTGACCAGAAACTAAATTATAGAATATCAAAGCTATGTGTGGGGAGGGGAGTTAGAACCTTTTAGGTTCTAGGTTTTAGAGTAAGAGAACTGTAGCCCACAAAGATGAAATGAGGTGTCAAAGTTCTCATGACTTGTTCTCAACACCAGAATTCAATTGATATCGAGTACTATCAAAGACTAAACTGAGAAGGGTACACCCCACTTAATAAGCACTTGGTGAACAGAGCGCCGCTGAACACATCTTCTCTAGCTGGTAGAATAAAAGACTACAGTTTCTAGCCCCTGGTATAGGATTTTTATAACTAGCTATAAAATCCACAGTTACACAATGCCTGGGCTCAGGGCAATGGCTCATCAGGCACGTGGGAGGTGACAAAAAAAATGGATCCCCACTGGTTCTGCAAAGACAGAAGGGTTCAAAGGACCTACCCCTTCTAGGACCAGCAATGCTACTCCAGGGAAACCATCCACACAAAAACAGCCAAATCCCAGCAGTCCAAATGTGACACATGTAATTGGTGGTTCTACAGTCAGCCATTTACCAGAGATTCATCTCTGGCTTTCAGCCTTAGCTATTCTGTTGTTGAAATATTGTCTCTCCCCACATGGTACCCAAAGGCTGCCTGGGGCCCTGTTTGGACATCTCGAAAATTTTCCATCTTCTGCAAGGTCCCTGAACAAAATGTGGGCAGGCTGGGAAAAGGAAAGCATATATATATACACACACACACATTTTTTTTCCTGACCCAGATGCTCTGAGGTTGGAAAACAACCTTCCCTGAGCAGAGTGAAAAAAAAAAAAGAACAACTGGTAGATCAAGGGGGTGGTCAGGGCCAAAGAGCTGGCAAAAAAAAAAAAGGCTGCTAAGTGCTTTTTATAGCTATCTTAAATGGAAAAAGACAGTACCTGTGAAGTGACCTCAGCCATAGCCGAGTGTTTGTAATCAGAGAATTTGTGAAGAACTCAGCAACTAGAAAGCTTTGGGCATCACCCTTCTCGATGGCAGTTCTAAGTTTATTACCCTGAAGTGGCTCACCACATTGTTATAACATTCTGGAGAAAAGGGAATGGGTCTAGCAGGCATTCAGTCATTATTGGAGTCTGCAGGAGGCTGATTCCATTCCTTAGAGAAGTAAAAAAGAAATGGAGGTTCCATGGGCAGGTCTAAAGTTTAAAGACTTCTCTGAGACCCATGTGGCTCAGTTGTGGCAAGCTCTGGACACTGGGAATGGTTTCTTTTCCTTCCCTCCTCCAGAAACTTCTGTAGCTTATGTTTATATTCTCTATTTAATTCCACAGCAGTGGTGTCATAATACAGCTCCTTCCTAACTTAAAGTCAGAAAGACTCTGGTTCCAATCCTTAGCTAAGTGACTCTGGAAAGTCACTTAATCTCTTTCAGCCTCAGTTTCTTCATTTGTAATATAATAATAGCTCCTGCTTCATGGCTATTGGGAGAATGGAGAACAAAATTATATATATATATATATATATATGTATATATAAAGCACTTTGTGTACCAAAAAAATGCTATATAACTATATATAGAATATATTCATTATAACATTAATAGAATCACATATTATATATTATTATATTATAACTGAGTAGTATTTTAATAAATATATAATTATATGATATGTAATATATTATTTAACATATTCTATAATTATAAATTAGTTATACATTATTATATAATTTGTTAATAATATTGGTATAGAATATCAGTCAGGTCTTATCTTTGTACCTACCCCACAAACTCATTCCTGTCCTCCATAGTTCCTTGTGTCTCACTCTCTAAGACCCAAGAGATAGGAAAATAATCAGGTCTGCCTTAACAAGAAATAATCCCCTTTCCATAAAACCCTGATCCTCAATTTCCTCAGTGACTTGCCCATTTGCTAAGGTGATAAGAACCCAGTCATCTTATATGTCAAGTATGAAGAGTGACAGAGACCTTGTTGGACCATTGCTTATTATCCTTTCTTTTCTCAACATGGCCTAAGGGTTATTGTACTTGAGGTGCTAAGGACTGGCCCTTCTGATGACCCTGTTGGCTTTCTTTACCCTAAATCCTTCTTCCTTCATTCTGCCTGCTTTTCTATGTCTCTACCCAACATTTTAGCCCTTGGGTCCTTCTTTGGGTCATAGTAAATATGTATTGTTTTATGTGTTACTGATCTATTTGATTCTTTTGTGAACCACTATTAAAGACCATGACAAATGGACTACATAAATTAGGAGTTCTCAAGAGAACATTATTTATGCAGCATCAGAAATATTATTTGAAGAATGACTTATGTGCGCTCAGCTCTTGGGGAAGAACTGATAAGTAGAAACAAGTAAGATGGTTTTATGTATACAAATATCTTTCTGTTGGATGATGTCTTCTCTGGTGCAGGAGGAAGGAGAGGAAGAAGGGAGGGAAATACTAGGGAATTTTCATGTAACAAACAAATACATTCAAGAAAGTTTTTAAACATAAGTTAGGGATTCTGCTTTGGAAGAGGAATTTATAATCCATAATCCTGAAACAACCTGACCAGGGTTCAGACCAAACCAATTTACTGTGCTTTGTCTATTGAAGGTCTTCTCATTCTCTCCAGTCAAATCAACATCAACAGAGGAATGCAGCCCTAGGATAAGGAGGTCCTAGGTTCAAATCTGACCTCAAACACTTCCCAGTTGTGTGACCCTGGGCAAGTCACTTAACCTCCATTGCCTAGCCCTTACTTCTCTTCTGCCTTGGCACCAATACAAATTATTCATTCTAAGATGGCAGGTAAGAGTTTTAAAAAAACAATAAAACATCACAGAATTGTTTGAAGACCATCCATTGGCATCATCAAGCAATAGCCATAGCTATAGAAAACTTTGGGTAGACTACCCCTGGGGTCCTTTTTTTATTTTAAGAAAATCACTTTTGGGACGGCTATCCTCACTGCTGGGGGCATTCTTCCCCAGCCCCCCACACCTCCTCTGCTACTCTGCTACCACCTGGGCAGGGGGAGTAGGGGGAGGGGCATGGTGCCTATAATTATTAAACATGAATTCAATTTTTAAAAAAAGAAAACTTTGGGTAGAAAGGGAAAGTGTGGGCTATAGTTAACATTAAACATGTGTGATGCCAGCTACAGGACAGAAGAAGAGACAGAGTATGAGGAAGAAACAGGAATGCCCAGCTCATTACTGTAACTGTACATTGAGTACATTGGATCCTCACTCTAACATTGCGCTTGGGGTCTTTGCTATAGGAATACTTTAGAGACAAGACTGATTTGTAATGAGGTCCTTTGGGAACTTATACTCTTCCTCTACTACTTATTAGCACTGTGTTTGGGGGGCAAATCATTTCATCTCTCAGCCCGAGAGTCTCACTATTACATGCATGAACTTAAGTTAGCCACCAAACCCACTGGGTCTCGGTTTCCTTAGCTATAGGAGGAGGGCATTAGATGTCTATGCCATTTCCAGGTAAAAAGTCTACCACCCAGTGGTCTTTAGTTAGGTCCTAGAATAGACCTACCTTGTGCTAATCCCACTGGAAAGGGTCCCCTGCCATCCTTCTGAGGAGTGATTTCCAATGTATTATTTTAGGGTCTCATTCCTGCTATTGTTTTGCAATAATTTAAGAGAACCAGCTATAATAGAACATTAAGGGATCCGCTGCACTGATCAGGGGTGAAGGCTGGAACTCATAATATTGCTGTGCTGGAAATTATCAGCCTAGGGTTTCCCTTTTTTGTATCACTTGCAGTTTTGTAAAATTAGAATAGAAACAGGGGGTCATTAAAAAATCTATAAGGATCCCTGTGGGCTACCTATTGACTTAGAAAATCACAAATTAACATTATGTATATTTTATTGAGAGCCAGCTAGCGGTATGATAGATATAGAGTGCTAGACCTGGTATCAGGAAAGACCTGAATTCAAATGTGACCTTAAACACTTACTAGCAAGTCACTTAACCTCATATGGCTCCTCAATGTCCGACTCCATTTTTATTAATTGTTCGTTCGTTTTCAGTTGTGTCCAACTCTTTTTTACTTCATTTAAGGTTTTCTTGGCAAAGATATTGGAGTGGTTTCTCATTTCCTTTTCCAGATCATTTTACAGATGAAGAAACTGAGGCAAATAGGGTTAGGTGACTGGCCCAGGGTCACATAATAAATGCCTGAGGTCAGATTTGAACAAAGGAAGATGAGTCTTTTTGATTCCAGGCTCTGCACTTTATCCACTGTGCCACACAGCTTGCCCTAACTGAGAGTCTTTAGTATAGGTGAAATGAATAGATATAATGTATTAGTGAGGTCAAATCATTTAAACTCCGAAGGATCAGTTTCCTAATCTGCAAACTGAGAGATTTGAAGTAGATGAACCTTTAATATTTCTCCCAGCTCTAACCCTGTGATTCTCTGCATATAATAATAAAATCCTTAGCATTTGTATAGTGCTTTAGAGTTGACAAAGTGTTTTAAATACATTTTATTTGCATTTCTTCATTTCTCATTTGATTCTCACAATAGATGTGACAGGTATTATAATCCCTAGTTTGCAGATTAGGAAATGCTACATGACACAAATCAAAGGTATTGCTATAATGGAAGACAGAGAAATTGTTCCCATATCATTCTTCATTATCAAGACCTCATGTATCTTCCTTATAAAATGTCTTCTTCCTAAAAAGACAAGAACTGAGTCTTTAAAGGCACGGAGAATTACACTGGGGGGGGGGGGTAGGATGGGGGGAAGAATGGTGCATGGGTGCATGGTTTCATACAGAAATCATTTTTAAGAATGGAATCTTCATCTACCTAAAAATAAACAAGCTTGGATGTCTTTATTTCATTGACTACCTGCAGAGACAGTCCTGGACACACCAGACAGAGATAGAAAGTATTATGTCAATGCTTTATTGAGGTCCATTGAATTTTATTAGCAATTTTCTACTTTGTTAGCAATTTCACATTGCATATTAGCATTTGTTTTCCTATCATATTAGCATTCATCATAAAAAGCTAATCCTATTAGCACTTTTCACATTGTATTAGAGAAAACAAATAAGGATACAGGGCTGCTTCTTCACTGTGCATCGATGGCCTTTCCATCTGTGTGGTCTTTGGGGCAGGAAACCCATCCTGTGGAGTTCTCCCAGGGCCATTTGAGAATGTGGTAAGACCCCAATCCTTTGGGTTCCCTTGATTCAAAGTTGGGACTTGCTTGGATGGAGGTTGGGCTGAAATTTCCCCTGGAATTGGCTGGGTTTGAGGAATGCAGCTTTAGAGAACCATTTTACTAAGCAGATTAATAATAGCAGAAATCCATTTTAGGAGGGATATTAAAACAAACTGATTTCACACATTTTAAAAGCACTCATTTATAGCAAGCGATTTATGAGCTTGTGACATAGTAGACAGAACGCTGGTCTTAGAGAAAGGGAAATTTGAGTTCAAGTCCTACTTGTGGCATATACTGCCTGGACATGTCACTTGGTTTTTCAGTGCCCCAGGAACTTGTTATAAGGCTATAAGTGGCTAAGAAGATGCTAATCCACATTATTAGAGGGAAATTGACTGAAAATCCCCTGCATCAATGAAATCATGGAGATTAGTTTTAATTTGTAGATTAATTAAATCAACAAGCATATAGTAAATCCCTACTAAGTGTCAAATGCAATAAATGGAGTGCCAAGCCTAGCATCAGAAAGAATCATATTCTTGAATTCAAATCCATTCTCAGATACTTACTAGCTGTGTGACCCTGGGCAAGTTATTTAATCTTGTTTGTCTCAGTTTTCTCTTTTGTAAAATGAATTGGAGCAGGAAATGGCCAATCTCTTCAGTATCTTCACTAAGATAGCCCCAAATGGGGTCAATAAGAATCAAACACAACTGAAAACAACTGAAAAACAATAATATATCCCAGAAACTGTACTAGGTGTTAAGAATAAAACTAAAAAAATTAAACGTTCCTTATTCTCAAGGGGCTTACATTCAACTTGGGGAAGGGTACACAGAAAAGTCAATACCAAAGAGCATTAACATCTGGGAGGATTGAGGAGAAAGAAGAAAGGAAATAAGCATTTATTTAGCACCTATTTTGTACCAGACATTGTGCCAAACATTTAAAAAAAGAGTATTAAATTTTATTCGTATACAACAAAAGGTAGATGTTAATATTATTCCCATTTTACAGTTGAGGAAATTGAGGCAAACAGAGGTGAAATGACTCATTCAGGATCATTCAGGTAGGATGAAGAAAAAGCAGTAGAAGATAGCTGAAAATAGAGGCAAGGCAGGAAGGAGCACATTTCAGGGAAAGCCCTGCCCAAATCTGCTCTGAGTTAGGGACCTAACATACTGATTCATGAGTAGGAAATATGTAAATAGGGACAGGACCTATGATTTCATTAGTAAAAGGAACTGCCAGGGGAGGAAACTTCCTCTGCCACTTGGAAAATTACCTAGAGCACTGAGATAAATAAGATTTGCCCAGGATGACACAGCCAGTATGGATTAGAGACTATCCTTGAACCCAGCTCTTTCTGAGTTCATGTTTCCATGTTGCTTCTCTGACAGAATGTTGAGATTTGATCAGTGATGATTATATTTAGTCAATTTTAGTCATTTAGATGATTGGTCTTTAGTCAAAGAAAAAACCTGTAATTGTGGGATTTGGGCTATCAGGAGCAGGGAGTATATTCTAGGCAGAAGGAAAGGAACTTTTGAGAGCTCCTAAAATATTACCCCACAGGTAATATCTAATATATCTAATACATAATGAATATATCTAACATAATAATATAATAACAATATATAATAAAATATCTAATATATAAAAATATCTACATATACACGCATATTATACATTATATATACACAGGTATACATGTCTATTATATAGATATGCATACAGTCCAAGTTGTTAACAGAATTTCATAAAAAGTCTTTGCCAACTTTAGCTGAACAGAATCATTGCAAATGGCATTTGTGTAATACTTCCAGCAATATATGTGACTTGAGTCAGAAAAACTCATAATTTTTAGTTTAAATCTGGCCTCAGACATTTATTGGCTGTGTGACTCTTGGCAAATAACTTAACCCTGTTTGCCTCAGTTTTCTCATCTGTCAAATGAACTGGAGAAAGAAATGGCAAACCACTCTGGTGTCTTTGTCAAGAAAATCCCAAATGAGATCTAGGAGAGTCAGATGTGACTGAGATGATTGAACAACAACAAATTCTCAGAGAGGAAGACACTAGCATCTCAGGAGAGCTGCAAAATGAGGGAAGGCTTCCAGCAGAAAGAAGAATTTGAGCTGAATCTTGGAGAAATCCAGGGAAGCTAAGAAGTGGAATTGAAGAGTGGAAGCATTCCCAGGCATGGAGACAGCTGGTACAAAGACAAAAACATGGGAAATGGAGTCATGTGAGAAGGCTAGCAAGTGGGACCACTCTAGATGCACCTAGGAGTGTATGTAGTGAAGGATAAAGACTAAGATGATTAAGTAGGAAGGGTTATAAAGAGCATTCAATGACAAATGGGAATTTATAATTTATCTTGGAAGTAGGAGGGAGCCAATGGAGTTTGTCAAGTAGAAGTGAAGTGGGAGATCTATACTTTAGAAAAATCATCTTGACAGCTGAAACGAGAATGGTTTATAGAAGTGAAAGACATAAGGAAGAGAGATCATTTATTGTACAGGCGAAAGGTTTTAAGAGTCTGAACTAGGATGGTTACTACATACGTGGAAAGGAAGAATCATATTGGATGGAAGATAGAAATTACAAGATTGGAGAACAGATTGGATTCTGCCAGAGAAGAATTGTGGATGGTGCTAGGGTTGTAAGCATGGGCAATTGGGCCTTGAGTCAGAAGACTTGGGTTTGAATCCCACCTCTATTATTTCCTTCCTGTATAGCCTTGCTCAAATTTCTTGACCTTCTAGTTGGCTCATCTATAAAATGAGATGGTTAAATGGCCTCTGACGTCCCTTCCTGCCTTCAAATCTATGGTCCTATAAAGATATGGATGCCAATTTATACAGATATACAAGTGTCCCCATAGTCTTAATGTGATTTTAAATTTGAATAGCTTAAAATGGTACCTTGTATATTGAGCTAGCTGTGTAGATCAAAGATCAACTGGCCCTAGGTGAAAAGAAAGATATGCAATTTTGTATTTAAGAAACTATAAACTTCAATTTGCATATCCAACAGATATTTATTAAGAAACCAGTATTTTTTAAGTAAGGGAAGCTAAGTGGCACAGAGGATATGCCCAACCACCTCAGTATCTTTTTCAAAGAAGTCCCATATGGGGTTGCAGAGTCAGACACGACTGAAAAAGTGGCTGAATGAGAACATTTATTAAAAACAAAGTGCTATGGTTAGGACTGAGGATGCAGAGATCAGAAACAAATAATCCTTACCCTTAAGGAGTTACATTCTATGGGAGTAAATGATACATACTCCACAATACCAGTAACTTCCTAGACTAAAGCAGCTCCCTTTCTCAGCCACCAATGCCCAGTTCATGATCTATCCCCCTAAGTATGTATGGTCCTTCAATGCTAAAGGACTTAAGACACATCCAGAAAAATAACTGTTGGAGTCAGAATGCAGATCAAAGCATACCATTTTTCGGTTGTTTATTTGGGTTTTCATTTTGGGGTTTTTGGTTTCTATGAGTATTCTCTTGCAACAATGACCAAATGTGGAAGTATGTTTTGCATGAAAATAGAACCATCTACAAGAATAATATAAGGGGGAAAAAGGGTCTCTTCAGAAAATCCATATGAAAGGAGTCAGCCTTTCACTCACCACTTCTCTGGTCCAGTCAGCAGATTCTTCAGCAGCCTCCACTCCAAAGAAAGAAAGAACTGCCAGTAGAACTCCACTCATGAAGTTGTCACTCCCTTTTAAAGACACTTTCTCTTGGGTCACTTTCTGTGCCTTCCCCTAATTCTATGTCTACCAATCACAGCTGAAGTCCTGCTTTAGGACTGCCCAGGAGGCAGTTAGTCAATTCTGATTCGTCACCCACTGTCACACATGTGGGTCACAGACCTCTCCCATTCAACTTTAAGTAGGTTGTTTACACTATTGGTGATTAAATCTAAAAATAGGCCGGGGTTACAATTTAATCTTCACAATCAGGGGAGAGTTAAATTTAATCTTCACAACAAAGAGGGGAAGGGAGGTTGGGAGGAAGACAATTTGGATCTTATAATTTTGGAAAACATATGTTGAAATTGTTATTACATATAACTGGGAAAATAAAATATCTTTGAATAAAAATTTTTATAAAGAATGTAAGGTCCTTGAGGTCACTTTTGTACTTGTATTCCTAGTTCTTAGAACATAGAGTTTAAATGGTTGTTTGATTGCTGTGTAAAATGAAGTATGGAGGCAAAGGAAACCTTAAAGTCTTATAAGGCTACCAGATACACTGGCACCTGGGAAATCAGACGAGGAGGTAGGTGTACAAAAACTAAGACCTGGAAAATCATCCTCAAGGATATTTTCAAAGATTTCAATGAACCTAAGCTTCTCATTGCTGCCAATATTCATCTCTCACACCAGTATTCTATTGGTGATGTTCGATGGCCTGAATCATAGAAAACCACAATCTCTATGGAGTTATCATGGCAGATGATCCAGAAGGAACTGGAAAGTTGGTTAGTGG
The DNA here is from genome assembly GCF_027887165.1 of Monodelphis domestica. Taxonomy (NCBI): domain Eukaryota; kingdom Metazoa; phylum Chordata; class Mammalia; order Didelphimorphia; family Didelphidae; genus Monodelphis; species Monodelphis domestica. The sequence goes on along the minus strand of NC_077233.1, from coordinate 234,121,218 downwards.
GTGTGAGCAGGCTATAGCATATGACTCACAATTACTTAATTGAGAGAAGTGGCATAAAAGATATCATCAAGGACCCATGTAATGGGAAGAAAAGATGGGCAAGAGAATGAAAGACAACAGACGGACAGCCTGAATACTTTGTTGATAACCACAAGCTTTTTAAAGAGCCAGATAAATGTCTCCAGAGAGCTGTGTGGATCTTCTGAAGATTTCTAGAAAGCTATGAAAGAATGAGAAGGTATAGATGGAGCCTTTATCTATACTGTCTGAGGGAAAACCTTCAATGACAATTGATGATCTTAAAAGAGCTAGCATTTATTTTAGCATGTCAAGTTTTGAAAAATACTTTATAAATATTATCTCATTGTATTTGAATAACAATCCTAGGAAGTAGATGCTAATATTGTTCCCATTTTATAGATGAGGAAATTGAGGTTGTGACTTGCCTGGGGTCTCACAGCTAATAAGTGCCTGAGGCCAGATTTGAACTCATATTTTCCTGACTCCAGGCTTAGTGCTCCATCCACTGCATCACTTAACTACCTCTGATGAGAGGATCTATCCAACTAAGTCTATAAGTGAGCACAAAAGGATAAAAATATGAATGGATTTATGAAGAAAGTTTTCAGGAAATATAAAGGGGAGAAATGTTTGGTGGTAGAGGGATTTTGTCTCTGAATGGATGACTAAGGAATAAAGAAAGAAACATCTTTACAGTGGAGGCAAATGACCTTGAAGGTCTCTGCCATTCAAAGCATGTTCCTATGGACGTTCTGACCAATAATTCCCTCAAATCTCTATTTTTCTGTGAATGTAACCACTGTTGATCTAAATGATTGTTTGCCTAAAAGGCTATTTTACAGAAAAGTTACATGAGGCAAGTGCTTACAGAAAGGTCAGAAGAAATGATACAAGAACACTCTAAGTCTCTCTGAAGAAATTTTAGTAATAATTGGGAATCACTGGAACAGGACTATTCATCATAGTGTGCCCACTTCAAAGAAGGTGCTATGCTCTATGAGCAAAGCAGAATTGCAGTTGCTCAAAAGAAAAGTGAGATGCACAAATTTAGAGAAATCTCTATCCCAAATATTCATACCCATTATTTGTGCCCAACTTGCAGTAGAACATTCCAAGTTCATATCAGTTTGATCAGTCAATAATGACACCCTGTACGGTTCCTCCAACATAGTGCCGCCATTTTGGTCCTCCTTGAGTATGAAAGATAACAGCCAGCCAGACAGGATTAATAAGAATTAAACAACAGAAAGAAGACCCCAGAATTAAGGAGGATTTCCTGTAAGAGGTGGGATTTTAGATAGATCTTCAAGGAAGCCAGGGAAACTAGAAGGTAGAAATTTGGATGGAGGATATTCCAGCCAACTAGAGATAGCCAATGAAAATGCCAGCGTTGGGAAATGGAGTGTGGTATCAGAGGAACAGAAAGGAAGCCAGTGCCACAGAATCACAGAGTACAAGGAAAGGAGTGAGGTGTAAGGAGTTTAGAAAGATACAGTTGGGACAGATTATGAATGCTTCTGATTGCCAAAGGATTTTATATTTTATTCTGGAGGTGACAGGGAGCCTCTGGAGTTCACTGAATCTAGGGGTACAGCATGGTTGGGAAATACTTGGGGAAAATCCCTTTGACAGCTGAGCATAGGATGGACTGGAGTGAGGATAGACATGTGGCAGGCAGACCTACCAATGGGCTTTTGCAGAAGTTTATTTGTATAGGCCTAGCAGTGTCAGAGGAGAGAAGGAAGAGTAAATGAGAGATTGACTTCATGAAGTCAAAACCAACAGCTGCCAAGTCTTTTCAATTCTACCTCCATAACATCTCTTGTGTCTGTCTTCTTTTCTCCTTCACGTGGTCATCATTCTATTTCAGGGAAGTTACTGGATAGGTCTGGAGTCAGAATGATCTGAGTTCAAATTTGGCTTCAGACACTCACTAGCTATGGGACCCTGGGTAAGTCACTTAAACCTCTTTGCCTCACTTTATTCATCTGTAAAATGAGCTGAAGAAGAAAATGGTGAACTCCAGTATCTTTGCCAAGAGAACCTCAAATGAGGTCCCAAAAGGTTGGACAGGATTGAAATGACTAAACAATGACAACATTCTACTTCATCACCCCTCACCTGGGCCTTTGCCAAAGCCTTCTAATTAACATCCTTGCCTCAAGTCTTCCCCCTTCTCCAATCTGTTTTCTAGACTGAACCAACACTCCTAAATCATGGGATATACCCCTGCACACACACCCCTCCAGTATCTCTCTCCATCTCTCCGGAAAAGTGAAAACTACTCTATTTGGCATTTAAAGTCCACAATCGGATATGTTTCCAGGCTTAATACACATTGCTCCCTACATTCCTACCATATTGGCCTCTTTACACCTCCTCCTACGTAACATTCCACCTCCTGTCTGTATATTTTTGCACGATTTTTCCTCTAGGCATGGAATATACTCCCTAACTTAACTCCACATCTTTTTTTTTTTCTTTAAACCCTTACCTTCTGTCTTCGAATCAACTCTGAGAATTGATTCCAAGGCAGAAGATAAGTAAGAGCTAAGCAATGGGGGTTAAGTGACTTGCCCAGGGTCACACAGCTAGGAAGTGTCTAAAGTTAGATCTGAACCTAGGACCTCCCATCTCCAGGTGTGGCTCTCTATCCACTGAACTACTCCATTGTCCCCAACTCCACATCGTAAAATCCCTAGATTCCTTCAAAGTCCAGAGGTCACTTCCCCTGTCAGGTCTTCCCTGATTTCCTGAGCTGCAGGTGCCTCAGCCCCCGTGAAATCAACTTGTTTCCGACTTTGATTATATTTTGGGTGTAGGTAATGTTTCCCTGATAGAATTTAAATTCTTTTAGCTGAGACATTGTTTCTATATTGTCTTTACATCCCTAGTAGGGATCAGAGTGCTTAGAATACTGTAGTTAGTTTAATATTGTTTATCAATTGATTAGAAGCAACATCATATCTCTATCCATCCTTTCATGGATAAAGTGCTGGACCTGGAGCCAGGAAGAATTGAGTTCAAATCCAGCCTTAGTCACTTACTAGTTGTGGGACCCTGGGCAAGTCACTTTACCTCTGCCTTAGTTTCCTCAAATGTAAAGTGGGGATAAGAACAGTATCTCCCACCCAGGGCTGTCATGTCGTGTGGATCAGCTGGGGTACTCTTTCTAAAGCACTTATCCTAGTGCCTGGCATGTAGGAGATATTGAATACGTCTTTCCTTTGTAGAGGAATGCTATGCAAGGCAGCTAGGTAGCTCAGTGGATAGAATGCCAGGCACAGAGTGAGGAGGTCCTGGGTTAAAATCTGACCCCAAGCACTTTCTAGCTGAGTGAGTATAGACAAGTCACTTAACCCCAGTAACATAGTCCTTACCATTCTTCTGCCTTAGAATCCATAAACAGATTTAAGTTTAAAAGGTTTAAAATTAAAGGTTTAAAAGGGACAGAGGGTGCAGTTAAATGGCTTAGTGGATAGAATGTCAGGCACAGAGTGGAGAGGTCCTGGGTTCAAATCTAGACTCAGACACTTCCTAGCTGTGTGACCATGAGCAAGTCACATAGCCCTAATCACCTAACCCTTACTATTCTTCTGCCTTAGGATTCTAAGACAGAAAGTAAGCTTTTAGGGGCAGCTGGGTAGCTCAGTGGATAGAGAGCCAGGTCTAGAAATGGGAGGTCCTAGGTTCAAATGTGGCCTCAGACACTTCCCAGCTGTGTGACCCTGGGCAAGTCACTTGACCCCCATTGCCCAACCCTTACCCTTCTTCTGCCTTGGAACCAATACACAGTATTGATTCCAAGACTGAAGGTAAAAAAAAAAGTAAGTAAGTAAGCGTTTAAAAAAAGAAGAAGTAAAGTAAAGTAAAAGACTCTATTTACATGAGGCTATGAGTATAAATATCTGAGACAAAGATCATTAAGGACTTACTAGGAGCAAATAGAAAAGCTAGTTAGGCTCTACTCTTGAGGACCTCACACTATAATTGGGGCAGAAAGCCCAGAATATTTCCTTGATCAGACTCAACCCCCAGAAGGTATAAGAATAATTTTGTTTTTGTCTTTGAATCTCAACACTAAAGATTATGTAGCTTCCACTTAATAAATTCTTTATGAACCAAAAAAAGAAAAGATAGTTTGGAGCCAAGCTGGATGGAATCCTAAGGCTTTGGCGAATAGGGCACATGGCAAAGGCAGGATCTCCTTAGGAGCTGGAAAGGAAGGGGATGCCGATCATGGTGGATCAGATTGTCTCCAGCTTCCAAGCCAGGCTCCCAGGTGCCCCCTCACTCTGCTTTGTCAGGGATGTGGCATACTGAAAAAAGCCAGCATTCTCACACATCCACACTTGCCAGTCAAAACAATGCAGGACTGATTATTCTCATTATAGAATAATCTACCACAGGGTTCCTTTAAATAGCAAACATAAAATATAACCATTTACATGTAGCTATTTCAGGATCACTTGTATTGTGTCCTTCAGTATTTAACTATCTCTAGGGAGATGCTTCTTCTTGAGGGAGATAGGAACGAGATTCATCAGAAGCCACAGACACCTACCTTCCTCTCCCCTCATCGCCCCATCTTCTCCTAAGCAGGGTGCTCAGATGGAATTCAATACTTCAGGTAGAAAATGGTATTTTGGACGCTAATGGAGGTGGAAGGAGCGCCACCATCTCTGAAGTGTGAATCTAGGCAGGGCCTGCCAAAGGTCCCTTTGGCCAAAGAGATCTCCCATGCATCAGCACTTACATCTTCTCTAACAGCCTGTTACTCCACAATGGGAAAGCAGCCTCCAAATGGGAACGGTCCTGAGAGAGGGCACACCATTTCCTTATAGTCCTCCATAGGTGTAAATGACTAGCAGCAGCCCTCAGCAGGAGAACGGTGGGACCAGTGGCAGAGGATGGGCTGAAGTGTGTTGTCAGGGGATGGAGAGAAACATGGAAGAAGCAAAGAGGTACACTCCCATTTTCCCACTTCCCAATTCTATCCAAGACTAGCAATAGCTCAGACAGGAAGGCACCCATCACAATGAACGTCCACCATCAGCCATGGTTTCCCAGTATAAGCCCCTGGACCTGGGAGCCTCTCTCTTACTGGTGAAGAGGGGACAGCCCATTTTTATAAGCCTTTATCTTTTTGCTCCCAAACCTGCTGTCACAGTACTATGGTTCCTATAGAACCCAGAGACTTGCAAAAAGAAAAAGTTAAAAAAAAAAGAGGGGGGGGGAATATCATGTGTACTAGCTATGAAATTATCCTTAGCTTTTGATATATTAAAATTGAAGTGCTGTAAATGTTGGTTGCCATGACAATATTTTCCATGCCAATTTCTGATTGGCCATGCAAGTTCACTTTCCTTTGGGTGTTCCAGCCTAATTAACTGTTATTTTTGTCTGTGTGTGTGGAGAAAAAAAACCCACATAGAGGGGTTTTGGCTATGATTGTTGCCCCTATGGGCTGAGTTGATTTTCATAGACTACAAAGAGAGATACACCCAGACCTGACTCATATTTATAGTCTGGAAAAAGTAGCCAGTGTTTAAGGGAGAGGCAGAGAAATATTAAATCATAGCCATGGACTACTGTTTGTTCATTTTATTTTCTCTAGTGGTCATAAAACTTTATTTAGTCAGAGGCAGAAATTATCAATAACTAGCTCAGGGCAGAAAAAAAAATGTCCCTTTCTTCCTGGTGTCTTCTCCCTTATCTAAATGACCATATATCATTTAGTGCCTGGGAATATTCAGAAATTCATCACTGTGCCAGAGCTGCAACTTGGAATTGTGTGTGTGTGTGTGTATGTGTTTGTTCACTTGTTTTTCAGTTGTGTCCAACTCTTTCATTGTGTCCAAATGACCCCATTTGGAGTTTTATTGGTAAATATACTAGAGTGGTTTGCTATTTCCTTCTCCAGTTCATTTTACAGATGAGGAAACTGAGGCAAACAGGGTTGAGTGACTTGCCCAGAGTCACATAGCTAGAAAATGTTGGAGGCCAGATTTGAAATCAGGACAATACCAGGAACAGACCATTATCCACTGTGCCACCTAGTTATCTCCCCTATAAGAATACGTTCTACTTACTCAGTCTATGTCTTGTACATTCCTAGTTATTTACACGCTGCCCAAGCTGCCCTAGAAATTCTTTTTACTTAGGGTATAACGTTGATGGAAGACAGCAATTGCACAGATAGCGTCCTGGCCTTAAGTTCTACCATACCAGGAAAGGAGACTACCTAAACCTCAAGGAACAAGTTGAAGTCCTAAGCGCACTCAAAGAGGGTTGGGTGGATGAGGGAGCTGGATCTTATCCTGCAATAGAAGTCGGTGGGAGACCTCAAAGAATAGCTCGGGAATAGTGGTCTCCACATTGCCACAGAGAGGAAGTGTTTCTCCTAGATGATGGCACCATGGAGCAAATCTCTAGTCTCCCAAGTCTAGCTACAGCTCTGCCCTCTCTTGCCTCACTTCAGAATCAAGAGTCTAACCAGTTCATGAGAAACAAAGGTCTAATGAGTAGAAGCTATCTCAACCACCCTACTATTTCTAGACAGAACTACATAATAATTACACACCAGATAAAAGGTGGTCTTACCCATTCTCTTAAGACATCCCAGGGGAAGGGGGCAATCAACTACATCCTGATTTTTTTGAGTTTTGAGGTCCTTTTAGTATACCTATTCTATAATTGAAAAAATTGAGACTCCCCTAAGCTAGAGTATTGTGCCTTCAGTCAAGAAGTTGTTGTTATTCAGTCATTTCAGTCATGTCCAACTCTTTATGACCCCATTTGGAGTTTCCTTGGCAAAGATACTGGAGTGGTTTGTCATTCTTTCTCCAGTTCATTTGACAGATGAAGAAATTGGAGCAAATAAGGATGAAATGACTTGCCCAGGGTCACCCAACTGGAAAGTATCTGAGGCCAGATTTGAATTGAGGAAGATAAATCTTCCGGATTCCAAGCCCAATGGATACTGAGCCACCTGGTGGCTTAAAGTCAAAAAGACCTGAATTCAAATATGGTCTCCCAACATTTACCTACTGTGTGGCCCTAACAAGTCATTTAAATTCTATCTCAATTTATTCAACTATAAAATGGAGATAAAAATAGACCCTTCCTCCCTCCCAGGGCTGATTATATGAGATAATATTTGTAAAGCACTTAGCACACAGAGCACCTAGCTCTGTATTACATAAATACTAGCTAATATTATGTGCCTATACAGACTTTAAGTGGTGAAAAAGAACTAAAACTCAAGTCTCAGTCTCCTATACAATCCACAATACTTCCTACTAGCCCTTTCAGTAAGATTGATATTTTACCTACCTAACCTAATTCAGCAATTTTATCCCATATCCTCTCTTGGATTCCTCAGAGGAAAGAGTCCACCATGTTACATTGAGGCAGTCTTCCACCTTTGGTCCTGAATGCAAAATTTCTCAAATTATTCTTGATAGAAAAACAAGAAAGAATTGGTCATTTCAAAATCAATGACATCTTTTCCCTTCTAGAGCTCCTAAAAAGCCATTATTATGGCCACAATAAAAATAGTGGTTTGGAGCAACCTATTATGTCTTTATCTCAACCCATTTTTTTCCTCTTTTGCACATTGCATTAGAGCAGATTTTATTTTCTCTTCATACGTTTGTTAAAAGTAGGAGACTGCCCTTTTTAAAAAAGAATAAGCATAGCCAGGAGAAGAGAAATAAAAGACCTTTATATGATTTTCCTTGTGAAGATAATTTAAGTGGGCTTTGAACCCTCTCCCAGCCAATGCAGCCTTCAGATTGTCTGAAGCGTTCATTTGCTTCCTGTCTCATGGTTTCAGAGTAAACTAGCTTAAAGGCCACTCTAAGGCACTCTTGAGTGTAGCAACATTGACATTTATAGGCTGATTTGCAAACGCTGCTACTGAGGTTGAAAAAAAAAACCCCAACTAAACAAAACAGGCAATGTGTCATTATGGAAGGGCCCTTTCTTATTCTTTTCCACCATTATTTACCCATCAAGACAACATTATGTTCTGAATCTAAGCTAATAGTCTTTTGTTTATAGATTTTGTTTTCTATTGATTTTTTTGCATAATGATCATCACTCTACTCTTTCATAGCTTTCAAATTGACATGGGAATTTTGCAATCCAACCCCCCTGGAACATGTTTCATAGCCAATACTTGAGGCAGTGCTGAGAAGATGGAAGGTGAGAGTTTGGATAAATTACATCACTTGTGAACTTCAGATTTCCAATCTGTAAACTCAGTGTTGGACTTAAGGACCCCTTCTAACTCCACTAGTTCTAGGACTCTAAATTTCTGTGATCCTTTCTTCTATACATTTAATTCTACTTCCTCATTCCTGAGGTAATCACTCTCCTTCCTAACTCTCTCACTCCTCCCTTTCTCTTCCTACCTTCCCCAACATATTCTAGCCTCTGCCAAGATCATCCACTACATCCAGATCACTTGACTTTTGGTTTTGCCACTACACTACACTTTGGTGACTCTGGAAGAGAGAATGAGGCTGACAACTTTGAGCAACTCTGTCTCACTTAAATCCAGTTCACACATGAGTCAGGACATGCCCCAGGGAAGGAAGGAAGGAAGGAAGCAAGGAAGCAAGGAAGCAAGGAATGAAGGAAAGAGGGAAGCAAGGAAGAAGGGAAGGAGGGAAAGAAGGAAGGAGGGGGGAGGGAAGAAGGGAAGGAAGAAAGGAAGGAAGGAAGGAAGGAAGGAAGGAAGGAAGGAAGGAAGCAAGCAAGCAAGGAAGCAAGCAAGGAAGGAAGGAAGGAAGGGTTGCTGATAAGAGTAGGCAAAAAAAATTTTTTTAACTCTTATCCTCTACTTTAGAATCAATATTATGTATTGACTTGAAGGCAGAAGAGCAGTAAGGGATAGGCAATGAGGATTAAGTGACTTTCCAAGAGTCATATATCTAGGAAGTATCTGAGGGCAGATTTGAACCTAGGACCTTCTGTCCCTAGGCCTGGGGAGCCTATTGTCCATTGAGCCACTTAACTGTCCCCAAGAATAGGCAAATTGATAAAGACCAGTCATTCTATTTTCACTGATTTTTTTCTTTTCCCTACTCCTTCCATTTCATACACCTAGAATTTTCAATACAAGTATTTGACTTCTACAGCAAATTTTCTTCCTGGTGTCAGTGTGATTTTTACCCCTAATGGCTTCAGAAATTCTTCAAATCATTTCTCTCAGAATGGACACCTCATAAGTGCTAGTATTTAGAACATCAAGGCTCTTTTGATCTGTAGTTTTGCAAATGTATCTAAGAGTTACCTAATCTGAAAAATCATGAGAAAGGGGTATATTCTTCAGATGGACTTTAGATGTCATTCACCTATCCTAGGAATTGGCTCTACCTTTATCCTGCTGGGAACTCCTCTAGCTAGATCCAACTGTCACTTAAGTAAGCCTCAGCATCACTGTCAAGCAAAAAGTCAATAAGCATTTTTGAAGCACCTTCTACTTGCCAGGTACTATACTAAACACTTGGAATGCAAAGGTAAGAGAGTCCCTGCCTTCTAGGAGCTCACAATCTAATGGAGAAGACAACAAACAAAAATGTACAAACAAGCTACAGACAAGATAAATCATTAAAAAGAGAAAGGCACTAGAATTAGAATTAAAGATTAGTTAATAGTTTGTTGAGATTTGGGAAAATGCATAATAATATATTATCAAAACATCAATAAACGTTGGCATGAACTCTCTAGCCATCTATTCTCATTAATCACAAATGTTAACTTTTTTCAGCTTAAAATTTGTTTATTAGTTTGTTATATTAAATTTCCCCTTCCCACTCTAAGTCATCATTTGACTATATATATTTTAATTAATTTTCCCTCAATTACATATAAAAAGTTTCCAACATTTTTCAAAGAACATTGAGTATTGAATTCTCTCCCTCTCTTCCCACAATTACTCCCCCCCTGAGATGATAGATAATCTTATATAGATTTTACATGTGTCATAATGTAAAACATTTTTTTCATGTCAATCCTTTTGTGGAAGGAAACTCAAATGGAAAAAATTAAGAAAGTTATATATATTTAAATGTATGTACTATATTCTATATGTTTCTATTTATCCATTCTTTTTCTGGAGGTGGACCTTCACAGTTGTTTTTTAAATAATATTTCTGTTGTATATATTTATAATGTTCTCTTGGTTCTGTTCATTTTGCTTTTCATAATTTAATTTAGGTCATTCCATGATTTTTAAGTTACCCTTCTCTGGGCAGCTAGGTGGCACAGTGGATAGAGTGCCAGGCCTGGAGATGGGAAGACCTAGGACTTCACATACTTCCTACCTAAGGGCAAGTCACTCAGCCCTATTTTCCCAAAAGATAATAATAAAATAAAAGTTAAAAGATAGAGCATCTAGGTGAATCAGTGGATAGAGAGCCAGGTCTAGTGACTGGAGATCCTGTGTTCTAGGTAATTAGAATCTGTTACCCTAAAAAAACCCTACAATTCCCAGCACCCCACTCTCTTCTTGTCGTTTTATGCTGATTTAGACAGGATATAAATTCTGTGGAGTTCTGTGGCTCCCTCTCTTGTCTTCCTGTCATGGCTTTGGTGGAATGGGATTTTTGAACAAGTAGAAAAACTTAGTCATGTGGTTCTATTTTGTCAGGTAATAAACTTTCTAAAATATAATACTTAAAGTATTGGACATTAATTTAAATCCTACATTTAAAATCTGGCCTCAGATAATTCCTAGGTATACGACCCTGGGAAGTCACTTAGCCCTATTTGTTTACCTCTTAATGCTCTTCTGCCTTGAAACCAATACTTGGTATCAATTCTAAGATGGAAGGTAAAGATTTTTTAAAATAAAAAATTAAATTAAATTAAACTAATGTGCTCATCATTTCTTAGTGCAAAGTGGTATTCCATCACAATCAACTCAAACTTCAGCTTTCAAAATGAAAACTCCTCAAACTCCAGTGATATTCCCCCAATCCTTCCCCAGTGCTACCTTAGGATACCCTAGCCAGGGGATGGAGAGAGTTAAAGTTGCTAGAGATACTGATCATAACTAATTTGTCTCAAAAGTAGGTCACTGATGGTCTCATCACACAGATGACTGAGAATCACCTCGGGACCTGAAGCTGCCTGCCCAGATTCTGGAAAGTCAAAAATCAACTTCTACAACCTTGGACAGGAGCCTCGCTTCAGATTCTGAGAAAGCATCCTGCATGGAATCCCTGCCCAGGCACCAGCCCAAAGGATGCCTGCCTATACCAAGCCTCCAACATCAATTATCAAAGTCTCTTGCACCAGAAGGGAAAGTGACACCTTCCTAATGATGGCTTCGAACAGTCCCTGGATCCCAGGGAAATCATCTACAGACATTGTCTGATTTATGTTTCACAGACCTTGAGATGGAAGCCAAAGAGAGCCTTTCCAGCCCAGGCAGCTTACTATGTAACTGAGAAGTGGACTAAAATTGCCCAAAGGGATCACTTAAGAGGGTAGAGCTCTTTAATTTCACTCAGTATAGTATTCAATATGGCAGGTCCCAAGGGTTGCCATTTCACTCCAATCTTTCTTCCTTCTAATTCTCTAGTGCTGCCCAGTTTAGTCCCCATTATCCAAACCAAGGCAGGGTTTTCTCATGGCCTCATTTGGGCATCCCTTGGGCTGAGGAGTGTCCCAGCTTGGGGTATACCCATAGACATGCCCCTCTCCACAAGAATCATGGGAAAGGCATTACCTTTCCATTGGAAGACTGGGTGTTCATTGCCAAAAATAAGAGTGGTTTTTGAGCTCTAGACAATGATGGTTTTCTGGGAAGACTTTAGTTCAAGTTTTAGGTTTGGCAGTAGGTGGAAGGGAAGGAATTCTCACTTCATACCCAAACTTGGAAGAGTTTCTGAGAGGGAACTTGGAAACTTATAGGAAAAGGGGATATTGTATAATGCATGACCTGGAACAAGTCATTTTAGGTCTGTTTTCTCATCTCTAAAATAGGGAAAGGAAATGAGCTAGAGATCTTTAAGGTTTGTTCCAGGTTTGAGATTCCATCCATGATGGATGGAGTGTTGAGACTGGATTCAGGAAGATCTGAACTCGAATCTGGTCTTACATACTTACTAGATGTATGATCATGGACATGCCATTTAACCTCTGTCTTCCTCAGTTTCCTCAATGGTACAATTGGAATAATACCACCTAACTCTCAAGGTTGTTATAAAGATAATATGAGATCATATTTGTAAAATATTTAGCATAGTGCCTGATACCTAGTAGGTGCCAATATAAATGCTATTATTATATATTAAAAAAAAAACATTTACTGTCCATCTTAGAATCAATGCTATGTATTGGTTCTAAGGAAGAAGTATGGTAAGGCGTAGGTAATGGGGGTAAGTTACTTTCCTAGGATCACACAACTAGGTTGAGGCCATACCTATTATTATTTATTTAGTTTATTATCATCCTGAAAAACTGCTCGAATCCTAGTATTTTTGAAATGGCTCCCACACCCTGGTATTAGCCATTTCATATCTGTCTGCTATGGTTTTCAAAGACTAAAAGCACTGGAGAGAACTATAAAAAGTAATTATCTTTAGATAGAATCTACTGGAGATAAATTTCAAGTCTGATAGATGCTAGGCAGCTAGATGGCAAAGTATTCTTATTTTTTATTTATTTTTATTGATTAATTTAGAATATTTTTCCATGGTTACATGATTTATGTTCTTTCCCTCCCCTCCTCCTACCCCCTTCAATAGCCAATGCACAATTCCACTGGGTTTTACATGTGTAATTGATCAAGACCTATTTCCCTATTATTGATATTTAGATGGCAAAGTAGATAGAGCATAAAGCCCGGAGTCAGGAAGAGCTGAGTCCAAATGTGACTTCAGATTCTTACTAGTTATATGATTCTGGGCAAATCACATAACCTTGTTTGCCTCAGTTTCCTTATTTGTAAAATGAACTGGAGAAGGAAATGGCAAACCATTCCAGTATCTTTCCCAAGAAAATCCCAAATGGAGTCCACAAAGAGTTAGACACAACTGAAAGTACTCAACAATTGATGGAGGCTAGTTCTCTCCCAATGAGGTGTCCTGAGTTATCAACATGAATCTGATTAAAATCTTGTTAAAATCAAGCCTATTATCCCCTCCCCTATTTATCACTCTTAATCATCTCCCTCTGATTCCTACTTAGGGTTTGATTAATGCAACTTGCTGCCATTCTAATTGTATCAAAAGAAAAAGGAAAATTAAACTCATCCCAAAGTAGTGACTCAAAATAAGGAGAGTCATCTTTGAGAGTTGTTTTTGAATTTTTTTTTTAGTTGAGGTTATTATTGCTGGTTTGTATCATAGACTAAAGGCAATGTTTTAAATCTCATCCCCTATCATTTCCCCTCTGCTTCGAAGGGAACCGCTAAGCATAACCCACCAGTGGGAGGCCTGCTGCTCTGTCATTTTATGGCACATCAGAACAGAAGGAGCATGGCTCCCAAGCATGCTTTTGACTTTAAAGTTCTTGTGATCTATTTGTGCACTACACATGTTAAATTGGAAATCCATTTGTCTCTCACAGATAATGTTGAGAATAGCACTTCCTGCATGAATCATTATCTTTGTCTGGAATTGTTAAACTTATGAATATGCAGGATTCTAGAAAGAAAGGAATCTGTGCAACCTGTTTAAGGTACACCCTGTGAATCTGGGGCTGGCGCTTTGTGTGACTAACTCTGAACTCTGACTCACCATGGAGTTCTCAGCCTAGACCTCTCAGAGTCCCTGATCCTTGGCGCTAATGCTCTATGGCAATGGGGAAATTCTGAGGTATGGTCATGAGGGCAAAGACACAGACACTGCTCTGGGGAGAATGGGTCTAAGTTACTCCAATATGAATGCAACTTCCAAAGGGCCTTTGGATGATTCTCCTAGAAAATGGAGAGAAACACATGAATAGTGGTTTAGGTCAGCTCAAGGATCCTGGAACAGAAAACAAAGAATAGATTTGGGGATTTTTGTTTGTTTGTTTGTTTTCAAAAGGTGCTTGAGAACAGTGTTCTGACCATGGCCAGTCTTCCACGAACACCTCCTACACCCCATTCTAATTGGAAAAAAAAAGAGAGAAGGAAATGGCAATCCACTCTGGTATCTTTGCCAAGAAAACCCCAAATAAGGTCATAAAGAATAAGACACAGTTTAATACCACTGAACAATAGCAAATGTTAAGATACATTGGCTTGTATCTACTACTAAAAATCAAAGAACTGAATTAGTTATCGCCTAGATGATATTCATGAAGAGTCAGCATGTGAAAGGGTACAGAAAAATTAGGGTTAGAGTCAGAAGGAACTGAATTCAAAGCCCACCTCTGACAGGTTGGTGACATCTAGTTGACAGGATGGATAGACTGATGGACTTGAGTTCAAATCTGGATGCAGATATTCTCTACTATTCACTTAAACATTGTCTGTCTTGATTTCCTCATCTGTACAATGAGGATAATAATAGTGCCTATCTCCCAGAGAAACACTTTAAAAGAACTTTGCAAAAATTAAAGTGCTATGTAGATATTATCATCATCTTCATTATTATTATTTAAAGTTATGTGATGAAGGGTAATTCACTTATTCTCAGTTCCCCTATCTATTAAGTATGATTAGTAATAGTACCTACCATACAGGATTATTTAGAGAAACAAATGAGAACATGTATGTAAAGTACCCTGTGAACTAATTGTTAGTTATTGCCATGCCATTGCTATATGACCTTTTCCTGAGGCTAAGATAATCAATACATTGGGGGAATCCCATATCTTTTGGGGAGGTTTTCCTGTTAGAGGTCTAAATGAAGAAATGGCTATCCTGAGTGACCTTCTTAGATGGAGTTTCTGGGGTGGGGCATCTACCTTCCTTACAAAGAGAAGAAAACTGTTCTAAACATGGGGATAAAAAGATAAAAGTGAGTCAGTCCTTGGAATTTATTCTAGAGACATAGCCACGAGAACTGAGTTGTTCAGAGTTGTAATATCCACTCCTCCCAAAATAATTCCCACAAGGCCCCATTCTTTATTCTCATACTTTAGTGGGTTCAGGATTCAGAACATGAAAAGGCTGCCCTCTCACGTATGTCATGGGGCAAAGAGCCTGGAGGTTTTGAGGCCTTGGAAAACCCATTAGGATCCCACAGGAAGCAGCAAGAAGCAGGCTAGCTTGCCTCTCCATAGTGTTTCCTGAACCCTAACTTTGAAATAACAGAGAAGCCCTTGCCACAACATAATCAAACGAAGATTCCCCTGAGGCTCCTCTGCTTAAACTATGGAAATCAGATTTTCCTCTAAATCAAGTCTTATAAAGTGTTTAAAATAGAACTATAAAAGCTTGGAAACCCCATCTGCTGAGGAAAGCCATGCAGCAAGGCAAGGGGGACTAGAATAAGAGGTGTAGAGAGACAAATATGGGGAAAGACAGAGACAGAGAGATGGAAAGAAGAGGGAGGGAAAAAAGAGAGAAAGAGAGAAGAGAAAGGGAGAGAAAAAGAGAGAGAGAGAAGAGAGAGAGGGAGGGGGAGGAGAGGAGAGAGAGAGAGAGAGAGAGGGAGAGGGAGAGAGAGAGAGGGAGGGAGAGTAGAGAGAAGAGAGAGAGAGAGAGAGAGAGAGAGAGAGAGAGAGAGAGAGAGAGAGAGAGAGAGAGAGAGAGAGAGTGTTTTACTTTTCCAACTCTATGAGACTTGTAATCTATCCTACTCTGTGGCTATGAATATGTATAGAATATAAGGGTGATAGGGGAAAGCCTCTAAAATTCCTTCCAGGACTGTAATAATACATAACAGAAATGCCCTAGATAATAGTATTCTTAGATTAAAAACTCAGATCTGGAAAGGAATCTAGTCCAACCATCTTATTTTATGTATGAGTAAACAGAAGGTCAGAAAAGTTAAGTGACTTGTCCAAGATCATATAGCAAGTATCTGAGATAGGATTTAAATACAGGCTATCAGGTCCCAAAACCAATGTGATCTATCTATAGTGTGCTGGCCTTTAAAATAAGGTAACAAAATAAAACTCTTTTAGAGATGAACTGCCAATAGACAATATCAGTCAGAAGTGGGACTTGAACCCAGGACCTCCAGCTCAAATCAATGTGCTTTTCATTGCGCTATTCAGAATATCCCTATTTGCAGGGAGAAGGGACACATTTCTTCCAGCCTCAATCAGAGAAAGTAAATGACTAATCATAGACCTCTATGAAAACAAAAGAAAAAGGTTATTATCCTAGAATGTGTGAAAGTTTGCAGGAATTAATACCTATGGATGGCATTACTGAAATTAGAAAAATCTCAGAGGGGTTAGATGAGATCTAATTGCATCTGGATGGTGTTCTGTCAAATCAGCTGAAGAAGGAAATGGCAAACCACTCTAGTGTCTTTGCCAAGAAAACTTCAAATGGGGTCCCAACTAAAAGGATTGACCAAAAACAAATTATCAGTCCTGGAAGTAAGTTAATAAGGCAAAGGAAAGTTCTTTTACAAGTGTCTTGGCAATGCCAATGGCAGTTGTATGTGAAATCCCCATGTTTGCCCATGCAAATTATTTATTTTTTTTTAAACCCTTACCTTCCTTCTTGGAGTCAATACTATGTATTGGCTCCAAGGCAGAAGAGTGGTAAGGGCTAGGCAATGGGGGTCAAGTGACTTGCCCAGGGTCACACAGCTGGGAAGTGTCTGAGGCCGGATTTTAACCTAGGACCTCCCCTCTCTAGGCCTGGTTCTCAATCCACTGAGCTACCCAGCTGCCCCCTGCCCATGCAAATTATTAAAGGACATTTTTAGAGTCCCTATTATGTCTAAGGAATTGTATATAACATAAATATATAATTAATTGTCTTCAATAAATCCCCATCTGAATACTATTGCAATATATGAGATGACAAGCAACATGGTTTCAGAACAGCCTGGGAAGACTTATATGAACTGATACAAAGTGAAGTGAACAGAACCAGGAGAATATTGTATATAGTGACAGCAATATTATATGATGACCAACTGTAAGTTGCTTAGCTATTCTCAACAATAAAATGGTCCAAGACAATCATGAAGGAATTATGATGAAAAATAGTGTCCATTTTCAGGGAAGGAACAGATAGTGTCTGAATTCAGATCAAAGGATACTTCTTTAACTTTATTTTTTCTTATGGGTTTTTTGGGGGAGGGTCTGTATTTTCTTTTTGTGATGTGGCTGATATGGAAATATGTTTTTGAGTGAGGTATATCAAATTGATTACTTTATCAAGGAGGGGAGATAGAAAATTTGGACCTCAGAATTTTTTAAATGAATGTTAAAATTTGTTTTTACATATAATTGAGAAAATATTTTTTAAACTCCCATCTATGTGTACAAATGGGAATCAAAGGTTAGAAGAACAGATGTAAATCTGGCCCCCAAAATCTAATTGTCTGTATGGTGTTACTTTCCATCACAAATGAGATTTCCAGAGTAAGTGATTGAGGATCTTTATGGGTTAATTGTCTGGGGGAAAAAAATTGCTCAATGTTTGCATTGTTCATCTTTAAGTTCCAGAACCTAAATCTTTGACAGTAATTGGGTAGTTAAGAAGAGGGAGAGATGAGGAGGGGGGAAGATAATGAATTTAGTTTTGGACACATCTAAGACATCTATAAGGCAAGATGTCTAACAGGCAATTGGAAATATGAGACAAGGTCAACAGAGAGGGTAGGGCTGAAAAAATAGATCTGAAAATCATCAGGACAGCTATAATTACAGAATTTATGGAAGCTGTATGATGATCAACTGTAAGTTGCTTAGCTATTCTCACCAATAAAATGGTCCAAGACAATCATGAAGGAATTATGATAAAAAAAATAGTGTCCATTTTCAGAGAAAGAACAGATAGTGTCTGAATTCAGATCAAAGGATACTTCTTTAACTTTATTTTTCTTATGGGTTTTTTGGGGGAGGGTCTGTATTTTCTTTCTATTTACTTGTATTTAATTTGTATTGTATTTGTATTTACTTCACCAAGTGAAATAGTATAGAAGAAAAAGAGAAGAAAAGCTAGAGAAGAGGCCTATGGGATACTTTTAATTAGTGGCAATGGCCTGGATGAAGATCCAGCAAAGAAGATGAGAGGGAGTGGTCAGATAGGTAGGAGGAGGAACTTGGAGAGAATGGTGCCCTGAAAACCTAGAAAAGAGGGTGATCAATAGTGTCAAAGGCTGCCAAAAGATCAATGGGAAAGGCCATTAGATTTGGTAACTAAGAGATCATTTAGTAACTTTAGCAAAACCCTTCAGTCAAATGATGAGTTTGGAAGCTTGGCAGGAAAGTCAGTTAGGTAGTGCCAGCCCTGGAATCAGGAAGAACTGACTTCATAAAGGAGCATCGGACACTTACTAGCTATGCAACCCTGGACAAATCTCTTAACCTTGCTTGTCTCGGTTTCCTCATCTGTAAAATGAGCATGAGAAGGAAATGGTCTTCTCCCGCACCTACCTTTGCCAAAAAATAATCCTAACTGGGACCATGAAGAGTTAGAAATGACTGAAATGACAAATGACAAAAAGAAAAGTAAGGGAATAAGAAGAAAATAGAGACACTTATTGCCAATGATCTTTCTAAGAAGGAGGGTACAAATGTGTAGCATGAAGAAGATGTATGATTCATATTCTGATTCAAAATTCTAGACTTACATTTTGCATGATAATTCATATATAACCCAGATCAAATTGCTGGCCAGCTCAGGGAAGGACAAGGAAGACAATTTGGATTATATAACTTGGGATAATATGTGGAAATTTGTTAATACATGTAATTGGTAAAAATAAATGCATACATTACTAAAAATTCCAGACTTGTAGAAGCCATGGCTGCTGCCACAATAATACTCTTTGCCTGGAGCTGAGCTAGCCTGGAGACTGAAGTCCCTCAGTAGGGGGATATTTGGCCCGTGTACAATCCTTTTCTTTGAGCTAACGATCAATACTGCAGGAAAGGTCAGAAGACACAAACCTTACTTTGCCAAAGCTCACATACATTTTCCGCTTAGCCATCCATACAAATTAGATCCCAACCTAGATGCTCAGAACAATTGGAAAAAAGAGACTTGGTTCACTCTTCCAATGATTTTTTATTCTGTGCCTACAAATTTGCAGAAATATATTTATATAATTATGTACAAAGACCAAATGTTGACTAACATCACTGGATAGAAACAATTAGCAAATCCATTATTTGAGGTCCTTTTTGAACTTTTGTTATCAAGGATCAGGATTTCATTAGCTTAAATAAACTTTCTTGCTCTTATTAAATTCATTAATGTTTATTAGTCAATAAAAATATGGTTCTCTCTTATTTTTCCACATTTCTTATATTTCACATCAGGAACTTAAATTCAATCAAAATTTTCCTGAATTTGAGCCTATAATTCATGTATATTTTTCTTATTACAACAAATGGTCATCCTTCATAACAGAAGTATACATAAAAATTTTAGGCATGAATTTAATAATTGTTCTATTCTGTTGCATAGATTAGTCCCAGGATGGTAAACCTATAGCACATGTTCCAGAGGGGGCACTCATAGTCCTCTCTGTGGGCACACCCTCCATCAAAACTTTTGCTATCGCTGGATTAAGCAATGTACAAACTTTGATATTACATATATGTGTGTGTTTAAAATGTGTAAAAATGCATATGTGTACATATATTCTTTACATAGGACAAGGGATAGAGACCAAACTTTTTATTGGGAATTCCTGGATGAAGGAAACTCTTTCTACCAGAGCAGGTCAGTCCCTTCTCTGAATTGTATGTCCTTATAGGGAGTTTTCTAAATCAATGAAAGCCTTAAGTAACTAGCCCAAGGTCACATAGTATATGCCAAAAATGGGACACATATACATACATAGAGAAAAGATTATAATCACTCACAAGTGTTTTAAATTGTAATTTTGTTTTTAGCCTCTATTTCTAGAGCTGACTGAGCAAACTTTTTTCTTTCATTTTGCTTTAGTAAAACTAATTGCCATTCTTTCTCTATAATTTGCTGATTCCCATTTTCCACTTCAAATCTACCGTGTAACTCTTCTATGACAAGGAGAAGAGATATCAGTAGATACAGTGTGTAGATCTATTCCATCTGCAGTCATCTGTTCACCTAAGTGTCTGGAGGAACCATTACTGCCTGCTAATTTAAGTTCCATGGTTCCATGCCATTCAATTTCTATAAAACTGTACATACCTCTTTACCAAGAATACCGTCTTTTTTCCCCATGAGCCTCCCCTGGCCCAGTGTAATAGAGGGAGACTAAAGTTTCTGAGCAGAAGTAGAGAATTATGAATGTGGATTTCTAGAACTTGGCTCTGAATGCTGTCATATATGGATCGTTCATTACCCAATGACTTTTCTTTTTTGTCCATTCCCAAACTTTATTTGTCTCTTCTCCTAGGCTACTAAATACTAGCCATGTGCCTTTTCCATTACATGAGTCCATCTGGTTTCTTGGATACATTTGGCTAACTTACATGACTTTTCAAGTGTGGTTTATGGACCCTGGCGGGCTCCACCCATAGGCTAGTGCACATTGCCAGGACTAACAGTTTTTGCAGACTGGGTGAGGTTCCCAATCAGCATATGAATGAAAATGGTTCCTCTGAGTATCTTTAATGGCCAACATTTGAGTAGGGCTTACTACATGCCAAGACTACACTAAGTACTTTACAAATGATTATCTCAATTGAGATGCTAAATTCAGTTCTGGAAGGTAGGTGCTATTATTATCCTTGCTTTACAGATGAAGAGCCTGAGGTTAAGTGACTTGCCTAGGGTCACACAGTTAATAAGCATCTGGGGGCTGGATTTGAACTCAAATCTTTCTGGCACCAAGTCCAGCATCCTAGCCACAATACTGCCTGTATGTACACATGCCAAATACACATGTATATATGTATATACAGACATATAAAATATAGACAGTTGTTTTCTAGGCACATATGTATATGTGTATATATATTTATGTATATACAGATGTGTGTGTGTGTGTGTGTGTGTGTGTAACTTTGTTTCTAGCCTGGATCGTTTTGACTAAGAATATCTAATTAATGGAAATGCCAAATGACAAAGATGTGTAATTGCATTAGGAAAACACGGGGTTACATAGAATTAGTATGTGTTTTGAGGGTGTCACTTCCCAAAGGATAAATTGCATTATAAATGTAAAGCAGAAAGAGATTGTTATTATTATTATTATTAATAGATTGTATCTCATTATATAGAGGTCCACACCTGAGCAGCCCTGAACCTAATAACCAATGTAGCACTTCGGAGAGTTTACACACTGTTTTCCTCAACAATTACTATTGTTACTATTACTACCATTTTCATCGTCCTCCTTCTACAGATGAGGAAATGGAAGTCTAGAGAACAGAAGGGATTTTTCCCTGGAAGAATAGGAGAGCTGACACCTGAACCTTAACCTTCTAGCAGCAGATCCCATCTTTTTCCTGTTAGGTCACACCATCTCTCACTACTAAAACAGAGATCTTCAAGGTGTCCCTTCCAGGAAAAACAAAGCAAAGAACAGCCATTACTTCCTTTTCACTTGAAGAGGAATGAGCCCACAGTTACCATGCCCGACTTTTATGCCACCAGAGTCCTCCCACTGAGGGGAGGGCAATTGCTGCTGTGGTGAGAGATGGAAAGACATTCCTGCCTGAGTCTTTGACAAGAAAAGAATTCAGGGAGGGCTCAGAACCAGGAAAAGCAAATGGAGAAACCTGTCCAATTCTTCTTTTCTCCTCACTCCAAGATCTTTTCTATCCACAAGATGGTTAGCTTTTTGAGGGCAAGACCCCTATTTCCTCTGTGTTCTCCAAAATATCAATCAGCAAGCATTTCTTTTTTAAATTATGATCCTTTATTTTACTAACTACATGTAATAACCAATTTCCACCCAAGTTTTTCAAAGTTATATGATCCCAATTGTCTCCTCCCTCTCTTCCTTTCCCACTCTCAGAGCTGGAAAACAATTCAATGTAGGTTATACATGTATTATCCTGCAAAACCTTTCCAAACTGATCATTTTTATAAGAGAATAATCATATAAAACCAAAACACTAAACAAACTAAAATGAAAAATCACATGCTTTGATCTATATTCCAACCCCAGCAGTTCTTTCTCTGGAGGTAGATAAGCACTCTTGGTCCTGAGTCCCTCAGAATTGTCCTGGATCATTGTATTCAGCAAGAATTTCTTAAGCACCTACTATGTGACAAGTAATGTTAGACTCCAGCCCAAAGAATGAAATCATCCCTTCTTGGGCTGAGCTGAAATTATGGTGGAAGCTTGCACTCTAATAGTCTAACAGAGAAAATAGTACCTGGGGCCTATCCGAGTCGGACTAGTGGGAACAGAACAAACCTACTGAGGCTGGGAGAGAAAAGGAGTGAAAGATAGTATTCTCACTTCATATTTATAGAATCAGTATCTGTTGGGGATTTTAATCCCTCTTATCTCCCAGTTATAAATGGTAACTTAATTAAAAGTGTGGCTTAACTCAGAGGAGTTTGGTGGATATTAAGAGATAAAGAGAGAGATACATTTGTAAAGTGTCACTAGGTTTAGCTTAATGGTATTTCAGAGCAATGATTCATTTCATTCCCAAACACCCAATCTGAGAGTGTCAGTCAATCAACAAATATTTATTAAGTGCTTTGTATGCGCCAGGTTTTGTGCTAAGCACTAAAGACATGAAGAAATGCAAAAACTCAGTCTTTGCCCTCAAGAAGTTGATATTGTAGGGGTCAGCTAGGTGGCTCAATGGATTGAGCCAGGCCTATAGATGGGAGGTCCTAGGTTCAAATCTGACCTCAGACACTTCCTAGCTGTGTGACCCTGGGCAAGTCACTTAACTCCCATTGCCTAGCCCTTACCACTTTTCTGCCTTGGAACCAATGCATGGTATCAATTCTGAGACAGAAGGTAAGGGTTAAAAAAAAAAGTTGATATTGTAAAGATGGAGACAACATACATCAGGACCTCATTTTATGTGAACTCAACACATGTAAATTTGGGTATATGCAACTGAAAAAATAAAGGCAGAAAAATATGTGAAATCATTTGAAAAAACATTACATCCTAAATCCACACCATTTCCCCAAGCGGCATAAAGTCTTGCAGCAGTTTGCCCAGTCTTGCTCATTCTTGTTCTGTAGTTAGTGTGAGTCGTTATTGTTTTGTGCCAAACGTTAGCTCCTTCATCAGTCTTCTTCATATTATAATAATTTGCACCCACGTCAGAATGGTGCTTCTCGTTGTTTCATTAACACTATTTAGTTATTAACAATGGCTCCCAAGTAGAAGAATAATGATGATAATAATTCTGATGAGCCTAAGAAAAGTCATAAAGTGCCTACGTATGTTCATATGAGAAATACTTCTTAAATAAATAATTAATAAAATATAATTACTATATATGATTCTTGACTTACATCAAGGATCTTGCAGCGTTTAGTGGTATAAAACAATGTGCTACTCTAATTAGGGACAATATGTCTTTAGAGTAGATGAAAGTCATCTGAAATGCAACACCAGTAGGGTTAGGGTTAGACTTGTTGCATAAAGTAGGATGAAAGAAGCCAAAGAAGGAAACTAAGGAATGGAGGAGAGTGAGCAGAGAATTAATGATCTGGGGGGTCAGTCAATATAAATGAATGGAGGCAGAAAATAAAATAGTGTTTGGGAGTAGAGTTGAGTGGACTGTTAGGAGAGAGTCCTAGAAGTGGCATGGAACCCAGGGTTTTCTCTGGACACCCCAAACTCCAGGAGTGTCCCAGATCAAAAAGGACATAGGAAACTCCTTTTCTTCCTTCAATTCTTATAGTCCTGAGGAAAAGGTGACCCAGAGCATCAGAGACCAACGATAAGGAAAGACCCCATGAGAGAAATATTCTCTTTGGATTCTTCCCTAGATTTTGTGATGAACAAAGATATATATCTTCCAGTTCTACTCTGATAACCATTGGGTTGTATCTAAGACGTCTAATTGTCCCCACGTGGACAATCCAGGTCACCCCTTATGTCTTCCAGAAACAAAACATCACTCCATCCTTGGTCAAGAAGAAAACGTCACCTCATTTCTGATTACATGGTAGTGTCATCCCATCTCCACATCTCTGGCTATGTAACCCCTGTTGTCAAAAGGGTATAAGAATCACAGACCCCATCTGCTCCAGGAGATAGTGTCTACTCTTGTACCTGTCTCCTAGCCACCAAACTTGCATTTAATTTAATAAATCTCTCTTTTATTTTTAAGCTAATTATTGGTGTCTGTCATTCCTGACAAGGGTTCCTGTCCCCACCCAGGGTTTTACTGCCAAGCTCTCCCACGAGAGAAGTGCTTGGCATTCATGTAGCCATTTAAAGTTTGCAAAGCCCATTCACAGATAGCAATTCATTAGAATCTCACAACCATTTGAATAGGTTTTATTATCCTCATCTTACAGATGCAGAAACTGAAACTTGGTGAAGATAAATGACTTACCCATGATCACACAGCTAATAAAGATCTGAGATGGGTTTTCTTGAGTTCCCAAGACAATCAAAACCACTCATTGAGGAACTACTAAGGGGAAGTTGGGTCTTAGTAGAGAGAGTCAAGCCTAGAGACAAGAGAAGCTGGATTCAAGTCTGACCTCAGATATTTCCTAGATGTGTGACTCTAGACAAGTCACTTAAAACTCAGTTGCCCAATCCTTACCCCTCTTCAGTCTTGGAGCCCATACTCAGTATTGATTCTAAGACAGAAAGTAAGTGGGTTTTTTTTTTAATGAAGCTACTATGTGTCAGATATTATGCCTATATAGTCCTTGCTTTCAAGGGGCTTCCATTACATCAACATAATAAGTAAGGCTTTGTCTGTTGCAGGAGGGACTGTGATCCGAAGAGAGCTCAGCTGTCTAGTTTCCAAAGAAAAGAAAGAATTCCTGTAACCAGATTCCCCAGCAAAGCCAGGGCCTCATTGGACTAGACTGGGGGTTGCTCCTGGGCCCCTCCATCTTTTTAGAGCTCGTACAAAAGAGAGGGCCACATCATGGCTCTTCTAAAGGAAGAGCCTTATGCTCAGTCCTTTTCCAAATGCAGTTTGCCTTTCTGCCTACTGAGAGAATGTCAGCACTGAGAAAGTCAGAGGCTAGGTTTGAGATTGATTTCCTTTCATCTCCTTAATTTGTTTCCATAACCTGCTGGGGGAAAGAAGGAGCTAAGATGTGGGGGAAGAAGGGAGAGAGAAGATGAGAGCACAAGAAAGAGACTTGGGCTGGGAAATGAAGGCTTGCAGACCAGACTTGTTGGATCTCTCCATATTTCAGGTCTGGGAATTAATGGGGAGGAAGAATGGGGGACAATGTGAGCGGGAACCTGAGGAGGAATAACAGTAGTGTTTCCAAAGGGGTGAATAATTCCTTACCAAAAAAAAACAGTGGGAGAATCAGAGGGGGCTGGAGGTGGGGGATTCTATTTGAAAAAGCATTGGCTCTGGCTTCTAGTTCCAGCTTTGCCATAAGTTAGTAGTATGAACTGGAGCAAGCCAATGGACCTCAGTTTCTTCTTCATCTATCAAATGGGGATAATAATACCTCACAAAATCATTGTATCATATTCACAAAAGCTAGATGAGATAGCAGATAAAAAGCTGGGCTGGGAATCAGGAATTCGGTGTTGAACTATTACCTCAGACGTTTAGCTGTGTGTGACTTTGGACAAGTCACTTAACCCTGTTTGCCTCAGCTTCTTCATCTGTAAAATGGGTTTAGAAGGACTGTGAAAGCAGCTCTAGTTTTTGTTGCTACTAAGCCTCCATCTTGGTTCTGCCCCCCTTCTTCTGTAAAATGGCGAGAATAATAATACATACTTCCTAGAGTTGTGGAGAAGAGCAAATGAGATAACACATGTAAATCATTTTGCAAACCTTAAAACAGTGTATAAATGTTAGCTATTATTATAAAATTATACATTCAGTCATTTCAGTTATGTTAATTCTTTGTGACCCATTTGGGTTTTGTTTTGTTTTTTTGACAAAGATACTGGAATGGTTTCAATTTCCCTTGCTAGCACATTTTACAGATGATGAAACTGAGGCAAACAGGGTTAAGTGACTTGCCCAGGATCACGTGGCATACAATTACACATACAAACATGTAGTACAATTACAAAAAGCACTGTATAAATGCTAGCTATTATAATATAATTATAAACAAATATATAATACAATTATATAAAAGCATTGCATAAATGGTAGCTATTATAATCCAATTACATACAAATATGTAATATAATTATACAAAAGCATTGCATAAATGGTAGCTATTATTAAATAAAATAATAAAATGTGTTATACTGAAAGAACTTCAAAAAGTAGGATGCATTATCCAAATGTAAATTGGTATCGTATTGAATTATGATGAAAATTCCAAGGGAAAAGGATATCTCAGGGCAACTTTCTGCCACATCAAGAAAAAAAGAGCATATTGTTGAGAAGAGAGTGCTGTGGTTAGTGTCAGGAAGAACTGGGCTTAATTTTTGCTTCTTGAGAAATGGATCCATGGGAAGGTCACTTAACATTTCTGAGAATCATCTCTAAAAAAGGATTATAGGATTCTTAATGCCCATCTCATTGTGCTGATTCAAGTAAAGTATGCGTTAACCTTGAGATATTATTGAAGAGAATGGGAAAAGTGGAGAAGAGCCACTGTGCAAAAATTATTTATTAAGGAACTTTTTCATCCATTTACTTATTCATCCATTTTTTTATCCCTTTGTTTATTTGTTTGACTGCAAAACACTCATTTTCCAAAACTGAAGACCTCATAAAGTTGCCTTAGCTCTGTCAAATGGTTATCATCAGAAATAGATATAGTTTTAACAGTGGAAATTATATTTAAAAAGATACATTGCCACATGATTTGCTGTTGCACGCTGAGAACCACGGGGCTTTTCCAACTGACTTGCAAGTTGAACCTTTTAGTTGTCTCTTCTCCCTCATGAGTATGTGAAGTCCCTGAGATCAAGAGCTATCTTGCTTTTCTATTTATGTCTGCATTGTTGTTGTTTTTCTATTTCTATTGACAGCCTTGTCAAGGAACCACCAGATTTTCTCTTTCCCAGAATGTCAAAAACAAGAACTCAAAAGACGAAGATTGAATTAAATAGGAACTGGCTTTGCCTCTTTTCCAGGATTGAGTTAAAGAAGACATTCAAACCTTAAGTACATTTCCAATCATCCTAGTCTCTGGCCATTTCCTTTTCCAAACTTCTGTGAACTCAACATAACTTGATATTGCTCCATCCACTCCTTTTCCAAAAATCTATTTAAGCATCCCCTTTTCTTTAGTTCACTGGAAGTCCCCATACTATGGTTCTTTGTTGCTTCCCAGATTATGAAATATCTGCCTCAATTAAAATTCCCTTATAACAACTTTTTGTGAGTTATATATTTTTCCAGATTGACACTATAAAATGACTTAGAGCACCATTCTCAGATGCCTAAGACAGAAAATGTCAAAGAGATCTCTGATAAGCAGACCTCTTACTAAATTCAGGGGACAAAGGAAAGAAAGAATCTGTGATTCACTCTAGAATCCCAGCTTGGAAAATGCCCCCATGGCCAATCAGGTCTAGAGAGCTTCAGTGATGGAAGGAGGAAGGTAGAGTCATCAGCTGTAAATGAAAGCAATGGAATTCTTCAGCTCTGATCTTCAAAGTGACTCCCCAGGTAAACCTGAAATGTCAGGAACTATGCAAATGAGGTTTTAAAAAAATTGACAACTGGCAGTATCTGCTAATAAAAGTGCCAAGACCATAGGAAAAAAGAAGATAGTGATAAACAGAAATGAGCTCAGGAGGATCATCTTAATGAAGTTTCTCTGCCTTGTATTTGCAAGATTAAGATCTAAGAGCCAAAGACAGCCCTAATGCAAAGGATGATTATCAATGAGATAGGATGAAGTGCTAATGAACCAATTAGGGCTCAGGATCTGGTTTGGTGATAATTGCTCTGCTTTAGGATATTGGGTGCTGAAGGAATGAAGATTGGCAAGGGGAGGAAAACAACCAAATTCTGTGTTTTGTTTTGGTTTCATCATTTTAAAAAATCACAGAAATGATGCTGTATCAATTTTGAGAAGGCTTTTGTGTTAGAAAGATCATTTTTAGGAAAGGAGAACACTGTTTCCTTTTCTTTGCCAGGTACCTTGCTTAAGAATTCCCCAAGGCTCCAATGCTCTATAGCTTGCAAGGTTGGGTTTGTTTCCACATTCCCTTTTTGTGCCCATTGGGCCCAAGGGCTCACAAATTTCAGGTGGTTTGTATTTTGTTCAGGGCAGCCCCATTTTCTGATTGCTTCCAGTTTTAGCATCACAGAAATAAATATTCAACTAAGAGTTTCTCTCCACTGTGAGTAAAGATATGATTGAAACTAACACAGTGATTGTTATTATCATTGCCTGTTATAAACCAGGTGTGTCAGTCCTGGATATTTAAATTTACCCAGAAGCCAACTGTTCACACTACCACAGAGCTGCAAGGAACTATTCAAGTGGAGAATTGGCTAAAATATGGGAATCATCATGGAAGCTGGAGACATTAGCCCAGATGCTTATAATGCTTGCAGCAATGATAATTAGACATCATTAGTGCATTCACAGAATGATATCTCTTCCTCCGGCAGCAGAGAAAAGAGCCCTCTCTGCAGAGGTGCACTAGCAGTGTCTTAAAGGTAATCGATCACTGTCAAGGCCCATAGAAAAGTTCTTATTGTCCCAGCAACTTCAACCCAGGTATAAAGATGCTGTTCCCTTCCAGTGGAAGAAACTTGGCTGATGGAAAATGGCTGTCGCCAGGGTACCAGGGAGGAATGTGCACTCTTCTTGCCAGGGCTGATGGCTGAAGAGGATGTCTCAATTAAAAATTAAGAGTGTTGATTTGTGAATGCAAAAATTATTTGCAAAACATATCTCATCTGAAGCATTCCTGCTGTGTGGGAAGAATTGTGAAATTCTGAACTTTAGAGGAATGGCTTCTAAGGAATCTGCCTGCTCATTCGAGTGTATAATATTGGTGTTCCTTATTCCAGGTAGGCTCAACAATGATGTTGTTGAGTCATTTCAGTTGTATGTGACTCTTTGTGACCCCATTTGGGGTTTTCTTGGCAAAGATAATGGAGTGGTGTGCCATTTCCTTCTCCAGATTATTTTACAGATGAGGAAACTGAGGCAACCAGGCTTAAATGACTTGCCCAGAAATGTCCAAGGCCAGATTTGAACTCAGGAAGGTGAGTCTTCTTCACTTTGGATCCTGGCACTCTATTCACTGCACCATCTAGCTGTCCTTCTATAGCACTGATAAAGTAGGGGCATAAATTGGTGGTGCAGTAGATGGAGCACTGAGCTTAGGATCAGAAAGACTCTTTTTTATGAGTTCAAATCTGACCTCAGACACTTACTAGCTGTGGGACCTTGAGCAAGCTGCTTAACCCTATTTACTTCATTTCTTTATGTGTAAAATGAGCTAGAGAAGGAAATTGCAAACCACTCCAGAATCTTTGTCAAGAAAATCCCAAAATGGTGTCATAAAGAGTCAGACATGACCAACTCAACAACTATAAGAAAGTATGAGACCAATTCATTTTACAGTCTAATACTGTACGCTTGAGTGATTTTCTGGGTGGAGTCCACAATGGGGTACCTTCTGATGAAAGCTGGCATTATAATGAATCACAGGTAGGAAATTTTGTGCTTGGTTGAAGTACCACAAACCACCCCCTCAGTTGAGGTGGGGTTGGAGGGAGACACTGTCCCATGGAGAGAGATAAATACCCGAAGACACTAGTGTGAGCTAATGCAAGGAACTGCATTTCAAAAAATAAGTGTGGTAATTAAAGCTATTAGAATAAAATCTCAACTATTAAAAAAAAAACTAGGAGGTAATGAGGTGGGAAGTGGTGAGAAGGGGACAAAAATGGAGGTCACCACTATCGGACAGCTAGTAGCTTACTATTTTAATTCATTGTTCTCATCCCTTTTATTAATAATTATTCTCATTGTTTCTAGAGAGTAGCAGTGACTAATGTGGCACCCACACCAGTTTTAGCCACCACATCCTAGTTTTAGCTTTGAATATAGTACTTGGTATTTACACTTGGTAAATGCCCAGGCTAGAGGAGAAGAAAGGGAAGACGTATTTATCATGAACTTCCAAATGTAGGGTCAAGTAATATTTAGACAAGAGAATTATTCCTCTGGACCAAGATCACAAGAGGTAACTCTGAAGAAGGAAAAAAGAACAAAGAAAAGGAAAACAGATTCTTATAGATAAGGAACTATTAAAATCCTATTATATCTAACCAAAATCAAGTTCCTTGAGAGAAAGGGACATTTAGCTTTTATTTCTATATTAAATACCAACACAATACTTTGCACATTGTTGATGTTCAATTGCGTCCAACTCTTCATGACCACATCCATGGGATTTTCTTGTTTAATAAATGGACACCAGAGATACTTCTAGTTGTAATAAAGGAGATACTTGGAGATAGCGAGATACTACCAGAGGGGGTCTATTGATCACTGCTGAATGGCTAATAGAACAAGATATTGCCTACTCTCCTCCCTTTAAATGCCACCCATTTTCCTCTCTTCTCCCTCCTGCCTCCCTTCCCCTCCCCCCTCTTAGTCAGCCACTTTCTATGAAACTCAAGGTGAAACTCTGAAGCTTAGAGAAGATACTCTTCTTTCTCTTTTCTCAAGTAAGGAGGTTTATTGGGGAAGATAGGACAGGATGGAGGGCAAGGTAAGAGGGATGGGGCATTCCCTCATCTACACAAGGAATTAGGAGGGTATTGGGAGTATTGGCAATTAGTCACTATCAGAGACAGTCAGAGAGAGATAAGAGGACAAATATTGTTTTCTTCTTTCATCTTCAAACTCAAATTCTCAGATATACAATTAGTTCTTCAGGTTCAGCCACCACCATCAGCCAAACAAAAACTTCTTCCCTCCCCTCTCCAAAGTCAAGAGCATCTCTCAGCCTCAGTCAGCAACTAAGAGGGGTCCAGTCAGAAACCCCTCAGCCTGACGCCAAAAGCAAGTCTCTCAGTTCAGCCTGGCTTGGCTCCAACTGTTTTTTCCCAGGAACATTCCAAATGGAATGTTATTTTTTTGATTGACAGATGATGTCGTTTGCTTTGTGTTGCATGCTTGGCTTGCCTTGCAGATTCGTTTTTTACAATTCCTCCTTTTTTTTAAATTTTGCAACCAGCAAAATTAGTGATACTTACCTTTTATATAACTCTATCTATTATTAACTCTGTACTATCTTAAATATCCCTTTACCTTCCCAAAATAACAAAAATCCCAACTTATCTTAGCTATTCTGTCTACCTAGTGCTATGCTAAGAATGGGTATATGAAAGTGGTTTAGGTAATAGAGATTTACATGAACATGGTTATTACATAATAACAAATCATGTAGCAATTTTCAAACCATTCCAACAATTTCCATAACATTTTGAACATGCAACTGTCCTATTTCCTAATGTCTATAAATTCAACTAAGAAAATTTCCTATCACTAACAAATGCTAACCTACAATTATGATACAATCTACTTCTATATTTAAGTAGTCCTGTATCTGTCCCTACTTTCCTAAGACTTGAACAAATTCACTAAGTTGTCACTATTGTTATTAATTAGAATAACAATAAACTATTCTAATATAGTTAGTTTATTAGTAAATTAATATTTACATGTGTACATAGTTTTATTATTACAGAATCACATATGTACATCCATTCTACATTTCTGCGCAAACTCATGCAGATAAAAAAAATATCTGTTTGAATTTTCCACAGAATTTTTTTATCAATGTGTCTCTTGTTATGCAGCTATGCCATACATTGCATACTTACCCATTCCATGAGATATCTTCCTGTCCTATGTAGGATATGCATGCATATATGTGATGTTAACATGTTTGATGCATTCTTACATATCCTCATGATCAAAAGTTCCAAAATTTCAAAGTCCTTCCATGTCCTTTTATGTTGATTGTATAATTCTGTCTTCATCTCTGGTCCTTCATCTGATCAGCATGCTTTCACTCCTGATTGAAGACTTGTGTTCTTCCATTCTGGAACAAACTCAGGAACAAACAGGAACATGCATGTGTATAAGGTTTGTACATGTGAGTGTCTATAAGATTGAAATTTACATTTGCATGGAAGTAAGCTGAGATCTTCATGAATGCTTGTCAGAATATAGTAGTAATTCTTCATGTGTTTGAATAAGCATTACATGTGTACTTCTTCATGCATGTGAGTAAGCTTTGCATGTGTTTATCTTCATGCATGGGAGTAAGATTTGCATATGTATATCTTCATGGCTGTGTAAGCATAAAAACATTGTGCATAAGTTCTCAAGATTTTGTTGTGAATATTGATTTGAAGTTTTTTCTAATCTTTTTGCTCTTTGACTGTTTCACAAGGAGGCTTATTATAGGTTACTATAATTATTTCTTGGAGATAGAGTGTAGAGAATTATGTATCCATTTGAAATAACATTGTTTCTTTCTCTTCTGTAACTATGGTTGACTGGCAGAAACTTTGTATAAAAATATGTAGAGGCTTTCTTTATATGTCTGCTAGTCTTATAAATGCATATTTCTTTTTGTCTGTGTTACTGGCTGCAAATGCTTCAAGGGTGCTTTCCTATTGTCACCTTAACATGTGCAATGCTCTCTTGTCTGTACTCTAGGGGCAAGTACTCTCACGTTCTTTTCTATGTTTTCATTAGGTTTTCATTCACAAGGACAGTTATTGCTTTCTTCTTGGGCTGTTCGTGTTGCTTCTTATGACTAGGACTTTTTTTGTTTGTTTGTTTTTTTTTTTGAATATTTTTTTTTATTGTCTGCTTTTTTTTTTATTAATATATTTTATTTGATCATTTCCAAGCATTATTCGTTAAAGACATAGATCATTTTATTTTCCTCCCCCCCACCCCCCATAGCCGACGCGTAAGTCCACTGGGCATTAGATGTTTTCTTGATTTGAACCCATTGCTTTGTTGATAGTATTTGCATTAGAGTGTTCATTTAAAGTCTATCTTCTGTCATGTCCCCTCAACCTCTGTATTCAGGCAGTTGCTTTTTCTCGGTGTTTCCACTCCCATAGTTTATCCTTTGCTTATGAATGGTGTTTTTTTTTTCTCCTGGATCCCTGAAAGTTGTTCAGGGACATTACACCGCCCCTAATGGAGAAGTCCATTACGTTCGATTATACCACAGTGTATTAGTCTCTGTGTACAATGTTCTCCTGGTTCTGCTCCTCTCGCTCTGCATCACTTCCTGGAGGTTGTTCCAGTCTCCATGGAACTTCTCCACTTTATTATTCCTTTGAGCACAATAGTATTCCATCACCAACATATACCACAGTTTGTTCAGCCATTCCCCAATTGATGGGCATCCCCTCGTTTTCCAGTTTTGGGCTACCACAAAGAGCGCAGCTATGAATATTTTTGTACAAGTCTTTGTGTCCATTATCTCTTTGGGATACAGACCCAGCAGTGCTATGGCTGGGTCAAAGGGTAGATATTCTTTTGTCGCCCTTTGGGCATAGTTCCAAATTGCCCTCCAGAATGGTTGGATCAGTTCACAACTCCACCAGCAATGAATTAATGTCCCTACTTTGCCACATCCCCTCCAGCATTCATTACTTTCCTTTGCTGTTATGTTAGCCAATCTGCTAGGTGTGAGATGATACCTCAGAGTTGTTTTGATTTGCATCTCTCTGATTATAAGAGATGTGGAACACTTCTTCATGTGCTTGTTAATAGTTTTGATTTCTTTATCTGAGAACTGCCTATCCATTTCCCTTGCCCATTTATCAATTGGAGAATGGCTTGATTTTTTGTACAATTGATTTAGCTCATTATAAATATGAGTAATTAAACCTTTGTCAGAGGTTTCTATGAAGATTTTTTCCCAATTTGTTGTTTCCCTTCTGATTTTAGTTATATTGGTTTTGTTTGTACAAAAGCTTTTTAGTTTGATGTAGTCAAAATTATTTATTTTACATTTTGTGATTCTTTCTATATCTTGCTTGGTTTTAAAGCCTTTCCCCTCCCAAAGGTCTGACATGTATACTATTCTGTGTTTACCCAATTTACTTATGGTTTCCTTCTTTATGTTTAGGTCACTCACCCATTTTGAATTTATCTTGGTGTAGGGTGTGAGGTGTTGATCTATTCCTAGTCTCTCCCACACTGTCTTCCAATTTTCCCAGCAGTTTTTATCGAATAGTGGATTTTTGTCCCAAAAGCTGGGATCTTTGGGTTTATCATATACTGTCTTGCTGAGGTCGTTTTCCCCCAGTCTATTCCACTGATCTTCCTTTCTGTTTCTTAGCCAGTACCAAATTGTTTTGATGACTGCTGCTTTGTAATATAGTTTGAGGTCTGGGACTGCAAGGCCCCCATCATATGTGTTTTTTTTCATTATTTCCCTGGATATCCTTGATCTTTTGTTCTTCCAAATGAACTTTGTTATGGTTTTTTCTAAATCAGTGAAGAAGTATTTTGGTAGTTCAATGGGTATGGCACTAAATAGATAAATAAGTTTGGGTAGGATGGTCATTTTTATTATATTGGCTCGTCCTATCCATGAGCAGTTAATGTTTTTCCAATTGTTCAAGTCTAGTTTTAGTTGTGTGGCGAGTGTTTTGTAGTTGTGTTCATATAGTTCCTGTGTTTGTCTTGGGAGATAGATTCCTAGGTATTTTATTTTGTCTAAGGTGATTTTGAATGGGATTTCTCTTTCTAGTTCTTGCTGCTGAGCTGTGTTGGAGATATATAGAAAAGCTGATGATTTATGTGGGTTTATTTTGTATCCTGCAACTTTGCTAAAGTTGTTGATTATTTCAATTAGCTTTTTGGTTGAATCTCTAGGATTCTTTAAGTAGACCATCATGTCATCCGCAAAGAGTGATAACTTGGTCTCCTCCTTGCCTATTCTGATGCCTTCAATTTCTTTATCTTCTCTAATTGCTACTGCTAGTGTTTCTAGTACAATGTCAAATAGTAGAGGTGATAATGGGCATCCTTGTTTCACTCCTGATCTTATTGGGAATGCATCTAGTTTATCCCCATTGCAGATGATATTAGCTGTTGGTTTTAGATATATACTGTTTATTATTTTTAGGAATGACCCTTCTATTCCTATGCTTTCTAGTGTTTTTAATAGGAATGGGTGTTGTATTTTATCAAAGGCTTTTTCTGCATCTATTGAGATAATCATGTGGTTCTTGCTAGTTTGCTTGTTGATGTGGTCAATTATGTGGATGGTTTTCCTAATGTTGAACCAGCCCTGCATCCCTGGTATGAATCCTACTTGATCATGGTGAATGATCCTTCTGATCACTTGCTGGAGTCTTTTTGCTAGTATCCTATTTAAAATTTTTGCATCTATATTCATTGGGGAGATTGGTCTATAGTTTTCTTTCTCTGTTTTTGACCTGCCTGGTTTTGGAATCAGTACCATGTTTGTGTCGTAAAAGGAGTTTGGTAGAACTCCCTCTTTGCTTATTATGTCAAATAGTTTGTATAGTATTGGGGTTAATTGTTCTCTGAATGTTTGATAGAATTCACAGGTGAATCCATCAGGCCCTGGGGATTTTTTCTTAGGAAGTTCTTTGATGGCTTGATGGATTTCAATTTCTGATATGGGATTATTTAAGAATTCTATTTCCTCTTCTGTTAGTCTAGGCAGTTTGTATTTTTGTATATATTCATCCATTTCTCCTAAATTGGTGTATTTATTGCCATATAATTGGGCAAAGTAATTTCTAATGATTGCCTTAATTTCCTCCTCATTGGAGGTGCTGTCCCCCTTTTCATCTTTAATGCTGTGAATTTGCTTTTCTTCCTTCCTTTTTTTAATTAGATTGACCAGTACTTTGTCTATTTTGTTTGTTTTTTCAAAGTACC
Source organism: Monodelphis domestica (assembly GCF_027887165.1). NCBI lineage: Eukaryota > Metazoa > Chordata > Mammalia > Didelphimorphia > Didelphidae > Monodelphis > Monodelphis domestica. Next base: position 234,085,145 of record NC_077233.1, on the reverse strand, counting down.
AGCTTCTTGTCTTATTTATTAAATCAATAGTTCTATCACTTTCGATTTTATTAATTTCTCCCTTAATTTTTAGGATTTCTAATTTGGTTTTCTGCTGGGGGTTTTTAATTTGATCGCTTTCGAGTTTTTTCAATTGCATTTCCAATTGATTGATCTCTGCTCTCCCTTGTTTGTTAATATGAGCTTTCAGGGATATGAATTTGCCTCTGATTACCGCTTTGGCTGCATCCCAAAAGGTTTGAAAGGATGTTTCGCCATTGTCATTTTCCTTGATGAAATTATTAATTGTTTCTATGATTTCTTCTTTAGCTAAACGGTTTTGGAGTATCATATTGTTTAATTTCCAATTGGTTTTAGATTTGGTTTTCCATGTACCATTACTAATCATTATTTTTATTGCCTTGTGATCTGAGAAGGCTGCATTCATTATTTCTGCTTTTTTGCATTTGTGTGCTATGTTTCTGTGACCTAATGTATGGTCAATTTTTGTGAATGTGCCATGTGGTGCTGAGAAGAAGGTGTATTCCTTTTTATCCCTATTTATTTTTCTCCATATGTCTATTAATTCTAATTTTTCTAAGATTTCATTCACTTCTTTTACCTCTTTCTTATTTATTTTTTGATTTGATTTATCTAAATTTGATAATGGTTGGTTTAAGTCTCCCACTAGTATGGTTTTATTGTCTATTTCTTCCTTCAATTCTCCTAGTTTCTCCATTAGAAATTTGGGTGCTATATTATTTGGTGCATACATGTTGATTAATGATATTTCCTCATTGTCTAGAGTCCCTTTTAACAAAATATAATTACCTTCCCTATCCCTTTTGATCAGGTCTATTTTTGCATTGGCTTTATCAGATATCATGATTACCACTCCTGCCTTCTTTCTATCAGTTGAGGCCCAGAAGGTCTTACTCCATCCTTTAATTCTGACCTTGTGGGTGTCAACCCGCCTCATGTGTGTTTCTTGAAGACAACATATGGTAGGGTTTTGGATTCTAATCCATTCAGCTATTCGTCTACGTTTTATGGGTGAGTTCATCCCGTTCACGTTCAAAGTTATGATTGTCATTTGTGGACTCCCTGGCATTTTGATTGCCTTCCCTAATTCTAACCTTTTCTTCTTCGGCTCTACCTTTTAGTCCAGTGATTTACTTTGAATCAGTCCCCCTTGTCCCCTCCCTTGATGTTTCCCTTTTTAGTCCCTCCCTTTTTGTTCCCTCCCCCTCCCCCCTCTCTTTCCCTCCCTTTTTGTTCTCCCTCTCCCCCTCCCCCCCTTGGTTTTCCCTTCTCCTTACCCTTGTTGGGTAAGATAGAATTCAAGATCCCAATGGATCTGGATGTTTTTCCCTCTCAGAGTTGATTTCCCTGAGATTGAGGTTTAAGTAAACCCCCCCCCCTCTCTTCCTCTCCTTCTTATAGGAGTTTTCTTCCCCTCCCCTTCCCCTGTGAATCTTTGTGTGAGAACCATTATTCTATTTGGTCTTTCTTTACCCCCTATTTATACATTACATTTTCCCCACATATTAGTATACATAGGTTGATATAAATGTAGTCCTTATAGAAGAGAGTTTGAGTAAAAGAAGATAACATTTTTCCCCTTTCCTTAATATTTACCTTTTCAGGTATTCCTTGCTCTTTGATTTTCGGTATCAAACTTTCCACAGAGCTCTGGTATTTTCTTTGCAAAAAGTTGGAAGTCTTCTATTTTGTTGAATGCCCATACTCTCCCTTGGAAGTATATAGTCAGTTTTGCTGGGTAGCTGATTCTTGGTTGGAGACCCAGCTCTCTTGCCTTTCTGAAGATCATGTTCCATGCCTTACGATCATTCAGCGTAGAACTTGCAAGGTCTTGTGTGATCCTGATTGGCATTCCTTTATATCTAAATTGTCTTTTTCTGGCTTCCTGTAGGATTTTTTCTTTTGTTTGATAGCTTTGGAATTTGGCAATTACATTCCTGGGAGTTGTCTTTTGGGGGTTTAGAGTAGAAGGTGTTCTGTGAGCTCTGTCAGTGGATGTATTGCCCCCTTGTTCTAGAATCTCTGGGCAATTTTCTTTGATTATATCTTGTATCACCATGTCCAGTTTGGTGTTTATTTCTGGCTTTTCTGGGAGTCCAATTATTCTTAAATTTTCTCTTCTCCCCCTGTTTTCCAGATCTATCACCTTGTCGGTGAGATATTTTATGTTCTCTTCTAATTTCTTGGTGTTTTGGCTTTGCTTTATTAGTTCTTGCTTTAAAGCCTGGTTTTCTTTTACAGTTTGGTCAAACTGGTTTTGTAGATGCCTGAATTTCTTTTGCATCATTTCCCACTTTTCCTCCCAGAGGGCTTCCATCTTTTTGGTCCTTTCTGATTCAAATTCTTCATGGGTTTGTGGAGAGTTTCTATTTCCTTTGGAAGATTTTGGAGAATTTTCTTGTATATCTTCTTCTATCTGCTCTGTATTTTGTATTTTGGCTCCATAGAATGTGTCCAGAGTCGCCCCTTTCTTCTTATTTTTCTTGGTATTTTGGGGCTTCTGTGCTTCTGTGGAATTTGTCATCTCTGAACGTGGAGGATTGGCTTTTCTTGTCTTTGTCTGGTGATCAGTGGCTTTAGTCCTGGGCAGATGTTGGTTCTATGAGCGTTCCCTGGGTTAAACTGAATATGCCTCACTGGAACTGGAATGGAAGGGTCGGACCACAAGGCCACACTCTCCCCCTGGCTCGATTTCCGGAAGTTGCCTTCAGAATCCCTGGCCGTGAGGCTGTTTCGTCGGCCTGCGGGGGGATGGGCTGCCGCTTCCCCAAGCTCCGAGAGCACAGACTTTCACTGAGACTTGGATAGCAGGATCCAGCCCGTGAGGCTGTCTTGCCCGCCCTGAGGGTTGCTGTTGTTTTGACCAGCTCTCTGCAGCGGAGGCCCCAGACAGTAACTTTCACCCGGACCGACCAGCTCTTTGCAGCGGAGGCCCCAGGCAGTAACTTTCACCCGGACTGGGACTTGGGTAGAAGGCCCTGAGGGTTGTTGTTCCTCAGACCCTGCTCTCTGAGCCCCGCGCCTGCCGCTTCCGGGAGCCTTGGACTCTGCGCTCCTACCCCTGAGGTCCGAGGGATCTCGGGTTCTGGCTTTTAAGGGGAGCCGTACCTTTTGAACCGGGTCCAGGTCCAGGAGGAGGGTTCCCAGGGTCTGTGCTGTTGATCGGTTTGAATTTCGGCGCCTTAGGAGCTTCTAGTTTGAGATCGGTCGGGAAGGGTTTTCCGGAGATCTGAACTTCAGCTTTCTCTAAGCCGCCATCTTAACCGGAAGTGATCTTGTTTGTTTTTTATATCAGATGTCATTTGTATGTATCTTCACTGATGACATGATCATATTGTTGGGTCTAGTGAGGCATCTGAAACTATGAAGTAATATCTTCATGGTATACCCTCTCTCTCTTCCTTCCCCTGGAAGAGATTGTTTTAGAATGAAGGTTGAGAGAGATGGATAACCTTTTTCAGTTCTCATCTATAACTTGCTGATAAATTCATCCAATATGAATCCATGCTTCCATAGCATTCTAGATGTTTGTGTCTGTCCTAGTTATGAAGTTAGAGTTTTATGCTACAAGTTTAGGAGTGTTCTTGTTGTTGAATTACACGTTCATCTTTTGCAGGAATAATTTATTTTCTATGATACCTAAGACTAGTCTTCATTCTCATAAGGTTTTGTGTAGTATGTTACCCTATGGAACTTTGCTTAATCTTTGTTTCACTGGTACAGCATGAATGGTACTTGTCATGTTTGTGAAGTTAGAGAATAGAAGTGAAATTGTGTATCTATCTCTCCTCCTCCAGTTCTTTAATATGTTTCTTGATATCCACCATCCCATTCAAAATCTGTGTCTGTACAAGCCATGTAATTCAACTTCTCTATAAAGTCATCTTCATTATCAATCCCTAATATTGCATAAAGTTCTTCCAATGGTATGCAACTTGTTCTGTGCCCAAAGAATATCTAATCATCATAGTCTTGATGAGATTTTGATTGCACTGGTTTCATGTATTCAGTCTTCTCACTTGTGTCCCACAAATCCCCTTCTTCATCTACCTCTTCATAAAACTTATAAAATTGATAAGACATTTGTTCTAAATCATCTTCATCCATTAGTATTATACCTTCTGGTATTCCTTCTGATTCAGTATCTGAGTCAGATTCACTGAATCCAATCATTGTGTTCTTTGGATTTTTCTTAGTGTCATGAAAACTTGTGTAAGACTTTGCTAATAATTCTGACTTTGCATTTTGATCTAAACCTATGTCACCACCTTTTGTCTTTCCCAAAATAGGTTTCAGGTAGTTTGTCATTACTAAGTTTTAGAATTTCATTTTGAATTGGTAAACTTGATGGTATGTGGTTAGCTTCTTCTTGCAGACATTCTATACTGTTAATAATCATAGGTACTACTCTATCACCAATCTGAGGTTTATGTTCATTTGCACTCTCTTTTGACTGTGTAGAGATAGGAATCTTCCCCTCTGCTATCATTTTCTTCTAGGAATAAGTTCAGTACATCTGCATGTTCCCCTTCATCATCAGTAGGATGTGTGCCTTCATTTTGTCTCATATTAGTGCATACATATGTTTTTGGCTTTGTAACTAAGGTGTTGATAGCCACTGAATCAGTGTTCATTTCATTGCTACTCTCTGACAGGTGCATATGTGGCTCAGTTAAATCTTTTTGATTTGATTCATTTCCTATAAAGTCTTCATTTGAGATTGTATTCTCTACTATATTGGAACATGAATCTAAATCATAGCTATTGATTTAGCCAGATTCCCCTCTGCCACTTAGACTTGTGGCTTCAACTGAATCCTTGGTTGTCACTAAGCTCCCATTCCATCCTTCCTTTCAAATTTAACAGTCATGTCACCTCCATTACTTTAAATAGGATTATTGTTTTCAAAAGTAAATTCAGCTCCATATTCAATTAATTCTTTCTTATCTAAATCACTCATTGCTAGATGGAAGGTTTCAGCTTCTGGATTCAAATTATATGTATTTTCTAAGGGTACCTTTGCCATGTAGCTATTGGACGAATTAACTAAGTTTGGCGGGAAGTGCTGCAACTCTTTAGCAACAGTAACCTTTAGGGAATTGAAATTATGTGTCTCTGTATCTGTCACAAATTATTTTATTGCATGTACTATCATTCACAGATTCACTTTCTTACACTGAATTTTCACCATTTCCCAACCTTTTCCCTACTATTTTTAACTGCAGCCTCATTCTCACTATTTCTTCTATCTCCATATGTTACACATATCTTAAAGGCCTGGCTTCATAACTCTTTCCTAACCATATCTGAGTACTTAGGTTTAGCTCCAGTTTTTATGACCTATTGCATCTCATGCAAAGCATTAGCTTGCTTTGAGGATTTTAACGAGCAATGAGAACAACAATTGGACTTTCTGTACCTAGTTTGTGAATTTTGTGTGTTCTTGCTGCTATTGACATCATATTTCTTCTTTAAAAAGCAATTTTTAATCAAGTGACCTTTCTTGTGGCAAAAGAAACATTCCCTAGTCTCTCTCTGCACTGGCTCTGCTTTGTAACTAGGTCTTGTGTAACTAGATTTTGTAAAAGTCTTAACTGTGTTTATATTCTTGATTTCTTCTATCTCCTTTTCCTTTAGACTTTTCTCAGTCATTTCTAATTTTTCTTTTAGGTCTTGGACTTGTTTGTTTTGTTCTGATTGATTATCAAACAAGATGTTTGTGACTGTCCTAGTTATGAGTTTTATGCTACAAGTTTAGGAGTGTTCTTGTTGATGATTTACATGTTCATGTTTTGCAGGAATAATCACGCAGTTCTATCAGGCCAACTGAGTCATACTTAGGGAAATAGTGCTTGAAGAAATTTTTTAAATCAGGTGTGCAACCCCTCAAAAATTGCCTATGAACATGACTTGAAGATTCTTCACTATTTGTTTCTAGACCTAAGATTGATTCTGCCATCTCTGATAAACAGTTAATGTATGTGGCAGGATGTTCCCCTTTGTCTTCTCCAGAAATTGCCTTTGTTCATGTGGGCTGAACAGTTCTGAGAGGAGAAACTCAACATCCTCAAAATTAGGATCAAAAATCCTAAAAGCTCGTTTCAGTTCCTTTTGAGATATAAATGGTTGTTCTATGTATTTGGGGAAACGTCTCTTCAGAGATTCAAGTTCCTGTGATGTGAATTGTCTATGGACTTTGGACTGTAGTACACCAGCAGTACTGGATAGCTTGGTGACCTCTTTTAATGGACAGATTTTCTCTAGGTCACTAGCAGACGGTATGTCCTTGTCACCTTCATTTCCCTTATCAGTGAATTTAGCGGATTTTTCTTCAGATACTCTGTCTTCCTGTCCATTGTCCTTGCCTATAACCTGATCTAGCCCCTTTTCTTTGATCAATTGTTCAAACAAGGTCTTAATCATGCTTTCCAGGTTGTTATCAATACCCAGTATCTTTTCTGCCTTTAGGGGAATCACAAATCTAAAGATCTTTATTTGGTTAGAGTCTGAAGAACAGCCATAAAGAGCACACAAACTTGAACTAAAACCTGCCAGAATATATAGTCTGTTTGGAATGGCAACTGCAAAACGGACATTGTTATATTGCCTATATAATCAATAGATTCAACGATCATGTGGGTCATTCTGCTGTTCAGTATGTTGTAGACCCAGAAACAAGCAATGATAGCCATCACCACAACTCCACAAATAACTTGTTTAAACATTTTTCCTCTTTTCTACTCTGCTTACACTTGGAAAATATACCATTTCCTTCTCCAATGCATTAAGTGACTTGCCCAGGGTAACACAACTATTGAGTGTCTAAGCCAGATTTGAATTCAGATTTTCTGGACTCCCAGCCCAGTACTCTATCCACTGAGCCACCTTGTTGCACTAAATAAAATGTTGAGTTGAATGTTTAGCATATCATAAAGCTGGCTACCACTTTTCCTCCTTTATATAATACCTTATATATTTTTATATATTTATATAATAATAGCTAAGAAATCAGGAAGAGGTCCTTAATAAAGCAGAAATGATTACGCCTACCTTTCAAGTTGTTCTCTTCATGAGAGTTGCTTCACTCTGTCTCCTTGTTGGTTCTTTCACTCCTGTATTGGTTTTGCAGCATTATCTTAAGATTGGCTGGAGAGGATTCTCATGGTGGTTTCGAGCATCCCAAATTTTACCCGGCCATCTTGGCTCTGCCTCCAAACTGAACCTGCCCTGAATTCAAAGCCATCCCTGAAGTTCAGAAGCATTTCAAGTGCCAACTGTCACAAATAAGGCCAGTCACGGTAAAAATAAAACAAAGGAATGATAAGAGTATTTGTATGCGGACCATGAAAATGTTCGTGAATATAAATTTGCTAATTGTTCTTTTTTTGTTGCAGACATTCACCACTTTAAACTGTAATTTAAGTGTTTTGTTGTTTAGTGAAGTCTGGCTCTTCTTGACACCATTTGGGATTTTCTTGGCAGAGATATTGGAGTAGTGTGTCATTTTCTTCTCCAGTTCTTTGTACAGATGAGGAAACTGAGGCAAATAGTGTTAAGTAACTTGCCCAGGGTCACACAGCTGGTAAGTGTTTGTGACCAGATTTCATCTCAGGAAGATGAGTCTTTCTGATTCCAGGCTCAGAACTCTATCTACTGCTCCACTACTTGACTGACTTAAGTTTATGGATACATAACTATATGCCTATTTAAATTTTGCCTCAGGTACTTATTACCTGTATGACTTTGGCAGAATACTAACCTCTTACAGGGATAATAATAGCACCTACCTCACAGGGTTTTTGTGAAGACCAAATGAGCTAATATATTCAAATGTATTTGCAAACCAGAGCTCTAAACATCTGAGTGATTATATATAAATATGTATGTAGTATGAGGTCACATAAGGAACAGATAAAGAACTAGACTCAGAGTCCCAAAGAGCAGTGTTCTGGTAGCCACCTCTGATACATATTGGCTGTATGACCCTGGGCAAGTCACTTAACCCATCATGAGTGTGCTCAGATATCTCACTGAGTCTGTTAGTTGTGGAGGAGGTGCTGATCTACACTGATGGAGTTTCTTTGTACTTTTCTTATACCAAGAGATAACAGATACAATTCAAAAAATAAAATATAGAAAGATGGTGATAAAAATAATAACAACCTATCATTTATTAGGTTTTTTTAAAGTTTGCAAAGCACTTTCCAAATATAATCATTCTAACCTTGTAACAACTCTGAGAGGTGGGTGATATTATTTGCCACATTTTATACATGAAGAAATTGAGGCAAATAGGGTTAAGTGACTTTCCCAGAGTCACACAGCTAGTACTGGGGTCTAGATTTGAACTCAGATCTTCCTGTCTCCAGGAAAAAATTCTATATTCCTATTGCCACCTACCTGCCTCTATAAATGCATTTATGCCATGGCCCCATAAAGAAATAGGCCTATTTACTCTTCCTCAGGAAATAAACGGATCTGTCAAAGGACCCTTGAGAACCATTCAAAACCATTCAGATGGTTAGCTCAGAATCCACATAAACAGACTTGTTTATGTCTGGCTGGATCTTAGCTTTGCTTTCCTTCTCTGCCTTTCTAACTCATCAAAACCAAGTCCTCAGAGTTTAAAGCTTCCTACATGTCTCTCACCTAGTTTTGTTGTTTCCTTTTCTTTTTAAAATCCTTACCTTCTGTCTTAGAATCAATACTCCGTATTGGTTCCAAAGCAGAAGAGAGGTAAGGGCTAGGCAATGGGGGCTAAGTGACTTGCCCAAGGTCACATAGCTAGAAAGTGTCTGAAGCCAGATTTGGACCCAAGACGTCCTGTCTCCAGAACTGACTTTCTATTGACTGAGTCACTTCACTGCCTACTTCTTCACTGTATATGTTACAAATTCAAATAACTTCTTATTTGTATCATGAATAATTGTGACTCTGGCTAATGATCCAGTATGAGCTTCTAGGTATGACCACAACCCATCAGTGAAGCATCTTAAAAAAAGAAGGACAAACAGATTTATTTGATAAACCTAGAGGGCAGCATATTGCTTTCTTTAAAAGACCTCAGTTGTGTTCTAAATTGACTAAATAAAATTTTCAAAAAAAATAAAATAAAAGACCTCAGTTGGACTCCCGTTATTGCTTTAGTAAACATTTATGCAATAATATTGATGCTGTTCTTAGCACTTTTACTCAATCCCTGTAATTTCAGGCTATTCCTAAGCATTGGGCTCAACTGGTTCCATCTTGTTTTCAAGATGTCTGAAGCCTAAACTGAATCAATCAGAAAATCACGTAGCTTCCCTGCCATTAAAGACATCATCCTCTGGAATAGTCATGGGAATCAATCAGTCAATTGATCAGCAAGCATTTATTATATGCCTATTGTATACCAGGCACTATTTTAGGCACTTAGACTCCAGGTACAAAGAATGAAAGAATCTCTACTTGCATAGATAGAGCTTATTGGCTGCTAGGTGGTACAGCGGATAGAGCACTAGACCTGAAATCAGAAAAATCTGAGTTCAAATCCAGTTTGAGATACTTAGTAGCTATGTGACCTGGGCAAGTCACTTAACCTCTGCTTGCCTCAGGTTCTTCATCTGTAAAATGGGGGTAATAATGGCACTTATCTCTTAAGGTTGTTATGAGGACAAAATGAGATAACATGCTTTAAGTGTTTTGAAAACCTTAACATAGTGCTATTATTAATTACTACTACTATTATCATTCTAAAGGAGATACAGACACATATACACATACATACATGTATAAATAAAATAAGCAAAACAAACAAATTCAAATATATTGCAAGTAGTTAAAAATAAGGGAGTTTGAGAAGAAGATCATTAGGAATTGGAGGAAATGGGAAAAACTTGAAAGGTGATATTTGATCTGTCTTAAAGGGACTCCATGAGGCAGACATGAAGGCATGTGAAATGGTAATTAATATTAAATGTATACACTCAGTTAGGCAAATCTGTCATACCCAATAAGGAAATAGAAGGGGAGGAAGATAAGACATGGAGATGGGGGTGATGGGGAGTATGGATTGGGGCCACAGTGGTCAGAAGCAAGACAGATTTTTATGGAGCAAGATAAAAAGAGAGAAGGATAAATGGAGAAAAAATGGGATGAAAGGCAATGCAGTTATTGATCATAGTTACGAAAGGGAATGGAATAATAAGCTAACCAATAGAACAGAAGCAGATAGTCAAATAGATTGGAAACCAGACTCCAAAATATCTTGTGTACAAGAGAAACATTTGGATCAGAAAAGCAGAGTTTAAAATGAAGGGCTAGAATAAAGTTTATTATGATTCTACTGAAGTGAATAAAAGATAAGGGTAGTAAACATGATCTCAGATGAAGCAAAAGCAAAATTAGACCTAATTGAAAGAAATAACCAAGGAAACTACATTTTACTAAAAGGCAGGAGGTAAGTAGATGGTTCAACAAATGGAATGTTGTACCCGGAGTCAAGAAGGCCTGAGTTCAAAACTGGTCTCAAATACTAGCTATGTGCTCCTGGGCAAGTCACTTAACCTACTAGAGAAGGAAATAGCAAACCACTCTAGTATCTTTGCCAAGAAAATCCCATGGACATGGTTTGTGACGTCAAAAACTTAGACACAACTAAACAACAACCACAGGCAATGAATGAAGTAATATCAAATACTTTTCATAGCAAGTTTCTCTAACAAAGACTATTTTTCAAACATACAAAAAATTGAGTCAAATTTATCAAAATAACAGCCATTTTCCTATTGATAAATGGTCAAAGGATACAAACAGGCAGTTTCCCAAAGAAAAAAATAAAAGCTATCTAGACATAAAAAAAATTCTCTAAATCACTATTTAATTTTTTTTAACCAATTGCATGTAATAACAAACTTCTATGTAAGTTTTCCAAAGTTATATGATCCAAATTATTTCCTTCCCCTCTTCCCTCCCTTCTCTCAGAGCTGGCAAGCAATTCAATTTGGGTTATAAATGTATTCGTACTCAAAACATATTTCCAAATTATTCATTGTATAAGTCACTAATTGTATAAAAGCAAAAACCCCAAACATATACCCAAATAAACAAGTGAAAAACCATATGCTTTCATCTGCATTCCAATGCCAACTGTTCTTTTTCTGGAGGTGGTGAACATTTTTTGTCTTAAGTCCTTCAGAATTGTCCAGAATTAATGTATTGCCAATAATAGCTAAGTCTATCACAGTTGATCATTCCATGATATTACCATTACTGTGTATAATGTTCTCCTGGTTCTGCTTATATCACTTTGCATCAGTTCATGTAGAATTTTCTAGCTCTTTCTGAAATCATCCTGTTCATCATTCCTTAAAGCATAATAGTATTCCATCCCCATCATATACCACAACTTATTCAGCCATTGCCCAATTGATGAGCATCCCTTTAATTTCCCATTCTTTGGGAAGCTACAAAAAGAGCAGCTATAAATATTTTGTTCAAGTAGGTCCTTTCTCATTTTTTGTCAAAATCACTATTGATTAGTGAAAGGCAAATTAAAACAACTCTGAGGAACAGTCTCACATCTATCAGAAATGCCAAATGCTGGAGGAAATAAGGGAAAATAGGTACATTAACAAGCTGTTGGTAGAGTAGTAAACTGATCCAATTATTCTTGAAAACAATATGAAACTATGTCAATAAGTCTATAAAACTTTGATCTTAGCAATATCGCTAGTCAGTCTGTTCCTAAAGAGATCAGAGAAAAAGGAAAAAAGATCTATATGTATAAAATATTTATAACATCTTTTTGTGGTGACAAAAATTGGAAATTGAAGGGATGCTCATCATTTGGGGAATGGCTGAACAAGTGATATGATTGTATGGCAATACTATTATATTGAAATGATGATGAAACTGAAAAAAAACATGGAGGATCTCTATATGAAAGGATGCAAAGTGAAGTTAGAACCAGGGCATTGCTGTGCACAGAAATAGCAGTGTTATAATAATGATCAACTGTGAAAGACTGGGTTACTCTGATCAATAGTGATTCAAAACCATTCCAAAGAAGTCATGATGAAATAATGCAATCCAGAGAAATGATGAGCTCTGAGTGCAAACTGAAGCATAATTTTCTCACTTCCTTTATTTTTCTTGCTTTTTTGTGATAGCTAATATGGAAAAGTTTTGCATAATTTCACACATATAACTGACATCATATTGCTTTCCATCTCAATGAATGGGAGAGAATAGGAGGGAGGAAGTGAATTAGAAACGCAAAATTTAAAAAGAAAAGAATATTTAGAATAAACAAATAAATAAATAAATTTTAAAAATTAAAGATATTAAATATACACCATTAATATCTATATGTGTTTAGTTTGTTTATCTTTTATTTGGGTATTTTGATTTTATATGAGTATTTTCTTTCAACAATGACCAATATGGAAATACATTTTGTATAGAATCCAGATCAAATTGCTTACCATCTCTGAGGGAGAGGGAACAAAGGGAGGGAACAATTAGAATCTTATAATTTCAGAAAACATATGTTGAAAATTTGTGTTATTTGTAATTGGGAAAATAAAATATCTTTTTTTTAAATATGTATAGGTACCATGTTCCCCCTTGCAAGAAATATGTATAGATACCATGTTCCCCCTTGCAAGAATAAAGGCTAACCAGAGAGCTCGAGTAAGAGTCACAGATGTTGTCCATTGTTAGAAAAAAAAAATAGAGGAGAAGATATAGAAGATGAGTCGAATAAGAGGCTGGAAATGGGTTCATAGACTAACGCTCAGTCACTCGTCTTTCTCAGAACATGGAAGTTCAGTCTGGAGTTTCAAGGACCACACTCAAATCACTAAACTACCTTCTCAACCTTATCTTACAGGCAGCCTTGTATTTTTCCTTCTCTGTGTTTTTGCTCATGATTTATGTCACTAAACCAATTAGTCAACCATCCACCAACTAACACCAACTAATCTTCTTCACCTACCCAAATTCTAAAGAAAGCCAGGACAAAATCCTACCTCTTTCAGGAAGCCTTCCCTGATCACCTCAGTCAAAAAAAAAGATTAACATGTCCAGAACAAAACTCATTATCTTCCCTTATCTAAAACCCACCCCTCTTCCAAACTTCCTTATTTCTATCAAGGGCATCCTGTGGTAAGGTCATCCAGGTCTGCAGGCAGGCTTTCATTCCCAACTCCTCACTCTTCCTTAACCCACATATTTAATAATTTCTCTTCCTTGAACAAGCATAGCATTTACCACTCATTTGGCATTCCTCCTTTGGAAATAAGAATAACATAATGTGAGGGCTGGAAAGGGTCTGAAAATGGTCATTTGCTTCAGCTCCTTCATTTTACATCTGAGGACCAAGTGGTGCTGCTATAATATAAACATAAGCTTGTTTCTTTTTTTCTAGAGAAATAGATTCATTCATTTAAGTATGTATCAAGATGCTACTCTATGCAGACACTGTGTTAGGTGCTAGAGCCACAAGGACGAAATATAGGGCAGTGAGTGCCGGCTCCCAGGAGATTAGAATCTATTGGAGAGATATGTTCACACAGATAAATGAGAGATATCTTAAAGAGGGAAATAACGCACAGCTAGAGGGATCTGAAAGGGGGTGGCACCTGATTTGAGCTCTGATGAAAACTGAAGGGTCTAAGAGGCAGAAATGAGGAGGTAGTGCATTAGAGGCACTGGAAACATTCTGTGCAAAAGTGGAAGTTCCGGGCACAAGTACAGGACACAGCAAATAGAACAGTTTGGCTAGAACATAGAGTGAGTTAAAGTAGATTAACATAATGACTAGTTGACATCCCCTTAAAAAAAAGACTAGGTAATGATTGATGCAGAAGTTGTGTCACCATGGAAAAACCATTTCTCAGGTTCACATCAATGATTTTGGGGCAGCTATAATTTTCAAGGGGATATTCTTTGCTTAAAGGAATTGAGATTTGTTAATAAGCAGCCTGGAGGACCCAAAATATGTTACCTGTTCTTCTACATAACTGTCGACCAACATAAAGATAACAGCTAACATTGATATAGCACTTACTATATGCCAGGCACAGTGCAAATGCTTTGTGATTATCTCATTTGATCCTCACAATAATCCTGGAAGACAGGTACCGTTATCCTTCTCATTTTACTGATGAGGAAACTGAGGCAACAAAGGTTAAGTGATTTTCCCAGGGTCATATGGCTAGCAAGTGTCTGAGACTGAATTTGAACTCAGATTTTCCTACTGTCCAGTACTGTATTACTATTGCCACCAAAGTGCTCAACATTTGGAAGGCAATATGGAGGAAGATGAAAAGCAGAGGCTGAAAATAAGATGCATTTTTGTGGCAATACCCAAGCTTTCCACAGACTGAAATTCTGAACTAGGAGAGAAATTGTATATCTTCTTAAAACTATTGAATATGTAGTATCATTTGTCATTGTCTTTCAGTTATTTCAGTCATGTTTGACTCTTCATAACTGTATTTGGGGTTTACTTGGGTAAGATACTGGAGCGGCTTGCTATTTCTTTCTTTAGCTTATTTGACAGATGAGGAAACTGAGACAAATGTTTTTGTCCAAAGTCACACAGCTAGTAAGCATTTGAGGTCAGATTTGAACTCAAGAAGATAAATATCCTAACTCCAGGCTTGGCACGCTACCCATTGTGTATGATTGAAAATCTGTTATCCTAAAAAAGAACTACATATCCCAAAAGTCAACTGACTTCCTGTCATTACATACTTCCTGTAGAAAGAGGATAAAGGGCGTGGGCTTTGGAGGCTCCCTCTCTCTGAGGTAGAATCAGCATTGATGGTGATTAGTGAGGTTGACTAACAAATGGCTAACCAGCCAAGGGCATGAGGTCTTTATTTTGTATCTTCTTTATTCCTTGATTTCTAATGATCATTAATAAATCTCTTAAAATACATATAATATTATTGAGATTTAATTTTAACTTTTACAACTGCACCATCTAGCTACAAGATTATTGAAAGATATATGTTTTAAGTTGCAGGCTCAAAAGGAATTGTATGGACTCAATACAGGACACAGGCAATGTGTCCTGGCAGTCTCACCTGTCATGAAAATTGGCATCAGATGGGCTATTCAGTTTTCTGGGCTTCTTTATCAGTGTCTTCTACTTGCTGTTATAATATATTGGTGAAGAGTTCTTATTAGCAATTGGTGGCATTTCTATTTTATACAATGCTTTAGACATAATAGACATGTAATAAATGTTCATTGAATTGAATCAGCATCATTTGCATGGGCAAATGGGGATTTCATATACAACCATCATTGACATTGTCAGGTCACTCCAAAAAGATTTTTCCCTTTCCCCATTAACTTATTTCTAAGACCAAGATAATACAGCATATTATGGTCTTTAAGACTAGAAAACTTGAGTTCAAATACCACCTCAGATATGTAGAAATTAAAATCAATCTACAATAATTAAAATATTATGTTTTAAAAGATTTATTAATAATCACTAGAAGTAACAAAATAAAAATCACATGCCATGGCTAATCTACCTGTTCAAACAGCCCATTCCACCACAGTTGCTGATAGGAAGCAAAGAGGACTAGCCATGGAAGATCACCTTATTTATCCCCCTGTTTATGTCAGCACATGACAACGGGAAGTCAGTGGGCTCCTGGGAAATGTAGTTCAAAGGCACAAGATTTCCAATTGCATTGATATCACTAGCTGAGCAAGTCATATAACCTCAGAAAGTCTCAGTTTCCTCAACTGTAAAAGGAGATGATAAATCACCTTTCCATGATATAATTTTCTCACTTGTAAAATGAGAACAATGGTGGTACAGTGAATATAATACCTGGCCTGGCATCAAGAAGACTCATCTTTCTGAGTTCAAATATAGTCTCAAACACTTACTAGTTATGTGACCCTGGGCAAGTCATTTAGTCCTCATCTGTAAAATGGGGTCATACTGGAAAAGGAAATGGCAACCCCCTCCAGTATATTTGCCAAGAAAACCCTATGGATTTTGTCCATGGGTCACATAGAGTCAAACACAACAGAATGACCGCAGCAGCAACAACCAACTTTTGAGAGGCTTTGTGAGAATCAAGTAAAGCAGCATATTATAATGAAAAACACAATGAGGTTTGTGACACAAGTCCTGAGTTCAAAGCCCAGAACAACTACTTGTTGCCTACATGACCCTAGACAAGTTGCTTAACAGCTGTGAGCCTCAGTTTACTCATCTGTAAAATGAGGGGGTTTTACTAGATGACCACTAAATTCCCTCATTGATCTCAGTCAATGAACCTATAAAATCCATGACCAGTTATTTAACTCTGGCCCCCAGTTTATGCATCTTTAAAATAAAGGATTTTAAGAAAATTTGATCACCAGACCTTTCTCAGCTCTGAATCCTTTGAACTCCTAACAACAAAGCATTTGAAGAGCAGTTGATGATTTAAAGTCACTAGGCTCAATTCTTGATGTGAATTCCTTTCAACAGAGTCATTGTAGGAAAATAGAAAAGAAATCGGCAGGACATGTGGTTGAGACTCTGTAATGGAAGAGGTCAACAGATGCTCAATGGAATTGACTCTGATGCACTGGGGCTCCCTCTTTATAAGTTAACATTTGAACTAGGTAGCAGCTGTATTATATTGATGAGTAATATATGCTAGCCTAGATGCCATTCTCTTTGTCTGGTGGCTCAGTTAAATGTGCCTTCCCCCCAGTTCTCATCCTGAATATAGCTTGAAATTGCTGATTTTCTTTGAATTCTAGAAGCTATCTTGACACACAAACTTTGGGACTAGGGGGTTGTGGGTGGAGGAAAAGAAATCCATTCAGTTTAATACAGTAAAAGAGGCATGGTATGGAAAGTATTGGATTATTCATCAGGAGACCTGGGTTCTGGCACCAACTTCGCTAATAATTAGCTATGTGATCTTGAATAAATGACTAATCATTGAAAAGTATGAGACTTCTCCAAGTCTCTGAAAGGCCTACATCAATATGAAGGCTTTGGACTAGATGGTAGAATGACCAATAGCCGTGCAATGCCTAGTAGGATACTGGCTATTTCACAAACTTGCACTCACCAGGACTCATTTTTTCCTCCATTGTGCACAGCCCCTAATGTGCCTGATTGCCAGTGCAAAAGTGAAAATGAGATTACGAATAAAATCATTCAGATACTTGAAGTCCTGAGGGTGAAACTCACAAATGTAGACACTGACTGTATTTCGAGCACATAGTGGGCACTCTATCGATGATTTTATTTTCCTTCTGTTCTCCTGACTTCCTTTTCTGTTCTTGTTTAAAATTTATGATAATTAGACTACAACTCAATCCCAGGAAAGTGGTCACATCCTTTGAATCTATACTGAGTACTTCCACTGGACTGGAACAATTTATCATATTTTATATAACTATAACTTTGAATAGTGCAAATTCAAATACATAGAACCACTTTAGAGTATTTGTATTTACACTAAAGGAGACCTGGCTATATACCATTCAGTAAAGCTTACCTTTAAGTCAGCCAAGTGAATTAATAGTGTGACCACATCTGAAGAGTCTGTTCAGTCACAATTTGAACTGAAGAGTCGAGTTCAACTTCTTTATGGAGTCAAGCCCCTCTGCCCCCATCCCAGAAGAAATTCTCGTGTACTCTATCCCAAGTTCAAAGCACTCTTCAAAAACATAGTCCATGAGTGCTCAAATACGTTTCTTTTGCCCAATCAAACAGAACAGAAATAGCAAATATGTCTCCCTAGACAATGAGGCAGCAATATTCCCAGAACAGATTAAAATAGCATTGGGAAGTAGTTAGCAAAATAAATAAGAATACGGTAGAGCACAGATAATGTTAAGATGCGGTTTTCTAAGTCAATATGTTAAGGGCAAGGATCCTTCTGAATGGTTTAGTAGCCATACATCTATTTGAATTTGGCACCACTGAGCAAATGGTTCAAAGTCAAAGGCATTAAGCAACAAAACAAGATAAATTCGGTGGAAATTCTATCATACACACTGAAGTGTACTATCCCACAAATTCCTAGACCATCAGTGGAAGATAGACCACACAAAGGGAACGTGCATGGACACACATGGAAAAGTTGGGTTAATTCATGCTTCTAATTCTGTGTCTAGCTAAGAGCTCCTAACTTGTTCTCCTGAGCTGCTCTTTCTATATCTTCCATCATTCATGGCTATAGACCACTAGCTGGTTCTCTGCCAAACTGGGTTTGTTCTTGTAGACTTTTTTCCCTCTGGGGAACAATTTCAGCTCTTTTAGACAATAGCCTTAGGAACCATTTTGAACTCTTTTATGAGTTGGAACCACAGTCATATCCAGTCAGCTGACAAAGGCCCTTAGCTTAGTTTGTTTGTTGGTTGGACTCCTTTACTTCCATATCCTAGAATGCTATTTGAATTGAAGTGAGAAATTCCTTTCAACTCTCATTATGCCTTTGGTGGCTAGCCTCAGTTTATGCAAAACACATGAGGAATTTTACTTAGTAAGACTAGAGAGGAAGAAAGAGATGAAAACCTTTTGTTCTGCAGAAATCATCCCTAAATTATACTATAGAAATCAAACTTTTCCAGCACCCGTGAACCACTTAAACAAGGTGCTATTTATAAGCACTTAATGAAGTTGCTACAAATAGTTTATATTTCTTCACTTTGGAAGAACTGACCTAACTTGTATCTGGTAATCCTTAATCCATTATCACATATTACTATATTAAAACTAATAAATTTACATTTCTTTAGAAATGTACTATGTGTTTTTCATTGAATGAGATTGCTCTTACCCCCAGGAATTTCCATTAATAAGCTGCTTTAAAGTCAATTCCTATTGTCCTAAGCATAATAAGATCACACTTCAAAATTTCAGTTGGGTTTATTCTCTCATTAAATGTCTCCCTCCAAGAGCTCAGATGACAACCAAATCACACTTAAATATATTGTGCAATTCTTGTCTGTGTCTATGGTGAAGTCTACCAAAGATGCCAAGGCTTTTAATAAGGTCTCTTGATATTACGTGGATGCTGATGAAGCACACAGGGATTCTAACCTACTGTTTGATCATCCCACATTCTTTTCTGGTCCTAAATATCTTGGATGTCTTAGATGCTATTCCTTGTCTCCAATTTTTTCATTGTTAATATTCTGTAGACTTTTTAAACTAAACATGCATCCATCTCTTCACTGTCCTTTGGGTGACTAGCAATTTTGATTCTTCAGAGAGGGAGGAAATTTATAGAAAATTTCCTAAATCACACTCTAGACAGTAATTTCAAATTTTCTCATGAAACTACTCATGAGGAACACAAGTGATAGGTCGAAGCTTTGCTACTCACATCCATATGAGGAAAATGAATGTCCAAAAGTGTTCAAAAAAGCAGGCAACAAAAGGGGAAATTTGAAGAAGCAGAAAGCCTGGATAATAAATATGAGCCTCCTGGAAGACACAGTGAAGCAAAATTGGGTGGGGGAGGGGGAATCTGTCTTCTTTAGGCAAGACCAGATTGGGGTAGGAAGGCCAATATATGCACAGATGTAGAAAATACAATAGAAGTTAGCCACTAGTTTTGAAGCAAAGTCGCTAACCCTTTTGTACCCCTTTGGAAGTCTATGAAGCCTAAAGATCCTTTTTCAGAATAGTGTTTAACTGAAGGAGATCCTAAATTTCAGTTAGTGGAGCTAAAGATGTAATGGGTCCCCTATAATCTAACCACAAACTCCTGGGTGTCTACACACTAAGTGAAGTATTCTTGTTTAAAAACTGCCAATCAGACATGTATAGGAGGGTGGAGTCAAGATGGTGACTTAGAAGCAGCAGAAGTTCAGACCTCTGAAAACCCTTCCTTATCGATCACAAAGTGAATTCTCCTAGGGGCCTGAAAATCAAACATAACAACAGGACAGTGCCAAGGAACCCTCCTTTTGGACTCAATCCAAAAGGTATGCCGCCCCCCCAAAAGCTGGAATACAAGAACACTCTGGTTTAAGGGGAAGGCAGAAGGAATGTCCCAGGACCCCTATCCCTACCCCCTAGAGTGCTAAGCCTCCAGAGGCAGCAGGAACCTATGGGCGGGCAAAGGAGCTGGTCTGGAGGATGTACTTTGTGGGCAGGGCTGTGCCAGGCTTTGAGCATTGAACACAAGTGGTGGGGAAGGAGCTGGAGAGGGAGTGCAGAACTGGCAGCCTGGTCACAGAGGTGGAGACCCTCCATATTGCTCCAGCCTTCCAGGAGATTTTGGCCTCAGGGAGCATACAGACCAACCCAGATGAACTTAGTCCCATCAAAAGTCTTAAGAGGTCAGGGAAGCCCAACATCCAGCACCCCTCCCTCACAGACTGCTGGACTTTAATTTAATCCAATCAGAAGCCTCCAGAGGACAGGGAAGCTCAAACTACAACACTCCTCCCCCACAGACTGCAGGGAGAGACCTTCTGTCAAAGCTCCAAGAAGGGAGACTGACAGAAACCCCCAAAACCAAAAAAATGAGAGGATCAAGAGCACAGACAAATACAGGGAGCAAAGAAGGGGTAAATATGAGCAAAGAACAGAAAAAGAAGAAAGAAATGACAATAGACAGTTTCTGTACAGGCAACCAGCAAAGAGCAGAGGGGGAGCAATCAGAAAACAATAAATCAGAAATCCCAGTGAATTGGATACAGGCTTTGGAAGAACTCAAAATGCAATTCAAAACACAATTAAGAGAGGCTGAAGACAATTGGGAAAAGAACTTAAAAACTAAGATAAATCATCTGGAAACAGAAAATAGTGTCTTGAAAGCCAAAATCAACCAGCTTGAAAATGAGGCAAAGGAGATGAAAGATGAGGCAAAGAAGATGAAAGATGAGGCAAAGGAAATGAGAGATGAGGCAAAGAGGATGTAAGATGACCTCCAAAGAAAATCAGACCAGAAGAAGGATGACCAAAAAGCCAGGAATGAAATCCAGTCTTTAAGAACCAGAATAACCAACTAGAATTAAGTGACCTCAAAAGGCAGCAGGACACAATAAAACAAAACCAAAAGAATGAAAAAAAATTGAGGAAAATATGAAACATCTCATTCATAAAACAGAAGATTTAGAAAATCATTCCAGGAGAGAAAATTTAAGAATCATTGGCCTACCAGAAAACTATGACAAAAGAAAAAGGCTGGACATAATACTAAAGGAAATTATCCAAGGAAACTGCCCCGATATTCTAGAACAAGAAAAAAAGTGGAGACTGAAAGAATCCACAGATCACCTCCTGTGCTTAATCCCCAATTGACAACAATCAGCAATGTTATAGCCAAATTCAAGAACTATCAGACCAAAAAAAAATATTACAAGCTGTCAAGAAAAAGTCATTCAGATACCATGGAACCACAGTGATAATAACCCAGGATCTGGCTGCATTCACACTGAAGGACCGAAAGGCATGGAATATGATATTCTAAAAAGCAAGGGAATTAGATCTACAACCAAGAATCAACTACCCAGCAAGACTGACTATATTCTCACAGGGGAAAGTATGGTCATTCAACACAATAGAAGAATTCCAAGAATCTGTAAAGAAAAGACCAGACCTGGACAGAAAATGTGAACAAGCAAACTGACAAAAATCACATGATTATCTCAATAGATGCAGAAAAAGCCCTTGATAAAATACAACACCAATTCCTATTGAAAACACTAGAAAATATAGGAATAGAAGGGCCTTTCCTAAAATAATAAACAGTCTATATCTGAAACCATCAGCAAACATCATCTGCAATGGGGATAAACTAGAAGCCTTCGCAATAAGATCAGGAGTGAAACAAGGATGCCCATTATCACCTCTATTATTTAATATTGTACTAGAAACACTAGCAGTAGCAATTAGAGAAGGAAAAGAAATTGAAGGCATTAAAATAGGCAATGAGGAGACCAAGCTATCACTCTTTGCGGATGATATGATGGTCTACTTAAAGAATCCTAGAGAATCAACCAAAAAGCTAGTTGAAATAATCAACAACTTTAGCAAAGTTACAGGATACAAAATAAACCCGCATAAGTCATCAGCATTTCTATATATCTCTAACCCATTTCAGCAGCAAGAATTAGAAAGAGAAATTCCATTTAAAATCACCCTAGACAATATAAAATACTTGGGAATCTATCTGCCAAGACAAACACAGGAACTATATGAACACAACTACAAAACACTCTCCACACAATTAAAACTAGATCTAAACAATTGGAGAAACATTGATTGCTTATGGGTAGGACAAGCTAACATAATAAAAATGACAATCCTGCCCAAATTAATTTACTTATTCAGCGCTATACCCATTGAATTACCAAAAACCTTTTTTACTGAGTTAGAAAAAACATAACAAAGTTAATTTGGAAGAACAAAAGATCAAAGATATCTAGGGAAATCAAGGGAAAAAAATGCAAAGGAAGGAGGACTTGAAGTCCCAGATCTCAAACTATACTATAAAGCAGTGGTCATCAAAACAATTTGGTACTGGCTAAGAGACAGAAAGGAGGATCAGTGGAATAGACTTAAGTGACTTCAGCAAGACAGTCTATGAGAAGCCCAAAGATCCCAGTTGGGGGGACCAAAACCCACTTTTTGATAAAAACTGCTGGGAAAATTGGAAGACAGTATGGGAGAGATTAGGTTTGGATCAACATATCACACCCTACACCGAGATAAACTCAGAATGGGTGAATGACCCAAATATAAAGAAGGAAACTATAAGCAAATTGGATGAACACAGAAGAGTATACATGTCAGATCTTTGGGGAAAGGAAAGACTTTAAAACCAGGTAAGAGCTAGAAAAAATCACAAAATGTAAAACCAATCATTTTGATTACATCAAATTAAAAAGTTTTGTACAAATAAAACTAATACATCCAAGATTAGAAGGGAAGCAACAAATTGGGAAACATTCTTAATTACAAAAACCTCTGGCATAATATATATAATCTGACATATAATATAATATAAAAAATAACTCAAATTTATAAAGAGCTAAACCAATTGTACAAAAAATTAAGCCATTCTCCAATTGATAAATGGGCAAGGGATACGAATAGGCAATTTTCAGCTAAAGGAATCAAAACTCTTAATAAGCATATGAAAAAATGTTCTAAATATTTTATAATCAGAGAGATGCAAATCAAAACAACTCTGAGGTATCACCTCACACCCAGCATGACAGCAAAGGAAAGTAATGAATTCTGGAGGGGGTGTGGCAAAGTTGGGACATTAATGCATTGCTGGTGGAGTTGTGAATTGATCCAACCATTCTGGAGGGCAATTTGAAACTATGTCCAAAGGGCGATAAAAGACTGCCAGCCCTTTGATCCAGTCATAGCACTGCTGAATTTATACCCCAAAGAGATAATAAGGAAAAAGACTTGTACAAGAATATTCAAAGCTGTGCTCTTTGTGGTGGCAAAAAAAAAATGGAAAATGAGGGGATGCCCTTCAATTGGGAAATGGCTGAATAAGTTGTGGTATATGTTGGTGATGGAATTCCTTTGTGCTCAAAGGAATAATAAAGTGGAAGAATTCCATGTGAACTGGAACAACCTCTGGGAACTGATGCAGAGTGAAAGGAGCAGAACCAGGAGAACATTGTATACAGAGACTGATACACTGTGGTACAATCAAATGGACCCCTCCATTAGTGGCAATGAATTGATCCTGAACAACTTGGAGGAATTTATGAGAAAGAACACTATCCACATTCAGAGGACACATTGTGGGAGTAGAAACACAGAAGAAAAACAACTGCTTGAATACATGGATTGAAGGGATATGGTTGGGGATGTAGACTCTAAATGAACTTCCTAGTGTAAACACCAACAACATGGAAATAGTTTCTGATCATGGACAAAAGTAATACCCAATGAAATTGTGCATTGGCTGTGGGAAGGGTAGGTGGAGGGGAGGGAGGGAAATAAAGTGAATATTGTAACCAAAAAAAAATTTTTTAATTTAAATTTTAAAAAAATCACATGTATACTAAGTGGCATTTAACTTTAACTAAAAAAAAAAACCTGCCAATCATGAGCCTTTGTTTCAAATGAGAGGTAGGTAGAGAAAGTCAGCTGCCAAGGTTTTGGTATCATGTTTCCTCTCTTGCCCTATTTGACTTCTGTCTTAAATGAATATGTAGTTTGGGGGAGTTTGAGGAAGGGCAGAAAATTAGAAATGTAGTCACAGGCCTTCTAAGGTTAAGTAACTAGCCCAAGGTCACACAACTAGTACTCATCCAATGCTAGATTTGAATTTGAGTCCTGACTGAAGGCTCTACTCTCTATTTACTCTGCCCCCTGGTTTTGTTGGTAGTCAAAGCAAGTATCAAGAGGGATGCATTTGTAGGGATGAAATTTTTGGAGTAACTGCCAAGAGACTGAATGCATACTTTGAATTTGTAGCTACTCAGGTGGGTCAGAAAGAATTATAGGATCAGCAATTTAGAGATGGAAGGGATGTCAAAGATCTTATAGTTCAAGGGTAAGCAAACCATGGGCCACAGGTTAAATCTAGCTCATTTTCTAGTTTTGGACAATTTTATTTAAACATTTTTAAACTGTTCTCAGTTCACAGACCATACAAAAACAGAAGGTGGGCTAGATTTTACTCTTAGACTACAGTGCGTCAATTTTTTTATAGTCTAACCACCCTTTCATTTTACAGTTGTGTAAATTGAGACCGAGAGAGATTGTTACTTGCCCAGAGTCATACAATTAGTAATATTAGAATCAGGATTTGAGCCTGGGCACTCTAACTCCAAATCCAACACTTTTTGCATTGTAGACAATGTAATTCAAGCAAAAATCCCACGCTTCATTGTGGGTGAGGAGAGAAGAAAGGAACTGAGCCTGATTTCCCAAGTTAGTTTGATCTCCTTTTAAGACTCCAGGAATTTAGTTGCTTGGCCCTCTTCACCGTTCCCTTAAGAGTTAGCTTATATGTCATTTTTTTACCTGTCAAAAATTATATGTAGTAGGCATATTACTTATTTTTAAAAATTATTCATTACCAAATATATTTATAGTTTTTATAACAAAAATGTAGAATTAGGTATGTTATGTATTATATTATCATGTGTATCATATGTGATATGTTTTATATATATAACAGTGTATACATATAGGATATGCAATATTGGGCAAGTCATTTAACTGCTTAATTCCCTAGGCCATTAATGCCCTAGCTTTTTAGAGACTGAGTGCCCAATCTGCACCCTCATGCTATATGTGAGCCACTTCTTTAACCCAGACCGGGGAGGGAGGATGTGCTCCTATCAGGCTTCTGGGCAGGGAGGTGGGTAATGGGAGAAATGTGCTCAGGAGCAGTGGAAAGGGGGAAGGGAGCAGACCCTCTCCAGCACATGTGCCACAGGTTTGCCAACATGGCCCTAAACCATACTTGAAGACTATATAAGATGAACCATTGCTATCTTAATTGGTGGAAAGAATCACCTCACTGGAAGTTTCCTTTAATCAACAAAAACTTAGGTCCAGAAAATAAACAAAAAGAATTGGGGGAGGGGAATAAAAATAGTGTATACTATGATATATTTCCATATGTATTATATGTTATATTATATAGATATAACATATATATTGTTAGGCATATATAGAATAAATAAAATATACCATAGAATCACAAAACTTAGAGTTAAAAGGGACCTAAGGAGTATAGTGGAGAGCCCCATGAATTGAGTCAAAGACTCAGCATTCAGGTCCTGGTCACTTACAATCTGTATGACCCTGGACAAATCATGTAATCTCTCTAAGTATCAAATTCTTCATCTTTAAAATGAGGTGGTTGGCCAAAAGGGCCTCTAAGGTCCCTCCAAACTCTAGCAAATGTGTTTTGAAACAAAGTAAACTTGAGATGGAAAAATAAAAGCTCACATGACTTCTTGCCAATTATTCATCATACCCCCCTCTCCAAAGCCACCTAATCTAATTTCCTCATTTTACTGATGAGGTAACTGACAATCAGAGATGTTAAATGGTTTGTCCAAGGTCACATAAATCAATTTCCAAGGTGAGATTTGAATGTTAAGTCCTTTAATAGTGGTGCTCATTCTTTTCTGCCATGTTGCATAATCTGAAAAGGAAATGGAAATATTTCTTGGTCTTAACCTAAAGTGATATTGCTATATAAACCTTCACTTTAGGATATTGGAGGCAGATAGGTGGTACAGTAGACAGTGCCCAGAGTCAGGATGATTCATTTTCCTGAGTTCAAATGTATCCTCAGACACTTACTGGCTATGTGATCCTGGGCAAGTCACTTAACTCTGTTCTTCTGAGTTCCTCATCTGTCAAACATGCTGGAGAAGGACATGGCCAATCATTCTAATATCTCTTCCAGGAAAACCCCAAATGGAGTCACTAAGAGTGGAAAACAAATAAAATTACTGAACTAATATTATGTGGAGATTTAAATTAAGACCCTGAGACAGCAGTAGGTACTGAACCTGTGATTTTATAAATACAGGACATTTTTTTACAGCAAACTTCCTCTTCCAACATAAATTAACATTTGCTTCTCAATTTGAGTGGTCTTGGAGAAGCATCTCCCTAGGGATAGGGAGCATGATTTATGATTTCATTGATATAGAGAACTCTCATATGAGGGGACTTCCTCTATGAAAGTAGAAAAACATTTCCTCTGCAAATAATTTCTATTTTTTTTAACCCTTATGGTTCTAAGGCAGAAGAGTGGTAAGGGCTAGGCAATTGGGGGGGAGGGTAGGAAGAGAAATTACTTGTTCAAAGTCACACAGCTGGGAAGTCTGAGGTCATATTTGAACTCAAAACCTCCCTTCTCTAGGCTTGGCTTTCAGTCCACTGAGCCATCCAGCTGTCCCCAATTTTTACCTTCTGTCTTACAATCAATACTAATCAATACTAACTATCAATTCCATACATATATACATGTATAAATATATACATACACATGTATGTATACACACATGTTTATATGTGCATGTGGATATTTTGGTATGATCACCAGTCTATACCTATGTTTTAGTTTCATATAGTATGTAAAGTTTTTTTTAACATTATTTTATTTGGTCATTTTCATACATTATTCATTGGAAACATAGATCATTTTCTTTTCCTTCCCCCCCTCCCGCCACCCCAGTATGTAAAGTTTTTGCCCAAACTTTCTTTCTGATATTTTGAGAATCTTTCAGTTCTTTAGAACCTTGCCAACACAAAAATAATCTGGAAATTTTCATATCTGTCATACTCCAAGAATAATGAACATTTCCCCTTATAAGCACACTGACTAACAAGGCTTGAAATCAAAGTTTTACTTATAATGAGAACAGAAAAGAATCATATATGAACCTATGGGAAGTAGCATTTCTAGGAAACAACCCTATCCCAGAGGTTTAAATAGTCTCTATGACTTTTGCCCAGGGTTAGGGCTCCAGGAGGAGCAATCAGAATTTGTTCCTTCACACTGGTGTTTCCCTCCATGGACCATATGTTTCACATTACTAGCTTCCTGAAGCTCACCTTTGCTACAAGTAAGTGTTATTTGACATTGCTCCTTCTTTGTGCTAATCTGCTGTTCTCCATCTTTCTGTTGTTAGCTATTCTTTCCTCCCAAGAGGTGGTGGTCTTCTTGCCATAGCCTTTATTTCCTACTGTCCAGTTCTGTTTTAGTATCCTCTGAAATTCAATGCTTTTTCAACAAATTGTACTTACCCTCCCATACTCTTACTCCCCTTCTGCCTTCTAACACTAAATTTTGCTCACTATTCTCTGTAGTTTGGCTTTCCTCTAATAGAGGTTATTCATTTTCTTTCCAAGGAATTGGATATGTCTCTGAACATATTTTTATAGATCAAAAAACACACTTTCTGTTAGTCTTTAGCTTTTATTTTTTAAACTCGTTCCATATAGCCTTAAGCTTTACAAAATAGATTTAAGGAGGAGTAGAGAGAATGATGGAAATATTATGGAAACTTTTTCTTATATCACTAAGTGGATCTTTATCTCCAAACCTCATATAAATTCATGGTGAGTTGATTCTACTTGTCTCCTCTCTTACCTATGTCTATAGGTGGTATGGTTGTTGCCTCTATCTCTATCCACTCATATCACCACCTCTTCATGAGTCTTGGAACTTGGA